>NC_058407.1:130377409-130977409 GCF_002201575.2 Neomonachus schauinslandi
GGGGGGGACACAAGAGCGAGATGCCCGGACCTCGCGGGGCGGGCTGGGGGGCCCTGTCTTCTTAAATAACCCTCTTTTGGGGAGTCTTTCCCTTCCCTCAGTGTAATTCTCAATGATAGTCATGAAGACTAATCACGATGCTACTTTTCCCCTTCTTTCTCAAATTAAAAAAAGACGAAAAAAAAAAATACGCACCCGACTCCACTAGCGTTCGGGTTCCGGAGAAATTCTCAAATAGAGCAGTGTAATTTCTCAGTTGATTTTGATTGACATACTGTCCCTGGGATCATGTGTTAATCCCTTCTTCACTCAAGCCTTTTCATAACTCATTTCTCTCCTGCTAGATGGGGGCTCTGATGGTTACCGAGGCAACGACGATAGCACTAAGCTATTTCCCTCTCTGCAAGGAGACCATTATTCCGCATGCATAGGCCATTTGCAGCAGAGGTCGTCACAAAGTCATTCACGACACAGCACACGTTTATTAAACTTTTATTCCCTTTTTTCCCCCAACACAGAAACTAGTTTGCACTTGTAGCGGGGGGGTGGCATTGTGCCGCTGTGTGTTGCCAGCGCCTGCTGGGGACCGCGGGCCCCCCGTGGACCATCATCTATGCGCGGCGCTCGTCCGCGCGGGGACCACAGGTCTCTTCGCGTCCCCATCAGTTCCTAGGGTCTTCTCAGACGCCGCCTCTGGGACCTGGAGGGTAAGAGGCAGGAGCAACATCTTAAGTGCAGACGGGAGCGGGCTTCCCGGGTGTGCCACTCCGCGAGCCTTGATGAACAGTCACCTTGTGTCCCCTCTGGGCAGCATCCCTTTCTCCTCGCCAGCCCTGGAGCTGCCTCTTCCCAGGGTGCCTGTGGTCACCCGTGCTGGCCGCCCCGGGGGTGCAGGGGTCTTGGGTTTCTCTTCCCATTTCAGCCTTGCAAAGGGCCTGCTGGGGGCGCACATTCCTGGCCCGGTGTCCAGCATGTCAGGGGCACTGGGGAAAGCATGGATTTGGTTTTCAGTCTTCTCTTGCAGGGGCCTGGGGTGGGGCTGGTGGGTGGGCTGAGCCCAAGACTGGGACCTCTGGGCCAAGTCAGTCAAGGACATAACCCGGAGACTGGTCCAGGTTCCAGCTAGCATGGCAAATATTCTATTCCCAAACTGCAAGGCCACCCATACCCAAGGGCAGTTTCGAAGGCCACTGATGGCCACTGCCTCGGTTTCCCTCACCATCTCCCAATTCTTCCCTCTCTCCTTTCCTTCCTTTCTTTTTCTTCGCTTTCAGCCTCCAAGCCTTTGTCTTTTTTTTTTCCTTGTAATGGGAGTGGTAGACCCACTGAGGCCTTAGGGTGGGAGTCTTGGGCTCCAGAGGCTTTTGTGAGCTCAACCCGCAAGAGGGGGCTCCCACCAGTCTTCTGCCTCAGTGACTGCTTTCGTGGGCTCTATTTCGTGGGCTCCTAGAGCCCCCACAGTGCCTGCCTCCCATCATCCCGCTGCCATCAGCCTGCCTCAGCCCACAGCTAGGGGGCGTATCCCAAAGGAGGGCTTTCTGGGCCACCCACCCGTCAGGATCATGCCACAGCTGGTTACTCTGCACATCTAGGTGGGGGTCCCCGAGCTGGACAGGGACAGACATGTGCCGGGGTAAAGGTTGGGGGCTGGGCTCCTAGATCAGCAGGGACAAGGTGCTCCAAGGGGCTCCTAGAGTCAACCTCCTTCCCCAAGCCTGGGGTTGCCCAACGGTCTGTCTCCACCAGCAGGTGGCGATGGAGGCCAGAGGGGTTGCCATTAGAAGGGGGCCCCCCAACTTCTGTCCTATTCCTAGAGTGGTGATGCTCTGCTCAACCACGGAGGTGACGTTGCCCGCCCCGTGAGGAACACGCCTGGCTCAAGGCTAGCTAGCACCAAACGATCGGGGGGGGGGGGTCCCTCACGGCCCCTTAACAGCACCCCCACTCAAGGGGCAGTGGGGTCCCTCGTGCAAGGGAGATCCTGGAGAGAAAGGGAGGAGGGAACATTTCTCTGCAAGTCAGCAGGCTTTTCCTGGTGTCTGTCCTCTCCACACCGACACACCTCCCGCGGGAACATCATCTAGACACATGAACCCTCATTCCAGCTCGCCTTCTGCAGGGCCTTCCCAAAGAGGCGTCAGGATGCTGGCATCTAGAGTAGCCTGACCCAGGCAGGGCAGGGGGCTGGAGAGGGGACATGGGGCATGGGGTGGGCAGTGGTGGCCCCAGTGGAGATCCTAGGTGTGGATGTGTGTCAGATTCCAACTGCAGGGAGAGGGTCGAGGGCAGGAGGGGGTCCGGGCGTGTGTGGGAGCCGGGGGTTTGAGGAGTGGTAGGAGACCGGCCACAGATCTCCGGGGTGCAGGGGGAGGCCCACGGGTGCTCCAAGCTGCAGGCCAGCTTATAGTAAGTGGGGGCGAACACAGTAACGGGGGCCGCGGGAGCCTTGACTGCCGGGCAGCTTTCGGTCTGACAAGTCTGCCATCCATGCATTTTAAGGCAGCGCAGGTCACCACTCACCCCCCAACTGAGCTATCTTGGGGGAAACCGCTGGAAATCCTGCTCTGGGAGATGGTCCCCCTGATTACTAAGGCTTAGGCACTGGTGCCCAAAACTGTAACAGTATTATTATATAATAATAGTAACTGCATCCATCATAACGTCTGCGGGCTACAGGATAATGCTCGTTAAATACTTAGAGCATCCTCTAAGATAGGTCTGTCCCTTCTATACAGGTGATGCGGTCACCTGGCCTGACCTCAGCTCTCGTCACCGCTCCGCGGACTTCCTTCTCTCCTGCCAGACCTCAGGATAGGCTGAGGGCTACCCACAAAGGTATGAGCATTTCTTTTCATTCACTTATCACTCCTTCCTTCCTTTGACATTGTGTTCTCCTAATGAGCACCTTGCTAAGCTCTGAGACTACAAAGTAGGAAACTTTCTCTGGTGGAAACCTTGATGGGCAGAGTGGCAAGAAAGACAAGCAAATGGACCTTTACAGATGCAATAAATACTCTGGTAAGTGCATGCCATGTTGGTGTGTGAGCCCAGAGGACGGAATGGCCGGGAGCGTCTCCCGGTGCTTACCAAATTGGCAACCGCTTGATCTGGATCTCAGGGGATGCTTAGGAGCTCGTGGAGCAGAGCAGGTATCAAAGAGCATTCCAGAAAGGAGCAGGCAAGTGCAGTGGCATAGGGTTGAGGAAGGGGCACAGGGAGGTCAATAAACTGAGAAACGTGGCCTGCCCTGGGAGGAGAGAAGTGACAGGGGTCGGGACATGTGACCATGAAGGGCCTTGAAGGTCAAGCCAAATGGCTTTATGCTGTGGGTGCTGGGGAACCAGGGAGGGGAGTCTCTAAGCTGAGGGGCCGTGTGATCGGGAGGTAAGTTGTAGATTCTCAATGCCCTTCTGCTGAGTAGCTCCCTCCCTTCTCTCAGACACACACCAGGAATGAAAGTGTTTGCCTCCCTATTTCCAACTTCATGAGCAAAGTGGGTGATAACACTGGGTTTTCGTTTCTCAAAACGCCTGGGCCAAAGCGACATCCACCAAGGCTCGTGCTTCTCTATGTGTGGTTTCCATCTTGCCGCGCGGGACCTCAGTGTGTAAGTGTTCTGAGAACCGCGGTCCCCGAGGCGCTCTCACAGTCTCCCCACTCCCACCGGGACGAACCAAAGGCCGGAAGGCGAGTGGTGACACTATGGAGGGAACCCCCCCACAGCACCGGGGCGGCGGTGGGAGAGAGAAGAGCCGTGCCTGCTCAGCAATATATGGCAGGTATCTACGAACCTTCACGCTAATTGATGGGCTCTCTATATATCATCCTAGATAAAGGACCCCAGTGCAGTAAATGCTGATGTTTAGAACATCCTGATAGGGCTTTGTTAACAAGAAGATAACAGAAGAGCAAGATATGTTTGTTTAGCTGCCTATAGATAAACCCAATAGGTCTTTGTTAACTTTTCATGACTGATGGCCACCACTAACCATGATAAATAATCCTAGAACAGGCAACTTTATTTAAAGTGCCGGGCATGGGGCCCAAATTTTTAGCTCTTTGGAGTGAGGAGGAAGCATTTTCTGCGCGTGAGGACACATACGTCATTGTAAGTCAGTACTCGACTTTCTCTAAATAATTTTAAACCATCAGCGAGAGCTCGAAACCAAGGTGCCCCTTGACAGGGGTTCGGGGCGCACTGTGTTCCGGTCACCTGAAACCCGAGCAAGTCTGAGGAACCGGATTTCTCAGACGAGTCTTCCACAGAGTGGCAGAACCTTGAGAAATCGAAACAGATATTTTCCTAGGAGCTTCGAATAGGTGAAAATCTGCTTTTCAATCCTCGGGAGGAACATGGTGGCCAGAGATGCTCCTCCCTGCCACTCTTTGGAAGTTGCAAAATCGTATCCAAAACTGATAGCAGCCTAAGAATTTATTTTCAGAAGCCGAGGAGGTAAATTTTGTCACTGTCTTTAAATAAGTCTTGCCTGCTGAGGTTCATCACTGTGTTAACAAGAGGGGGCCACGCAGTATGCTTTGCCCAGAACTCAGCCAGAGCCAAAGCCTCAAAGTACATGGAAGGAGGCTGTTGCATAAATCCCGTTACAAAGAGACCAAACTTTGGTGCAGTCGCATAAAATTTATCATGGCGCTGTTATCTTTAATGCAATCTTTTAAAAGAAGGCAATCATTTTTACTAAAAACATCATTTGAATTTTATCTTTACTAAAATGCTGGGCAGGAGGGGTGGAGTTTGACCCGACCATATAATCTTTCCCAACCTGCAGACTAATCAATTTTGATGGCAGAAGTGATACTGGGTCTCGGAAGTTAACCAGATTTGCCACCGGTAAATGGAGGTCCCGGGTGAAATGATGTTTCAGGTAACAAAAAAAAATTAATGTAGAAAAATTGCTATTTGCAAAGGCCACAGGTGAAATGTGTCCTAAAGTACTAGGGAAAGCTTCTTTCCCCTTTCTTCTTCTTCTTTTTTTTTAATGTGTCACAACTAAGAAAGAGCTACTGTAATTCAGTTCCCATCTTGGTTCTAAGAGAAAACTCTGGCTGGATTCTCTCTTTGGGGCAGTGCGGTCCTGAAAGCAAGAGATTTGATTGCCTAGACTCCCTGGAACCGCAAGTTCACATCCCAGAGGGGCTGGGCTCAACCCTTCCTCCTTCCTAGGCAGTAAATAGCATGGAAACCAGGTTATCTATGTGGCCAACTTTCAGGAAAGACCTTGAAACCGGAGCCCGGGTGGACCTGGGCGATCACGTGGTGCTTTCCATTTACCGTGGGGGTTTAACTGCAGGGTGGCTGAGCCAATCTGGGCCAGCCGGCAACTATCACACTAATCCCAGGAGATACTTCAACTGGGTTTTTAATAGAAGTCCATTTGAAAGCGTGCGATAGACGCGGAGGGAGCCGTCTCTGCTTACCCTTGTGTGAAGCCATTGGGTGGCTCTATCAGATTAGGTGCAAGAGGGGTAGGGAATTTGGAATGTTTACTTTCATGTTTGCTATTCGGCCGCATTTCCATAGCGCCTTAATATCTTAGCACCATATTTGTATTCCTGATTAGTGGGTTGGCTTAGGTACAACATGATTAATGTTTCTTTCTTTTTCCTTTTTCTTTTCTTTCCTTTTTTTTTTTTTTGGCTCAAAGAGCTAGTTCCCTCACCTGAGTCCGAACAATCAAGTTACTGAAATTCTAGCACACGTTTTCAACCTGTGCAGCTTCTTTACATAAGGTGCACTATTTCCACTCGTCCTTGCACACCCCGTCAGCCCGATTGCTGACATGACTCCACTTCATATGAAAGGCCAGCTTTTCTTTTGGGGGGAAAAACAATCCGACCATGCCAGCGAAGGCCAGCGAAAGGCTGGGGTGAGGTTTGTTTGTTTTAGTGATATGGGCTGTCATCACGCCTGAGCAGGGACTGGGGGAGACAGCTCACCTGGACCCTTCCTTACTATGGCTCCAAACCTCTTCTTTTTCTTCTGATCTTCGAGGACGAAAGCAACGAGATTAACCACCAGAACTTGTAGACTCTGATCTTGTTCCCGAGTGCATGACACCCACTAAAAATGGTAGCCAGTTAGTGTGACTTTTCTGTCTGTAAACCGCATAACTGCAGACATTCGACACAAATATATAGGTAAGTATGAAGTGTTGTGGGGTGTACGAAATAATGACGCCGCGTGTTTTCATACGGACGTCCTTCAGATGAATCTGAGAGGCAAACTCTGATACACCTCTCAGAGACAAAGTGGGCAACTGACTACGTGAACCAGCTACTTGGGAAAGGAGGTGAATAACCCCTTACGGCAGAAATACCATCTATCTTTCGAATCCGGTCAGGATTTCTGCTGCATTAAATCGCTGTATTGTCTGTGACTACGAACTGAAACATGGGCCAACTTTGTTTCGGTGGTCTGGTAATCCGAAGCCCTCCAGTGGGGGGCCTGGTATTTTGCAATCAATGAGTGGACCTTCTCTGTTGTTTTTAGTGATTTGAAACAAAGTTCGGTGACAATGATTTGCACATTAAAAATGTTTGAAAAAAATAACTCTCCATCCAAGAAATGAAGTGGATGCTGAAATGGTTTATATTACCTCCCAGAAGCTACCAACCTCATGCAAGCAGTTCACATGGCCACAGGTTGAATGTGTGTATATGAACAAGTACATCTCGTGTTCATATGAATGGTTAAATCAACGCGGTAGACAAAATTTTCACTGAAGTCTAATATGAACCCCTGACAACTGATCCTTTGTACATAGGTTCAGAGTCCTGGAGACATAAAGGATGTACTTAGTGAGGAATTGTTAGTAAGTTGAAAACAAACTCTTTCTTCAACTTGCCTTTTTCCATTTTATCTGACAATAAGCAATACACATGCTTCCACGTTGTTTTAGCCAAAATGCTGTGTGTGCAGGAAATGTTGGTCAGTATGCTCACCCCAACCCAGCCCGGCCACAGCCATCGTGCCTGATGGACAAACGTCCTTCTGCTGTTCTTTTTAAAATTTGCCCTTGCAAGAGGTAAACAATCTGAAAAGGAGAGCTTCTGTGCCTACTTTTTGTATCCTAACTTGACTTCTTTTTGTACTTTAAGTTTATTCTTTGTGGGGCACTGGGTGGCTCAGTCGTTAAGCGTCTGCCTTCGGCTCAGGTCATGATCCCAGGGTCCTGGAATCGAGCCCCACATCGGGCTCCCTGCTCAGCAGGAAGCCTGCTTCTCCCTCTCCTACTCCCCCTGCTTGTGTTCCCTCTCTCGCTGTGTCTCTCTGTCAAATAAATAAAATCTTTAAAAAAAAAAAGGAGGGGGGAATAAGCCTATTCTTTGTGATTTTATTTATTTGTTTAAAAGATTTTATTTCTTTATTTGAGAGAGACAGAGACAGAGATGGTGAAAGAGAGCACAAGCAGAGAGGAGAGGGAGAAGCAGGCTCCCATGCAGGGCTTGATCCCAGAACCCCGGGATCATGACCTGAGCCGAAGGCAGACGCTTAATGGCCGAGCCACCCAGGCGTCCCTATTCTTGGTGATTTTAAAACACACCCGTACTTTAAAAGTGTTGAGGGTAAGTAGTTTTCAGTTGCGTTCCACTACACAACGCGCACACCCCTTCACCTCTGGATCTGACATCGTAACAGGCATTAGAGAGATTTCATGGGCCACCGCCTCTGAAACAGACCTGACGGTTCAAATCTCGAGCAGGGAACGCTAGAGCTGCAAGTGTATACAGATGGCACATGACGTCTTCGCGTCAAAACAAAAGGGCGGAGTAGAGCCTGTCGTTAGAAAGTGTGGCTGTGACCACAGCGTCCTCACGCACAGGGACAACTGGACTACAGCGCAGTGGCAAGGAACATCGACATTTGTGGATGTTCTAGAACTGCCCCGCGCAGTGCGGCAGTGACCGGCCGCCTGTGGTTATTTAACTTTCAATGAGTTGAAATGAAATAAAGTTAAAAGTTCAGTTTCTTCGTTGGCGTAGCTACATGTCCAGTGCCAAGAGGCCATGTGGCCACGGCTGCCGTACTGGACGGTGCAGAAATTATGGGACATGCCCATCAGGGCAGGAAACTCTGCTCACCAGCCTGAGCCCCGAGACGGAGTATTTGCGTATTGAACAGCTTCTTCAACCCGGAGAGGGAGGCGGCCCTGGTAGCTCCGCCACCAGAGGGCGCCCCCAAAGTTGGTGCCTCCCCGCGGGGGGACCGCATTGCCCAGGCTGTGAGAAACACTCCTCATTTTAAGTGTGAGTTGGGTTTCCTTATCGGATACGTTTGCTGCACCGCAGCCTGAGGTTGTTCAAGAACGGGCTGCTGAACGTAAGCGAAGCGAATACGGCGTGTCCTCCGTGGTTTACTGTTCTGGTTAGTTCCCCGAGATTGTTTAGCAGAAGAATTAGAAAATGCCAATGCCAAATCAACTGCGTTTTGACTCGTGGCATATTGGCCTTGGTCATACAGTCCTGCCAAAGGATGCGCTGGGGTGTGGGACGGTGGCATGTATCTCCTTCTACTCTCTGCCTCTGTTCAGCATAGAGGCGAGATTAAAGTCGAGCTGCTGCCCATTCTGGAGAAACCAGGGCACTGGGAGAAAGCCTCTCTCTCCTGGTAATCGTCCATGGCCAATAATCAAATCATTTGATAATAAAATTGCCTAGTTACTGCCTTGTCCAACTTTTCAAGCCTCGATGGTCATATCAAGATCCCTCTTGGAGGGGTGTTGAAACTCATAATCTGAGGCTCGTAGAAAAATCCAGAATTCATAGAGTGCTGAGAAATTATTGAAAGAGCAAGATAATACATATTAACGGAGTAAGCTAAAAAAAGAAGCCTCGATAGATGGTATAGCTGTCATTCATTGAGCATGTGCAAAGTGGTATACGACTTCATTAAATTTCACACCTATCCAAAGCAGGTGTTTTTATTCTTTTTTTTTACAGAGAAGGAAACTGAGAGTTAGAGATGTGATTTATTCAAGTTCATTCAGCAGTTGAGCAACAGAGCCAGGATTCAAATCCAGGTTCTGACTTACAAAAAAAAAAAAAAAGTGTGTGCTTTTGGCAGCTATCATGCTAGATTCCTCAAAATCCAGTGAAAAATCTGAACACAATTTGAAGAGAAGATGTGCAAAGCAGCAAGTATCAGTTTAATGCGTGAAGCTCATCAGAAACACCATAAGCACCTTGATGGGGACAGAGTCGGTCAAACAGAGGGCAGGACTGGTCATCTTACCATGAACTTCAGGCTGGGATCCTTTGTGAGGTGCAGAACACGTTTCCAATGTGATTGCCGGGGACAGCTCTCTACAGCACTGGGGACGTGTCTCATTTCACCTCTGCACCCCCATGCATGATGTGCCTGCCCAGAGAGAGGACGGGTGAAGATTTTTTTGAGAAGTGTTAGGATACGGCTAAGTGTAAGACATCCTGGGCCTATTATTTGTTTTTGTGAATGTTGCAAATAGCTACGTCGAAATTAACAGAAGAGAGGAAAGGTGAGGAATTGGGTTATTTAGAAATCCATTTACAGAGAATTCCCTTTCTAAAAGCTAGCAAAAGAAGTTTAACAAACATTCCAAAAGAAATAATCAGAGGGGCGCCTGGTGGCTCAGTCAGTTAAGCAGCTGCCTTGGGCTCAGGTCATGATACCGGGGTCCCGGGATCGAGTCCTGCATCGGCCTCCCTGCTCAGCGGGGAGCCTGCTTTTCCCTCTTCCCCTCAGCCCGATCATGCTCTCTCTCTCTCCCCCTCTCTCTCTCAAGTAAATGAAGTCTTTAAAAAAAAAAAAGAAAGAAAGAATCAGAATATAACCTGGTAATATTTTTGGACTATTAAAACTCCCTCTGATAAGTACTTCGATAGGTCTAAATGAGATAACTGGAAGCAGCACCAATATTTTCTTCAAAGCACTTAACTTGGCAATACTTAGCTCATTAAGGGACAGTACCAATGGTATTCTTCAGGTTTGTATCATTTTGCCCAAGATAGTCTCATTCTAAATGTTCCATTAGTCAAAAATAAGACCAAACTCAAAACCCTGACAAAACTTCCAAAGTTTACCAAAATACTGACTAGGTTGCCAGGATACAATAGGAAATTATTGTTTAGGGCAAAGGACCAAAAAGATGCTGCTTCTGTTTTTTTTTTTTTTTTTTGAGGGAGAGGGAGAAGCAGGCTCCCCGCTGAGCAGGGAGCCCACATGGGGCTCCATCCCAGGATGCTGAGATCGTGACCTGAGCTGACGGCAGCTGCTTAACCGACTGAGCCACCCAGGTGCCCCAGATGCTGCTTCTGTTCTGAAAGCCTCACACATTTAAATCTTGTGGAGTGTGTATGTATGTTCACATAATATCAGCTCTGCTAGTTCCTCCGGTAATGTAACCACTTGCCAAGCTTTTAAATCTTTTGTCGTAAACACAAACATTTCAAAGTGGAAAGCTCTATTAACATCAAAACCACCTGCGGTCTGGAGTGGATAAAAGGTTATGTATAGAACAATGGCAGAAGAACAGCATGGGAGGTTCTCAGGATTCGATGAAATATTTTAACACCTAGTGTGTATGTATGTGTGTGTATTTATAGCCTGGAGAAAGAGAAACAACTAGCATACCTCACAAGCCAGACCCTGGGAAAAACCAAACTTGGCTCTAACCCGTTTTTGCCATCTGCTTGAAAGGTGCCCAGCAAATGTTGAATCGACAGATGGAAGCATTTACAACTGTTCTTCCACAAAAGAAACGAACGACCGGGTTGTCCAGGTTGAAAAGGTAGTTAATTGCAGTCGTTCTAATAACTCACACCTAAACCCAACGTTGTGTTGAAACGATATTAAGCATGCACTGTTTCGCTGTCCATCTAAAGATCTAATTTCCAGTGTCATCGACTGGCCTTCACGCATGGATTAATAGTTACTTTATACTTTTTAGCTACTACTAATGCAAGATTCTCAAAGAAATCCTCTCCTTGAGGAACGGCTGATCCCGCTGCAGAGAGACCTCATTCGGAACATTATCTGTCTCGCTCTTCAGTCAGGGGAACTCATCTACTTTTAGACTTAGACCTTCTAAAGAAAACTGCTGTGATCTAAAGAGATTGGCCATAAAACTGTTTGTATTGAAAACTTAGCCAGCATGCCTTTCGTGAACTTCGTTCATTAGCATTCTTACTGGCAACATTTCCATATCTCAGTGTTCATTTTAGACTTTCATTTGGTTAGTGGGCCTTTGTTTCATGGTCCTATTGAAAAAGGAACAAAGACGGCTTAGGTGATACGGTCGAGTAAGGCACTAGAGTTTATCTCTGAAAAAAGCCCGACAAAGCCGGAATGCTCTGATACCCTCTGATTTTCTTTGGGACGTTGGGAGGCATGAGTCAGCCAGAGGAGAAGGATCCTCACTGTACTTCGCTGCAGACACCTTCAGAAGAGAAACCCCACGTCGGTCACACACAGGAATCGCACTTTGCCGGCCACATAGGGCTCAGCATGTGGATGGTCTCATCAGAAATTTGTTTCCACCTCCTCCAAGAAAATCACCAGCCAGGATGTTGTGGGTCCCCCGCCCCCAACCACCTCCCTTTATAAAGTGGGGCCCGCCCAGGGCAGGTGGCGGTGGTGGCCCGGGTGGGGACAGCCGGGCTGGTGGACAACGGGGAGGCCTCCGCCGCTGCAGAGGCGGGCCCTTTCTGTCCCCTGGTGCCCAGTTCTGTCACAGTTCTTCCTCACGTCACTGCTACTCGGCTTTTCTTCTCTGCCAAAAGTCAGAACCCGCTTTCTTCTTATGGCTCGAGTCCCCTAAAACTTTTCTCCGGATTACATCATCTTTCCCAACAAGTGTCCCTCTCCCCTCTCGTCCAGCGCTGGCCTCCTCTTTGCCGATTTTGTTCGACTTCATTAAGCAAAGCGAGTCACGTCTGTGCTCTCTTACTGTCTGTACTCCTTCTAAGTTACCTATCTGTTGTTCTTCATTCGACTTGATGGAGAATGGCGATGCCCAGCTTTCTCACTTGGCTCTGTACCCTCGGTGTTTTATTTTCAAATCCATCTCTCCGTGCAGTTTCTTGTACTTCCCTTGGCTGGTGCACGGACGGCCGTCTGGCAAACACCGAGACCACCAGGCCAGTTAGCACAGGCCACGGAGCAGTCAGAAGATGGTAACAACTTTGGGTCTCTGGTGACCTGCACTGGATTCAACTCACTGACCTAGAGGTGAAAGGCTCTGTATTCCATTACTAATCCCCTGAGCTATCCAGCCCCCTGAAAATGATTCTTTGGTTTTATTATTGCAAAGGCCATTTATAAAATCATGAACTGGATTTAGGAAAGCAACCATGAAATAGCAAGGGACAACAACTGATTGAAATTCCTTCAATGTATTATGGGCTGAAGTTTCTCGACAGTAAGATTGGGGGGAAAGTTATATAGAGGCACCTCCGTTCTTATTTCAGTAGTGTGACCGGCTCACTTAAACGTGGCAACTTTAGATCCACTGACCGTGCCTCAAGGAACTAAATCCTAAATAAATAAAATGGAAAAGCAAACTATGAAATAGCCAATAATCTTTATTTTGCACTTCCCCACCGCCCCCATCCCTCTCCAAAAAGCACTAATGGGTAGATCTGTGCATGTGAAAATACTGTATAAAGTATTTAGGATGATCTCAAATTAATAAAACAAAACAAAACAAAACAAAAAAACCACATATCTCAACATAGATGCTTCGTTTCTTTGTAGGGATAGAAACATTTTGGCTTCTAGAACAAGGAGGGCAGTGAAATACTGCACCCTGAAAAGGTTGGCTCCGTTTCCACTGATTTGCAATTTAACATTCATGGCAGAAAACCTCATTTCTCTAACCACATAATAAGTTTTAAAATATGACTAATTCATACACTAATATCAATTTACTTGGCATTAAAAAAATTCACAATTTCTATTAATATATTTGTATTAGGTTCAAAGCCGATATTCTAGCATTCAACATATCCATTACACTGGCCCAAATTGGGATTATTTCAAAATCAAGTAAAAGTCCATATTTATTCCAAAGTTGCTAAAATACGCTAATAAAGTTAAATTTGATGTTTTACATTAAAAATAAAATATTTGGTTTATCTCTCAGACATCTACAACATATAATAAATAGTGGGCAGTATAGTAATATAATAAAGTTTTGTGATACCCTGAAATTTGATGCGTTTTCTTTAAAAAAAAAATTCATAATATACTTCATTTCAGCCTTAAACCACAATCTCAATGAACAGATTTGCAGAAATAAAACAATATAAACACAAAATGCTACAGTATAACATGTTTTTTCGGGTTTTTGTTTTTTGTTTTTGTTTGTTTTTTGTTGTTTTTTTTTTTACTTTCGGGGAATCTACATGTCCACTTAGTAAAAGTAAGTAAGTCAAAGAAACTTAGAGTTAACAAAACAATCTCAAATCATAAAGTACAGACTTAAATTGCCTTGCTGTCCTTCCAACTGCTAAGGCCCTCTGCCCCACGGTGTCCAGGGCACGGCGCGGGCTCAGCTCAAGGTAGATTACTTGGAACTATGGCTCTGCTTCTAGCCTTCTTTGTGTGTGTACAGCAGTAATTACAGACACGGCTGAAACCACCGTGGATTTCAGAGAAAGCCAGAATTAAACACGATAAAAATTTAAAAAATAACTACTTCATAAATATTTATTATTTACATTAGGGGAGATCTTCTAGTCGGGGTGTTTTTATACAAGTCGGTGAAATGTAGAAGCCGTGAGAAAGCCAGCAGTTTGGAGAAGGGCACAGTCAGAATGCCACGAACGTAGAAACCACGTGCGAGTCAACAAAAATAATCTGCGCAAAAGCAAACAGGACATGATAGAAACCTTTTTCTTAAAAAATATAAGGTATTTCACAAAAGCCTGAACATTTTACATGTTAGTACTAAAAGTGGGGGGTGGGGTGGGGGCGGGGAAGCTTCATATATTTTCATCACAAAAATATTTACCGGTACTCCAAGTGGAGTTTTCTTTTCTGTCATTATGATTATCTTACTAGAGAGAGGGGAGAGGTTGCAAACTGTACAGACTAATGGCGTCCAGGAGTTACAGTCGAGGCGGCTGACACATTGTCTTCTCATCTAATACCTTAGCAAAAAGGCCCTGGAGAGAATAAAGAAAATCAGCAGGGAAGATTACAGTCTTTTTATTAATAATACTTGTCACTGGTCATAGAAAAGCGGGGACGTGGCGGTCCTGAGCCACGCCTCGACTTGAGTCTGTCTTCAGTCACACGGCCATGTGGGCCCAGGCCAGTCTGTCACGGGGGCCAAATCCAGAGTGGACAGTGCATTCTTGTCCTTGGGCTTCCGAGATCCGCTCTCTGTGGGAATGTGGGTGGTAGACGGGATGCCAGGACTGCCCCAACTCCCCTCCAAGGCGATGCCACTCGTCCATGCCACCTGACACGTCAGTGGGCCCGGTGCTTTCGCTTTTTGTGCTTTTTATCCTTCTTCTTGTTGGCACACTTGGGACAGAACCACTGCATTTCTTCCGGTGGTGCAGCCATTATTCCAACACAGGGCCTACACGGGCGTAAACAAACAAAAAAAGATTTTGGATAAACCAGCTTAATTTATGTAAATATTTATGTATATAATTAAATAATTTCTAAGTCTGCAGCCCGTTTAGCAGAGTCCAGGCTGAAGAGTTCTAGCACAGACAGCGGTGCTGCTAGACGTGTGCGTTACTGGATTTCGCGGTAGGGCCCTTTCGGACGCCCTGTGGGAGTTAGTGGTCATTCCTCCTTTCAGCCACAACGGGCTAGTTCTTCCGAGCAGTGGCCTGGCTATATCGTGTGACCGAATGGATTTCTATCTTTTTATATCTGATTTTTAAACTATAAAATGAGGAGATTATTTGCATAAACTCTGGCAGTGTTTCTTCAGTTCGGGGGCACGGCTGGGAGAGCTATGAAGAGCACACCAGCCGTCTCTTCCTGCACCTTGTGATGTGTTTAGCAAGGGGTTCCCTCCACGCTACCGTCAAGTGCTGCAGCTTATAGAAAGTTACTGGAAAAAAAGGAAAGGGAAACCCTTTGTCTCTTTCTCTCTCTCTTTTTTTAATAAGAAGGATATATAGGCTAGGCCAAATATTTGGGATTTAGGTTGAAGAACAACAGTCCTAAGATTCTTGATTTTTGGCGTTAATACTTATCACATGTTAATCTGACTGTGATTGTGCTCCCTACACTGCTCCTCGGACAGTCGTGGAATTGGGAGTGCGTCCAGGACGGACTGCGGTCACCGCTGTGCCCCGAGGAGCCCCCATCGCGGCCGGCCCGGCCTGCAGCACTCACCAGTGATACCAGTCGTCACAGTCATCACAACCGATCATGGGACTCCCGTCGTCGGGCTTGTTGCATCCGGGACAGATCCAGATCTGATTCCCCCACTCATCTCGGATCTGAGGTTTTTAGATGGGGGAATGGGGTGGGAAGGGCAAAAACAGAGACGGAATGGGAAAAAAGAACCAAAAAGAGGACAGGATAAGAATGATTACTTTATCATTTTCTCCCGTGAACCTCATAAACAAGTTAAACTAAAAAGAGAGCCGGTGGTTTTACAATTTATTGAAGTCATGATCGCCATCATCACTACCCTGGGATCGCATGAAAAAGAGAGAGCTACTAGGTACTCAGTGAGAAGACATTTGTAATGAATATTTTCAACTCTCTTTTGTAAGTCATAAAAACAAAGCATTTTATAACCAGTTCTACGAATGGTATGACCTGTAGCCACTATGATCTAAAAACTACTGTAAACACGTGGGTTGGTACTGATTCGGGTCATCACGGCAGTGAAAGCTGATATTTGTGCAAGCCATGGAGCTCGACCATATGCAGCCTCCTCAGTCACATCCACGGGCATGGAATTAACGTATGCAGCCCAGTGTGCGTGCATCACCTTATTACTTATTAGCCAAGCCCTTCTCCTGAACTAGCTGATAAGATCAAGGATATAAAAGAGCTGTTACTAAGTAACTTTCCATTCCCTTTATGACATTTTCAGTAAAGCACAATCAAGTAAAGGGCAAATAAAATAAGGGGTGCAGGAGGCCAATGAGCTACACATTTTAACATCATTTTGCTGTAACTGTGGTGTGCTCTGGAGTTTGCTTTCCTTAACTTAGCAGCTCCAAATGAGAAGCATCCCGAATTATGTCGCTTCCTCAAATTCCATGTTAACCAAACCAATTTGAAGAAACAAATCTATGACGGGCCTTCAAAAAACAGCAGACTACGAGCTGATTTTCAAAGGTTTTTACAGTAACACGGCAAACAGTCTCATTCAGTTTATTTTGCAAGGTACAGTCGGTTCCTATACTTTCAAATACAACACTGACCCGATATTCAGAAAAGAATGGCTCTCTTCGTGTGCGATGGGCGTACTGCGGACACAGATGCTTCATTCCACTGACATGAAAGCTTCCTGAAAAAACCTGGGCCGCTACAGCTCTGGTTTAGGCCTCCCTACGTCTAAGGGCAGAGATCCAGGTGCCAGCTCTCTAAGGGTAAGACCGGTCCAGCGTCCTATGCCCTGAAGCGGCCATGCGTGGCCAGCCGGGCTGCTGGTTGACCTCTCTTGAAATGAGAAGGCCGTGACTCTGCTGCTACATCAGAAATTGGCCGTAGCATCCTTAATAACTAACATCCAACCAGTGTACTGAGTTCTTCCAAACATCTTACTTTGTTTACTCATCCTGAAACAACCCTTGGATGGGTGACGAACGGGGAAACGAGCTGGGGGAATGTAAGTGACAGCAGCAAAGTCCCACTATTAGGCAGTGACATTTTTGCCCGATAGCCCATGTTTTTCCCCAGATCACACATTTTGGGCCCTGTCTACAAAGTGTCTCTGAGGAGATATAAGGTTTTCCATCCATGTTGCCTATGCCAGTCAGATCCAGGGAGTTAGCCCAAAAATCCACTTGAGAATCAGAAATTTTAGGCTAGAACACACTGTATTGATCATCTAGTCTGACATGAACCCCCTAATTACAGATGAAGCAATGGAGGCAGAAGAGGTTAAATATAAAATCTTTCCTGATCAACCAACCCATCTTGGGGTGATGCGACCTCAATTCAAACACCTGGAACAACTGGTCCTTGAATGGGCCATGTTTGTTTGTTTGTTTGTTTGTTTATTTATTTATTTTGAGAGAGAGAGTGAGCATGAGCAGAGAGGGGCAGAGGGAGAGAGAGAATCTTAAGCTGACTTCACACAGAGCGCAGAGCCTGAGCAGGGCTCCATCTCACGACCCTGAGATCACGACCTGAGCTGAAACCAAGAGTCAGACGCTTAACCGCCTGAGCCACCCAGGCATCCCGGTGATCACAGATTTTATCACATCTTCTATTTTTGTCTTGGATATTTTTCTGTTAATTTTACATGTCTTTATATCCTCTCTCAATACTTTTGAGATTTTCTTATCCTTTATATCATTATAGTGCCTTAAACGTATAATGATTTATTGAAATTTCCTTCTAAAATGCCTTAAAGAGATATAATATTTACCTGACTTATAACAATCATCATGAGTCCTACTTTCTAATCCTATCTATTCAGACAGGTCTGTGCCACCAGGAGGCTGATAGATCACAGTTTACACATTTGGTGGTCAGAGCAGTATTGTACACAGAGTGCCTCTATGCGCCTAAAATCTTTCTGTTGTGTGTATGTCACTCCACAGTGTACAAGGGACATATTTATAAAAACACGTCATTACTAGACTGACTTCAGGGTTTGAATGAGACCTGATACTACTCAGCATGGGGAAAACACCTGAAAACAGTCCCACGACAACAGTGTGAATTCATTCAACAAGCCGAGCTTTACCATCTGAAGACATGCTTCCATACTCAAGCTCATTTCCTTAACATGCAAGCCCTGGTATATTCCAGACCTTCGCCAATGAAATAATTAGGGTTGTTACCCAGAAACAGCATCTGGCCCATAAGATCTGTGCACATGATGTAACTTAGACTCTTAAGTGAAAGTTTAATTGCTTGATCAAGAAGTTCAGTGTGGGATTTAAATATCACTATTCATCCCTATATTTCTTCATTGACATTGTTGTATATACGTATAAAACAATATAAGCTAAAGAAAAACAATGCTTTGATATTATTTATGGAGACTAAATATGCAAACACCTTAAACAACACTCTATAGCCCAAAGCTTGAAAACGCGGTGGAAATATCTGTCTAGTCATAAAGGATTGCCTCTGAAATTCCGTAAGGACATAAGACACTGCTTTTTAATTGAAAACATTTTCACGGTGGAAGAGTCAGCTCCTAGGTGGCTCTTCCTTAACTACTACAGAAATAAAAGGCAGCATACCACGTAAGTGCTGACGGTCTCCGTGACCACACTTCGGACCGGGGCTTTGGACGTGCCGGCTCCAGAGATGGCTGGGGACGGGGCCGGCATCAAAGCCGGGGCCGCGGTGGATTGCGTGAGGAGCGGCGAAGGCACCGGGGCGGGGGTGACATGCACGGGGACAGGGGCAGGGACTGAGGCAGGCGGTGGGGTCTTCGGTCTACTCAGAGAAGGGGCCGGCTTAGCTTCCGGGGCTGGGACCACTTTGCTGATAACGCTGTCAACAAGAGAGAGAAAAGGAGAAGTCACAACAGGATAGTGGAGTCAAATCAGGCACTGAAGACATTATCACAAAAATAACTTTCTTCTTCTAGGAGCAAAACACTTTTTTTTTTTTTTAAAGATTTTCTTTATTTATTTGAGAGAGACAGATAGTGACAGAGCTAGCGAGAGAGAGCACAAGCCGGGAGGAGAGGGAGAAGCAGGCTCCCGCCGAGCAGGGAGCCCGACGTGGGGCCCGATCCCAACACCCTGGGATCACGACCTGAGCCGACAGCAGATGCCCAACCGACTGAGCCACCCAGGCATCCAGGAGCAAAACACTTCTGAGCGAGCGTCTGGGGATAGCAAGGCTCCCCACCCATTCCCCTCTCAACTTGGTCAGAGTCAGGCCTGGGGAGAAGAGTTAGTAGCAGGAGAGAGGGGCACTCCCCTGGGGGGGCAAGAGCAGCTGAGGCTCCCTTCCTGCCGTTTGCAGCTGGGGGGTCTCCAGGAGCAGTGTGCATCCCCAGAACTCACGCAGTTGCAGACTCGAGCTCAAACCCTCGATCTGCCACAGGCCAGCCCTGTGAGCTCGGGAAAGTCACTTCAAAATACTGTGCCTGAGCACCTGTACCAAGGTAGGTATCATCCTGGGCACTTTACATATATCACCTCACCCAGTCCTCACAACAACTTCAAAAAATTTCCATGATCCCATTTCATAGATGAGGAAACAGGATTAGAGAACGGAATGGGGCTACATGGGTGGCAGGCTTTGAACGAAGGTCTATTCGATTCCAAGTTCTTTCTTCATTTTTAAAAAAGATGCCTTATTTGAAAGAAAAGCAGTTATATATAATGCACATACATATTATATATAATTTCGAGCAGAGAGAAGGCAGTATTCCAGACAGCTTAGGAAACAGAGGTACACAGATATGCGCCCTTTGCCACATTCACTTCTGATCTCCCTTCCTCCTCTGCAAGGAACCACTGTCCTCAAGCCCCAAGTATGCTCTTTGTAGATACACACAAACGATACATACTGTATCACTGTTTTATGTTTTCTAACTATATAAACAATATAATATTACACTATATTTATTCTTGTCAACTAGCTTTCCTTAGTTATTTTTTTAATTGAGATATAGTTGTCCTATAACCTGTGTAAGTCTGAGGTATACAATGTACTGGTTTGATATATTTGTATATTGCAGTGATTATTACAGTACAGTAATAATATGATTCTTTTGGTAGCGTCAGCAAATACCTTTATCATGTCACATATTTATTTCTTTTTTGTGTTGAGAACATTTAAGATCTAGTCTCTTAGCAACTTGGAAGGTTATAATGAAGTAATGTTGACTATAATCTCTATGCTCTGCATTAGATCTCCAGAACTTACTTGTCTACCTACAGTTGCCCACTTAATTTTAGGTCTCCTGATTTATCCATGCTGATACATATAGATCTGTAGCATTCACCTTAATTGCTATATAGTATTCCATGGTATGAATAAGTCAAAAGGTTTGTGCCCACTGCCCTACTGAGGGTAAAATAGATTACCTTGTAAATGTTACATGTTGACCTGGAAACACGTTCAAGAGTTTCCCCAGGCTATATTCCCAGGAATAAAGTTGCTGGGTCGCAGGGCATGCACATTCTCATCTCTACCAGGAATCCCAATCTATTCCCTAAAATGACTGCACCAACTCATCTCTTTCTACTATCCCACACTAAACTTTCCAAGCCCTGCCTTGCTGATCAACAAGGTACAAATACAGACAGCTGCCTCTGAGAGTTACAGTGAAAACCTGGATATACAGAAACGTGTCAGAAAACATTAAATGTAAAGTGTGAGCACCAGCATTACACGGACGCCTGTAGCTAGCTCATGGTAATGCCTAGCATCACCGTTACCGGCCGGCATCTTTCTACCTTCTTAAAGGCTTAGAGTTTAGAAAGCACCTCCACAAAAAACCACTGGTTCTTTGCTACTCTCACTGGAAGTTTATACAACACTAAATTACTTTAAAAATTCCACGATGTAAGCAAATAATGCTCTCTAATTGCTTTCCATTTGTCTCATCCAAGTGTGACTGCCCTCCTAACTTGAATGTAGCCAAAGACCGAGAAAATTTAACAGAGGCTGTTTGTGCAGGAGACACTCAGTACTGCTTGATACAATTAATAGTGAATATTTATTGAACACTTACTAAGTACCCAACTGTTCTCAGCACTTGAAAGCCAACTGCATGGAAGGCACCGTGCTAAATGTTTACTTGCCTTACTTACTTGATCTTCACAACCACCAAATGAGGTTAAAAACTCTGATTATTGTCCTTTCATGAACCAAGGCACACAGAGATTATGTACCCTGTACAAATTCATAGGCTACTATGAGACAGAGCCAGGATTTAAACCCTGGCAGTCTGATTTCAGAACCTGTGATCCTAACAACTACACTATGCTGTCTCTCTCACTGCTTACTGAGTGAGTTCTGCCCTACATATAAGGTGGGAGTTCAAAGACCTTACTATGGGCATATTTATATCTGCAGTGCAAGCACTCCTTATTTTCATGGTTAGACCAAAATGTTACACACTATTTTTGGAGGCATTTTCCCATAATGGTTTGAAATATAGGTGCTGGAATCAAAACTAAAGGAAAGCAGGAACCCAGAGAGGTAAGTTGAACACAGATGTTTCGCCCTGAGGGTGTGTGTGCATACCGTAAATCTGATCTTTGGTTTTGATAAAGATGACAGGTTTCAATGCCCAGGCCTGCCAAAGTGGAAAGTCTAATAGAACTCCCATCCCACATTAAAAACTCCCAGCAGGCTATACTGATTAAGGAAGAATGAATCAGGGCCTTGTGAATTCTTAGCTCTGCTTGTCCGGGACACTGTATTAAAAAGTACTCTGGACTTGTAATGTGCGTAGGTACCCAGCACTAATCATCTTGAGAGGAAGTGACTTGAAATCTAGGCCTTTTACCTATATTATTAGTGCAGATAGTTATTAAGAGGAAAAAAAAAGCACATAATCAAAGAAATCTAGGCCTTTTACCTATATTATTAGTGCAGATAGTTATTAAGAGGAAAAAAAAAAAGCACATAATCAAAGAAAACCAAATATAAGAGAGAGCATCAGGGAGAACCAGAAGATAACAGACAGAATAAAGGGACCCATAAAGAGTGCAGGGACTAGAATTATCAACTATGTAGCAACTACATGTAGTTGTAGCCTACAATATTCAAAAAAAATAAAAGGCAAAGCATGACATTACCTGCAGGTAATAGGAAGTTATAAAGAGTGATCTAGCAGATTTGAAAAGAAACGAACTGACCTAGAAATGAAAAATACACCAACAAATTTACTCTCAGCAGAATGAGAGAACTATAAACTCTGTAAGAAGACAGAAGACATGATCTAGAATGTAGCTTGGAGGGGGAAGGAGAGAATACAATAAATTACAACCTTTAATAATTTTAATGTTTAATAATAATGTTTAATAATTACTACACATTTAATCATAATTCTAGAGAAAGAATGGTGCAGAGGGCAAATGTTAACAAGAATATCTGAGGATTTTTATGGAACTGATGGCAGATACCAATCCACAGACTTATGCAGCCCAACAAGTCCCAGGCAAGATAGAGAAAGAGAAATCTGCACCTGGACACATCAGAGTGAAACTACAAAACATCACCAAGAGGAAAGTCTGAAAAGTGGCCAGAGGGGAAAAAGAACATTACTTTTTTTTTTTTTAAGATTTTATTTATTTGACAGAGAGAGAGAGTTAGCGAGAGCAGGAACACAAGAGGGGGAGTGGGAGAGGGAGAAGCAGGCTTCCAGCCGAGCAGGGAGCCCGATGCGGGGCTCGATCCCAGGACCCTGGGATCATGACCTGAGCCGAAGACAGACGCCCAACGACTGAGCCACCCAGGCACCCCAAGAACATTACTTTCAAAGAAACCGATGGCAGCTGACTTCTCCATGGCAACGATGAAACTGGAAGACAGTGGAATAACATCTTCCATGTGCTGAGGAAAAGTCCATTTTCTCTTTGAAAACATCTCTCAAGAACAAGGATGAAATAAAGACATTTTCAGGCAAGGAAAATCTAGGGACTTGCCAACAGTGGATCTTTTTTTTTAAAGATTTTATTTATTTATTTGAGAGAGAATGAGAGACAGAGAGCATGAGAGGGAGGAGGGTCAGAGGGAGAAGCAGACTCCCTGCTGAGCAGGGAGCCCGATGCGGGACTTGATCCTGGGACCCCAGGATCATGACCTGAGCCGAAGGCAGTCGCTTAACCAACTGAGCCACCCAGGCACCCCAGTGGATCTTTTTTTTTTTTTTTTTTAAAGATTTTATTTATTCACTTGAGACACAGAGATACAGAGAGGGAGAGAGAGAGCATGAGCAGGGAGAGAGGCAGAGGGAGGAGGAGAAGCAGGCTCCCTGCTGAGCCAGGAGCCCGATGTGGGGCTCGATCGCAGGACCCTGGGATCATGACCTGAGCCGAAGGCAGATGCTTAACCATCTGAGCCACCCAGGCGCCCCGCCAACAGTGGATCTTTACTAAAAGAAATTCTAAAGTAGCAATTCTCAAATGTTTTGGTCTTAGGGACTACTTCACATTCTTAAAAATGACTGAAAAACCCAAAGAACTTTTGCTTATGTGCATTGTACCTGTCAATATTTGCCATATTAAAAATCAAAACTGAGAACTTAAAATATACTTACTTAGTAATTCATTTAAAAGTCAGAATAATAAACCCATTACATGTTAACAGATAACACTTTTTAAAAATCAATTCGGAAGAAGACTAACACTAGCTTCATACTTTTGAAAATCTCCTTAATGTATGCATAAGTAATTGGAGAGGGGAGGAGTGTGTTAACGGCCTTTACAGATAATTGTGTAAATTCTTCAATACTGCACCCAAATGCAATGAGTGATAGTTTCTTCAGTTAGTCGCTATGTACAATCTGAAACGATATTGGTAAGCTTTTCATATTTTGTTACATTAAAATTCATTGAACTGCTAGCACTTTGAATAGTTATTTTACCCACACATGGTTTTATAACATCATGCACTGGTTTGTAATATTGGTTCACTGAATTATGCATATCTTCCAAATATTTACACATTTCATTATACAGCATTAAAATATCACATTTGTTGGTGTTAACATCATCTCATCAAAAATGTCTTGGAGTACTGAGGAGCTGTCAACTTGTAATATGTTTTCTCTAATTTTTACTCTAATTTTTACTTCAAAGTTGCCATTTTATCATTTATAACAAATATTCACAGGTATTTTCCCTGAAGTAAAAGGCTTCCTTTTTTCATTTTTGGGGAAACGTTGGCTAAATATCTAAGTCTGGAAAACCATTGTTTGTCAGTTGCTCTTTCAAGTAAAAATGGTTATCTTCAGAAAAGCTGCTAGTTGAGCTTGCAACTTAAATAATCACACAAATACTTCTCCTCAAGACAACTATTATATTTTGGTATGGAGAGAAAGTGTTTTATTAACGCTTCCTATTTCATCACTATCCACTTTGACACACAAACTACTGAAAAGCTGGATATCCTGAGGGCCTAAGCACCACTCTGAGCACCTCTGTTCTAAAAGAAGTACTTCTGGAAAAGGAAGGTGATCCCATCAGAAGGTCTGAGATGCAAGGAGGAATGATAGACATGTTGGTAAAGTTGAATATAATTAAATAAAGTTAAATAAAATACATGGAAACAATAATACATAAACCAGCAGGGGATGAATAGAGCTAAAGCATTCTAATGCACTTCTATTATCTGGAAGAAGGTAAAAAAGGTATTAAATTTAAAATGTGGTAATTTCTAGGGGCGCCTGGGTGGCTTAGTCATTAAGCGCCTTCGGCTCAGGTCATGATCCCGGGATCCTGGGATCAAGCCCCGCATCGGGCTCCCTGCTCTGTGGGAAGCCTGCTTCTCCCTCTCCCACTCCGCCTCCTTGTGTTCCCTCTCTTGCTGTGTCTCTCTCTGTCAAATAAGTAAAATCTTTAAAAAAAAATAATAATAAAATGTGGTAATTTCTAGGTAACCATGTAAAGATTAGGAATGAAGTATAACTTCTAAACTAGTATGGAGAAAAATGGAATGTTAAAAAAAAATAACCAATCTGATAGAAGGAAAGGAGAAACCCAGAACAATAAGACAAACAGAAAACCCAAAATAAGGTGGATTATAACTCTAAAGATCAATAATTATATCATGTAAATGGTCTAAACAATTTACTTGTCGGATTGGGTAAAACAGTGAAACCTAACAGTATGCTATTTATAAGAGGCATGTCTAATAACAGAGCAACGGAAAGGCTGAGGGAATTGGCCAGCAAAAGTGGCATGTGGACACACGGAAACGTGACAGCACACAAAACAGATTGTAAGGCAAGAACTACCAGTGGTAATGAAGGTTTCTCCATAATGATAAAAGGTCCCTATGTGCCAGGAACATATAACAATTTAAAACTTGAATGCACTTAGAAACATATCCTTAAAACATATAAAGCAAAACCAAGAGAACTGTAAGAAATGGACAAATCCACAAGTGTAACTGGGGATTTTAGGATATCTATCTGGAACTGAGAGAGTAAGCAGTCAAAAAACCAGTAAAGGGTTGTCTGGGTGGCTCAGTTGGTTATGCATCCACCTTCGGCTCAGATCATGATCCCGTCCTGGGATCATGATCTCGGAGTCCTGGGATTGAGCCCCACATCGGGCTCCCTGCTCAGTGGGGAGTCTGCTTCTCCCTCTGCCTCTGCCCCTCCTCCCCCTGCTTGTGCTCTCTCCTCTCTCATTCACTGTCTCTCTCAAATAAATAAAATCTTAAAAAAAAAAAAAATCCCAGTAACAATATATAAGGTTTGAACAAAGTAACAAAAATAACAAAACTGACCCAATGGACATTTAAAAAACTCTGTATTCAACAAATACAGACTATTTATTCTTTTCAAGAACACACTGAAAGAAACTGAGCAAACAAGTCCATCAGGCCGAAAAATACTCTGCACAGTCTGTACACATACCTGTTACCCCAGCGATGCTAGTTTTCCCTCAAAGGAATGCAAAGCCTTTACGTTTCTGTATCCTCAGCACCTAACATGGCAACTGGCACTTGTAGTCACCTCACAAATCTGAACATAGTTAATTTTATTAATCAAACAAACAAAAGCTGGTCCTGCAAGTAGTGGTTTCCTAGAAGAAATGATACATTGAGGAAATTTTCCTAGCCAACAAAAATTACAAGAAAAAACTGCACTGTGTCATATGCACTATGATGTGGGAAGAAAGACAGATAAAGGACAGGAGAGGAAAATATGGGATGTCAGTAAAGCGAGAAGGAGATAAAGCAAAGAAATACCAGACAGGTTAGGGGGATGGGGAGACCCAGGCACCTGTGGTTGTGGGTTCCACAGAGCCAATGGACGGGGGAGGGGGGGCGACCAGGAGGAGGACAAGAAGAAGAAACAGCCTTGTGATGTGAGGATCAGAGGTGGAAATACGCCTGGAAATCTAAGATATCAACAAGAGGGGGCTATTGGAGGGAAGGACATTTTCTATCTCCTACCTACTCAGAGGAATGATGGGTGGGGACTTACAAAAGGACATGCAAAGAATTTGTTCCTCTGATTATCACTTTGTTTCAACTTTACTATTAGCTATTCCAGTGGAAAATGTTTGCTGGAGGTTAACAACTGAACTTATTACCTAAAATGGTATTCACATGATCTAATAGACAATGATCATACAAAATTGACAATTAGCTTTGAGTTGTAAGATGGTGTAGTTAATTTGGAAAAAAGATAAATTACAGGGTATATCGCAAATCATAAATTCTAAAAGGATTAAGTATTTGGTAAAAGAAAATGTAAAACCATTAAAATACCCCAACAAACGAGTAAACATATGTTTTTAATCTTGGGGTAGAAGAGGATTTTCTAAGTATGTCCGCAAAAGTAGAAACCATAAAAGGAAACACTGATTTGATTGGGCAAAAACTGTAAATATCATAAACAAAATACCATAAAATATCTTAAGCAAAGGTAAAAGACAAAATGGAGGAAAGTTACTTGCAACATACGATAGAGGGTTCACTTCCTATTACATAAAGAGTTCTTTCAAATCAAAACCAAAAAGACTAACATTCTTATTAAACGTGAGCAAAGGGGACACAAGCAGGTGATAGAGAGCGAAAGAAACAAAAATCGACAACAGAAAAAAAAAAAGTTCTACATTCATGGTAATCAAAGACATGAACATGAAAACAACAATAAAATACCTTTTTGGATACAAATTAAAAAGATGTCAAGATGGGGGAATGGGAAGGATGGTTGTACAGCACTTCTAAATGGTTAACAAAACCTTAAAAATGTACTAGTCTTGACCAGCAATTCCATGTATAGAAATCGATTCTGAGAAATAATTAGACAACTATGCACAGATATGGGTAAAGAATATTATTTATAGCATTGTTTATGATTGCCCAAAACTACAATGACTATAATTTAAAATACCCCCAAACAGGGGATCGGTTAAATAAATGAAGATAAACAAAATGCCACTGTTATCTGAAGAGATGATACACGCATACATAAATGATGTTTACCCCCCAACAAGTTATGGATACTATGCGTAAGAGAATCCAATTTTTGTAAGAAAAAAAAAAGCAAATAAGAATGGATGAGTGTGTATTTAGAAAGAAGTTCAAAAGAATACACACCAAAATGTCCTGAAATTGGCTCTGCATGGTGGGGCTACAGGCAGTTCTTTTTTTTAAATTTTTTTATTTTTAACATTTTAATTCCAGTATAGTTAATACACAGTGTTATATTAGTTTCAGGTGTCTGATATAGTGATAGGTGTTTTTTTTCTTTTGGTATCATATGTAACTTGTGTAATAAAAGATTTAAGTTAAAAACACTTGCCACAATATATACATCTAAAATGTTGCTGGGAATTGTGAATGATGGTTTGAACTGCACATTTATGATCTGTCCACTTTTCTGTACATATGTTATAGTTTATTTAGTAAACTTTTGGGAAAACACAATGGCCTGGCTAAAGCCTTCCAGCCAAATGCTGACCATGGTCTGGGTGTAGAAGCCCCAAGCTAAATTCAAAAGCTGCTCAAGTGAGTGTATCTAAGCTGAGTGTATCATCATTAACATAGATCAACAAGAAAAGGGTCAAGGGAGGAGAACCCCATAAAGTTATGCTATTCTGGTACATAATTAAAATCATAAATTTGAACCGAGGTATTAAGGTGCTTCACAGTCTTGTCTTTTCAAAGGAATAAAATGTGTGCCGTTGCTTTGTGTCCCAATTATGTGCACATCTGTCTCCATCATCCACATTAGGCAGTACATTTCTTGGGAGTAAGGTGGGTATCTTATTTGTCTTTGAATTATTTGCAGTATAAAACAGTGTCTTAATACATATTCATCAACTTTAATAAGTGTAAGGCCTAATACTACATTGAGAATTCTTAAAAATAAGTGTTTTACTTTTGAATATTTTTGTCTGTTTACAAGATTTTGGACTAGGCCAATTTCCTCTTTTCCTTCCTTCCTGCCTACCTTCCTAACATAATACTTAAAAGAGTTCCAAGACCACTGAGATTTCTATTTGCCAGCATGGATGTGGTTTCCTCACCTGGGAACTGACCCTCAGACCAAGAATGATGATCACATCAATGTCAGGATCAAGCACATCTTGAAGGTTTCAATCTAACTATTGTCTGGAAATGCTTTTAAGTTGCTTTGAGCTCCACCAAACACATAATGAACATTATCTGCCTTGCCTGACTCTTTCACTTCTCTTAGATTTCTCTCTTACCTATGAGGCCTGTGAATGGTACCCCCGAGAATGGCTTAGCATTAGCTGTACAGCCAATGGATGTAGAGACAGGTCATCACTTCATGGGGGCAGGGCCCAAAATCTCAGAGATCTACCTGCTCATACATATCTTATTTTTCAATTTAGACAGACAGTGGTTTGATGAAAATTACTCATAATAACAATAATCCTTCCAAAACGCCTGATATTCCCCTCTACTTCAAGTGAATTATTCCTCTTAAAGGTACGTGTGTGTGTTTCTCATTCAAATTTCCCGAGTGGCAAAAGGAAAAACATTAAAGTGGGTACTCAGTATTGATAGACAAAACGTGTCCTAACTTTGTTTCCAAGAGATTAGACTGGTCACTAAAGTGACTAAAGTGATTTGTTTTTCCCGATTCCTCTGCATTTTATGAGAAAATACACGAGAGCTTGAAAAGTTATTTTTGATTTTAGCTGCTAGGTGACTTTTGTGGTAACCGGATACACAGCTTTAAGAACAATCCTTTCATTATCTCTTCAATTTTGCACATTCCAGAAAAAATAAACAGTTCACCATGATGTAATTTCTCATAGCTTGTGAGATAAATTATCATCACCTAACCTAATTATGATCATTGTAAAAATAACTTTGGATTCCTAGGGGCCTTCACTGCCAATCTTTACTGTTCCCCCCATACTTCTAAACAGTGTTTTGTGTCTCCATATTTTTCTCCCTGAAGTATCACCTTTTCCCCTACTTAACTGCAGAGCAGGTTCCCCTCCAAAGCTTTCTGTTGAATAAGCAATGTCGCGCAGAGTAACCAACACCGCCCACAGCTGTGTCCCACAATGGTTCCATGCTGCTAACATTACATCTTTTGGAGGATTTGATCAGAGTGCCCTAACTGCGATAAACACTGGCGTTATTCATAAAAACGTGTAGAAGGAGGGATTTTCAGTGGGATTTCTTTACCTGTTTCCCCACCACAAAACAGTGAAAGAAATAGAATGGGTCATGGGCTGCTTGGCCTGCAAGGCAAACTCACAGCTTGACAAGTCAATAAAGAACCAATCCTCACCTCTCCAGCCACACAGAGCCTCCAAGGTTAGAGGCAAACACAATTTGGATATGTCTGCCCAGGGGGTTTAATGATTCTCATTATTCAGCTACTGTGTGCAAATACTATGAAGCCAGTAACCTGAATTATCAAAGTCCGAATAACTGGCTACTAACCTGCATACAAAGTTCAAAAGTTCCCTCACAATGGTTCACTTATTCACCCTTAAAAGTGAACGGCCATTTTTAAGTGTAACAAAATAAAGCCATAGGTAAAAACTATTTTAATCACCTCCAGGAATTTAATGTAAACTTCGGGACAGGCAAGTTCTTCATTGTTTGGAAGAAAAACCATTTTGATTTAAGAAAAAAAATGTTCCTTGAGCCACAACTCCCTTTTCTTCTTCAGATTTAACATTTCAGCCAATCTCAGAAATACCATGTACCTTTTGAAATACCATATAAACCAAATTCCCATGCTGCATTTTAAACTAACTCCTTACAACACATACAAAAAGCCCACTGAGATTTCACTTTCATATTACTATAAAACTGCATATTGGGTCACAGTGGTGACCCAATATGCAGTCACAGTGGTTTTATAAAACATCACAGTTTTGTTTTCTTATTTTCATTTTGAAAGTCCTAGAAATGCTATGCCAGGGTGCCTGGGTGGCTCAATTGGTGAAGTGTCTGCCTTCAGCTCAGGTCATGATCCTGGAGTCCCCGGATCGAGCCCCGCCTCGGGCTCCCTGCTCCTCCTTCCCCTTCTGCCCCTCCTCCTGCTCATACTCTCTCTCTCAAATAAATAAATAAAATCAAGAAAGAAAAGAAAGGAAAAGAAAGAAAGAAAGAAAAGAAAGAAAACCAAGAAAGAGAGAAATGCTACCCCAAAGTATGGCAGTCAGCATCCGAGGACCCCACCTCCTAGTCTTCCTGCACTGTGTGTCCCCTCACAAGACAGGCTGGCTGACTTGTAGGACTAACAGGATTCTGTGAAAACAATGGTGGACAGCATCCATGCTATGTGAGAAGAGACACCGAAGCTTCTGATTTGCTGTCTCTTGGATCATGGGGAAGTCAGGGAAGTCTCTGGGGAAGTCGGCTGCTACATCAGGGGGACACAGAAGCTGCCTTTGGACGAGGCCCACGTGACTGGCAATGGAAGCCTCCTGCCAACAGCCATGCATGTGAGCTCCCAGCACATGCTCCAGCCCTGGCGAGGCCTTCATTGCCGCCCTGCACAGCAGCTAGATGCGAGACCTGAGTCAGAACCACCCAGATTCCTGACCCATTGCAAACTAGGAAGTAACAAATGTTTATTGCTTCAAGTTGCTAAGTTTTAGGGTCAGTGGTTATATGGAAGTAAGAAATATACCAAGTATTTATTTTATCTCATTTAGGTATATAAATAAATATTCAAAATTTAGGGGAAATTATGTTTTAGAGTATCAGTGCTTCAAATGCCAAATTGTAACAGTGTCATTTCCATATTTCACATTTCATCAAAAGGAACAAATACCCAAATACAATTATGAGAATCGGTTTTATATTGATTGTTCAAATCAATCATTACTGCTTATTCTTCTTGATCTTCACAGCTCAACTTTTAGCATTCATATAATTAACACAACTGTAAATGGATTTAATTCCTCAAGCTCATGGCTTGCCTCTTGAATATTTACATCATCTCATAAAACGGATATTTTATCTTGTCATAGTCCAAGAACATATCAAGTAGAAAACATTTTATCTTTTAATTCAGGCATGACCTATTTGAAAAATGAAACGAATTGCATGAAGTAATTAGAGGAAAATATAGCCATTGTCAAATCTTCATTTCCAAAGGAGATACCCAAATGATTATACTTGTATTGTCAAATGTTCAAAATCTGTTAAATTTCTTAAAAGGGTATTAATATTCAGATAAATAATAAATAATGAATATTTTTTCATTTTTGCAAAAAGATACAGTGGAAGGATAATTTTTTAAAAATGGAACAAAAAATGGTCACTATTTATAGGGAAAGGAATAGGAATGGTAGGGGGAAAGACATGACAGCAGGACCTGTCTGGATATATCTTATTAGAGCTTCAACTTTGGAGTCAAGTCACTTTTTCACATATTCAACAAACCGAATTTATAAAAATGCCTACAAGTTGAAAATAAATGGAAATAAAGGAACCTCCAAGTATATCACGCTGGTGATAACCACACAGCAAAAAAATAATTTCAGGTGAATTTAGGAGGATGGCATTTTGGTCACACATCCATAGGGGATTTATCTTAAGAACAAATGGAATGAAAAAAAAAAAAAAACCATGTGATCTTTAACTTTATTCAGCAGTCTTATTTATACAAGTAATAGTGGTATTATTGCTTCTAGTAACAATCATTACTAAAAGGGCATTACTTTTTCATATAGCTCTTGTAGAATAAAGCAAATAAGTAATTATGTTAATGCTGTTAACAATCAAGACTTCTAATGTAAAAGAAAAGATGCAGAAATAAATTCAAAGAAATTAATGTTAAATCTTAGCTGGAAATAACAGTATAAATTTATAATTTGTTTCCACTGTAAAGCCCTAGCTAGCAGCAAGGACATCCCCAGCAGCAATGAGTACCTCTAGCACCAGACTGTGATTCCTAAAAACCATTCCCCATAAAAAGGAACCAGTGTTCCTTGAAGGAATGACTAATTTCAGGTCTGTGGTCAGGAAATATAGAAGATAAACCAGGAACGTTTCGTACCAGAAAGTGAGAAAGCTATCAAAGATGAATGGGGTTGTGATAAATCCCAGAAAACCACACAAAGACCCATCTGCAAAGCTGGGACCATTTGGATATTCAAAAGAATTGGGGGGAGGAAGGGGGAGAGAGAGAGAAAGGGAAAGGGAGGAACAGGGGGAAGAGGTAGAGAGAGGGAAGATGATGGGGAGGGGGAGAGCGAGAGAGTACTTTCTTTTTTTTTTTTAGATTTTATTTATTTGACAGAGAGAGCACAAGCAGAGGGAGAGAGAGGGAGAAGCAGGCTCCCTGCTGAGCAAGGAGCCCGATGTGGGACTCCATCCCAGGACCCTGGGATCATGACCTGGGCCGAAGGCAGCCGCTTAACCGACTGAGCCACCCAGGCGTCCCGAGAGAGTACTTTCTAAAACCAAAACTCAACAATCACCACAGGAGATTAACTACGGCGTGAACTCCACCAACTCCTTAGACTAAAGTTTGGCAAGTAAAAAGAAAGAATTAAGCATTTATCCTGTCTCTTATATGAGCTCTATTTCAGGGTAACCAAAATGCCCTAGTTGATGAAGAAAATCATTTCAGCTAATAAATGTGAAAGGAATGACTTAATTAAAAAAAAAAATCTACCGTTTCACAACTCCTAATGAAATGACTGGTCCAGCATTCATGGCGTCATGACAGCTAGATAGGTACCTGCTGACGGCAGGTAGAAATACAGAGCAGCAAAATATCCTTGTCAAACAGAAGCTGAACTTGAATCTAATCACATCTTTAGAACTATAAGTCTTCAGAGCTAAATGCCTGTGACAGGGATAGAATAGCCATTTAAATGACGCTACACGAGAGAAGCAGAGAGATCTAGAAAGAGAGGCATTCTCGCTGGAAAAATGACTTGGTTTCTTCAAGGAGTGAACTGCATGGCAAAAAGCAGGACAGAGGGTGAGAGCTCTAGATTCCAAGTGCTTAGTCTGGTTTGGATCCTGATTCAAACAAAGCCACTGTCAAAATATATTTTTGAGACAAAGGGAGACAACTGGATATGGGCTGGGTAGTAAATTGCAAGAAAATGTTCCCATACTTGATGTGTGGTAATGGCACCGTGATTACACAAGAAAATAACCTTATTTTTGGAAGTTGCATGTTAAAGTACATGGATGTAAAGTGACATTGGGCCTGGATTTGCTTAGCCAGGACTTGGGCAGGAAAAAAGAGAAGGATTCAATCAAGGAAGTGTGGCAGCCTTCTGTTAACTGTTAAATCTATCAGGTGCTAGGTACATCAAAGTCTATGAGCTTATTCGGTTATGTGTGAAAATGTTCACAATAAAAACTTTTTAAAAATATTGGTAATATGCATTTTATCCAGAATCATTGAGGTTCATAAAACACAAAAAATCCAGGGCACGTGTGCACTCTTATATCAACAGAATAATTAACATTTCTTAAAGTAAATGTGCTTTGGTTATTTGCCTTAATACATCTTTGCTTTTATTTTTCCTCTTCACATTTCTCCATCTCCAAATTTTACTCACCTTTAGGGCTCTATTCAAATTCTCCTCTCCAGGCTTTTCTAACTCTTCCTAGCTGGAAGTAATCACCTTGAACTTCTATCTAATTCTGGATGTACCTTTAACACTTTCTCCCTTCCACTGTGATTATTTCTATCTATGTTCCTGAGAGGAGAACCAACATCTGATTCCAATTTACCACTTGCATAAGTGTTATCTCCTTCGACACAGTTGTACTACGTATATAATCAACATTAGTATTTGTTGAATGCAGATCAATTTCTAAAAAACGGAAACCCATGAAGGTGTTCTCTAGGGCACTGTCAGGGTTCTTTCCAAAAACTAAATTTTCTGGAGTCAGAAATACTAAAAGATTTTGTCATTTCAGAAAGGCTTCTGCTTCTCTCCAGCAAGTAAGAGGGTGCCTTTAGTAAGGAAGGGCAAAGCCAAATACAACTAACACTCAACACAGTGAGACTTTACTCTTAATACTCCTCTCTGAGGAGGATGCTTAATTACTTAGAAAAACATGCTTTTAGATGAAAATACGCTAAAGTTGCAAGTTAACTATGAAAGATAAGAAACTCATTCATTCATTCACTCATTCATTGATTTTTGGATTAAAGAACATCTCAGTTATTTGAAAACATTCAAAGCAATAAGATGATACTCAGTGAACCTGAAAAATGAACAAGATTGTGATTGAGATTTGTATCTCACTGGAGTGTTATAAAACTCAGTTATTACTGCAGTCATGCTTGGAAAATCCAACACCACTACTTCAGAAGATATTAAAATCTGATAATAGCTGCTGTGTCTTCACCAAAAATCACCATGTTTCCCATGAATTCTTATCTTCCTCTGTAAACAGCATGCGAAATATTTATAGATATACACACATATATGTATTGGCATCTTTGTGGGCTAAAATAAGTGAATATACATTGTATATATGATGTATATATATATACAGGAAAAAATACATGTGCGTATATATACATACATGTATATATGCTAAACTTTCAAGTTACATGCACATGTACTTTTTCATTCACTTATATACTTCACTTATATACTCTGCTATGTAGCCTACCCTGACAGTTACTGTGCGTGTATATCAATTGGCTTGTGTATATATACAGCATAATATGTAGCCTATTCTGGACAGCTGCAGGATCCTTCTCCTCTTAGACTGTTTGATCTTATATCTTTGATAATAAAGATGATCTTCCAAAATGAGAGTGAAGGGGATTTCAACAATTTGTTTGGAAAAGAACATGTCCAATGGTTAAACTGTAAAACAGGAGATGAGATAAAAGGATGTTTTCTCATGCTCCAAAGAAAAAAATGAGTTACACTTAACATTGATAAAATATTTAATGGGCAATCATTTTGGCTGCTTTAGTGTTTAAAGGATTTTTATGAAGAAGATCCATTAAAAAAAAAAAAGTCCAAGGGAGTTTAAAGCAATAAGTAAAGTAAAATAAAATGAAATTATATTTCTAAAATTTTCTCTGAGGCAGAAAAGGACTTTTGGAATTATTCCACTGACTTCAGAGTCGCACTCAAAGTGAAGATCATTCAAACAGAAGGAGAGAAAAAGAATGAAAAAAAGGAAGAAACGATAAGGTCATGCAACTCCTACATACTTCGTAGCCTAAATACAGAATTTCATTGTGAGTTTTATTTTTTAAAGATTTTATTTATTTATTTTGACAGAGAGAGAGAGAGAGACAGCGAGAGAGGGAACACAGGCAGGGGGAGTGGGAGAGGGAGAAGCAGGCTTCCCACTGAGCAGGGAGCCTGATGCGGGGCTCGAACCCAGGACCCTGGGATCATGACCTGAGCCGAAGGCAGATGCTTAACAACTGAGCCACCCAGGTGCCCCCGTTGTGAGTTTTAGAGGCTGCTTCAGAGTCTGGTCCTCTAGTCTCCTCAAAGTTCTACCTACTGTTCTGTCACTCCAAGAATGGCCTGGAAGGGCGAGAAAGGTTACAAACCTTGGCCTGATGGTTACAAACTTGGCCTGATGGATATGTCAATAAAGGACAGACATCAGGCTAGTCACGGACATAAAATAACTCATTAGCTGCCCCACAGTCCCTTAGAACTTTAGCACTGTCAGGTTTAACCAATCCTTCTTCTTCTTTTTTTTAAGAATTTATTTTTTTATTTGAGAGAGACAGAGATAGTGACAGAGAGCACAAGCGGGAAGGAGAGGGAGAAGCAGACTCCCCACTGAGCAGGGAGCCCGATGTGGGGCTCGATCCCAGGACTCTGGGATCATGACTTGAGCTGAAGGCAGATGCTTAACCAACTGAGCCACCCAGGTGCCCTGACCAATCCTTACATATAGTCATTTCATTCTCGTTTCTGGTGGAGGGAACTTTAATTGGTATGGACTTATGGCTGATAATTTGGCATAATAATTTCTTAAAAATCTTTTAAATGTTCATATTTTTGGACCACGCAACATTCGAACACACAAAGGTCTGTATATGAGGATGCTGTCTGTTTGTTATAGCAAAATCTGAAACAATTGAAATGTCCAAGAATTGAAAACTCAAAAGATAAATTAGTTATGATACCACAGTATAATAAGATACCATGTCATGTCGACCTGTCTATGTCAAGTCTATGATGTGCTGCTATGTTAAAGAAGGGCCAGTTGTAAAATCGTATGTGTAAGATGCTCCTGTCTTGTTTTTTCCCCAGCAAATAGCCAGCAATGAGTATTATCAGAAGGATGGGTTTAGGGGAGGGTTCATGTCCTAAGCTACACATTTCTAGACAGTTTATCTTAAAAAACTGAAACAAAAAAATACTATGTATTATTTTTATAATCAGAAAAAAAAAGATTTAAGACACAAAGCCAAGTACTTCAATAGTTAGTAGCACTTGTTCAAAATATGTTTTGAAAAGCCCTTTTGCTTTTTATACCTGGTTTTACCCAAAGGATGCAAAAGACTGTATATAACATCTTTGTGAAAAATATTTTTCTTTAAAACAAATGTCCAGGGGCGCCTGGGTGGCTCAGTCATTAAGCGTCTGCCTTCGGTTCTAGTCAGGATCCCAGGGTCCTGGGATCAAGTCCCGCATCGGGCTCCCTGCTCAGTGGGAAGCCTGCTTCTCCCTTTCCCACTCCCCCTGCTTGTGTTCCCTCTCTCACTTCACTGTGTCTCTGTCAAATAAATAAAAATCTTTAAAAAAAAAAAAATAATAAATAATAAAACAAATGTCCAGTTAGCTTATTAAAAGGAAGAAACATGTTGGGCGCCTGGGTGGCTCAGTCATTAAGCATCTGCCTTCGGCTTAGGTCATGATCCCAGGATCCTGGGATCGAGTCCCGCATCGGGCTCCCTGCTCGGCAGGAGGCCTGCTTCTCGCTCTCCCACTCTCCCTGCTTGTGTTCCTGCTCTTGCTATCTCTCTGTCAAATAAACAAATAAAATCTTTAAAAAAAAAAAAAGGAAGAAACATGTAACTAACATTTATTAAAGACCTATTATATCCTGATCAGGGTTTTACAAGTTTTGTTTCCCAGATATTCTTATTTACTCCTTGTTTATTAAAATCCTAACTATATATGGGACAGAGAGCCACGGATGGACAATCAGTGCGCCTTGGAAGAAAAGCTACTCTAATAATTTCATTTTCAAATTGATGGCTATCCTTTTTTTGTTTATTCAGAGTATAGAGTGGTACATCTGTTATTATAAAGATAATACAAGTCTTAAAAAGATCCACATTTCCTTTTTACATAGACTGTGGAGGGACCAACTTCATATTATTTAAAACAAATTTGGAAATTTTAGTCACTCCACCTGTAAGATCTTCCAAATCCTTTAAGCAACTTATTTTCAGCATCTTCTTATTATTCAAATTACCTCTAAAATTAAGTAAAATACCAAGAGCAATGGGTAGGGAGGAAAAGCAATCTTTGACAAAAGACTTCCACACCAAATGCAGTTTTCTTTATTTTAAATGTTACTATAGGGCTAAGAGTAAAGCTTCCTCATCAACTATACTCAAAAAAGTAAAATAAAAGTGCAAGCTTCCTGTAGGCTCCTTTAACTCTCTTATTTTAAGGATTTTTTTTGTATGTTTTTTTAACTTGATAAAAACACAGTTGCTCCTAATGTGAAAGCAATTCTATAAAAGTAGCTCAATTAAATTCTATTTGGATACTACTCCAAATCTAGGAAAGCTTGTTCAAACAGTAAAAATCAGTCCATGGTTGAAAAGCTAAGAGACTGTCTGAATCCTTGAATATATCCCCACAAATCTTTATTTTCAGTCTACTACATCTCCTACTCTTTGGCAGTTGAGATAAAAAGGTGGCTGGGGCACACACGCCAATTTCCAAGAAACTCCTGGTCTGTGGGAGAAGACAGTTACAGACAGATATACAAAGCATACCAAGTGCTCCAACACGGATGCAAACAGTGTATTCTGGGCGCTTGGAAGAGGGATGACCAGCTGGGGGTAGGGATGGGGAGGTGGGCTGTGACTGCCTCTCCCAAGAACAGATGACAATTTTAGAAGGTGAATATGAATATGCCTCTGATGAAGAGGCAGGGTGGTGGAAGGCACTGCAAGGCAGGTGGTACAACCCGAGAAAAGAAAGATGAAAAATACCCTGCTCTGTGTGGGGAACCGCAAGAAGTTCTGTAGTGCTAAATGTACCAAGCAAGCCCCCAAACGCTTTCACGGGTTCTAGCTAGATGGCTCTGGAGCGGGCAAGTATGGAGAGTGCAGCAGGAACGGAGAAGGGGGTAAGGAACTGAGAAATGTTAGTAGGTAAACGGTCGGGGACTGGGGACAGGCTGGCTGTTGGGTGGGGGAGGCTGCGAGGTAGGGAGACAGGGGTCACTCCTCCCTGAGTTTCTTCGGTGAGTGTGGCTGGGAATGCTGGGAGCTTTTTACGCTGTGAGGACAGAGCTCAGAACTCAGATGCAGGATGATCTGTGCTGGGTACTCGAGAAATGAAAAAATCTCAAAAATAATCACTTAATCTCTCTGGGAAGCAAAATATCTGTGTGTATCTCATGGCTTTTTGTTTCCTCTGGAGCCCATGACGGATGTCTGTGTATGAGGATGTAGACATCTTTCCTTTCTCTGGTACTGCTGGCCACTGGCGTCTGGCCAAGGAGGAGCTCCACACTTGTAGATGCTGCCCAGAAGTTGTAAGATGCTGAGAGCTCAAATGAGGATCGAGGAGACTCCTTTGGACAGAGTCTCTCTTTCCCTAAGTTTTGTTCAAAACAACCCTTTTGGAGCTATGGACACCCTTAGAGCTTAGTTTTCAAGATGCCCAGGCTGGTATTATGGCAAATAAAAATCTCCCGATTCCACTAGTCAGACAGCCTTTGCCTTCTGCCAAGTTACCTTGGAAAATGGAGGCTCTGGTCTCATCATCAACAGATTCAAAAACAGAAGAAGAACCATGTTGGGAGAAGTAACCGGGTGTTCAGTTTTGGAAATGCTATGTTTTTGGTGCCTCAGTGCATCCAGTCGGAAGTTGGCAGCAAGTAACCAGGAAGGCTGGTCTGCTCCTGGGGGAGAAATCTGAGCTGGAAACCATCACCACACAACTGAAACCTAAGGAGTGAGCAGGAGGATTTGGGGAGAAAGAACAAAGTAAAGTGGGCCACAGGCAAGAAGAAGAAGAAGGAAGTCCATGAGAAAAACAGAAGGAACGACAGAGAAGGAGAGAATCAGTCAAGTGAAGGAGCAAGGGAAACAAGAATAGAAGGTGTCAGAGAGGGCCTGGGGGGAACAGCAGTGTCTACCGCAGCACAAAGCATGAATGTTGCAGCTAAGAACTGTTGAAGCTCCAGAAAAGTTTCGAGGGCAGATACCAGAATGCGATGGGTTTAGGAATGAAGCATCTGGAAGCACCTGGAAGGAAGTACATCTGGAGACGTCAAAACGAGAAGAGGAGTCATAGCTTTTCTGGCATCTAGCAGGGAGCCGGGGAGCTGGTGAGCAGGTTTAGATATGGCTCAGTCCCACATGGTGACATATCCTTCAACCCATGGGTTAAGACTTCGGCAATCACATTTTTAAAATAAGCTGCAAGATTCTAAGCCACAGAAGTCCTGCAGTGACATGGTTATCCGTCTTCTAAACATCAGGGGCAGGAGGGGGTACAGAGAAGAAGAAACATTACACTATGCCTCTCGAGTCTTTATGTATGTACTTTAACATCATGGCCCCACAAAATGACAGGAAATTAAGAGAACGTAAATAATTTAAATTGTCTATGTTCTTGTCAGTAATGGTAGGAGTGCCTCCATGTTTCCGTCAGCAGGTACGTATTCTTTTTAAACACTGGAAGTGTGAGTAGTTTGATCTGTAGGGAAAATTATAGTCCAACAGTATCCAAAAGGTTACCATGATATAGCTAAATTATCTCTGCCTGTCACAGGTTAAAGAACATTTAAATTCTGGAAGTTCACATCAGCTTTTTCTAGATAACAAATCTTAAGTACCTTCCTATATTCACTCAATTAGTGATCTTGGGCCTTGATAACACTGCAGAGAGAAACTTTCCAACTATCATTCAAATCATATCTAAAAAGGTGGTCATAAATATTTTAAAACCTAAGTGAACTAATAAGACCTAGACCCATTAAGGATAAGATCTTTTACAACAAATTAAATAAAACAATTTATTGAAGTCTGGACTCAAGATAAGCTAGATTTACTAGCTGACCTTTTATTCATTTAAAGAACAAAATTAGCTCTAATTGCATTAGAATGGAATCCAGTAAATTTCCCCAAGTCTTCTAATGTGGCATCCGTGTAAGAACGGCTATAATTGTTTACAAGTAAGATGGAAATGCTTTGATTATAATCTTTCCACTTGTTTTACTGTGTAGTAAAAGCATTTCCCCAAACCTAAAGCCAGTTTTCCGGACAGCATGCTATTTTTTTCCTTACACATACTGCATGTTTGGTGTTAATGAACAAACTACAACATGCCAGGGGAGGAAATTAAACTTGGAGATTTCATCATCAGTTTAGGTCAGTAACAATGAGAGAGTCAGAGATGGAGGCCAAGAACGCCTTGTCTGTGAAAGTCAGAAAAAGGCCAAAGACCTGAATAGGAAAAATTTTAACTACCTGCTTCCCCTCAGAATTGCAGCTGAGACATAAGGGCTTGGGTCTGTTGAATTTATAAGTACTTAATAAGGTAGCAAGGATAATGTATACAGCAGCTGTTCAGCCGCTAGGGAACATCATTTGTAATGTTACCATTTGTCACTAGCATTACAAATAAGTCATTTGCCATACATTTTAAAATATAGTTATTCTTAGGATTTTTTTGGGGGGGGGGATCCTTGTTCCTATCATTTGGCTTCTAATATAGGCAAAATACCTATGAAATGTTTTAGTCTCAGTGACAAGCTATCAGAGCAAAACAAAACTATCAACATGTTTCAATCTTTTTTTTTCTTTTAATCAAAAGCAGACAGTTTTATTGGAAGGGAGACAAATTAAAAATAGAAAAGCAAAAGGCCTTCTAAGTCTGACTCTGAAATGTTCCTGAGCTTTACTTCTAAAGGGTCATTTCTTATTTTTTTAAAAGATTTTATTTATTTATTTTTGTGAGAGCAAGCAAGCGAGCGTGCGCACATGCATGCACATAAGCAGGAGGAGCAGCAGGCAGAGGGAGAGGGAGAGGCAGGGTCCCAACTGAGCAGGGAGCCTGATGCGGGACTCGATCCCAGAACCCCGGGATCATGACCTGAGCTGAAGGCAGACGGTTAGCCGACTGAGCCACCCAGGCGCCCTAAAGGATCATTTTTTAAACCAACAAGTTTTGCTCGGCCTCCTCAGGATGCTTCTATAAAAATATGAAATATGACTGCCTTTTCTTTATTTCTTTATTTATTTGAGACAGAGAACGAAAGAGAGAGAGCACATGAGAGGGGGGAGGGTCAGAGGGAGAAGCAGGTTCCTTGCTGAGCAGGGAGCCTGATGCGGGACTCGATCCAGGGACTCCAGGATCATGACCTGAGCCGAAGGCAGTCGCTTAACCAACTGAGCCACCCAGGCGCCCATGACTGCCTTTTCTTAAATAAAACATGATCAGTCATTTCTGCCTGCCCCTCGTCCTTTAGTAAGAGAGTCCTCCTTTCCTTCTGTGACTACCATTGTCCCTTCCGTCGGTGTCTCCGCAACCACAGGTGCTGGGGAACCAGGCGTGCAGAGCACTAGGAACCATCCCAGCCTTGGGTGACTTGGACCATGGTTGCCACCATACGATGGCACAACGGAGTCAAAGAAAGTGAGCAGCATCCTAATGATATTGTTTTGAACCCTGGATACCGCCTCACCTGAAGTCAAAGAAACCTCTTTTACTTTGTCCCTTTCAGCTAGTTTGATTTGGGTTTCTGTTACTTGAAACTAACAGTCTTGATTAACACAAAAAGAAAACACAAGTGTTCCAACTAGAGATGAGAAGATTCTTTACAGACTCGTCTTCACTGAGCGTGTTACTACTATGCTATAAACTGGGATTAGAGATTACTACAAGAAATAAACAAAAACTGTCTTTGTAACTGCTATAAAAGCTGCTATGGAAGACATGGGTTTGTCAGCTGGTTCCCTATGGAAATAAATTTTTAAATTTGGTGCCCTGAAAAACTTGTTCTCTCCTGAGAAACTCAGAGGTACCTTCCCTTTCAAAACTGTATTTCACTGTTTGCCCTCCTTGCTAGGAAGCCATAATCCTACCTGATGTGCGATCATTTGTTTCTTTTTCCTCTTGTTGGTGTTAGTTTCCTATTCCTTTTTTCTAATAACTTTATTGTACTCTCTCTAAGCTGCCATAAATTTGTTTAGACTGGAAAAAAATTATATATGAATAAACAACGTTTCACATAAAGAGGGAAAATGCAGAAAGTAGGATAAAAATCAGTTGCTATTATTTCTCTAAAGAACTTATCAATAAAAACCACAACACACATTTCACCCTGTTAAATGTCTTTCAGCTAAACCTGGCTACATTTTAAAATGTAAAATGCTTATTTTCTTTAAAGATATTTTAAATGATTATTCCTGTAATTGCTCATGATTATTCTCTACTTCTTTCTAGCTGTACTGTCAAAAAGCATTACTGAGGAAAGTTTGGATCATAAAAAGACAACAAATATCTATAAATATCTTCTTTTTAAAGATTAAACCCTTTATGTTTTTAAAGATTAACGAGCAAACTTTTAGCTCCCATTTTCATAGTACATATGATTTAGAAATTCCAACTATTAAAAAGCCCCCTCCCAGAAATAACTAAGTTCCGTAAACTGCAACAAAAAACTGAATTACTTACACAAAAAGGAAAGCATCCAATTTTCAGCACCTTTGCTAAGAGAGGTCTGATCAATGAAAGAGTTTCCTGAATCATAAGGAATCTGAAAACACTCAGGGCTGTGTTTACAGTGGAAACCAAAACGCTGGTAAAAAGAAAACTATAATTGCCAGCAGTAAACTGGTCACTGAAAAATATCTCAGTATAATTTGCATATTTTGGGAAAGGGGTTACATCTATAAAAAGACAAGCTACTGTAATCTGTCAAAAGAAAATTTAGAATTATCATTGATAATAATATTGTTCTCTGAAAGGCATCATAAATGATTCTGTGTCACTTGATCAAATATACTATCAGAGAGTAATCGGAAAAAATGACCAACCATTACTGGATGTCTGAGGGGTGGAGCTCAAGTAATTATCCCTTCTCTGGTGAGCTCACTGCATAAGGGCACCAGTGTCCTGAGGGCAAAGGGACCAGTGTACAATTTCTCCAACACAGTAACCCCCATCGACCACCCGGAATAATAGAGCTGACAGACGGGTGGGGGATTCACCAGGGAAGAGCTCCACTCAAGGAGAAGGGCAAAAAAGACAGAGACTTCCTCCCCAGCACTGGCAGAGGGCAGCAAGGAAGAGGCATCTGAGAAATGCAAGGTGGGGGGGGGGGGGTGTTTGCCTAATCCCATACCTGCTGCTATTATCCACCCCAATCTTTATATACATTTAATTTTTTTCTTAATACATTACCAACATTTATTGATTTATTAAGACTTTACCAATATTTAAAATTATCTTTCCTTTTAATGAGAAGCTCCTTTAACAGAATTTTGAACTTTAAACATGGAGCCACACACATTTAAACTTAGAAGAGCCGCAGGCCCTGTTCTGCCCTGTCCTTCCTGCTGGTCTTAACAGTCCCAGCTTCCAAGATACTCCCATCACATGACTTTGCTCTATTTTCTTCATAGAAATGAAGGGATAAATGAATGCCGTAAGTTAGCTCACTCGTCCTAATTTGCTCAACATAAACTAACTCAGTCCACGGTAAAGACCGGGATGACAAGTAAGATGGCCACGCTGTGCTGCCCCTTGCCCATCTACATACACTCTACTCACCCTGCTCTTTGTCCCCAAGTACAAGTGCGACATCATGATCCTCATCAACACAGGTGCAAAGCTGTTCCTGGGCAAGCTGAGACCTACTTGACAGTTAGGCCAGGCTGAGGTATTTGCAGTTTACTTAAATGTGCTTCCCACTCGTACTGCTCACGAACTTTATACGGGCGGGGATTACAATTTCAGGGTTACTATTCTGGTTTCATCTTCATTACTGACTAAGGGCAACTCTGGAGACCCATTCCTGGGGGACATGTCAAAGGAATCTGAGGTCCTTGCAAAGTCATCTTGAATTCTAACACTTATCTGCTGGAGGCACTGGACTCCCCACAGACCCTTTAGAATACAGATTCCAGGCATGTTAAATGAAGGCAAAAACAAGGTGTCTCTGTCTTGCTATGAGGAACAACATCAGAGAACAGAGGAAATAGTCTAACCTCAAAGTACTTTCCCGGATCAAGGGCAGAAGACCTTCTTTATTTAGGAAAATTTAGAAACTAAATATTGTCTTAAAGATCTTCCAATGAGAGGGTATAATTTGAACCCTGTAAAGCTTTTTCCTTCTTCCCATAATTTCAAAAGACTATCCTCTGCCTGTTCTTCAGCAATAAACAAACTCTTCGCCCGGACTATTCAGACCCCCCTTTCTGAATCTCTGCTCATTAATTTCACTTCAAAAGAGTACTGTAGCCCCATGTGTGTACAAACTAAGTAAAGGCACATTTATATGAATCTTCCGCCTCTTTTCCATTATTACTGCCATGGAATAAGCCATGTATCCTTATGCTACAACAATAAGAGATTACTTTTAATTTCATATAATTTACATGTGTCATCATAAAATATTCTTCTTTTAATTTTTTTCAACCATTGTTGGCTTGAGAGCCATCCAAAAACTGGCAGTGGGATAGATTTTGGCTCAGGGGCCATAGTGTGCTGATCTTTGATTTAGATTTTTTTTAAAAAAGCTCTTTACTGATTAAGATATATTTTACATAAAATCCTATTACTATGTGACTTGGGCCTGTTTTTTCTCTTATTTTAATTTAAAATGTAATCTATTTCACTTAATTTATTCCTTTGTTTATTATAAGTATTCCCTTGTGTCTGACTTTGGCCAAGTGATTAATGATTCTTATACCATGGGGGTTATTTACCTAAATGTTTGGAAGTTCACATATTATATAACGTTATACTCTCACAGGCAATTTGTCTACAGTGTCTGAGTATTATAGTTTCCCTAATACTGGACAGTCTGTTCCAGGATAACAGGATCTATTTCTCACGTTTCCCAGGATCTTAGGTGATTTGTTGAGAGGAGAAAAATAGTCAAGAGAATGAATGAAAGATGCTTAAGGGTGCATGAGAGGAATATTATCATCAAAGTCTTTTCATGGACCTTATTTCTCTAAAGGGAATGAGCAAGCCAAATTTTTTTTTTTTTTTTTAGATTTTATTTATTTATTTGACACACAGAGAGAGACAGCTAGAGAGGGAACACAAGCAGGGGGAGCGGGAGAGGGAGAAGCAGGCTCCTGGCTGAGCAGGGAGCCCGATGCGGGGCTCGATCCCAGGACCCTGGGATTATGACCTCAGCCGAAGGCAGACACTTAACGACTGAGCCACCCAAGCACCCCAAGCAAACCAAACTCTTTTGTGGAAGTAAAGATTAAGTAATGATGAGTTACTGAGAAAATAGTCATAAATGTGAACTAATAAGAGAAAAGTATTTGTTGAATGATATATAAGAATATCTTCCCGTGAGAGGAATGAGCCCAAGTACAGAATTTCCAAAAAGATAATATCAATAGTTACTCTGGCTGGGTCTCCCTGGTAATCAGCCTTCTACTGGTTGACAGAGGAGGACATTATTCACATTTTTGTAGGTAAAATAGAGGGCATGGGGTAAACCAGCATCTGGTTAAAGAAGAGCTGAATCTACAGTATTTTTGTTAACACTGTCTAAGCTTGTCAGTAACACTACCACCCACTGTCTAGGTATCTATTGATATAACCAAAAAGAGCAATGTGGAAATTATGTGGATAATTTAGGTGAGAAAAGGATGAACTATCTGGATTTTCTTCTTCTTCTTTCACTCTTCAGAAGCACATACATTTTCCTGGAAGACCATGTTTGCCTGTACAACATCATTCCTCATAATGATATTGGGCCTTTTCATTGCGTTATGTTTGGAATTCACACAAGCAACAGCATAAAATACAAACTTTTAAGATGGAATGAACCACTGAGAACACAAAGCATATTTTCTGTTGTCTACTCTACCCACTATGTAAGTGCATGGCTCCTACTTTCATTATTATGGCTAAAAACTGAATGAAAATTCAATGCCCTTGAAGCCCATTTTCTACACAATCTTTGATTGTTTCAATGTAAACGAATCCATTTTCAGGCTTACTGGTGAAAAATAAGGTGTAAACTAGTACTTCTAGCTTGTGGAATTCATTTAAATGATAAACAGTATGATTTTTACAACAAGAAGAATGATTTTTAATATAATTTACAAAAATAAATGTTTTACCACCTTATTAAAATCATGTAAGAGTATTTAATTCATATCCCAAAAATGAATAAAAGAAACAAAGCCGACTAATTTACTTTAAAAGAAGGGTGGGCTGTGATTCTGTGAAAATTAAGATGGACAGTGAACACGGGGTTCACATTTCTAGTCTTCTCTTCAGCAAACAAGCAAACAAGCTGGTAATTAAGACTTCAGTTGTTACTATTATATACTGTTTCACCAAGCCTTGGGCAGTATCTTTGTTTTCAGGTATAAATTCATCTATAGGCATACTTATTTCGGAATATACAGGTATATTTATTTCAGAATAAAACCATGAGAATCTCCGTTCTTTGTCATGGTGGGTAGAGAAGACATACTTGAGAAGGTATAACATTGCACCCACCTGGGCGGAATATGGCAGTTAGTTCACTCAATATATAGTTTCTTCCTTTTCATAACCAGGACCTTAAGAATTACGCAGACACAGTGTCATGTCTTTAAAAAACAGAGAACAAGAAAGAAGGGATCCTGTATGTCAAATAAAGCAATAAGCATTTCCTCTGAGGAAGAAACCGATACAATTTGAAAATGAAGAATTCCCAAAGTAAAGCTTGACCCTCCGTGTTTGTACCTGGAAGAGGTTAGAGTTCTAAACCCATTAGGAAAGAGCAGAGAAGGTTAAGTTCAGTTTATTTCACTCTAATTGAAAACGTTTCTACTTACATCTTGTCTTGGCCAGCACCAACTCTGAGAGTCAATCGGGGAATAACCGGACTTGGGGCTGGGACAACTGGCTCCACTTTGATCTGTTGAAGTTATTACATTAGAGTTAAATGCATTTTCAACAAAATTCCTCCTACCTCTTGTCCTACTTCCTCATCTCCACGAGCCTGATAAGCCAGTGTAAGCCTCAAATGTGGCTAAAATGTGAGTTGCAAGGACAATCAGGGTTATTTTGATTCTGTTTCTCAAAAATTGCAGGCTCTCTGGCTTCATGAGAAATTCTACAAACTTGAATTATTTCATGTAAGTGATGGGAAATATTTCTGCATTTTCTTAGTTCTGGTTAATTTCTTGGATTTTATTGTTAGCATTTTTACACAAAAACTCATCTAGTCTGGTGAACATTTGGGGAACATTTAAATAATTGCCAGACTTCAAGTAAATAGAAAAAAAATGCAGTGATATCTGCATCTGTAAGATAAAATGTATCTCTTTATGGAACTTGAAAAACATGAAACTCATCCTAAGTTTGCATTACCATACAAGAAAACGGTAATACCAAGTATAATTGCAGCATTAAACTGCTCTTTTTTTGGCTAGTGGTCAACAGATCTGAAATACTGTAAAAGAAAAACAGAGGTTTTTAGAAGGATTTGTAGTGAAGGCGATAGCTGCTGAATAGGCTGAAGATCTTCACAAATATTTGAGCCAACGGTCAGAACGGGAACACACAAATCAAGGGTGATTTTAAAGGGGTTCTTCACATGTGTTGGTGTGAAGATCCTATGGTATGATGTTTTGAATGAACAAATTGAACAAAAGCTCTGTAGCTCACATTATCATCTATATCAGAGTTTTTCCACAGGTGTTTGGGATTTTTGGTGGGACAGTTCTTCGTTGAACGGAAAGGTGGAGGCACTGCGAGCTGTTCAACATCCCTTGTCTTGGGGTCCTGCCACCTGCCAACAGTACCCTGCTAGTCCCTGTGATAACTAGTTGCAAACCACTGACTTACACATTTCAAGCCCAAGAATTAAATCCTAACAGGACAGTGTGGTAGTTCTAAAGGGGAATGAATCTATAACATAATCCTCAATCGTCTAATTACTGTATTGCACATCGATCAAATTTACTATTTTTTCATATGTTTTTAACTATCTCCCTGGGTTTTTTTTTTTTTTTTAATCCATCGTCACATCAAGACCTGTGGTTTCGACCATTCCCTTGAACAGTGCCCGCACGCAGGAGGCACTCGAATACTTACAGAGTTAACAATTCAAGCACCCTCAACTCTCTGCCTCTTGGTTATTTCGCCATCTGTCCAGGACCAATCTGAAATCATCCTCAAGGGCACCGTGTAATTCCAAAGGAAATTTTCAAGACCACATAAAAGTCTACCATCAGAACCTCGAGTTCCGCCTATGCCTTCAATGCTGTTTATTTGGATTACAGCTCAGCGAGGTGAGGGCAGAGACCATATCGGTTTTGCTTATTGCTGCTTCGCAGGGCCTATCACGGGGGCTGACATATCCTAAGTGCAGTGAAAGAAGGTATCTGAAGTGAGGATTTCAAACCCTTACCTCTTTCCAGACCTGTCTCCCGTGATTTCCTTTCCTCTTTTGCTCCTCAGGCTCCACAGGAAAAAAACATTGAGGCCACCAGGCAGGAGAGCTTCTTCAGCCCCTACAGACCTACAGACTTCTCTGCATCAACAACTATACTAGAGTCCGTCTCCTCTGGTATCTTGAGGAAACTTCCTTCTCCCATAGGCATCTTCAACTTCGCAGTTCCACAATTTTCCGCTAGCTTTTAAATGTGCTCAACTATCTTAAAAAACCTGCCTGCCCTTCAGCCTCTCCCTGACAACCTCTTATATTTTTCAGTCTCACATCTTTGTCTCCTTCTTCACTTACTCATTCCTCAACCCACTCCAATCTACTTTCTCCCCCAAGCAGGTCACTGAAACCACTCTCCTCAGACACCAACCGTTTCCTGACATCTTGGTATATTTTCCACTGGGGATCTTATCATACTCCTTCCTTCTCCTCTACTAGGTCCTCTGCCTTTGCCTGATCTTATTTGGCCCCCTCCCCTTGTCCCTTGACACTTTCTTCAGTGAGCTCATCCATGTTCATGGTTTTAATCGAAGGTTTTTACAATATGTCATGTCTTCAAAATCTCCGTCTCTAGACTAGCACTGATTGAAGCTAAGACCAAAATAGAATATTGCCTACTAAACATTTTGAACACAATTTCCTGTGTTTCATCTCACCACATCTAAACTTTAACTTATCAACTTCCCCACAAAAACCTGCTCCTCCAAATGTTCTCACTTTTGGCACATGTCTCCTCCATTTGCCCAGTTCTTTGGACAGCATGTCCAGTGGTTCTCCTTAAGGCCCTAGGGGACCAGGGGCCACTGGGGTGTGGTCAGAGCAAGATCCATGGACAACTAGCTAGGGTTTGCATCCACTTCCACCCACTCCTTTTTTAACAGAGAGTTCCAGATCTAACCAAATCTGAAAACCAATGGTTTGGTCTATTTTGTAAACTATTAAGATTTCTCTATTTTTCTCACCTTTCTGTATTATCTGTGGGAGAACAGACAAATATATCCAAAACAAACAAACATTTTAAACAACTTACTACATGCCAGGCACTGTGGTTGGATATTTTTCAGATGTTCTCATATAGGTTTTTTAACAAACATGTGGGGTAGGCATTAGGGTTTCTGTTTAACAGGGAAACTGATCATATATGAAGCAATCATTTTTCCTTTTCCTTTTTCTGTTCTAAGGTCACACAAACAGCAAAACTAGGATTGGATTCAGTTGTTTTGTTTCAGAGAATGGAAAATTATATAAAGTTCCTATATTTTTTTAATTCTAAAAAACTTTAGGGCCATATGATCATAAATGATGAGTAATATTCCACATTCCTTCAGCCTGCAATACTATTATTAAAGCACTTAACCTTTTTTTAAGCTTTATTTAAAAATAAAGCTGCTTTACCTTGAAAAATATCTTTACTATTATTATGCTTCTCATCGTCATTTGCTTCATTTCTATTACCACACTACACAATAATTATAACTCACACTTGCATAGCACAAAGTGTGTTCCATATACATGATCCAATTTGCTCTTTGAACTCTGTGCTAAGTTGGGTGTGGAAGGTATTATCATCCCCAAGTATTGGGGACCAGAAAGATTAAGTGGTTTGCCCAGAGTGAAAAAGTTAAGTAAGTAAATGATCTACCTGTAGGTCTCCTGACACTAAATTCACCCTTACCTCTACCATGCTGCTGAGTCCTTTGTTCTGGTAATGCTGGGGTCTCACGTGGAGCTGTTTATTCACTTTCTGTGTAAATGTCTTTTATGATAAATGACATATATTTGTGAGATGGCTAGGGTTGGTTGTTGTTTTTTAGAGAGGCCGAGAGAGGGGGGCAGCGGAGGTGAGGGGCAGAGGGAGAAGGAGAGAGAGAGTCTTAAGTAGGCTCCATGCCCAGCGCAGAGCCCGACATGAGGCTCAATCTCACGACCCTGAGATCAAGACCTGAGCCAAAATCAAGAGTCGGATTCTTAACTGACTGAGGACTCACGTGCCCCTAGCATTGGTTGTAAAATACTTTTTCTCTATGTAAGGCTCACTAGTTCATATGGAAATAGTGATTGACTTTGGCCTCACCTCCATTCAACTGAACTGGCTGGGGTTTTGATGTCCTCTTGAGTACCTCGTCAGGATAAAAGAATCAAGACATGGTTTATTTATGTCCTACTACTTTAAAAAGTTAAATGATACGATATGTAAAAAAATAAGCAAACAAAAATTGAGATACATTTTGTAAGTCCAATTAAAAATGGTATGTGGATGTGCCCTGAAGACAAAAGATATTTTGTAAACTTGTGGAATTAATGAATGCTTCAGAACCTGTTACCTCAGCTCCAAATTTTACCTTAGGGTAAAATTAGGGTGACCATATTATCCAGAGACACCTTTGAGAGTAAAAGTGGGAGCTATTTACACCACAAAAGTGTGTAAACTGGGACTGTCCTAGGCAAACCAGGACTGTAACCTTCCCTACAAACACTTAAAACCTTAGTTTCATTCTTAAAGAAGCTAAATAGGATTTAACCTAAAGATAATATTCAAGCAAGTATAAAAAAAGATTAATGAGGATACTAATAATACAGATACAGAAAACACCATCTCTAAACTAAAATTTCTTACCAGACTTCCATTTACATTAACTTTATCCAAACGCCTACTAAAATAAAAACAAAGACATGTCCTGCATTCACAAAGTGATTTCTCATGTGTCTTTCCCAGAAGTCAATAAACTAACTGACAATTATTTGAATTACTTAACCCATATGACTAAGGCCATCTTTTAATGGCATGAAGCCAAACTCTGGGGACAACATGAGCTTCTAAGGGTTAAAATAAAAGCACTGCACTTGAGAGTGAGCTGAGAATTGGGGCACGCAGAGCATTTACAGTGGATTACTAAGCTTCCCAATCCACCAAAGAGCAAAGTCCAGTAATAGAAGACTCCTTTGTAGCTAACTAAAAATACATTGTCAGTGGATTTGTCCAGTTTTATGTATAAGCAATACTGCTTTCACCTGAACTAATACTAGTAGTCATATAAGCCCCTTATTGCCATGTGCTGCATTTTTTTTGCTAATCTTCAAGGATTTAGCTTCTTTGCCACATACCTCAGGGCACCAACTGATAAAGCTCTAACTCTCCATTTTTCCAGGACACCAGCAGTGCGGCCTTGCAAAAAATGAAAATCGCTCAAGAGATTTAAAGGGGAAATTTATTTTTAAAATCCTGACTTGAAGCAAAGAGGTGGATTTTTAAAAAGCTTATCTATAAAGAATCAGTTTAAATTTAAATTCTATCTTGGAACTCTTTCATGCATTCCAGCTTTAAAGTTTATCTTCTGACAGGGACTTTCTGCAAAGGTAATGGGCAGCTTTGTCAATATAATCTGGCCAAGTTTTTATTTTCTATTTTTTTAATGTTAAACTTCTTTCATTAAAAAAAAAAAAAGTGTGCTAGATAGGGTGGCAGCAAGTTCAGCGAATGCTAGTTCAGATTCCCATCTATGCTAATGGGTCATCAAAATACCCCAGAAATAGTACTGATGAAGAGCTAATTTTAATAAGCTAACATTTTGGATGCGGAATTATGATGACCAGTGAGTACCTTGTTGTCTTTCTTAGCAATTAAGGTCTTTACATTAATTCAGTTTAGAAACATAGTCTAAAAACTGATAAACTGTTTAAGACATTAAAAAGACAGAAGAAGTTCTATGGTGTGGTCAAGTATGACAAGTGGAATCCAGCAAGGGCAAGTGAAACAGAACGCAGGCTTTCACTAAGCGCTCAAGTTCATTCACATGGAGACTTGAAGATGGCCCCTGGTAAATGTCTACAAATTCAAACACACTCATGTTTGTAAACGTTAAGTTACTGGTTTCCTCTTGGAACAGTTACAAAAAACAGGAAGAGAGTATCTCCCACTTTTTACCGGGCTATTGTATTGACTGAAAACCCTTCATTTCACTAATTAATTATGAGAGCTGATGAGAAAAGACTGGAAATGAGAGTATTTTACTCCAAACAGATGGAAAAACAATGACAACCTTTTTGTTAAAGGCACAAACCAGTACAACTATCTGTCATTCTCTAAAGAACAAACTGTTTAAGTTCAATAAAAGATTATTTGAGGACAAATGTAAAGGGATTTGGGGTAGATTAAAGAAACGTGAAACATTTTAATTGTTCTGATAACTTAAGTCATTAAAATGCAGAGGACTGCCATTGTCCGTTCTTTGAAATATGGTGGCTGAAGAGGAGCTCTCTAAGGTCTCTTCAGGGACTACCATTTTCTAAAATCATGATGTTCACCTTACTCCCGAGTGTGAATCCGTGTTTATCCTCACATCAGCTCTGTCTGAGGTGACTGGCTGAGAAGGCCATTTTGGGTGACAAAGAACACAGGCTTCACTAAGAGAGACCTGCGGCCAGTCCCAGCTCCTCCACCCACCAGCTACAGCAAGCTACTTGACCTTTCTCCGAAGTTTTTCAACTCAAAACAGCGGCATCAGCACCAAACCCTCCGAGCTGTTGGGGAGGATTAATTAATCGAATTCTGGCCAGGTCTGGTGCCTGTATGCACTCACTAAGCAGCAGCTGCTACTATCATTTACTATCCGGGTTAGTTCATCCAATAGCGGATGTTAGCTCAAAATAACATTCATCAATCAATAGGATAAAAATTGGGGAATCCTTTATAGAATTTAAGACCTTTCCATCACAAACAAATCTTAATTATCTGTGGGCTGATCATCAATATAATTGGTTAGTTGTAAGGAAATCTGGAGAGTCATCTTAAATGACACCAACTGGTCTTCACTTAGAGTTTTCCATGAGAGGGTACAAGAGAAGGCCTCTATAAGCCAAACTATTCTTGGAGAAGGTATGAAACTATTCTTTTAAAGCAGAGGTAACCCATACTTTATGATGATGCTGTCTCTTCCCAGTATTGAATGGGAAGGAGACAGACGGAAGGGAGCAGAGGGTCAGAGAGGTACGAAGAGGCTGGTGAAAAACTAGGAAGTGGTAGAGCTGGAATTTAGATCCAGGTCAGTCGGATTGCCAAAGCCCATGATCTTCCTGGGCCAGCACTGGGCCTATTTCTTCGCAGGTTTGTGACATCATCATTTTTGAGATGACACTCTACCACGCCTTCTCAGATTGTACTCAAGAGCATGAAAACACATCTCCAAATCTGACAGGTAGATTTTGGTTTACGTCCTGTATTGGGTTATATGGACAACTAACTGTTCAATTCCACTAACAAATAATGAGACATTTTCTTATTTAATTTTTTCACAGCAATCCTCCTTCCAAAAATCACTTAAAATATCGAGTCAATTTGAATTAAAGTAGTCCTGTAACATTCAGCTAAACTTCATAAACCCACCGTTGATAAATTAAGTCATGTGGTACATACACCAACTGACACAAGCACAAATGGGAAATTGTAACTGATCTGAAAGGTACTGCTAGGTTTCTCGCTGCTCAATCTATCATGTCACGTTTGCGACTGCTCAGCATAATTGCTCTTAGTATGTGGTCCATAAAAAGTTAGTTTGCTTCTATTTAAAAGATCAGACTCCTAACCTTGACTAGTGCATATTACTGCACAAAAAGGGGACCACAAATTGTGCATAAGTCACTACACTGTGGATTATTACCACTACCAGAAAAATGATTTTTCCTCCCGATGATGCACCTACTAAGCCAGGTGCCTTGCATACGTTATTTCAATTAATCCATTTTTATTTAATGTAGGCAAGTGTAGTGGTTAAGAAACATCAATGATAGCACCTGACAGCCTGGGTTGAAATCGTGGCTCCTGTTCAATCACTTCCAAGGTGTGTGATTGTGGGCAACATTATTAATTTCTCCAAGCCTTAGTTTCTCATCTTAAAGTGATACAATTACGGTATCTACCTTACAGAGTTGTGGTAAGAAATTAAACTTACACATAGTGTTTACATGGTGTTTAGCATATAGTAATTACTCAATAAATATTAACTATTAGTGTTTCCTACTTTTCAGTGAGTGTCACCATATCCCTACTTTAAAGATGGCGTGCCTAAGGAGTAAAGAAACTAAAAAAATGCCCTGGATCCTAACTCAGATTTGCTGGATTCCAGAGCCCAAGGCTCCTTCAACATACCATGCAGATCCCCACCTAACTAATGGTATCTTTTTTGGTTCTTGTATTGATGAATGTGGGTGTGGCTGGTAAAAACTTTATAGGCAGGTTAAATAAATATGGGGAGATTTTTTTTTCATTAAAACACTGCCCTTGCTCACTGGTCTGGGTCAATGTCTGTGAGAATTGCTCCTGTGAGCTGGTCAGGATGAGAAGGAAGAAGGACACCATGGCCCTCATTTTTGTGACAAAAGACATTTTCTCGGGGCAGCTGAGATGTACCTTATTTTGATTTGTGGATATGTAAGGGACTTCTGAAGCCCTATGTAACCCAATTTCAGGTATACTTTCATTTACTCATATGGCTTGATCCTCGGGGAGGAATAAGTGGAGAGTTGAAAGAGGAGAAGTCAAGGTTTACGTTAATATCTCAATTTCTACACCTTGTCAGTGGCATCTGCCTAGGCTGCACTGGCTTTTATCCTCTCCTCTCTCCATAAAGAGCTAAACTTTAAAAGAATGCCAAGGAAAGAGAAATTTTTCAAAACTGCTAAGCATAGCTGATGCCCTCTGTCATACCTAAGTTAGCTAGTCCGGTCTAATGAAGTAGCAGACTCTAGGTTTCTACATGTTACGGGTTGATTCAAAATGAAATAACAACACTTGCCTCCATCCTCAGCATGATCTGCATTCACTGGGCATTTACTTACGTGCCAAATACAGTACCGAGCACGTCTCAGATGTAATCTCATTCATTACTCACTAAAGTAATTTGCCCAGTGTCATACAGCTAAAAAAAGTCAGGATGTGAACTCAGGTATAATTCTAGAGACAATGCTGTTTATTCTTTTTGAAGACCTTAAAAGATAGCTAACTTTTATAAATTTTTATCTTTTGTCATTCATCTGAGCCATAACCCATGAGACGTGATACAAGGACTTGTATTCTTGTTAGGTGTAATCTAGCAACTCGGAACTAAGCCTTTACCTCCAACCAAGGTGGTCTGAGGAACTTTTCTTTCCCAAAGCCAGGTAGAAGCTGCAGAAAGGTGAGGACTGCTGTTACAAATCTAATCTGATGGGCTTTACTCAAATTCATAATGGCTGTTGAAACAAACCCATTGGCTCTCCTAAGTTAAGATGGTGATGAAAGCAACAGTACCCTGTTGATCTACTGAAGGCTCGGCAGCCAAGGTGGTAGGTGTATGATGGGGAAGTGATAATTGCTGCCAGGCACGATCTCCAGCAGTCAATGGTTCGAAACCGTGAAGAGTATTTCCGTGTCAGTGACCTGGCTTTTGCTGGTTGTGTGACCTTGATCTTGGACAACTCACCCTCTCACACTCACTTCCTCATCCACAAATGTTGGTAACAGTACCTGCTGGACCTCAGGCACAGGTGTATTAGAAGGAGAAAATAAGGTACGTGGAAGTGCCAGGTGCCACATAAACATAACAGAAGAGTAAGATGATTTTTAAAATGGAAACAAGAGCTGGAGTTCTGTGTCTTGTTAATTTGCGGATGTTTAGTTATTAATACCAGGATTTCCATTCTACTTTGTTATATTTTGGAACAGCCAAGGGGGACAGAAAAAGCATAAAGTTAGGCAGAAAAATGTGAGAGTTGCCATTACTGCTTGTCAGCCAAACTGAGTTTTCTAGGTAAGTCTAAAATTTGAAATATTGCAAAAGTACTGGTCATAGATCCGCCGTGGGTCAAATACATCTTATTTTATTATGTGGAAAAAAAATGACTGTGTGTTATTTTCCGGCCAGGCTCCAAGAGGGTTGCTTCTAGAAGGGCAGGGAAAGGGTCTCTGAGAATCTGTGTGTATGACACTATGAATACTTAGACACTTTTTCAGAAAGTTTAAAAGAAATGTTCAAACCAACCTGTCGACCACTGTAATCCAAGGAACCATGAACAGAAGAGCAAAGCCATAAAAGCAGAGGTCACATCCTGGGCCCCAAGGCTTGGGGTCCCCGTTTTTACAAAACTGCGGGATATAGATCAGTTTTCTTGGCTGACTTTATGGGAGCCTGATTTACTTACATTGTAAAATACTTGGAATTATTTTCTGCCCACCGGCCAGGCAGCCCGATGAGCCTAGATACTCGGAAACATGTCCTAATCTTATTAAAGCAGAAAATAGAAGGATAAGAGACGCTACAGAAAGGAGGAGACAGTCATAACCTTAAACACTTACAGACACGGCTCACCAAAAAGGGACACGAATCCTCCAGGAGGGACTCCACAGGCCTAGCTGTCCTCGGAAAATAGTGCCACAGTTCTGCATGCCCTGAGTAAAATGGATGCTGTCTTTTTTGGGGTATCTAATAATTTGGGCACAAAGCAGTGTGCCGTACACTTGATAATTACACAAATATTATTTACAGTTTAAGGTGACAGGTGTTTTTAAACCACTAGAGACTAGTTAGTCTGTCTGCTTACTAGAGGGTTTACGGTCTGAGATTAGATTCCTCTTGGGCTATGAGTTTGTAACATTTTTTAGCACGGAGGGGGCTTGATTACAAGTCTGTGGGTCTTAGAATTAAAATTAAACCTCATCACCACATTACAAGTATCTTCCCGTTTCCTTACGGGCAGTGCACATCCAGAACACAGACAGGACCACGGGCTTTGTCTACCTGCATTTTTCAGCCTGACTGGGTCTGGACAGCGCTGGACACAGCAAGGTGCTTACTTTTTCATGCCTGTGCTTGTCCTTTTCTTTTTCTCTCTTCTCTCTCTCCCTCTTTTCTCTCTCCCTTTCCTTGTCTTTCTTCTCCTTCTCCTTCTCTTTCTCCTTCTTTTTCTTCTTCTCCTTTTTGTCCTTTTTCCTTTCTTTCTCCTTGGGCTTCTCTTTTTCTTCAAACAGTTTTTCAGGGAGCACCGACGACAGAGCGGGCAACACGGCAGGGACCCTGGCGGACGCCACGGGGCTGAACAAGGGCAGCGGCGCGTCCTTTGGGGGCAGCACCAGGGGCCCAGGGGCCGCTCTGGGCCTCTCCTCCCGCCCCTTCTCTTTAACCTTCTCCCGGTCTCTCTTATCTTTATCCCTTCTGCCTCGGTCTCTGTCTTTCTTCTTATCTTTATGCTTCTCTCTCTCCTTCCTCATTATTCCATCTTTCAATCTCACTTTTGGATCGACATCCTCAAATTCTTTTATTTTAAACTTATAGGGATCTGGCTCTTCATCTTTAAGGAATTCCTTCCAGGGGTACTTGGTTTCCTTGCTGCTCTCCTTCTCTTTCTCTTTCTCTTTTCCTTTGTCCTTCTCTTTACTCTTCTCCTTGCTTTTGTCTCTTTCCCTCTCCTTATCTCTCTGCTTCTCCTTCTTCTTCATTTTGGTCTTCAGTTCCTTTTTCAACTTCTTTTTGACTTCCACAGATGAAGGCAGCTTGGTTTTCTCCTCATACACCTTGTGCAGAGGTTCAGGGGTGGGAGGAGAGACCGAAGGAGAAGAGATGTAGGGAAAGCTGGGAGGCATAGTTGGAGGGGCTCCCAGTTTTGCTTTCCGCACAACCTCATCAATGGATGCATCCATTGTCCACGAATTGTCAGAACTTGAAGTTCCGCCTGAAAGAGGCAGAGGAGTGGACCCTGACTTAGTGAAATTGTTGGAGGAGGTGGAAGCTTTTGGAGTAGTGCATTCTGAACCTGAAATCCTCTTAGGGCTGGTAAAAATGTCTCCTTCGGATTCCGATCCAGAAGAAAACTCGAAAGGGTCTGGCTCTCGTTCGGCGCAAGCCCGTGCAATCACGGCATTGATAGAGTCATCGATCGTTTTATCCGTCACGACAGCCTTCTTTGGCTGATTCTCACTGTTGAGTTTCCCAGGATCTGGCGGGGTCTGTATCTGTTTTACCTGAATGGTCTCTTTACTAAGTTTTTCACTTATCATAGCTGAAGGAGTCCTATTTGGTGTTTCCGGTCTGACAGGTGCTTGGGGAATATGAGTCATCACCTTGGGACTCTTGGGGCTTTTGGGGCTCTTAGAGCGTCCAGGAGATTTCTTCTCTTTGGATAAAGTTTTTGGTGACCGAATAGGACTTCCGACCATTGCTGGTGACTGAGTAGTTTTAGGTGATTTAGTCTTCTGCCCCGGAGAACTAGTTTTAGTCTTTGTTTTCGGTGTAAATGACTTTGTTTCTAATGGTTTTGTGATTGGCATTTGTGACTTTGCAACTGGAGCTAACATCGGTGGCTCGGGTGATGGAGGGGCCAGGTCTGTACTGTCCTGTACGTGGACCGGAGAGAGCATTGGCGGAATCTTTTGGGTATTTATTGAGCTGAGGGGTTCTCGCGCTTCCAATACCACTACGTCCAGGGTGTCCCCTTTAGTGCTTAATAGCCGTGGTCGCTTGATGGCAGGCATTTCTTCAGCTTCGGGACTATCCAATGGTCTCTTACCCAAGAAATTCTCATCATTAATAATTTCCTCCTCCTCCAGTTCATCATCTTCTTCCAGTGGAACTTGCATGGCTTCTGCAGACGTACCACCATCAGTGGGCACCTGCTCTTCTTCTTCTTCTGGGAAAGGAAAAGAAAAGAGCTATTAGTGGAATATTTAGAAAGTCCTAACAAATAACAGCAATGCTTCAAACGTGATTTCTAGGAAAGACAGGAATTTATTGACAGTGTTTAGAGGGTAAGTAAAGTGGTAGATCCTCAAGGATCTTCCAAACTTGCCCGCCATCGTTCTCTGAAGAGTGACAATCAGAGACAGCAGATATCCAGACTGATTATTTTCTTTTCAAGTGGTTTGGCCCTACTTTCAGGATCTGGAGTCTAAGTATTTCCTGTTTGTCTCCCGCTTCCTTAATTATTTTCCTAACCTGACTAAATACTGTCTTTCTCTTCCTTCTTCCTCTTGTGTATAGCTGTGCATACGTGTGCACCGCCCCCCCTGCCCCCCGCCACATACCTCTAAAGATCAAGAGGTGGGTTATTATATGACTACTACCTCAGAAATGACAAAAAAGCATACATTTTTTAGGACTCTTATAACAAATGTTAATTCTTGGAATTTAGAAAATGCAAGCCTCCAACCTGGATACGATTCATATACTACTACGTCTTCTGTTCTGTTTGCTTGACGTCAGCCACTCTGAGAGACAAGAGTGGTGGGTGACAAACATATTGGCTTTGGCATTACAGAGATGGTGTTTCCACTAGCATTCTGGCACCACGGAGCAACAGGCCTTGGGCAATCTCTTACCCCTGCAGCCTGTTTCCTGACCTTTCAAAAGGAGCTAATGTTACTGGCCCGCCTACTTGACTGAGTTGCTTTAAGATCACATTATTTCTTTCTACACATATTAACGAAGCATGTTACAGTTTAGCATGGGGACACAGTGTATGTGTATAGCACACAGAAGGTGATTAGCACCATAAGACAGATAAAGAGCTAGGGCAGTTCAAAGCAGAAAGATTACTGCAATATTAAAGATCTAAGGAAGATTTCACTAATTAGGTAGTGCTTTGGATATCTGGAGACTAGGAATGGTGAAGTACAGGATGAAGGAACAGATGGCGAAGAGATGGAGGTAGAATACAGGAGGCCGGGGAATAATTCGTCTGGCAAGCAGGGTGTAAGATGGGGAATAGTACAAAGCAAGCCTACTAAGGTTGCATTCAGGCCCTAGAAGCTTTGAATTCCAGAGAGAACGAATTATCTTTATTCTACTGGTAGTTTGGACCTGGTGAAGATTTTTAGACAAGGAAGAAAAATCACAGGGTATATATTAGCAAATTCTTCTGGCAGGAACATACACGATGGATGGGAGGTAACATAATAATGGAGAGGTGACAAGTTAGGGGTTACTGAAATGATGTAGGTTAGTGACAACAGGGTCTGAATTAGAACAGCGGTAACAAAAGGAAGCAATAGAGGTAGATGAGATTTTGAAGATAGAATGAACAGAATCTAATACATGATTAGGTCTAAGAGGGGAGAAAGGAGTCAAGCACCATCTCAAGGCTCTGAGCCCTGGTGAGTGAGCAATGCAGTCATTAAGAGAAATAAAGAAGTAGAGAAGGAAGATGATTATTACTTAGCTCAAGCCCTAGACACGCAGTTGGGCAAACAGTTAATGATGACTAGCACAAGACAAATTTGAGACATGTGGACTCTTAGTTAGCATGACTTGAGAACGACACTATCACCCATCCAGGCACCTAAGTAGAAACATCATTGCAGACTCCTTCTTTCCTTTGTTTCTCCATTTCCACATCGTGAACACAGTTTTCTAATGCATTTCCCATAACGCGCTCTCTCCATCGCTACTACTGTTTGTTCGAATCCTCAGCACCTCTGCTCCGTACTTTTTTTTTTTTTATTATGTTATGTTAGTCACCATACATTACATCATTAGTTTTTGATGTAGTGTTCCATGATTCATTGTTTGCATATAACACCCAGTGCTCCATGCAGAACGTGCCCTCCTTAATACCCATCACCGGGCTAACCCATCCCCCAACCCCCTCCCCTCTAGAACCCTCAGTTTGTTTTTCAGAGTCCATCCTCTCTCATGGTTCGTCTCCCCCTCCAATTTCCCCCCTTCATTCTTCCCTTCCTGCTATCTTCTTCTTCTTTTCTTTTTAACATATAATGTAGTATTTGTTTCAGAGGTACAGATCTGTGATTCAACAGTCTTACCCAATTCACAGCGCTCACTGTAGCACATACCCTCCCCAGTGTCTGTCACCCAGCCACCCCATCCCTCTGTACTTCTAACTAGTCTCTCTGCCTCCAGCTCCCATCTTTCCTATTGCCTTACACCGATCTTCTGAAACCACAAATCCGAGCGTGTGACTCCCCGTCTCAAGAACCTTTCATGGGTCCCTATGGCACTACTTTGCCAAAGGAGTTCCCTGGAGCCTGAGGGACCCCTTTGGAGGCACCACACAGTGCAGACTGGGCCCCCCTATTCTCCATTAAGTGGAATGGTTACCCCTAATGTTATCTATTTTACCTGCTGGCCTTCCACAAAAGCTTTTGCTATGAGGCTAAAACAGGTTGAAAACCAGTATTCTAAAATGTAAAATTAACCCAATTTCCCCAGCACCACCTATATGGTGCTCCATCACCTGATCCGTAATTCACCTCACTTTTCACTGCGCCCTGAGCACACTGCCTTTCAGCCATGTGGACTGATTTGCAGTTCCCCTAGGACACGCTTCTGTGCCTCTGGAGCCTCTGGAGGGCTCTGCCCCCCTGACACTTTGGCGACTATCTCTCCTTAGCCTCCAATCATGAGTTCCCTCTTCCGTGACACTTTTTCGTAGCAACTAGAAATAGCCACGCTCCCGCTTTGGGCTCTACCGTACTCTGGTTATATAAGCAACAAGTAAGTCTAGAATATTTACTATCTGGCCTTTTACAGAAAAGTTTTCAGATCCCTGTCCTAGATCTACTCTATTCAGAAAAATTGAACAGCCCCTTCCAACCCTGTCTTCACCAGAATGACAAGACAGACCTCAAATCTGCTTAACTGCTAATAGGCAAACATGAAAAAATTGGAAAGAAGAGAGCTTTAGGATATTCTCCAAGCGAATGAATAAAAAATTTTAGAGTACTTATTACCATTTTATTTCTGAATTCCAAATAACTTCCTCCTACCCGACAGAAGTTCATAAATCCCAACGATGCCAAAGCAGAAAGAGGAAGGTTCAGCTTAGCAGGGCCTTTAGAATATGTTAAAGCATGCCTTGCTCTCCTAACTCTGGAGGTGCATCTGGATCTAGATCAGCTCTGGGAGGGTGAGTCCCCCAGAGAGTGCCTTAGGTGGATGCCCTGGGAGGGCAGAGGGATTACTCTAATGGAAGCAATCCCTAGAAAGGGAACTCCCAGGACCAACAGAAAGAGAGTTAGTTATAGGTCCTCCAGATGAAAGGCCTGTTCTTTGTTTTTTTGAGCTAGAACAACGAATTAGAGTTCAATATTCAAACTACTAAATAATAATACTGGTCAATAACAGAGATATACATTATAAAGTTAACCCTGCAATCCTTTTTGAGAAGATAAAAAACAAAAAACAAAAAAACCCAATTCTCTCAAATCCCACATAACAGCATTGAGTCCTAAGTTAGCATTTAGGTCAAGTGGATATCACCTCCTCCCCATCTGGCCTAATAACTCTATCCTGCAATGAAAGCAGTCCAGAGCTGCTGGGGACAATTTTTAAGGAGAACAGATACTTTAGTAAGGGAAGCTACTTCTGGGCAAGTGTTACTGTTCATGCTCTTAAAGGTATGGTAAGGAATTATTAACAAAACTGGGACTTTCTATTCTGTTTGTGTTAAAATTTGGCTAACGTTAATGGTGATAAGACTTTTGATTTGATTATCCTTTTTGTGAGAATTTATTCAAACCTGTGATATCTGTTATAACTGATCATTAGTACTGTCATTCTTCAAAGAATACCATAAATTATGATAAAACTCCTACACTTCTAGGAGAAAAAAAGATATTGACAATAAGAAAAGAGACATACGAAGAACCATACTTAAAGCAGTAGGGGAAACTTTATTTTCAAAAAAATGTCAAGTCTCTGGTAAAGGCTCATGCCCGCTATCAACAACCTTGTTCTTCATATAAATTCACTAAAGTGTATACACACACACACACACACACACATATGCTATAATTCAATCTATAATCTACTCAATCTATAATTATAAATTACATAAGTGCTATAATTCAATCTAAGGAAAACCCACCATATTAAAAAGTAACTTTTCATTCTGCCAGAGTTTTGCATACGTGGTATGCTTTCTCATTTGTCAAAAAAAGGAAATGATGGTAAATAATGTGAATGACGCAGCGCAAATTTATCACCATGGTCAGAAATACAATTTAAAAGAGACACTTAACTGGTAGCAAATTCCGTATCTTATCATAAGGTATGGAAAAAGAAGGAGATAGACATGATCTCTCAGGTGTCTTCTCATTTAAACAATCAATGATTCCAGGTCAACATGTGATTGTAAAATGATTTTTTAACTTTTTAATTTGAAATAATTTCAAACTTACAGAAAAGTTCTAAGAACATTACAAAGAACTCATGAATACCCTTCACCCAGTTTCACCAAATTAACATTTTCCTTCAGTGTGTGACTGACTGCAGAACAATGGTCAAGTTCCCTTCTACTTACGGACCAGAAATAAGATGGGTCCATGGTAACGTCCATCTTTTTAAAACTTTCACAGATGTTGATGCAGGTAGGCAAGTCACTACAAACTCCACTCCAATTTTTCTTCATTAATGACACAAATAAATAATCCACACTCGCTACTTTTCCCAGAGGAGTAATGAGAAAAACATGCTTCTTTACCAAACTTCTCGAACAAAAGACAAAACAAGGCAATAAGGCCTGAACACACCGCAAGGGTTTTTAATAGGTTAATTCTAAGCTACTATAAATATTGACTCAGAACAAAATATCTTTTTAAGTAGAACAATAAATGCCTTTAAAGAAACACTATAATCTAAAAAGCTCATGGACATTAGGGGAAAAAAAGGAAATTGTTTTCATATGGCATTGAAAGCTTTTTATCTCATTAACTACACAGATGCATGCAACTTTAAAATTTAGTGGCATGATCTCAAAATAGGCAGAAACTATACTTGCATTTCTCAACTTTAAATATAGGGACAATAAAATGCTATCTGTACGTATTTCACCAAAAATTAAATGTATTTAAAACTAGATTTCTTGTGATTTCTAAAACTAAAAAATCTTGTGATTTTTTTTTAGAAATACACATGCAGAAACTTCTAGCAATTATGACACAAACTTACCTATTTTCTTCTTAGTTTATGCATCCTGCTGTTTTTATAATAGATCCCTCTTTTATTAACAAATATGAAAAGGTTTGTTTAAAATGCGTATTTTTTCAAAAAACACCTTTCTGTCTATCTGGATACTATTGTCACTAGTTCCTTGAAGGGACTCACTCTTGCTATTACTCATTCATTCACCTCGTCAACTGGGTGTCTTCTGAATATCCCTGTGGCAAGCACTCTGTTCCATCCTGTATGAAGTCAAATAGGACATGATTTCCCATCCTTAAGAATCAACCACATTTTGTGGCCATCAGCTCAAGTGCTGTGGCAGGGATCGGTATAAGGTCCACATACAGCCCCATCCAGGGAGATGAGGACAGAGGGGGTCCAGACTGAAACTACGTGTGGCATCTGTTACCAGTGCCATGAGTCCACCTCGCACCACCCGCTGACTCTCCCACATCGAAGTTTTCTCATCTGCAAAACCTCAGTATTGACATATGACTTCCTACTTGTAAGAGTTGAGGATCTTTTTAATTGGGGCCATCTCCACACATAGTCGACCGTATACGTGGGATGATCTAAAGGGCAGGACAGAGCTATTTCTGCCCCTAAATATTTCACGGACTACACACAACCGTGCTTGGCATTCTGACCACTTCGTTTAGGTCTTAGATAAGTGAGGCTGCCCAAATATTTTTGAGGCTGTAAAGCTAATGAATGAATGACTCTCCCCTACTTTTTGAGGTAAGGAGACTGAGAAACTGGAACATAACTGAAGTAACCTGATGGAACACTGGGGACAAAGAGGGTTTAGAGCACAGGGTACTGCCGGGGGCGGGGGGGAGGAGGCTCGGTCAGGTAAGATGCTGGGTGAGTAGGGGTCTGGGGCAGCTGGAAAATGGTGAGCGGACACTGGATGCCTGGGAAAGACAGGAAGAGTAGCACTACAAAAACAATCCACAGCAACATTTTATTTGTAGTTCCGAATGAGGCTAAAAAATTTTTTTAAATCCCATCTACATCCCCTCATAAAATATTTTTCAAATTGTGCTGTCTATAATGTAGCAGAAATTAGACCCTTAACACACAACTCAGTGTGTGTAAGTGGGTAGGTATTTTTTAAATAAACCTATTTACTTAAAAAAATGAAATTACTAGCAAAGACAAGACAATTAGGCAGTGACAATTCATATGGTACAACCAATCAATAACACAATAAATTAATAGCAGAGTGAAGATGATGTGTTATAAATACTTATACACACATTGACCTGTAAAAAAGCACTATTTCCCTAACATTCTGCACAATAAAAAACTAAAATGCTATATAAGCAAGCCAACCTGAAATGACACCTAGTATTATAAATGGCCTAATCTATATGTTAATGCTGTTGTATCACATAACTGCAGCAAGACTAAGATAACAATATGACTTTGGGGTTTCTATGGCTACATCCTGGGCTAACGGGCCTGAAGGGGCTGGCTGCTGACACCACACAAGCATTCTGAGTGCTTCTTTTTGGTTATTTATGATATGATTTATGATAACGACAACATCTCCTATTTTCTCTCCTCCTCAGGTACAATAAATTGCTATCATTAATCACCCTTCTTGGTTCAACTATGATTACAATAGCATAATAGGGCCTAGCTATGGTAATATTGTGGATTCTTTTTTAAAAGAAATAAATACAAGATCTCATCAGACAACATCAATATCTCTAATATTTTAATCAACTTCCTTTAAGTATTTTGGAATAAATTCTATTACAACTAAGATTCCATACCAAGGATGTAGGCCCTTTGTGCAAATCAAGCACCACACATTTGCACATCACTGCTGCCCTGACTTCCTCAAACTCACAGTAAGACCACGTGCACTATACTATAATAGTGACGGTTCCTTTTCCAAGACAAACAATGGCAGGTTTTTCTTTCCTATAATGATGAAACTAATCTTACTGCTGTTTTTTTTTTTCCCCCAGGACCAAACAAATTAGGCAAATTAGCCATTTGTCTATCAGAAGGCCAATAGTAGAGAAAGAGTAAAAACTTTGCAATCATTCAGACATGTGCGACCTGCCTTCGCCAATGACTGGCTATGTAGTTACTTCATCTTTCTGAACTTCAATTTCCTTTCACGCCAATTAGGGTTAACAGAAAGTACTACCTCTTTGGCTTCTGAGTAACAATAAGACAAAGTATGTAAAGAATCCAGCCAAGTGCTTAATAAATGAGTTAGAGTATAAAAACAGAAGATAAATTCTTCCCCTCTCTACATCAATGCCTTTTCAATGGACTCCTCATCAAGAGGGGGAGCCTACTTGCCTTGGCCAGTGGGTCAGAGTTGGCAAATGAGACATAAGCAGAGGTTTGAAAACGACTCGTATACTGGGGCTTGCCCTCTTGCTGCTCATGGGAAACTTGCAACCACCCCCACATGAATGAGCCAAGGTTAGCTTGCTGGATGAGAAGTGCATGCCTTAGAGCCCCAGCCAAATCATCAGACACGAGTGAGGCCATCAATGACCAGCTGATTGCAAGTGTACAACCCAGGCCAGCCACATCCAGCGAAAGAACTGCACAGCTGAGCCAACCCCAAATACCAACCCACAGACTTGGGAGCTAATGAACAGTTGCTATTATTCTAAGCCGCTCAATTTTGGGGTGGCTCGCTACACAGCAACATGTTAATCATGTATTCACATACACATGTACGATGGACTCATGTCATCTGCAGGGGTTCTTTCTCCAAAGGTGCTGTGAACACTAAATTAGCAGAAACTGAACTGCTGCTCCCAGGGGAAATATAAGGTTAGGTTCCTGTGAGGCTCTTGTCACTGTATTTTTGTCAGCAGATCAATACATAGCCTTGTTTTATGTCATTTAATATACATTGTTGATTCATTAACACTGAACTCATTTTTTACAGCCAGCAGCACTGTAATTTACACCTGAATGAAGCTGATCTAACACATGTATTTTTTCCATAAGGCATATCCTAGCCTTCTGACACTTGGGAACACTACCCAGCATTTCAGCGTCGTGCCTGGGGGTCGTTTTAAACAGCATAATCACCAAAACAAAAAACAAAAAAACAAAAAACCCAAAGGCGAAAAAATATGAAAAACATGGTACAAAGTGACCATGGAAATGACACTTGTTTACAGTATGAGAACTAAAACAGTAAGGCAGAGTGTCCCCTTGTTTGGACTCAGCTAGAAACATACACGTTGGGAACTCAAATTCTTCGCCACACTTGGCACATCTGTGAGTGCCTGGGAGAGCATCACGCACGCTGAATTTGGGGCTACGTATACATTTTAGTGAGCAGGTAAAATTGCAAATACAGAATTCATGCGTAATGAGGATCAACTATATATAATTATATGGCTATAAATTCATCAGCATCAAATACTTTTATGGACTATGGATTTAAAATAAAAGATTTTAGGGGGCACCTGGGTGGCTCAGTTGGTTGGGCGACTGCCTTCGGCTCAGGTCATGATCCTGGAGTCCCGGGATCGAGTCCCGCGTCGGGCTCCCTGCTCGGCGGGGAGTCTGCTTCTCCCTCGGACCCTCCCCCCTCTCCTGCTCTCTCTCTCTCAATAAATAAATAAATAAAATCTTTAAAAAAATAAATAAATAAATAAATAAAAGATTTTATTTGAAAGTAATTCCAGTCCTCAGAAGGCATTTAATGAAAAGATTAAACATGCCTTAAGAACTGTAACATTGTGACCATATCTGGCAAGGCATTTTTCCAAACCCAAACTGGGACATATTTCAGTTTAAAGCTGTCAAGAGTATTAGCTATGCGCAAATTTTCTGCTCACGCCACATGACCATTCTTTGAACTTCTGGAACCTACCAAGTTCTTTCCCTTCTCGGCATCTTTATAGCCACATATTCTGCTCCTCTCTACTAGGAACACTCTCCCCTTCGTTATTTCCATGCTTGTCTCTCTCTCTCACCCTTTAAATCTTAAGCTTATGTACTGCCTTCTCAAAGGAATATCTTTGGTCATTCCCTACCTCCAAAATAAAGAGTCACAACTGTTAACTGATTCTTAGCAGTTTTTATCTGTTTCCTCAACTAAGCTCCACCAAGACAGGAACCATATTTGCCTGTAGCTGCTAAACAATCATCCCACACTGACAATAAATATTTTTTTCAGCAGTATTACTATTAGAAAAATAATAAAACTATTTACCAGATTATATTGATTCTAAGTTCTTAACGTGCTAAAAAAAGTGTGTAACTCTGAAGTTGGGATATGTTTTATAATCAAAGCATCTTGTCTCCCTCTGAAACAAATAATGCAATATATGTTAAGAAAAAAAAAAAGAAGAAGATAGCAGAAGGGGAAGAATGAAGGGGGGGGAATCGGAGGGGGAGACGAACCATGAGAGACAATGGACTCTGAAAAACAAACTGAGGGTTCTAGAGGGGAGGGGGGTGGGAGGATGGGTTAGCCCGGTGATGGGTATTAAAGAGGGCACGTTCTGCATGGAGCACTGGGTGTTATGCACAAACAATGAATCATGGAACACTACATCAAAAACTAATGATGTAATGTATGGTGATTAACATAACAATAAAAAATTTTTTTTAAAAAAGCATCTTGTCTCTGTTGGACAAGTAATAATAGTGATGTAGGTCATCTCCTGCCTGTGGGTAAACCTGTCATTCTTAGTAAAATGGCTGGACACTGTAACTCCTAGATGTTTCAGACAACAAACCATTTAAAAATTTGAAGAAGAAATATTTGTTCTATGCAGTTAAAAAGTAACATTTTCTATGATAAAGAATTGTTTCTTAGACTAATTGGCAGTTGTGGTTTTTTTTTTTTTTCCTTAGGGGCACATAACAGAATGGTGCTTCTTACCATTAATGATGTCTTAGGATCAATGAAGTATGACAGTTGTTCCAAATTATAATTAAATGCTTACTATATTCCTTCTCTAGAACCCAGAGAAACTGTTTTAAACTATTAAAGCAATAGTAAACTGGACAAACCTAAAACCCAAGGGCCCAAGAAGGGAGGGTTTACAAACTGTGACTCAGTGAGAATGGCTCAGATAAGTGGTGATGATTTGGTTGTTGCCCTATGTTCTTCATTTTCTTTCCCTTCCTATACTCACTTACATAAGATATCCCTTCATCAGTTATATCTTATATACAATCCTTTTTACTAGATTGACCTGGCACATGACCTCTGCGTTTAGACGCACGCTCTCTATTTCAAGTCCAAACTTTATTATTAAGGCAGTGTTTCATTATAGTGGAAATGACAATGAACTAGAAGTCAACCCTGGTTTATGGAACCAGCCCTTTTTGTTCTTTGTGTTGCTGAGCACAAGACTCTTCCACTGTACATGCACACAAAAATACTGTTGACCCTACTTGTTTCACAGGATTATCATGCACAGTCGGTAAAAACTCAGTGTGAAATCCTGTTGAAAACTGTCCCAATGGCCGTGGATTATCAGTGATGGCAGACCCTTTGCTGTGACCCTCTCCACTCACCCGGCCCCAACCAGGAGCCAGCTGCAGGGAGGAGCCACTCCTGCACTCACTCTTATCCCTCTTCCCCCAACTATGTAGGTATGACCCCAGAGATTTCCACAAAATCCTGAAAAAAGGAAGGCTCAGGATAATTACACAATGGCTGTTAACAAGCAAGATTAGAAAGAAGACCAAATTCAGGATAACACCAGTGTGAAGTGGTAAGAGAAACATCAGTTCAGTACCAAATGATAAATTTGATGGGGAAAGAAAACAGTATTTAAGCTTCTGGATTTTATTGTCTCATTCCATCAACCCCAAAGATCCTCATATTTAGTAGATAGCCTATAAAATCTGCTGCTGGTCTCTCAAATTTGGTGATTCGAAACTAGCAAAAAATACCCCAAGAAGCCATCCATTATTATAGGCCACAAAAACAAGCACATCACAATGGTATAAAAATTACTAGAAAAATGCTATGAAATTACAATCAACTCTTTCCTGGCAGGGATGAAAGGTAGGGGAGGGGAGCCAAGAGGTTAATCAACTTGTGAGTAACAGAAAGTTACCATATACCTCAACTACAGATTAATCGAAGGTACTCTATTTAACAACAAACTACTTGGAACTTCACGTCAACTTTCTTTGATGAAAGTATGTCAGGAAGCCACAGTGTTTCAGGGATGGATGTCTCCCTACAGCACTTGTGTGACTTTGCAAATAAACAGTTCTGACTACCAAAAGCTAACATGACTGTGCCTATTCACCATTAAGGCTACAGAATGGGTGAAGCTGGAGGACTCTCCAACTCCAAAGGCAGAACTGCATCATCTCCCTGCTCAAAGGCCTCCCCAATGGCTTCGAGTCATAATGAGATTAAAATCCCAACCTTTACTGTGGCTTATAATGTCCTATCAGGACCTTGCACTGCCCTGCCCTGCTGCTCCTCCTCTCTAACCACACTGGCCTCTTTGGCATTCCTCAAATTCGATGCATTGCTTCCCAGTACTCACTCTCCCGATGGTCCGGAATGTTCTTCCTCCAGGTCTTCTCATGGCTGCTTCTCTCATTTTATCCAGGTCTCCTAGGTCACATCCTCAGAGGTCTTCTCTGATCACCCACCCTCTGTGACCTACCTGCCTCCCAAGGACTTTCGTGCCCTGCTTTACATCCATTGCAGTCACTCCCGCTTCACATTATATTATTTATTTGCTCAGCTATTTTTGTCTCACCCACTAAAATGTAAGCCTTCTGAGGGCAGGGGCTGTATCTTCTAGATTGTATTCCCAGTGTCTAAAACAGTAGCTAACCCAGAGGAGGCCCTTAATATTTGTTGAGCAAAAGCTCGTAATGACCATGCGGTATTTCCCACGGGGATGGCTGAAGCTGGGGGGTGTAAGAAAGATTGCCTGAGGAAATATACAGTGTGTGAACAGCCAATAAGTTGGAGGAAAACCAGAAGAGAAAATATAAGCAAGTACAAGAAAGGGTTTCAACAGGAAAGGAGTATTCAATTGTGCCAAAGATCACAAAAACATCAAGCTTACCACACGCCCCCTCAAAAGTTATTACTCTCCATGATAAATGTTATGAAATAAATAAACAGGATAAAGTCATAGAAGACAGCAACTACAGAGGCAGTAGTGAGAAAGAGTACCATCTTCTCCAGTAGAATGAAGAAACTACCTTAATATCAATTAAATACAGATCTGAATAATTAGAACACAGCTAGTTAGAGACAAGCCAGAGGGAAAGTATTCTCGGCACAGGGAAGAGCAAGGAGAACAGCCATATGTATAACGAGGTTGTATGTTTGAGGCACTGAAAGGAAACCAGTGTGGTCAGTGTAATGTGACAGTAAGATGGAATGTGATGGACTGGAGAGGTAGATGGGGCTTCACGGGTCATGTGAAGAGTCGGTTTTATAAGTTTGATCTGTTTTTTTTTAATTCATTTTTTAAAAGATTTATTAACTTATTTGGGGGGGGGAGCAGTGGGAGAGGGAGAGAGAGAATCCCAAGCTGACTCCACACTGAGTGCAGAGCCCAATGTGGGGCTTGATCTCACGACCCTGAGATCATGACCTGAGCTGAAATCAAGAGTCAGACGCTCAACTGACTGAGCCACCCTGGCGCCCCCCGATCTGTTTTGGAAAAACATTACTCCAGCAGCCGTGAAAAGAATATGAAGTAGGTCACTGGTGACCTGAGTGAACAGCTTCAGTCTGGTGGTGGAGGCAAATGCCAGAGGGCACATTGTATATCACACACTAAAGCAGTCTCATCCATTCATTCACCTGACAAATACTTGTGACAATCTGTACAACGGGCAACACAGATGTAAGGAAACAAAAGCCAAGGTTTCTCTTCTCATGGACTTCCCCTGCCGGTAGGGTGGGTAGGCAACAAATCAACACAAAAGCAATTCATAGTGATGAAGTGCTGAGAAGACAATAAAGCGGAACAGATCACGTGCTGGGGGAGAAGGGCTACTTTAGAAAGAACAGTCACGGAAGAAGGGACATTTTAGTTGAGACCAGATTCACGAGAAGACTGTGGCCATGAGATGATCTTTTGCACAAGCATTTTTGGGGAGAAAAGAGAGCAAGGCAAGGCCCTGCTGTGGGAACAGACTCGCGTGTTCAGCACACGGGAGCCAGGCGCTGGGGCTGGAGGGGAAGCCCATGGAGGAGGCTGGTGCGTGGCAGTCAGAGCATGTCTTGTCCTCCGTGCCCAGGGGTCTGGAGTGTCTGAGCACAACGGGAAGCCACTGGTCAGCTGCAAGCAAGGAAGCTTGATTGAAAGAAAGGAAAGGTAAAGAAAGCTAAGGAAAGGTTTCAAAATGTTCACTGTGTAGATCAACAAGATCCACTATCAGATAAGACATACAAAAGAACCAGAAACTAACATATTCCACTAATGGGGAGGGGGGAGAAAAAGAAACAGTAATATGAAGCTTATAATGACTGATCCGATTGAAAACAACCACACCCAATAGGAAATCAATTATCCTATGAAATGACATACATACAAAAATCAAAAACAAAAACAAACCAAACCCCACTAGGCATGCATGAATCAGCATTGTTATTCAACTTTTACATTGTAAAGCAAACAGACATGCCAGAGGCCTATGCACTTAAAGGTTGTTTATCTTTGGGATAATACCTTACTCTATGTTGACAGTTTACTACCACAAAAATGAAAATAAAGTAAAAAATTACGACCACATAAGTTGCTTGATGCTACATCTTCTTGTTGCAGATATTCCTAGGTACAGAGTAATATATACAGTTAACCAAACTTCTACTCTAACGAAAGACTGTCCTGGTGCTCTAAATGACCTTGACAAAATTCTAGAAGCAAGATCTCAAGACCTGGGGCTCTAAAGCTATTTTAGAATTAGCTTGGAATAATTGTCCCACAATATGAGTTTCTTGATTAATTGCTTAAGATAAGGCCTCCTTTTCCTTGCTGGCCTCCAGTGGCTCCCTCTGGTTCCCATATAATCACTATTGTCTCATTCTTCTAAACCCTGGAAGGCTACGGGAAAAATGAGAGATACACCAATTCCATTACTTAAGGATTAGCTAAGAGATAACCCTTTGTATTCCATTACTGACCATTATTTGAGTAATTATTCAATAACTATCGTACGTTTGAAAGATGCACTAATTGTTTTTCGAGGCTCACTCCTGATCTGTATCAGACAAGTTATGAATGTTATGTTCTTTAACACTGCAAATCTACATTTGGGTCACATGAGAAAAATGACTAGTAACTTTTCCTCCATTTTATTCTTCTTTGATTTCTTTTCCTACATAAAAAATTAAAGCTGAAACAAGAATAATTAGTCTGGTGAAGGTCTTACTGACTAATCAGAAAACTAGGACTCTATTTTTGACCAGATTTATGTCTTGCAAGAGTCAAATTTTTGCATAATTTAGACAGAAAATTGGCAGGGGATGGTTGTTCCATCTAATTTCAGCAAAATTAGTATTCAGCCACCTGAATTTTTGGCAGTAGTTCAGTATGTTTATCCAAAGCAATAAGTAGATAGAAAATAAAAGCAAACTGACAATCGTGCCTAAATAAGTTACTTTCTCTCTCTCTCCCTCTCTCTCAAATGCACGCACACACACATACACACGTTTTAAAAATGAGCAAATAATTTTAAAGGTGTATTTCATGAATAGACTTATGGTTTTGCATCCTTCTCTTAATATCAATTGCAGATAGAACAAGAAAACCCATCCCATTTTCAAAGAACCTGACTCAAACATGGTCTACAAAGGGGTAAAGTTGTTTTTAATTACTTATCCTCCAAATAAAACAAGTCAGATACATCACTTGTTGGCTATCTCTGCTAACAGATGAATATGATAGAACAATGATTCTAAATTCATTAGTAATTGCTGTGAAAGGCATGCTAATAGAAAGCTGAAAACCCCATAACTAATTCTTGCTTGCCTCTAGTTCCTCCTAGAACTTCAGTTGGCACAGAAGAACAAAAGCTAAGAAGCACACATGCATTTAATGTTTACTGGGCACCTACCATCTGTAAGCCTTCAATTCCAAGAAAACTGAAAAGTACTCTTCAAGGCCATATTAACTTTGTCTCTGGCAGTGTCCAAGTTTGGTGGCTCTCAGACACCCCTGGCAGCTAGAATGGGATTGGCAGTAAAAGTGAAGAACAGTATGTGACCTGGAAGCCATGTGGACAAAGTCTGCAAAAGAGAGGCTTCCATTCAGTAACCATTTGTCATACACCTACTATGTGCTCGGTACCACATGCTAAGAACTCAAATAAGTAAGGGGCGCCTGGGTGGCTCAGTTGGTTAAGCATCTGTCTTTGGCTCAGGTCATGATCCCAGGGTCCTGGGATGGAGTCCAGCATCAGGCTCCCTGCTCAGCCTCTCCCGCTGCCCCCCCCCACCCCCACTTGTGCTCTCTGACAAATAAATAAATAAAATCTTAAAAAAAAAAAACTCAAGTAAAAGAGCCTCAAAATGCTCATCCACATGAAATTTGCCAGCTGAGAAACAAATATCATTTAAAATGAGGTAGTTTGCAATAATAAAAAGTAAACAGAGCTCTAAGGCATCTCAGAAATAAATAGTAAGAACAGCATGTCCAATAGAAATATAATACAAGCCACATAATAGAATTAAAAACTGTTCAGTAGCCACATTAAAATATCGAAAAGAACAGTAAAACCAATTTTATTTTAACTCAATATATCAAAAATATTATTCTGACATGTAATCAACACGAAAGTAATTATTAATGAGCTAGTTCAGCTTCTTTTCATACTAAGCTTTCAATATGAGGTGTATTTTATACTTATAGCACCTATCGATTCAGATGCTAAATTTTCATTGGAAATACTTGATCTGTACGTAGATAATATTTACAGTTGACAAGTAGACGCACATACCTGAGTTGTTCCAGACATACCTAGAAATTTTTTAATAGTGAGTAAATCATCAGTTTTTAAATTTAAATTAAGTAAAACTAAATAAATACTAAATATACAATACAATAAAAACTAAATAAAATTAAAACATCAGTCCTCAGTCAGATGAGCCACATTTCCAGTACTCTATGGAGCCCTGTGGCTAGTGGCCATCCTGCTGAATTTGCAGGTCTCGAATTCCATCAGGTCAAGTTGGGTTGGAGACTAGATGTTTTTAAGGTCTGGATTAAGAGGTGAATGAGAAGCAGAAAGAAAAAGACTGAATTTTAAGGTCTGGATTAAGAGGTGAATGAGAAGCAGAAAGAAAAAGACTGAATATGTGGTTGACTATGTGCAATTAAAAGAAAACCAGAGAAGCAGTATCAGAAATAGCTGCAGAAAACTGCGGTTTATAAAGAAGGGGAGAAGATACCAAAAAGGAACAAACACTTATTAATGGTCTACCGTGGACGGTGTACTAACAAGGGGATGCTGGGGTCAGAGTTACACAGAAACCTGGTACTCTAGAACTGTAATCTGTAGTTCCCTAGATAGCAGTGTGTTCACAAGAGTAGATTTTAAATCCTGTACTCATGTCACCATTTGTCAAATCAGCTAACTTTGTTCCATTCATCTGTCTGGGTGCTAGAACACAACATAAGGCAGTGGTTAAGTATGTGGGCTTGGGAGTCGGATGGCTTGACTTCACATCCTGTCTTCATTGCTTGCTACCTGTGTAAACCTGGGGAGGTCTCTAAGCTCTGTCTGTAAAATGGGATGATCTGGATTAATATCTATGTCATAGGGGTTTGTGTAAGGATATAGCTAGTTAATGTCACCAAAGCACTTGGCGTGGCACCTATTACATTCAAAGTGGCCAATAAAAGGTAGTTGTTATAATTAGTCCAACAGTTCAGATCTTTACCCTCTCTTGCCTGGATTACTAACACGAAATACTAGCTGGTCTTTTGGTTTCTGATTTCTTGCTACCTCCAATCCAACATATACTTTGTTATCAGAATTATCTTTTGAAATCAAGGACATTAATCATGCCTACTCTTCAGCTGAAAAAATCTTCAATGGTTTCACTACTCTGCATCTGACCATACAATTCTTCCTACGTTTCTAGTATAGAAGAAAATTTCGATGCCCTCCTTATTATAGAAGACTTTTTAAAAAAGAAGACACTTAACACACATCTTAAGAATTCAGAAAAACCCTGACTCAACCCTCTCCTTGGAGAATGATCACTTTCATCTTCTTTCCATAGAGCACAAAAATGAACAAGAGTCCTAGAATCATATTGACCCCAGGTGAGAAGTGTGATTCTGACAAGTATCAGCTCTGAGACTTTAGGCAAAGCACTTAACCTCTCTGAGTTGCATGTTTTTCTCTACATATAATTTGTAGGGTTGATGTGAAAACCCTAACATAGTATCTACCAAATGAAGGGCACCTGATGATCAGCTTCCTTCCTTTTCTTTTCCCGGTAATAATTCCCTCCTCTGTGAGTAAGAGACATTTGTTTCCTTTTTTAAAAAAATTTTTTATTGTTATGTTAATCACCATACATTACATCATTAGCTTTAGATGTAGTGTTCCATGATTCATTGTTTGTGCATAACATCCAGTGCTCCATGCAGAACGTGCCCTCTTTAATACCCATCACCAGGCTAACCCATCCTCCCACCCCCCTCCCCTCTAGAACCCCGTCCGTCCTTCAGAGTCCATCGTCTCTCATGGTTCGAGACATTTGTTTCTATCATTGTTTCTCTTCTTAGCCTATTAGTCAGAAAACCTGACTTAACTCACCCTGAAGGCCTAGTATATATTACAGTGCCTGAGACACGATAGGCACTAGGTTTAACAAATCTTTGTTGAATTAAAATGAATCACACTTTTCCAGAATGTGCAACATCTAATCATGTTTATTCTAGATTAATATGAAACTTACATGGTCTTTGCTGAGATTTCACTAGAAGGCAGACTGGGGATGGGATGGGGGTGCACTGGTCAGAAATATGCTCTCTGGGTAGGAGATATCAATTTAGGAGTAGTACACTTGCTATTAAAACTCATTCACTCCTGCAAATGTGGTGTGTTCATACAACAGAATATTATTTGGCAACAGAAAGGGATGAAGTTCAGGTACATCCTACAACATGGATGAACCTTAAAAACAGTATGCTTAGTGAAAGAAGCCAGTCACAAAAGATCACATATTACATGATTCCATTTATATGTAACGTCCAGAACAGGCAAATCTATAGGGACAGAAAGTAGATTAGCAGCCCCCTGGGACTGACAGGAGTTGGGGGAGATGGGGAGTGACTGGTAATGGGTATGGGGTTTATTTGCAGGGGAGGAAGAAAATGTTCTAAAATTGACTGTGGTGATGGTTGCATGACTCTATGAATATAACTAAAAACCAGTGAGCTGGGTACACTTCATATGGGTGAACTGTACGGTATGTGAATTATATCTCAATACAGTTGTTATATTACACCAATCATTCACTCAACGATGATGTGGGTGTCTACTGGCTGGCTGGCACTCCCCTTGGCACTGGGGATACTGTAGTGATGGAAACAGAGTTCCTAACTTGACAGGGATAGAAAACAAAAATCCCAAACATATATGCTATGAAAAAAAAAAAAGGCAGGATTAAGGGACAGAGCAGGATGGGGTGTGCTACTATAAATGGGGAAGGGATGACAGCATGTTTTTACCCATGTTCATGTGTTGTGCACTTGCGTGTGTGTGCTTTATAATTAGATGGCAGTGCAGAATGGGAATCTATAGAGATCCCATGCAGACAGACTTCTTCCGTAATGGATCCTTCAGTCTAAGACCAACACAGTGAACTAACTAAAGTGCACTGTTGTAAAAAGATGTCTTTCTCTTCCTATCATTTTATGACTGATTTTGATTACAAATATTTAAAAAATCATTACCATATGGACTTAATATTCTCAATACTACTTTGGCTAAATGGTAGAGTAAAAAATTCAGCCAGAGAAAAAGAGAGAGAGAGAGAGAAAAGAAAGACAACTAGCCCATCAACTGGCTTGACTCTCTTCTACCCTGGATTTGCTGTTTCTCCTTTTCACACGGTCTGTTTTACATGGCAAACCCACATGCAAGAGAAATGTCTTTTCTGTGGAATGCCTGAAGTATTTCTAGGTATTCAATCCACGTCAAGAAGTCAGTGAGATCTTATTTGCTGAGTAAGTGATAGCTTCACTATGGTTAATTTGAGCACTTTAGAAGGGACACTAAGTGGCACTTCTGTAGATGACAATGTAATCCTCGCACTGAATGCTTGTCATTCTGGTACGCTTTTCAAGCCTCTCCCCTCTCAGACTTTCTTGCTCTCCTTTTTTGGAGGGAGGACATTTGAATTCTCACCACCTTTTCTTTACCTTCATTATCATACCTTATATGTGTGCTTCTGTCTAGATGTCAGCATTTTATTTTGCTGTTTCTTATATCCACATCTTCTTCCAGGTTCTCTCCCCTACAGAAAGTCACTAGGTTATGGAAGGAAGACTTCCGTCACCACGCGGACCACTGAGAGGAGTTCTGCCATCAGCACTGGCTGACCAGGCTGCTCCAGATGAAGCCCAGGGAGAAAACAGCTAGAAAAATCTGCGAGCGAGCTCTCTCCCTCTCCCTCCTTACCTCACTCTTCTTTCTCTCTCATCTCTTTGAAGGCCTCACATAGCCACCAAGGGACCTGCATTTGTAGGACCAGGATCCAGAAGAATTCAAGAGGGCGAGGCTGACATGAGCCTGCTTCCTTGATCCCGAGGTGACTACAAGAGCAGTGCTGACAGGCTGTATGCAGCTCTCAGGAGTCTCATGCAACAGAAAGGAATGACAGGACTGACTTTCACTTGATTTTAGCAGGATCACAACAGCTGCTGAGTTGAGAACTGACTTTGGGGGCGCAAACACAGTCACAGAGAGAAGCTGTGGGCTGATTGCAGTAGCCCAAGAGAGAGGTGACAGAGTTTGAACCCAAGCAGTGGAGATCGTGATTGGTGGTCAAATTCCTGTTGAGACCAGAAGATCCCAACAGTCAACCCAAGGGCCTGAAAGCAGCTTTTTTTTTTTTCTGGGGGTGGGGGGTGCCTGATGTTTTTAAACATTTTTAATTGGCTACCAAGATTTAAGAATCCAGAAACATCCCTCTTCCTCCCAAATCTAAATTTCCTGCCTTTACTAAAAATGTCAGAAGATCTAGAATTCTATACCCACATTCCATGGGGGCAGAGTAAGGCCACCCACCTGAGATGGGGCATATGCACTCCCAGCTCCTCTTGGGAATCTATGTTAATCTCCCTGGAAAGCCTGAAATGGACCTACCCCAGGATCCTCTCAGTTGGCAATGACTTAGGACTTGAATAGATCCTCTGAAGTTTTCTCTAGAACTTCGTTTAACTAAGAAAGGCCAAACGTATGGTTTTAAAGGCCCACCAACAAGAATGTTTTATAGTATTATTATTACTTCCATGGGGCAGTATCATATAAATATGAAGATACATTTTTAAAATGTTTCTGTCTGGGCGCCTGGGTGGCTCAGTCGGTTAAGCGACTGCCTTCGGCTCAGGTCATGATCCTGGAGTCCCAGGATCGAGTCCCGCATCGGGCTCCCTGCTCAGTGGGGAGTCTGCTTCTCCCTCTGACCCTCCTCCCTCTCGTGCTCTCTGTCTCTCATTCTCTCTCGCAAATAAATAAATAAAATCTTTAAAAAAATAAAATAAAATAAAATAAAATGTTTCTGTCTGGAAGAAAAAAGTATTATAATTTTCAGCTAGAAAAAACCGTGAACTACCAGAGACAAGTCCTATAAAGATGCCAATGGAATGTAATTAAAACAGATAGGCTAGAAATATATTTGATAAAATACTTACCTTAAGTATCTTTTCAGATAAGTAGTATTTATACAGTATACTCATTCTATATGGAAAGCCCTACTGAGAGCTATAAAAGGCAATTTATGTATCACCACAGATGACTGCCACACTGACTCTCCTTTTCCCTGTACTCTCACAGAGAGACCCCTTCCAAATCAGAATTATGAGTTATAGGAATATAACTAATAGAACATTACAGAACTTAGTAAAAATGTGAACCTGTCACCTTCTGAAATATACCTGAAGTGGAGTCACAGGATCCAACCCCATTTTTGAAGAAACTGACCTCAGAACAAAAATTCCTGACTCCTTGAGCTGCAGTCAATTTGACGCTTTTGGGGGGAAATGACAAGAAGTAACTAAGATGAGTCATTAAAAACAAACAAGATTCGAAAGTAAAATCTTATTTAAGAAAGTAGGAACCTTATACCAGATCCCACATATACTTCTTTCTTTCTCTTTCATTGCTTACAAAGAGGTTCAACGCTTCTCTATAATGACAGCCAAGACTAAAAACTCAGCTCTTACAACCTTTCTATCTTTGCTCAACACTGCTACCCAATTCAAGTTAATGTTTTCTTTTACCTATTTGTGATTCCTTGAGAACTTACTGCTTTCCAGATCTAATGTAAACAGTCAGCAGGAAAAGTTATTTCCTAGCCCCAAGAAATTCAGTCTAGCAGGAAAGATACATACAAAAACTCAGAATACAGCGAGGCAACGGGAGAGTCAGATCAGAAAAGAAGGGTTCTTGGTCCTTTGTCAATTGCTCCAAAGAAGACATTTTTACTTGACCACTCCCTTTCACCACTCTTTCGCTCTTAAACTGTTACCTATCTGACTGACAGACCATTCACTGGACATGCTTTCCCACGGTCCCTTGGAACTTTCTCATTTCTCTTTACAAATAATCCTCATCCTGCCCAACCTCTAATATAATAAGGACTGCTGGGCACCCTTTCTTGAAATTCTCTTTCATTACATTCATTTAAACTTTAGTTCAACAAATATTTATTGCATACTGAGTCAGTGCCAAGAAGGAAGGAAAGTACTGGACACAGGAAGACTTTCAATTTCAGTCTGTCAATGAGCTCTATCTAGCAGGCAAAACATGATAAATCTGCTGGATTAACTGTCCTGAAAGACAGCTCTCCAGATGGAAATCTTGCAGTGATTCCCCTTTTGTCTACTTAACTGAAGATGACCCTTTTAACCTTCAGCTAGATTTTTGTGGCTCTCTATAATATGGTTTGACCTTGACTTTCACTCTTTTTTCCCCTAACTTTCCTTCATCCCCGCAGCACTGAACTACTTACATCAACAAGTCATGAGCTTTCCAGTGCTGTGCTTCTGGTTATATTGTTTCTGTCTGAAAGCTTTTCTCCCCATACCTGCTTATCAAAATCTCATCTATTTTACAAGAACTGTCTCAAATAATAACTTCCTTCATGAAACCCTTCTTCCAATCTGATTTGAGCTCTTCATTTCCCAAATCCCCATGGTAGTTTCTAACTTTCTGAGACTACTTGTGCTTATTATGTCTTATATAGTTATTTACCTGTGTTACTCAGGATTTAAAAATTCAAAGTTTGTCAAAGATACAAACTATGCCTTAAATCATCTTTGTTTCTTGAATCTTTTCATGCCAGTCTGTAAGTATGCATAAGATATTTATTATATGCATGACATCATGCTAAAAGACATAGTGAGGGCTCATATACTTATTATATTTCATTGAATTAGACCAAATCATCTAGTCATTTCCTGATAAGAGCTGCGTGAGAAGTAAATGTTTTCAGACCATGCATGTCTAAGATGTTCCTGTTCTATTCCTATCACCTGCTTGCTGGGCTGCATGTAGAAACTGAGGTTGAAATGATTTCATTCTCAATTTCAATGCCATGTACCACTGTCAGTTAGAAGACAGTGCTCCTTCAGCCAGACACCATGATGAATTGCAATCTTTCGTTTGTGATTTTAGGCACGTATGATTGTCTCTTAATCTCTGATGGCCTCTGATTTCATAATAATGTGCCTTAGTGTGCAATTTTTTATTCATTCATTGCTGTGGGTACCATTTAGGCCCTTTTAATATAGAGATTCATATCCTTTAGTTCTGGGAAGTTTTCTTGTATTATTTCTTTGATAATTTCATTTCCTTTGTTTTCACTGTTTTCATATTGTTCTCCCTTCCTGGAATTCCTCTCAGTAGGCTCTAGGACCTTCCAATGGGTTCTGTAGTTGTCTCCCTTTTGTCTCCTCTATTGTTCCTCTCTCAATTTAACTGTTTAGATTTCCTGACTTTATCTTAAAACCCCTCTGTAGAACATTTTATTCTGATTACCATACTTCCAGTTTCCAACAACTTGCTCTTGTTCTGTGATTGTTTGTTCCTCATTGACAGTTCTTGCTCTTATTTCCCTGAAGGGCATATGTGCGTGTGTGCACACACACTTATGCCTGCATGTGGAGTTCTCTCCTGTTTATTGTCTCTCTTTCTGATGTTTTGTTTTGTTTTTCATGTTGGTTATTTTTCCTCCAATGTCTGGTAGTTATTGGCTGTCTTTCTATTGACTTAAGAGTCAACCAAGTTAGATAGTCAATAGAAAGCTTGCTGGAAGCTGTGTGTGGCACAGCTGGGACTCTGCTGGAGGTATTTTCTCTGGAACTACTTGGTGTCTTCAGGGAAGGCTCCTCCGACTTCCTGTAAGGTAGGAATGCAGACTTGCACCTCAACTCCACTTTCAGTACTGAGCACCAAACCTGTGCTCTGCTGAGTTCACTCACTCACTGTTGCCCATTAACAAACACGAGCAAATGATGGGGAAGTGGTAGTCACCCAGCAGTGAATGAGTACCTAAGGGTCACTGCTCCTTACAGACTTTCAAATAATTCTGGTTTTCAGCTCCTGACCCCTTCTGAGGGAAGGATGAATAGAAGGAGCACAAAGGAATTTTAGGACAGTGAAACTATTCTGTATGGTACTACAATGGTGAATACATATCATTACACATTTGTCAAAACCTATGGAATGTATAACACCAAGAGTGAACCCTAATGTCAACCAAAGACTTTGGATGATAATGGCATGTCAGTGTAGATTCCATGATTGTAACAAATGCGCCACTCTGGTTGGGGATGCCTTCAGTAAGGGGGGCTGTGTGGGACAAGGGGGAGTAAATGTATGGCAGTCTTGGTACTTTCTGCTCAATTTTGCTGTAAAGCTAAAACTGTTCTAAAAAATCAAGTCTATTTTTAAAAAAGGTACAGTTTAAGTCTTACACTTCTGTGAAGCTTTTCACAGAATTTTTATTCTTAATTCTAAAAGAACCAGCTAATATATGATCCTTAAGCATATACTACTTTGACCTGTTACTGAAATTCTCCTATGTTTTATCTCCTCAACTAGAAGCTCCCAGAGATGACATTTTATAGCTTTTGATAGACCCCACAATGCCTAGTAAATTACTTGTAAAAAATTACGCAAGGCTTCTTTATTCAAGAAAATATTGTTACCCACAGTGTTTCATTTTCCACGTATCCAAAGAAATGAGCGCATAACTTATATTCTTTACCAGAATCCATCTTAATTCACTGTCCATTGTTTGGCTTTACAACTTCAAAACCATGGTTAGAATCACATCACCTCTCTATTTTAATATACAACCAGCTCACTGGTCCTAGATGTCACTGTCTCTCCTGGATGATTCCCACCATCTCTGAATAGGTCTTGGTGCCTCCATCCTTGTGCCCTTGATGGTTAGCAGCCAGAGTGAGAGTCCAGATCATTTTACTCCTCTAGTCCAGAGCTTCCTCAGGCTTCCCACCTCACAACACTACTTCAAGCCCTTGTCACAGTCCATAAACACCCTCCCTGCTAGACCTCTTATTACTCCCTCCCATTTGCTCAGTTCCAGTCACATTTGTCTCCTGTCGCCCCCCCCCACCCCAGTTCCCTGAGTAAACGAAACACTTTTCAGCCACAAGGCCTTTGAATTTGCTGTTCCCTCTGTTTGGGATGCCCTCACTTATGTGACCACATGGTCTGTTCCCTTATTTCTTTCCAGTCTTATGGAATTACTACTTCTTAGAGAGACCTCCCCTTAATAACCTATCTAAAGTAGTAAGCCTCACCACTCTCTGTCCCTCTGCCTAGCTTTTTCTTCTTAGTACTTATCCCTTGACACTAATATTTATTAATGTATATTGTACTCCCTAGAACATATGTTTCATGACAGCAGACTTTAGTTCTGTTCACTGCTGTGTTTCCAGCTTCTAGAACAGTGCCTGCCTCATAGTAAAGGCACAATGACTATTTTTGAAATGAATGAATGGACCACTTAACAAACTAGCATTTGGTGTTTAAGAGCAGTTATTACTTCTCAAGAAAATCACAGTACTTTTCAATATTAACAAAGTGGAAGGAGATAAAGATCTTTATATAAGGAAAGAATAACTACCTTTTTCTTTGAAAGCAAGATGCCAATTATAACACACACTTACGTTATGTACCATTGAAAAAAAAAACCCTGGCAATTATGAGAATGCATTTTCATCACTTAGAACATTTTATTTTAGACTGATTGAACAAGCTGCTCTAGATGTATTTAAACAGATTTTAATATATGACTCATCCATACGTTAAAAAGAAAAGTGAAATAAGTTTAAGGTAGTCCTAAAACTTCTTTACGTTCAGTGCCTGATTCTTCTGAATTACTTTTAAACGCTGAGTTGTCAAAATTCATGCTTTTCCACACAGTATCAATCTCTATGCCATCAAGAGTGTGAGAAATACAGTATTCTGTGTTCAATGAACATCTCTGGGATTTTCTCACAAGCCATGACACTTGTTTTGTAAGCCCTGGTGCACGTGGGCAGGTGATGACAACTATGTCAGGAGAGCTGCCAGGCAGTGACCATAAATAAGGTGCATCTGGATTCCAGAAATGCTAAAATATGAAAAGATGTGCAACTTAGAATCCAGAAAACGTGTTTTTTTCCTAATACACAATAGCAAAGAAATAATCTTAGGATGTTTTCCATAGTTTTGTTGTTAGTCTTGTATACTCACTTTATGTTGCTCTTCTTCTTTCCGTTTTTCCCCATTGAGGACTATAGCAGAAAGGCTCATCTCTAGAGATCTCTAAAAGATAGCACTGAGATGTGTGTGTGCGCGCGCGCATGCATCTGTGAGAGAATGCTGAGCAAGTTTGTAATCGCTTTATCACCGTCAATAGTGTCCTACTTTTCTTTCTACTTGGATTTAAGGAGGAGGAGGTGGAGGGAAGAGGACAAGACGGAGAGGGAACCCAGCACAGAAATTCCCCTTAGAGATGTTATCACGACTGGAAAAGTTATTTTCGGTAATAGATCTGCTCTCCAATGGCCCAAGCGCGGTTTCATCTGAGCTTGCCTCAGAGGCTGCAATGCAGCCCCCGGCTCTACACTGGGGAATTTCCATTCCTTAGGTGGGTTCCACAGAGCTGCTGCATTGAGAACATTATAATGTAAGAATGACGAGATAAACTCTTTCCATTGTGTATCTCTGATCTGGAATTTATTTCATGCAACCACTTGTATTTTCAGTGAACTGACATTTTAAAAAAGCAAAATGCCCACAGCGTTTGTGCTGTTTGTGCTCTTAGAGCAAATTTCTGTATATGTTTTAAGTAACTGCATTTCAGTAACATGAAATACGCAATAGAGATGAAAGAAATCTTGAAGGCAATATAACACACCTCATTTCAGAGCAACCAGCTATTTTTTTGGTTTACTTTATATGACTTTTAAAAAAATTATTCTTTTTTAAAAAATTTTATTTATTTGAGAGAGAGAGCATGAGCAGGGGGAGGGGCAGAGGGAGAGGGAGAAGCAGACTCCCCGCTGAGCAAGGAGCCTGACATGGGGCTCTATCCCAGGACCCCAAGATCATAACTTGAGCTGAAGGCAGTTGCTTAACTGACTGAGCCCCCCAGGCGCTCCAACTTTTTTTTTTTTTTTTAGCAGCCAAGACCGTCAAACTGAAACTACAAGGATTTAAGCAGAATTGGGTTTCAAGTATTGCTCATTTAATATTAAGTATAACATAAATCAACCATCAGTTAAACATTTGTATTTTGGGCTAAGAAACAGGCTAATACAACTGGTGTTTACATTTGGGATTACTTTAAGTTAGAGAATATAAAGATGTTTTAGTTTTACTGGTGATTCTGACTGTACATTTAAATTCTGGTTCCACACAGAATCAATCAAGCCATCAAGCAGTCATCCTCCCCCCTGCCTCCGCCCCGCCCTTCTGGATATTCACTGCAGAAAACATTGACCCAGTACTTCCAGGGTCTGTGCTATCTGATGGAATACTGACTAGCCTAGCGGAGACGCCATTCTCCGTACTGGACTGAATGCAAACGTGGCCAGTATACTCCTTAGTCGTTGAGCTTTAGTGTTTTCTAAGAAGAGGGGGGAAAGAGAGTGGATTATCAGCCCAGGTGAAAACTGGTATCACTTTAGTGCACAGCTCTATCCCTCACACCATTTCAAATAGGACCAACTGTCACAATGGTTGATGCAGGTCATTTTTCCTTTCTAAGAATGTAAAGAAATGGTGGGAAGGGGAAGGCAAGAGATGTAGAGTCAAGAGAAAATGAGATCAATAAGAAAAGCAAGTAAGAATTGGGTTACCATTGTAGTTAATTGCGTGTTCATCTTGTTTCACTTTTTTTAAAACATGGACTATATTCCCAGTATTGAATATGGCCCTAGTTAAATTTCTGATACTCATTTTTCCTAAAAAGTAACTAAAACACAAATCCATACAGGTTCTTTTAATTTCTGAATCCCCACATAGGGTAATACAATAACATTCTTTTTTTTAAAGATTTTATTTATTTGACAGAGAGAGACACAGGCAGAGAGGGAACACAAGCAGGGGGAGTGGGAGAGGGAGCAGCAGGCTCCCTGCTGAGCAGGGAGCCCCAGGCAAGTTTGATCCCAAGGGCCCTGGGATCATGACCTGAGCCGAAGGCAGACGCTTGACTGACTGAGCCACCCAGGCACCCCTACAGTAATATTCTTGACTAACAATAACATATGAAAAACATTTTGGCAGAGTGCCACTTTGATAGCGCCCTGTACTCCTCAAACACCCAGTGCACTTCTGTGATTTTCACCTGCTCATACTGTATGATAAACAATCCACTGAATGATAAATGATGTGTTTGTCTTATTCATAAGGTTAGAGACAATACGATAATACTCTGAGAAGGTAGGAACTATCGTAGTCATTTCTGTGTGTCCAATACCTGGCATACAGTAACTGCCTAAAAATGTCTGTAGAACAAAGGAAATGAGCACCCAGGACTTATCCAGAATCAATTTACGCAATCAAACTGCAGTACATAAAATGTTATCACAATCTAAGATTTGAAAATATGGGCTCTTTATCTTCCATTTTGAAATCTTCAGGTTATTATTACATTTACATTTTAGAACCTTCATGAAGATCTGTGTTCCGTTTATTTACAAAATCTTATTGTATCAGAAATATAAAATAACTGAAGGCCTGTCCTTGTGGTCTACCAGAATTTAACTTGTGGGCTTCAATTCCCTGGGACCCAAGCCCATAGTTAACCACAGTTTCAAGTATCCATGGCAGGTCTACCCCAGGGTGAAAAAGTAAGAGATCTCAGTCTTAAACCAACTTCAGGAACAACAGAAATAAAAACACAACATAGTGATTGAGAACAGAGTTTCTTGGGGTTCAAGGTCCAACTTTTCTACTGATCAGCAGGAGAATATGAAGAGGTAATTTGACTTCTCCACGCCCTCGTTCATTATCAGTAAAATGGGGATAATAATGATTCGCTTCTTACAGTAACCAAGAGTTGGTTTTAACTGAGACAACACATGGTACATATTAAACACTCAATATGTTTTAACTGTTATATGGGTTATTTGATGGATTAATCAAGCATAATATTAAATAAAGCAAAAACCAAATGAAAATCAAAAACAACTAGAAAAAGCAGGCAATGCTACTAATTAAATTAACCACATTTACTAACATCAGATGGCAACAGACTTAGTTGGTAATGTATGTTCACATTACGTTCTTCTTGCTATACTTATAGTGTATCCCACAGATTTGGTAGATGCAATCTTGGAAAGGGAGAGCTGTGGGATTTCTAAAGATAAAGATCCTTTTCTCCTGGAGAGATATTAGCATATTACATGTGCTACAAAAATAGAGCCCCTATATTTTCCTATGCTAATCTTCTGGCAGTAAGAGAAAAAACTGAACACTAGCATTAAGTACATTTATAGTATTGCTGACTACAAAAATTAATTATTCAAAATTACTTTTTCACATGGACTCCATTTCTTAGGGAACACATGACCTTAATAACCTACTCAGGGATGATCAAGACTCAGTTATAATATAATATAATATAATATAATGTATTATATATAATTCAAATAAGTATACACTTGTCCATCTTTTTCTCCTTTCCTACCTGCCCACCTCTTACCTAAAAATATATCTTGCCTATGAAACTGTTAGCCTTTTAGTTCCTCTCTAAAGCTTAGTCCTTCAAATTTACACGGATACTTCTTATTTGGGTTTATTCACTCTGACTTATTTTTCCCTTTTCTTATCGCTTCTAGACATGTTTTGTTGTTGTTGTTCTTTGCATCTTATTACTTTAGAACCACTGTAGATTAAAGCCCAACTCTTAAGTAAACATAAACAGTATTCTACAGTTTTCTTATTTATTGGTAACATACTGTTTGAATAATAGACTTATTATTTTTAAAAAGTAGAAAACAGAGATAAGGTGGAACATCAACAAAGAAATGGACAAACAAAACAAACAAAAACCAAACATGATCTTTACCCCGAGAGGTACTACTCCCTGGTGCTCATCTTCATTCACACAATCCTCCTTAACTGGAAAGGACTGAACTGCTAACAACAATAGAGATATTGGAAAACTGTTACCATAAATAGAGGGAAAAAAATTACTTCTCTCAGTTAATACAAATGAAGAGATTCTTGTATTTCTAGTTATAGTTAGTAAGGCCTGTCTCTCTATAAAACATTTATGAATTAAATCCTCTGACTGGAATAAAAAGCAGAAAGAAAACAATCCGGAAGGCAAAAAACCTTCCTTAAAACATAACTATGCATTGCAGAACAAATATAGTTACTACATTAAATTCAAGTTTATGCAAAGAGTAAATATTCTCAATGTGCCATTTCAAACAGTACAAACAAATACAGACCACTAAAAAGTAATTCTGGGGGGAAATCGGAGGGGGAGATGAACCATGAGAGACAATGGACTCTGAAAAACAAACTGAGGGTTCTAGAGGGGAGGGGGGTGGGAGGATGGGTTAGCCTGGTGATGGGTATTACAGAAGGCAAGTTCTGCATGGAGCACTGGGTGTTATACGCAAACAATGAATAATGGAACACTACATCAAAAACTAATGATGTGACGTATGATGATTAACATAACATAATAAAGAAAAAAGTAATTCTGCTTTAGAGATGAAAATTTTATCATAAGTGCATGTCTTCATCTACATAGTGTAACCTATTTTATAATATGCCTACTTCTCTACCGGTCAGGCATCAAAAAATCTTCATATTCCAGAATATTGTTCTCTGAACCTAAAAACAAAAGCTACTAAAATAGTAAATATCTGCCAAAAAGATCACCTGCATTACTTGGTTAAGAGGATGGGAGCCAGTCGTAGGCCACTGCCTAGATAATAGCAATTTAGGGTCAGCAGATGAAGTATGTTTGGAGTACTCCAGGTTAAGAAATTAATAAAACATGATATAATTTGAAAATATCTATAAATATACTAAAATGGCATTTTTGACACAAAAGGTAAAGTTTCATGGAAAATCTATTTATGTAACTCCTCCAATTACCTAAAGATGCAGGATAATTGTACTTCAGTCAGCTGATCTTTGATAAGAGAGCAAAAGCAATACAACAGAGCAGAGACGGTCTTCTCAACAGATGGTGCTGGGACAACTGGACATCCACATGCAAAAAACGAATTAGACACAGACTCACACCCACCACAAATATTAACTCAAATGTTCACAGACCTAAATGTAAGACAGGAAACTTTAAACACCCAGAAGATCACATAGGAGAAAACCTACATGACCTTGGGCACAGTGATGACTTTTTGGTTACAACACCAAAGGCATGATCCACGACAGAGATAACTGCTATGCTAGACTTCAGTAAAACCTTCTCTGAATCTTCAGTTTGAATGAGTGCCCCTTCACAGTACTTACAAAGGACCTATGCATTTCATCTCCACCATTTGATAAGCCACATTGTTATCATTGTTAAAAAATAAGACAACAAGTACAAAATGGAGTTGCTTATGCTTAAGCTCCATGTCACCAAATTGACTTAATGACAGTACAGCTCTCCCAGAAACAGAATCTTCAACCAGTCAATCAGGAATCTCCTGATCAGCTCTAGCTAGGTCATCTGCCTGATAGACCACTGCCCCCTCCTAAGGGAAAGTAACCTTGCAATAACCAACACGCTTGTTTGCCTAGTATAATTTGTTTCCGCTCCCTTCTGGCTATAATAGTCTCATTCTGTACAGCTCCTCGGAACTTCTTTCTACTTGCTAGGTAAGATGCTGCCCGATTCGAATCAATTTTTGCTTGAATGAACTCTTAAATATTTTAACAGGCCTCAGTTTATCTTTCAACACATGTTATAATGTGCTTGTCTTTTTCTGTGTCTGTCCCCCTCTCTGTAATATTTTCAACGGTAGGCCATTTTTACCTGTGGATCCACTGTCATTGATGATATTGAACCCAACAGGACATTATCATTAATTCTCTCTCTGAGAATGTTAATATTAAAATGTTGGAATAAGCTGACAAAATAAAATTAATGCACTCATGATTAAAAAGAAGTAGTTTTAAAAATACTACTTATTAGTCTTTTACTTCACAAAGAATTGAAATTTTTATTTTAGACATAATTAGCTCAAATTCAGAAACTAAAAAGGAAGAGGGCATAGAATTAGCGTAGTAAATGTAATAGAGGATACATTTTAAAGACCATGTTTGCTTTTAATTTTCAAATGACCAGAGTAATTGTACAAATTTTCAAAGATCTTAGGTAGACATGATACTGAAAGTACTTCATAAATAGAAATAACTCATATAATAAGCAGCAATGATTGTTCACATATTCAAAACTAGTATTATAATGTCTTTTAAAAATAGGTTTTTTTTAATTGGCAAAATATAAGCACTCTGCAATTCTGTTTGTAATTTAATGTACCCAGAAACACTTTTCCTAATTAAGGTGGTGGAAGAATAATTTTGAGCCCAGATCAATCAAAATTCTGAATGAATGAATTTTAACTTTTATTCAGTCAAGTAAGACAGCACTTACTGAACATCCACAGGACACACAATGCTATGGTAGCCAACCCAGTTTTTTTGTGCTTTAATAAAAGAAAGGAACCTTTATATATTACAAGATAAATAACCCACTGAGGTCCTAAGTAAAAAGGGATGATACCATAAAATTATTTAGATCACACACAGAATGGCTAGAAATTAAATCACTGTTTCTCATTCAGATCAGTAATACCAATCAGTGACTTGGTTGGTTTATTTAAGATATTATTTCCATTGAACAATTTTTTAAATCAAAGGGGTATCTATATTTGTCATTTCTGCTTTTTTAAAAAATATTTTATTTATTTATTTGACAGATAGAGACACAGCAAGAGGGAACACAAGCAGGGAGAGTGGGAGAGGGAGAAGCAGGCTTCCCGCTGAGCAGGGAGCCCGATGCGGGGCTCGATCCCAGGACCCTGGGATCATTACTTGAGCCAAAGGCAGATGCTTAACGACTGAGCCACCCAGGTGCCCCATTTCTGCTTTTTTTTAATATCAGACATTTTCAATATTGATAAACAATAAAATCCTTTTAATTTTTTAAAATTTTTTGAAGATTTTATTTATGTATTTGACAGAGAGAGAGAGAGAGACAGCACAAGGAGGGGGAGCAGCAGAGGCAGAGGGAGAAGCAGGCTCCCCACTGAGCAAAGAGCCTGACGTGGGGCTCGATCCCAGGGCCCTGGGATCATGACCTGAGCCAAAGGCAGACACTTAACCACTTGAGTCACCCAGGCGCCCTAGTAAAATCCTTTTTAAAGCAAAAATTTATACATAACTATAGAAGGCATTATTTAACAGTTTTAACAGCTTACTTTGTAAACTCAGGATATTCTTCAGTTAAACTAATCAACATCCTTGATTAGTTTAATAAGATTAGATAATAAGTTTGGGTTTTCAAGAAAACTTTGTTTTTGTTATCACAATTAATTATTTGTAATGACATAATATGAATCAAGTGTCGGACAAAAAGCATTCCATATTTATAAAAGAAGCTATAACCTCCATATTCCAAGGTCATCATGACAAAATATATTCAGATGCATTTACTTGCTATTTTACAACAAAGCCAAGATGAGCACTAAGCAAGATGGAAAGTCTATGCTGAGGTGATACACCAGCACCTTGCCTGGCTGGCAACTGAGGGTGTCACATGCCAAAAAGACACATCCTTGCTCACTTTTATGGGAGCAAACATGTAAGGAACACAACTCTTCAAAAGGCCAATAAAGAACTACAATTCTAGTCAATTACCCATTTATGGAGTTTAAAACTAATCAAAAATAACAAGAGCTTTATCCCAAGGTTCACAGGAAACATGTTGGGTTGTCGGTATTAGTTAATATCTCGGTGATCTCCTGAGGGTTAAAATTTGGTGCCCTCTGCATTTGAACAAAGGAATTTTGAAAAAAATTATTACAGTTTGAACATATGACTCTAGGGTATTTCTCACTCTCAAAAACATGAAACGGTAGTCAGATAAGGTATCAGGAAACTAAATTGACATGATTATCCAAAAAGCAGAATCTTCAGCAACCTATACTTTCTGAATAGCTTATCTTTTAAATGAGATTTGGACACACTTGTGTCCTATGATAGAATGAAACTAATAACTAGGGATTTTCCTCTAAATTTTAAAATCCATCTCCCTTCTCTGCCACACACACACAAACATACACACACACAAACATACTCACACACACGTAAGCACAGATAGTGATGGGGTGGTGATGTTATAGGTGTTTTTCTTTTCCACTTTTCAATTTTTCTGTAACATTACACATACTTTAAAAGAAAAAAAGAACAGATTTTTAAAGAACACTTGATCTTGCTTATAGGGCCACCACCAAGATAGTGAACTCTTAACTTCGACCAAGAGAAATGAGTTTAGTGTTGAAAAAGGCTCAAGAGAAAATGGCAGACATATCCCATAAAGATGTGTAAATGACCTACATGCTTGACTCCTATGTTTGTTATTGTTTGGTAGGCAGGCCATTGGACTTAACAAGCAAGGCTCACAGGGAATTTCAAACTCCTAAATGATAAATGAAGCACCAGTACCAAGCAAACCAGCTACATTAACAGGACAAAAAGCTCAGACCACTCACATGTACTTCAAAATTGAAACATGCGAGCAGAGAACTGTTGCTTTCTTCAGCGTTATTGTGCCAATATATTTTCTCATCAGGTTAGCACAAAATAAAACAAACTTGGTGTATTCTACCAAAAAATCAGCTTTGGCTTTCTGTTTCTACCTTGACTCTCAAATACCCCGGCACTGAATACAGAACAGTAAATAATAAACATTGTCTAAGAATGATATATTCGAACTTATTCATGTTGGCAGTCAAGACACTGAATGCTTTCTTTTTAATGGCATGAGGGTACTCAACATTTTTTTTTAATGAAATTATAGTCTAAATATTGTCAACTGCATAGTTCAACTGTCTTCCTTTTCCTGTTTCTATCAATATTTATAAAATTCAAGTATGAAACATACTTTATACCTTGGGATGTCCCTTTATTTTCAAAATGAAAATAAGCAGTTTCATTATATCAAATGTTAGTTCTATACAAATTTCTTATTCAAGATATCTAACCTTGGTTTTTATATAAAAAGTCAATCATGTGTGCAAAAATTCAATTCTTTCCCCATTTATTCAGACACTGCAGACTATCAACTACAGCAATGTTTGTATAGGAATCCAAAAAATTGGGGAAGGGAGTCCATATTTTGATTGCATTTAAAGTGGGAAGGTACTCTTTTAAAAAATTATCATCATGCATCAACTATTGTGTTTAATTCAGGATGAACACCAAAGCAACTAGAAACTAATGTGACAACTAGGCTGGAAGAAAAAAAGGCTTTTTTTGCTGTACAGCAGACGGAGTCATGCTAACTTCAAAAATAAAGGCAGAAAAAATAATTAAGGTCCTTTTGAGCATTTTGAACATAAAGATGTGGCAAAACTGGGACAGTAAGAATAAGCATGAGTTTTCATGCAAGTAATATTACAGATTACAGATAATAAACAACCCCCCACCAAAGTACACAGGAGTCCATTTTCATGACACATGCATATAAAACCTCTAACAAAAAGGTTAATAAAAAGTCAAACTATATATCATTATTTAAGATGTGACACAAAGCAATTTTCAATTATATCTGATACCCTGCTCTTATGACTATTTTTGTTCACATGCCATGAATCAAGGATATAGAATATCAGCTTTCACGTTGAACTCTTTTGCTATTGGAGATGTCTGTCATAATCATACTAGGATTTAAACACAGTTGCTCATTTTAATGACTTCTGTTTACTCACATAGAAAGCAAAACTTTTACTAAATATAGTATGAGGCAATTAACTGTTTGGTGGGCAGACCAGGAATCTTACACAGAAGGTTTATACACATGCAGAGAAACTAGTGTTACTAAGTGGTTCGAATGTGTAAGCTAGGAGATACAAGTTCTCTAATAAACCTATTATTTATGACAGGCCAATGTACTGTTCCAATTATGCACTGTAATCTGCTCTTGTTTTCTCTAAAGTGATATATGAACTCGAGGTGATTTCGAAATGTTCCAAGGAGGAGCATCATTATTCTGTAACACGGCTTGAAGATCGAATACCTTTTACCTTTTACATGTTCTAGGATATACAACTGGTGTTAGGTAGTCAACACACACACTGAAACACTAATAACTAAGTAATACACTCTGAGAGAGGGACTACTAGCCATCCGTTTTAAAACTAATGACTTAAGTGAGGACAGAGGACAACCACGGTTCTGAGCCAACAGTCAAGTCTCAACCTCTGGGCAGTCATCTCAGTTATGCTGTTCTTTTATCTACAGAGTACTGTCCATAAAATATTATGATCCATATTATAAATCAGCATATTGTAATTTGTAATGTCTTCAGGATTTGAGTACTGGATTATTTCAAATTAGATATTGAGGCATCTGTTTGATATTTGGAGTTTGACTTGATTATTATCTATGTTCTACAGAAGAGGAAAAGAGAGGTTTGGCAACATTAAGGGATGGGATTAAGACAGAGCAAATATCCCAGTGGAAAAACCCTCCATGTTTAAAACTCACAAACTGGTCCTCACCTGATTCCAGAAAAAGTAACCAGGATATCCACCAAATTAGGCCCCAAATACAAACGACTCCAAAAACTTAACAATTAACATTGGTTCAATGATAGTTCATTTATTCAATGAGCAGAAAAAATTATAGTAGGAAGAAATATATAATTATAGCCTTGAGGAATCTGACAAGATTCTAGGGGCAAATATTTCTTTTTAAAATTCCTATGACTTTGGGGGCACCTAGGTGGCTCAGTCAGTTAAGCAGCTGCCTTCAGCTCAGGTCATGATCCCAGAGTCCTGGGATCGAGCCCCGCATTGGGCTCCCTGCTCAGCGGGGAGCTTGCTTCTCCCTCTGCCTGCCATTCCCCTTGCTTGTGCTCTCTCTCTCTGTCAAATAAATAAATAAAATCTTAAAAAAAATTCTTAATGACTTTGGATACTGACAGTCAATTTATTAAGTAAACAGGTCACCATTTTTAAGGAGAAAAAAATTAAAATATGAACATATGCATTTCAACATGAGTCTGACAAAAATTTGTGACTTAATGGAGATGGGAAATTGTACCTTATATAGCTCAACATACTTATTAACTAGCATGAGAGCCTTAATAAATGTTTCTTGAATTAAGAGAAGCATGACTTTTGGGTAGTAGCTCTGGCATTTCAGCTTTTGATCATTTGACAATGTCATGACAATGTCAGAACTAGAAACTAAAAATCACTTTTTAAAAAATATGTAGTTAAAAAAAACTTTACTGTATTTTTCTTCTAAAATATCCAACTAACAACAGTATTAGCCATCTAGCTGAAAGTTCAGTATTTTAAAAAGTGAACTTGCAAAAAAAGAAAATGAAACCTTTACCTGAAATATTCTTTGTAGCAATAGTTTTCAAATCTTGAAGGCAACTTACAGTATAAAGTATATATACGTTTTTTATACTTACATAAAGACACACCACATACATGTAATAAATACAACAAAAGTGTCACGAGACAATTTCCATCCGTCACTGTGAGTGATGTATCCTAGTTCATTTTTTTTTTTTGAATGTTGATTTCCAACCACTAAACTGATTTAACAAGCATTAATAGGTCATGACCTGAAGTTTGGAAAACAGTGCTCAGTACATCTCAGGAGGGTGGTGTCAAAGGGAGCTGAACCAGTCTTTAGTTCAGTTTTAAACAAAATATTTTGGATAAGTAATGGAATACTGAGAGGTAAGAATTTTTAAAGGCAGTAGGGAAATAAGCTCAAGCCCAGTACTCTGAATACTACATCAAATTTTTTATCATCTACATAAAGTAGAAAGAGTAGAAAAACTACCAACCCCCCTCCCAAAAAAAACCCTACTCTTACTTCCTACTTCCAAGTAAAGATAATTATGTCTTTTACTAATTAGATTTCCAAGAGAAATAGTATGCATTGTTAACAAGGCTGAGGAAGAATTAAGAAATATATAACGTTTAAGACAGCTTCTGACCTAAAAAAGAGCTCCCAAGAATTATCTAGGGATTCTAATTTCTCTCACACAGAACACCATTAATATCCTCCAGACTGACTAGCCCAACCCCTCCCTGGCTCAAGAGAATGTTTACATTACATCTGGGTTCAAATGCAAGGTCAGTTAGCTTTAAGATTTGGGAGATTCACAACAGCTTTTTAGCTACAGTATAAATCGCTGTTAACAAAATTATTAACTTTCTAAATTGACAAAAACGATTTCACTGTATTTCAGTGCTACCAAATTTCCTTAAAATATTTGGTAAAAAGATAAGCTTTATTTCAAAAATGTTTTACCTGCAAATCAAAAAGCTTTTTAGGTTTAGTCACATTATGTTAAAGAAGGACAACAATTAACTCAGGTTCTTATCTCCATTCTGACTTCAAAAATGCCAATTTCTATCCAGTAAACAAGATAAGGCATTTATATTGTACAAACACAGACCTGTTCTTTAGAAATTGTTTCTGTGAATAATACAGAATAGACACCAGGAGATATTTTCTTTTCATTATATGCTACGCAAAAAATCAATATGACTTTATTTGGTATAAGATGGCTAGAAATACATTTTATCATTTATATCTCGGAACAAAATGGACAGCATGAAAAGCTCAACACTATAAACAAAGATTGGGATCACACAATTCCCACACAGCATTCATCTAGTTGAGGAGAAAACCCACCAAATAAATCCCACGTGCGTGTGTGTGTCTATTTTTGAGGATAACAGCAACAAATGAATGAATGATCATAGAATATGAGCAAGGAATAGAAATGTATAAAATATTTTTCTAAATACATACATGGGGAAAAATGTCATTAAGCATCTACTATAACCCCAGTCCCTACCGGGGATCTATATACACATTATCCCTAAATCTTAAATAACTGCAAGACTGGACTTTCTCTCTATTTTACAAGTGAAAACACTGAGGGTTGGATAGGCCACATGACTTGCTCACACGTATAGTTAATCTAAGTAACACCAGGACAGCACACTCCGCAAGATGGAAGCAAGGACTACTGAGTCCTCAGCAGGGCCGCCGCTCCCCTGGGCTCCACGCTGTCCACCTCACTGCCACACACTGCAGAAGGGGCCGAGAATAAAGCGGATTATCACCTCCCTTTAAGAGAAAATCAAGATGGATATCATATACTTGACATCCCCTATAACCCCAGTCATCTGTCATCCCAGAGGCTAAACCACCCAGGTTATCCATCCATCATCGCCTGGATGCTGATTCCTGTATGGTTTTCCAGCCCCTAGTCTGCCTCAGTCTCCCATCTTGCCCAGACTCTGTGCCCTCTGAAACTCACAATCTATCATTTAGCAGAATCTCCTATGTGCCCAGGGTCTTCTCCAGATGCTTCCCTCGCCTTTTTGCTAGAGCTCTTAGGATACTACTTCTATCATAGCGTCCTCAACTGGAGGCATGGTTTTCTCCCATATGCCACATACCCAAGTGTCCCAAGGTGAGGTAAATCCCTCTTTGCTCCTCGTTTTGCTTCTAGACTACCCCCTCCTCCTGCTCTTCTTCCACAGTTCCTCTGAAGCACAGGCCATTAGGTAATCCCACTTGCTACTCTTGTTTATAGCAGTCATCGTCAGTACCTGGCTTACTATGCTCTCCACCGCTACTCTAGTGAACCCAGGCAATATAATGTAATGGTTTCCAAGGCCAAATGCCAAGTTTTGAATTCCCACTTCAACCCTTACTGGTGGGCACATTGCCTTACCTCCCTGTGCTTTTGTTTCCTCATCTGTAATGGGAGGAAAATCACGAAATCTGACCTAACTACATACTCAGGATCCAATCCTCCCCTCACATTCTTAGGTCCCTCTTTCCCCAGGTTAGACACCATAGACCAAACCTGAATCAGTCTTGTGGTCTCTCAAGTGTCTTGCTCCTCTTTCCCATCATCACACTTAACTGGCCCAATCCCAATCCCAGTTAAACAGAGCTCTTCACTGACTCTAGGCCTCTACCCAGCCAGCTCACTCTGGCTGGACTCTCTCTGAACATAGAAACATGTATTTTAAATCGGCCCCTGGCACTGCCTGGCAACCCTCTCTCCCATCTTCCTTCTGAGAGAGAAAGAAAGAGAGAAAGAAGGGAGAGAGGGGCAGAAGGAGAGAGAAAATTCAAGCAGATTCCATGCCCAGCATGGTGCCCAACATAGGGCTCAATCTTCCAACCCTGAGATCATGACCTGAGCTGAAATCAAGAGTCGGACGCTTAAACAAGTGAGCCACTCAGGTGCCCCTCTCTCCCATCTTTCTTAAAGACTATTTCATACCTTCTCCTCTCTATTCAAACTTTCAACACCCCCTTCTCCTTCCTTCGTTCTCAGTCCTTAAATGCCTCTTATTTCGCTCATCTTACCAATAGAAGCAACCAGAACTACCTCTTGTTCCCAAATCTGCCAATTTACTCAAAGACTTTACTCCTCCACTTATGCTCTGTCTTAACCATCAACTGACTCCTCTCAACCAGGACTTTCCCATTAACATACATCCAGGCTGTACTATCTCCAATCCTAAAAGCAAAATGAAACAAACAAAAAAATGCTCTTAAATCGCCTCTCCTTGTATCTGCTTCCTCATCTCCTGTTCTCTCTCTCCAGCCTCCTCCAATTAGACTTTTATCCCTCCACTGAAATCGCTCTTGTCTAGGTCTTGTCAACAGTCCATTTTCAGTCTTCATCTTCTATAACTTCTCAAAAGTATTTCCTTCTTAGTTGCCTTTCTCCTCATTGGCTTCCAAGTTGGCCCTTTTCCTCATACCCCCATCTCCAATCCATGAGCAAATCCACCTCTCAGCCCATCCACGGCCACCTCTGAGCGTGAACCAACTTTCCCACATGCCTGGTAACAGCCTCCCAACGTGACCCCTACCTTCTCGTCTCCAAGCAGCATCTAAAGCGATTCTGTTAAAAAATAGATGAGATCATGCCACTCGCTTGATCAAAACTCCTTTCAGATGAGAACAAATCCAGACTCTACTCCACACTGTTGCCACAGGCCCATGAACCGGTTCCTGCTTGCCTCTCCCATTCATCAACCCTCCACATCTGTTTCCTTCCATTCGTTCCAGGCTCTGCTCTGCCACAGACCGCCTTGCTATTCCTAGAAAGTGCAAAGCTTGTTTCTGTGGGAGAACAGGTGTACTTGCTGCACCCTCTGCTTCAAATAGTTTTACCTAAGGTATCTGCAAGGTGGAAGGAAAAAAAGACATCCACGTGCATGTCTTCATTAGGTTGCTCCGAGGACCTGATCAATCCCTCAAAAGGAACTCCTCTTCGGACTCCTCACCCTCACTCTCTTCCCCCCCTTCCTTGTTTTCTTTTTCTTACAGCACCTATTGCTATCTGAAATCAAGTATTTTTTTAGTTACTTTTTATATGGTCTATCTCCCCAAGCAAAGTGTGGTACCACTAGGGAAAGAACCTTGTTTGTTTTGTTCACTGATGTATCTCCCGCTCACGTGCTGAGCAGACAGGTCGGGTACTCAGTAAATACCTGCTGACCAGGGGAACTTACAGTATGCAGTGGCGAGCCTTCGACCCCAGGTCCCCACCAGTCCAAAGCCTGAGTTCTTTCTAGGACACAACCTACTGCCTGTGTTACTCAAGAGAATTAGAGAAGTGAGTCTAAACCCAATTAAGTTACTTTTTATCAGCCAGCCAATTAACTTACTTCAACACTTTATTATGTTTTAAGATAAAGAATATGCCTCAAATAGTAAGCAAAATTTATTGGAAGAAGAAAGCTACATACACTCCTGGGTTGGTTTAAGGCAACAAGATGCAGGATAGCTCAAATTTATAAACACAAACATAAAACTGAGTTTAAAAAAAATTCCTTTAAGTAAGAAATTACACTAGAGCCGTTAAACTGGGATTTGATCTACAAATGAAATCCACAAACTTCAATTTTTAAAATCTCACTGGTTTTGAGACACATGCCTTACAAGTCTTATAAGTTTAGTTATCTGGAAAGTTCTGCTAAACAGAAAAGTGTGTACCACATGTGGTGTTAGTTATTAAAACAAACTCTACTGAAACTGAGATACGGGTAGGTGTATCGATAGATGTACTGACATAGATTTAGAATTAATTCAGTTCTTATATTCTTTCTTTTTTAAAAGATTTTATTTATTTATTTGAGAGAGAAAGTGAGCACAAGCAGGGGGAGCAGCAGAGGAAGAGAGAGAAGCAGGCTCCCCGCTGAGCAGGGAGCCCGATGCGGGGCTCGATCCCAGGACCCTGAGATCATGACCTGAGCCCAAGGCAGACGCTTAACCGACTGAGCCTCCCAGGCGCCCCCCATTCGTTCATTTTGACACAACAGATAGGACAGATTAATAGACCATGTAGACTTTTAAGGAGACTGGGGCCTTAAAAGCTCCATGGCCTTAATAAACTCAGGATGGCACAGTTCTTCAGCAGCCTAAACAGTCCTCATTCTAAACTCTAACAAGGATTCACGCACCTGTAGGAAAGTAAGAGCAAAGGAAAGAGCAACAGGTTTTTCAGGAAAGCACTGAGGGAAAGCATGTGTAAGCATACAGGTACAAGAGGTAAATGTTGTAAGTATGTGTTTACTGCACACGAGGAAAGGCCTAATGGGTCAGGGATTTAACAATAAGCTTTTCACTCTACCATCAAAACTAGTAAAAAAGTACCAACGGTTAAGGAAGCTACTACTTAAGATGTCCACATTTATCTCATATTTGAGTTCTCAAGTACCAAAGTTTAGGCAGCATTTACCGTCTCCCCCAGTCTCCTGCCAAACGAAGGTAAGCAAAGAAGCTTCAGGCATTTACAACAGATGATAACAATTTACAGTGCAAGTCCAAATTTGGAAACAGGAAAATGCAAACGTTATATGAAATCAGATTTTACGTCACTTATTTTTTTTTGATGCATATTTTCTGAAAGCCTACCATGTGCCGTACGGTATGCGAGGTTCTGAGTATACAGTGGTAACCAGAGGTAGTCCCTGGTCTTCTCAAGTCTAGAGTCTGGGGTCATAAGAAAGACAGTAAATAAATAGACATAGGTGCTTAATTACAGCTTATGACAAATGCTATGAAATAAGCATGATTGAAATTACTGGGATGGGGACAAACTCTGGCCAAGGACCCCCCAAGGAGGGAGCAGAAACTGAGACCTGAAGGATAAGGAACCAACCATCTCTCTCTTTTGCCCCCCACCTATCTTAACACAAATCGCAGACAACATATTATTTCACCAGCAAATCCTTCCATACGTATCTTTAAAAGACATATAAAGAATACGTATAGTCACGCTGCCATTATCACGCTGAGCAAAATTAATAAGAATTTTAATACATAGTTCATATTCAAGTTTCCTCAAAAACTGCAAAAAAAAATTGTCTTTTATAGTCAGTTTCTTGGAGCCGGCATCGAAAATAGGACCCCACGGGGCAGTTAGCTGAACTGTCACATCTCTTTCATGCAGTGACAGTGCCCGGCCCTCTCCTTTTTCATGCCATTAATGTGCTGGGTCATTTGTGTAGTAGAACATCACCCTCCAGACGTGGCTGTGTCCATCCTCGTGGTACCGTTCCACTTGCCCCTCTATCCGACATGCTTCCTGTAAGCATAGAGCTGGGTCCCAAGTCTCGATTATACTCAAGTTCAACCTTGTTGGCAAGAACACTTCAGAGGAGATGCGGTGTCCTTCTCACCATGCCACACTAGCTGTCCCACTTTAGCACTGCCACCATTCACCAATGGGATGATGTGAAGCGAGGGTGGAAGGATGTCTCCAGCACAGGGGACAACAGTGTCTCCTGAGGCAGGAGGGGCTATCTAGGAGATAAAGGCTAGCAATGAAGCTGGAGAAGATGGGTTTAGACACACAGGCTTGTCCACAGGGTGGGGAGCTCCTCATCAGAAAGGATGTGAAATACTACTCTTAAAATACTATGGCCTAACTGGGTCAGCCACCTTTCAGAAGTGGGGAGCGTGCTTCTGATTTCTCTATTTCCATTATTTATTCGATAAAGAGGTAGAAACAGGATACCGGGAATTGCCTGGAGCAAACAGGGACAAAGAAGTGAAGTAGCTGCTATGGGACATTCTCATGTTATTCCGGCGTTCAAAAGAAACCCGTCACTCACTCTTATTTCGTTTCTATCTAAAAACCTGATAGGTGAAAAAACCTAGCAAAGGGCATCCTGAGACCCAATTCAGAAAGAAAAAGAAAAGCACCATGGAATGCAGCTTACTCCCCAAAGAGTACTTCCAAAGCCACAGAGGGCCTAAGCTGACAGATGCAGCCCCGGCAAGAACTGTTGGGTTGCACGTGGATTTGGGGGAAGATATTAACTGATCTATCTGTATTAACGCTATTGTCTCCTAAAGCTTCTGACTGGTAGCCGTGCCAATTCCCAAAGATTTCTGAAAGTTTCTACCTTCAGAATCACTATATATTTCCAGAAATTAAGAAAACGGTAGCAATTCATACCTGGAAGGGTTAGGTCACTGGGTCTTAATTTCGCAGCTAAAACCAAGATCAACTGAAGTTACTGAAATTATAAAACCAGACGTGTAGCTGGTCACAGAACAAAAGAATCCTAAACTGTTGTTCCTTTCACTACACCATGTTATTTCTTACTCAGAAAAATTACCATTTAAGATTTTTTTCTCCTAATGACTTGGTTTAGTTAACATAGATAGTGCCAAGTTCACATTTTATTGTATCTACTGGCTATTTATTTTTCCATTTCAATTCCTGAAAGACATGCTTCCTGAACGATGAGATAATGAGCACAATATGTTTTCTATTAATATAAAAAAATCTCTCCCCAAACAAATGTACATATAATAAATAAATCCTTCATAATTAGGATTTCAGAATTCTAGACGACAAAATTATTAAGGTGAATGTGACTCCTTGTGGCAGCATGGGTCCTGACCCCAGTGCCCTCAGGGACCAGAAACATGTAGTCAAGGAGTAGAAGCAAGCAGTAGAAATAGAGCAAGAAGGAGAGCCAGCTGGATATGTTACAGAAAGGAGTCCTGGCCCCTGAACAAACTAGAGAGAGCAAGTCTCAGCTCTAGATAATTGTGTTCATTACTAGAATAGAAGCTGAATGTTCCCAAATCTTTTGGTTTTTAAGGAAAGATCTAAAAACGAGTTGCTTGGTATATAAAATTTATCCAATTTAAAAATGTTGGCACTGAAAGAAAAAATTGTAAAATACACTGTGTGAGTCAAACTAAACATATTTGCGGGATGAATGAAAATTATACCCATGCCCTAACTTGTTTGCAACTTCTGGTAAATGTCCTGATGTTGCCAGCCCCTGAAATCTACAAAATCAAGCTAAACGATATACTGTAGTAGTTTCATAGAATAATACTGTGCTAGGGCTGTTCTATCACACTAAGCACAACAAAGGCATCTGTTAAAATACATTATTTTATTTTGCATCTACTTCTCTGCCAGTTGGCAGAGAACTTAGGATCGATGTCTTTTGCGAAATTCGAGAAAACATTTTTGTTTACAAATAATTTCAGTAACCTAAGTATTTTCTTTTAAAAATCTAAATTTACATCCTTAAATGAGAGAAATTACCATTCCAGATTAGGCCAGATTTCGTTTACCAATTCAAGATAATCAAAATGACTCATGGATTTAATATTCAAGCCTTTCCCCACATCTGCTTGTTATGATTTCTATTTTCTATAGATATGTGTTTGATCAACAATTAACACACGTTTTCCATCAAAACACTTTCTTAGAAAGATCTACATTGTAAGACTAAACTTTCAAATCTGTTTTTTTACTCAAATTCATGGACTCAAAGTCAAAATACCATATCAGGGCGCCTGGGTGGCTCAGTCGTTGGGCGTCTGCCTTCGGCTCGGGTCATGATCCCAGGGTGCTGGGATCGAGTCCCACATCGGGCTCCCTGCTCGGCGGGGAGCCTGCTTCTCCCTCTCCCACTCCCCCTGCTTGTGTTCCTGCTCTCGCTATCTCTCTGTCAAATAAATAAATAAAAATCTTAAAAAAAAAAAATACCATATCAAACCCCCAAAACATATCATATATCATTTAGCACCGAGGCTGTGGCAAATGATAAAAAAAAATCAAAGATACTTAAAGCTAAAGTCAACCGGCTATCTTATCAAGATCAGGAGCTCTACATAACAAGTAAAATATCATTTTGGGTCAGATACTATTTGCCCCAGTTTTGTTCTTATTCAACAACTTAAGAAAGCATGCATACTTCTGGTTTGAACTTATTGATATATTTCTTAAAGATTTTGACCTCGTTCATGATTCTGCATACAAATGAATATTTAAATTCAGTTCAGAATTCACCAAATTATTTCTAGCTTTTGGTCAGTAGTTGGGTTAATGTCCCTGAAAAATTAATTTTCGTTTAACACTCACAATTGCACCTATTTAAAGTTTAGAAGGTATAGAATTAATTTCAAAAGCCCTGATATTTAAGTTTGTTTTTTTTTTTTAAGTTGACAGAGAGAGAGAGAGAGCACAGGCAGAGGGAGCAGACTTCCCGCTGAGCAGGGAGCCTGATGTGGGGCTTGATCCCAGGACTCTGGGATCATGACCTGAGCCAAAGGCAGACGCTTAATGACTGAGCCACCCAGGTGCCCCTGATATTTACTAGTTTTTATATTGCAGTAGTTAGTGTTGCCTATTTACTATATATCATACTATACAATATATTTTTATTAAACACTTCCTAGCTAAATAAAGCAGGAAAAATTCGGCGTTTACAAATTGTAAGTGCTCACTATGAGGAGGAGATTAAAGGACTCTAAGAACTCAGGGAAATAATTACTACCACAGAGTGGAGGGCACAGGTTTTAGTGTCACAAAGACCCAGGTTCAAATCCTGGCTCTGCTAATTCCTAGTTGGTTCCTCTTCTGCAAATTCTACTTTGCAATGGTAATTCTCTTTGTTGTTATGAGAATTAAATGGGGCCCACAAAAGAATCTGGCATATTCGGCAGACTAATGGTGTTTAATAGCCTAATACACTGGACAACGTTAGTTTGCTTTTGCTCTGGATTTATGACCACCAACCACAAATAATATTTCTTTTTTTTTCTTTTTTTTTTTTTTTTTTAAGATTTTATTTATTTATTTGACAGAGAGAGACACAGCGAGAGAGGGAACACAAGCAGGGGGAATGGGAGAGGGAGAAGCAGGCTTCCCGCGGAGCAAGGAGCCCAATGCGGGGCTCGATCCCAGGACTCTGGGATCATGACCTGAGCCGAAGGCAGACGCTTAACGACTGAGCCACCCAGGCGCCCCCACAAATAATATTTCTAAAATTTAATTCATCATCCTTCCTACATTAACGGCTCATCCTCCCATCTTATTTCCTGTAACCTGAACCACTTCTGAAATTAAGCTGTTAACTGGTGCGACAGTTTATGCAATGATACCGGGGGAGTGAAGGCCATGGAAGCTTCTGTTAGAACCAGGGCCTTTTCATTTCGCAGAAGGGCTACTTGGAGGGGTAGACAGTGGTGGAGCTTAACTGAGAGCAGCGAACACTTCTAGCCATGGAGAGTTTTTAAGGCTGTCCCCAACTCTGGAGTAGGGCCAGCAGTTTTCAAACTTCAGCATGTATAAGAATCAACCAGAGAGCTTTTAAAAAGACAGATCCTGGGTGCGCAAGAGATTCTGACTCAACAGGTCTAGAATGGGGCTCAGGAACTTGGATACACACAAAGCTCCTGGCGATGTTAACGCTGCTTGCTGGCCGGTGGATCACACTTGGTCTGGACCACCAAACCCATTCCAGACAAGCAGGAAGAGCTCCAGCTCGGGCTGGGAAGCAACAATCCTCCTCGGGTTCTTTTTTCTTTCAAAGCAAGTCTCTCAATACATGGAACTGTAACCTCCAGCACAGGAGTTCTCAACTGTGGTTCCCCTCAGCCCCCAGAAGCAGTAGCAGGGCCTGGGAACTGGTTAGAAATAAAAATTCTTAGGCCCATCCCAGATCCACTACCTCAGAGACTCTGGGGTCAGGGCCCAGAAATCTGTGCTTTACTAAGCCTCCTGAGTGATTCTGCAGCAAGCCAGAGTTTGAGAACCACTGCTCTATTCAACTCTCCATAACCACTGCAAACAGAGCAGAGCTAAATTAATCTCCCCTACGTAGGTGGGTTTCCAGGTAAGCATTGGTGGGAGAAAGGGTTCTGTGGCCTGAAAAATGTTTGGTACTAGCTTCTGTCTCGTTATGTGCTTTGTGACTCTGGCAGCGTGGAGAGACCTGGACGCTTTAGCAAGAAAGAGCTCTGCTGCTTTCCTCCAGCAGCTCTCAGTAACACACATGTAGACGGAGAGAAGGTGGACAGAAGGGGGGTTCAACAGTGATGACGCTGGCTAGCGACAGATGACATTTACAAGATGTTGGCACTGTTCTGAGACCTTTGCATTTACTAGCCCGTTTTATCTTCATACACATCCCATGCAAGAACCACTGTCAGAATTTCAAGTAACCGCCATTTAAACATTGGGAGATTTCAATTAATAATCTGAATTTCCAGTTTCTATTTTTAAAACTGAAAAACCTGGCAACATAGGCTTGTGCACTTTAGACAGAAAAAGCACTCTCCAGTCGAAGGTTCCTACCCCCACCCTCAGGCCCCTTAATCATTTTCATTCATTTCATTCTGGAAGGCATTTGAGTTTGTGGCCCCTGCTTTAGGGGGGAAGTATCTACTTGTACACAGACGGGACAGGGAAGAAAGGGACCAGCAGAATGGAAGAAATGCCGAAGAAAGGCTTTGGTGGGGAATTCGTTCTCTGTGTGGGCACAGGGCAGAGTCTATACATTACTCTGTACATCATTATTATTGCTAATGCCTCAATACCTCTTGAACAGATCCCTTCTTTCTATTCCTCCTGCAATGAGCTTAAGTCTGCACCAACTTGTGCTGATGATTACAGAACTCACTTTATTAGCTCCTGTCCTGAGTCCTTCCCCGCTTTGGTCCACCTCTACACTGCTGTAAGTGCTCCTTCTAAAATACATACCTGATCATTCCGCCCTCTGGCCAAAAACCTTTCACAGTTCCACACTATTATAATATGGGCTTTCAAACAAAGACAGAGAACCTTCTTCTTCATGAGAAAAGTCACCTGAGATGTACATATATTAAAAAGATGAACACGGGACTGCTCTCGTTGTCCCTTACAATCCGTTTCTTGCCTTCATCCTGGGCACCTGTTGTTGTCCAGCTAGGGAGTTCATTCCACAGCCTTCCTTGAAGCTAGGTATGGCCACGTGACTAAGTAGGGCTCGAGTGCGTAGGCACGGCAGCATGTTAGTGCTGAAGGATCTCCAAGTGACAATTAAGCCTCTTTGGATTTGGGGACACCCAGCTGGCAGTCACTCAGTCACCCATGTAGACTGGGTAAGTTCTCCTAGGGACAGCTGAGTAAGATGGGCCAGAATGGAGTCCATGTAGCACTCCATGAAAGATAGCTGTCCTGCAAGCCTACACCAGCCACAGTGTCCACTGGGGAATCAGACTCTTGTCTTATTTAAGCCACCGTTTTATTTGGCCTTTTAATTACTGCAGCTTAACCTTACCATTAGTTAATACAATTGTGTGTGTATGTGTGTTGTTTTTTTTTTTTTTTATGTAGCCTTTTAACCCTTTTAGAAAGCAAGCCAATGATAAACCAGAGGTTCTAAGCTCTGAGAAAATGCTATGCTTTCTAAAATAACAAAAAATGTAAACCACCACCCACGCAGGTACCACACTAGCAAAAATAACTAACAAACTGCACATTCTGGACAAAGAAAAGGAGTTAGTAGGGAGAAGATAGGCACAGGAACTTTCCTTCCCAAGTGCTAGGGGTAAGGCTGGTAGCAATCTATTTTTTTACTTTTAAAAAGTAGAGAACAGGATAGCACAACATGCGGCAAGGCTGGGGAACAGAAAACTAGTCTTCCTATTGTGAAGACAGACAGGCGGTGTGAAACGGCAGCAACCCAAAGAGCAGGCCGCACCACGCGACTTATTGCAGATGTCCTTCCTGGGTATAAGCAGAGAACAGAAGACAGTGGGACACAGTGGACAGGGCAATGGGTCAGCACTCCAAAGCTCGATTACCGGTCTAACTTTGGGAAAGTCGTTTAACTTTTCATTTTTTTTGTCTGTGGTTCAACTACGTCAGTATTTCCCAAATTTCTGGCATTTGCATATTACCTTTCTATTTTTTCTTTTTTTTGCAGTATTGGCATAACGTCTGAATTATTATTCCTTTATTTCTCTTAACATTTAGCCAATTTTAAACTTACACAGCCACCTTACTCTTGTGTCAAATATATTTTTCTAATACACATTAAAATTAAAAAACTGAAATGCTCATCTTTTTGTCACCCCAAATCACCCCACTTGCCAGAATCTCCCATTTTGGAAACTGCTGGATTGATACGATCTCACAATTCTACAATTCTGCAATTCTACAATACCTCCTGAAGGGCTGTTGGTCCACTGGTGCTCTGAAGGTCAAAGACAACAACACAACAAATGGAGATGTGAGTGTGCCTGGGCTTTGAACTCGGGGAGATTCTGTGTGCACTGCTGGTACTCTGCATGTGCCAGAACCTGGGTTTGATTCTACAAAAATTGCTCGAAGTTATTCAAGCAACTCAGGTCCCCAGGAAGCTAAATCAGCTGGCCACAAGGACACACTGTTCACCCAACAAGAGTCACCTAAGTTTCAGCCCAAAATGCATGGGAGAAAGGAAAGACTCACGGAAAGGCTCGTGCTCACATATGGAGTCTTAGATAAGAAATACACGGTTAGGTTAGGGGGTCAAGAGGCTACAAAGGACCAATCAACAGAGTACGATGTCTTCGTTCATACTGCACTGGATCCATAGAGCAAACTAACAGAAAATCTTTAAGCTTTCATAAAACAGGCACCTTTCTAAATCTTTCTATATTTTCCTGAGTTTTTTTTTTTTTCAAATTCAAAGTTTAACTCTGAAAGAAGAGAGCTTCAGCATATAATCTTAATGAGCACACCGACCCCTTCTCTGATCAAACGTAAGGTTTTTCCTCTGAATAAGACTCACGTAGCTGTAGTTACCACTGATTTCTAAGAGCTTGGTCAGAATGGATATTCTTATATAACGCAATCCTGTTCTGGTTAAATATGGGCTTTATCACCTACCTTACTTGTTCTACTTCTTGGTTAGGAGGATGTTCTGATAACTAAGAGGAATGTTACCATCCAGTACTGAAATTCAAGATAGGACACTATGAAGCAGTCACTTCAGTAGGAAACACTGAAGGAAAAGTTAGGGGAGAGAGGGAGGGGACAAGAGAAGAGACCTCACCTATATATTCTAAAGCACTCAAGCCACGAAAGAAGTGTTTTCGTAGCACCAACTCCTACCCTCAGAGCACCTCAACCACCCCAATGCATTTCACTAAGTCACATTCTAGGAAATCACCTTTGGCCTGGTTGGCCGTTGTCAAAAAGCTTTTGGAATGTAACTTTCTACCTCAAATCGGTGCATTTACCACCTCTTTTTAGAAATATAACTATATAAGGTAGAATTTTTGCCTAACTTTAAGTTCCTAAAGGAATGTTACTGCCTTGTAATATTTTTACCCTTTGAGTTGTAAACTTCATAGAAAATACTCAAGAACAGACTGTAACACAGACATCTCTAGCTACCTAAACTCTTGCTAACCACACTCAAAATATAAATAAAGTTGGATCACAAGCACCACTTACATTGTCATGGTGTATGAAAATAAACTGACTAGGCCCAAAAGAGAGAAAACACTTAACCGGTCATTTATTTGAATTAAAATTAGGAAAAATGCAGAAATTCAAAAGTCACAATCATTGGCTCCCCCAAAAGCACATGTTTCTCTTAACTCTCCTGTTTCTGTTAGTGGTGGCCCTCACTCGGCCAACAGTTTTCTCTCCTGCCCCTCACTTCATCTGCCCATTGTCAGCTCTGTCCAGGGCACCTCAGAGCTCTCAGACTCCCATGCTTACAGGGGAAGTCTCTGGGGTCGGTTTCGGAAATAGCCCCTTGGGTTGCATTCTTTCAATACAGACACATTTTATTTGTGTATTAAAGACTAAGAATACTCTTCACATCCACAAAGAAAGATGCTCTCATCTTTCTTGGAACACAGAGCCTTTCATTCTATTTTATTTTTTTTTTCACTTCTAAAATACAGGGATATGGGAAATATTTCTCTTCTCCTCTTAACTCTAACACACACACACAAAAAAAGGAAAGCACAAGCAAAAGGACAGTGCAAGGGAAGTGAAATGAGAAATGGCAAGTCCCAGAGGAGTTACAGGGAGGGGAGGGAGCTGCAGCGAGCTGGGGTCGGCACAGCCAACCCACAGTGTGGAAAGCCTGGTTCTATTTCGCTTCAGCCAATTAAGGCAGGCCCAGTACCACCAGATCTTCCAGCTCTCCAAGAGAAGCCAGAAAAATCCCAAGTTTTAAATGCTGGCAACGATTTCAAATTTCCTAAAAAGATCATGAAGGCCCACACTGAAAGCTAAACAGATCCAGCCCACCACCTGAGCCTCTGCTCAGGCCTTCTCTCTTCTTCTTCCAGCTTTCCCCATCACTACTATGTGCACAATCAGTTCATCTGTCTATTCCTCTGCATGTCCCTTCACTTTGTTCTGTTACTGACTCTCTGATTCTTTCAAGTATTCAACAAATATGGGATGCAGACTTACTGTGTGCCAGGCACTATGCTAGGGAGAGAATATTCAATTATGAACAAGACAGGCATGGTCTTTTCTGTGGCCATTTACATGCATTCTAATGGGGGTGACATTAGAGAAAAAAATACATCAGAGATGATTTAATTTCATTTGTGTTAGGACTACAAAGCGTAACCAAAACACAGCCTACTCTTCCCTGGTTAGGGAAGACTCTTTAATGTGGGATCCCTATCATTTCACTCAAATTAGTCTCCACTGAGATCCACCCATTCTCTCTGAAGAACATTCCCAAACATCACTACTCAAGAATGAACAGTCCCTCATTGTCTACCAGGGATTCAGAACAAATTTAGCCTGAAATTTAAGGCCTCCTGAGGTGGTTTCGATCTCATTTTTAGCCATTTCTATTACTTCCCTCTTTGTGGCCCTCGGTAGAGTGGACTCTGCTCTAACTCAAACACACCATGAAACTCTTCTGATACCCGAAGTCAGGTTTGATCTCTATTTGCCGAATCCCCATGACCAACTTAAAATATTTTGTGATGCTTATTATAGTTATCTCACCTTATAGATCTCTGAATAAAGATCTCATGACATAAAGCAATGACTATAGATCTCTGATTATTACAGATCTCTGAATATTCAGATTATAAGCTCCTCAAGGGTAAGATCTGTGTCCTACTCACCTTAATACTTATGAACCTCCCTAGCATAATAACAAATACCTCTTGAATAAACACATGCTAAATAAAAAAATAATTTTGCCTTCCTGAAAAAAGATAATTAAATTCAAAGAGAAGATCAATATTCTCATCTTTACTATATTAGTAGTCCTCTTAAAATTGCACTTTTACAATTAATTCTTTTTTTATTATTTTTTAAAGATTTCATCTATTCATTTGAGAGCGAGAGAGAGAAAGAGAGAGAAAGAGAGCACAAGCAGAGGGGAGAGGCAGAGGGAGAAGCTGACTCCCTGCTGAGCCAGGAGCCTGATGCAACTTGGGGCTGGATCCCAGGATCTGGAGATCACCACCTGAGCCAAAGGCAGACGCTTAACCATCTGAGCCACCCAGGCGTCCCTACAATTAATTCTAATGTCATATATATTATACAGTACTACGCTCTGGATCATCTAAGTAATTTCAAATACCAACTAATCATAACACCTCCCTGCTTCATAGATAAGAAATTACTCCCCAAGATAAAGGCATATTAAACCACACATTTATAATACAGTTGAACACTTCCGACCTTATTAAAAATCATAAATTTTGCTGCCTACCATTTCCCCACTAAAAGGAACAGGGGCCTCATGAGAAATGGCTGCTTCCAAGGCTGAGACAATGAAAGGACAGTGCAGTGAGCCCAGAAATGTGGTGGCAGAAAGGAAAAGAGTGTTGCAAAGCAGATGGGGGCATGTCAAAGGACAGCTCTGAGGGATGCTCACTGGCTCACTTTGGGGAAATTAGAGTAGCAAGATATGTAATACTTTAATGACATGAAGAGAGGATTACAAATTGAATACAGAAAGAACCCTGAGTCCAGTCTAATAACCTGCAGAGGAGACGGGAAGGGGACAGAAACAGAGGAATTTCCGCGGAGAAGAAATGAAAGCAATGGAAATCAACATTTTTTTTTTTAAAGATTTTATTTATTTATTTGAGACAGAGAGAATGAGAGAGAGCACATGAGAGGGGGGAGGGTCAGAGGGAGAAGCAGACTCCCTGCCGAGCAGGGAGCCCGATGTGGGACTCGATCTAGGGACTCCAGGATCATGACCTGAGCCGAAGGCAGTCGCTTAACCAACTGAGCCACCCAGGCGCCCTGGAAATCAACATTTTTTAAAAAGATTTTATTTATTTGAGAGGGGGAGAGAGAGAGGGAGAGTGCACAAGCAGGGGGAGGGGCAGAGGGAGAGGGAGAAGCAGACTCCCCACCGAGCAGGGAGCCTGATACAGGGCTTGATCCCAGCCAGGACCCTGGGATCATAACCTGAGCTGAAGGCAGACGCTCAACCGACTGAGCCACCCAGGTGCCCCTGGAAATCAACATTTTACAGCCAACATCATAATAACTGATTTAAGCAAGAATCATCAGTTAATGCTAAATGAATGCTAAGGAATAGTGTTCGTACAGGCTCAACTAACCCCCTGGCATACCACACATTAATTACAAAGGGGGGAAAGGTACCTTTACAATGAAAAAAAGCTGGCAGACACTACCTTCACTTAATGATTGTTACCAAAAAACCAAACTGTATGAGCTGACATTATGTACCTCCTGATGTAATGGGCTGGAAAGAAACTAACATCACCTATGACATATCCCTGCCACAACGTTTTCACCTGAATTTAATCATGAGGAAACAATCACACACACCCATATTGGGCTGGGCTCTTCAATAATATCACTGTAATAAAAGATTCAGGGCAAAAAGCTAAGTGATTGTTAGAGACTAAAAAGACAGAACTTAAATGCAGTGTATGATCTTTGACTGGATCCTGAACTGAGTGGTAAAAAAAGACAGCTACAAATAACATCACTGGGAAAAGTGGGGAAAACTAAATATTGGCCAAGAATACCGTGTCGATGTTAAATTTCCTAAGTGTGTTATACAGGAGAAATGTCCTTTTTTTGGGGAAAACATGCTGAAATATATAGGGGTGAAGTATTACCATATTGCAATCACTCTCAAGTGGTTCAGAAAATAAAGTTTGGTGTGTGTGTGTGTTCAAAGAGAAAGCAAGCCAATGTAGCAAATTGTTAAAATTATCAATAATACCTTTCAAATATAATACACCTTCCAAAATACAAAAGATATCTATCAGTCAAAATATCAAAAAGAAGAGCAATGCAAGCACTTATTTTCTGGGGGGAAAAAGGTTTTTAAAGAGATTGATTTATTTCTTTCTCTGAGGGAGAGAGAGAGAGATTGTGTGCATGGGGTGGAGGGGAGAGGAAAGGGAAAAGAGAATCCTCAAGCAGACTCCCTGCTGAGCAAGGAGCCCGACCCCGGGACCCTGAGATCATGACTTAAGCCGAAATCAAGAGTTGGCCACTTAACCGACTGACCTACCCAGGCAACCCCACCCCATCCCCCATTTTTTTTTTTTTTTAATTTAACTATCAGAGGCCTTAGTTGATCAGGCAGAAAACTTTCTCAATACTAGGAATTTTTGAAATGTTTTAATATTAAGTACTAATTTAAGAATTTTTATTTTATTCCCAATAGATTTTAGAGATTAACTCTGTTAAGCACAAACTCACAGGTTTGCTCAATGCAAACCTCACAGTGAGTCTAAAATATAACGAGCCATTGAATTCAAAGACTGTAAGAGAGAAGTTGCAGATCAAATGCAACTGACCATCTAAATAGCTACAAACATGGTTTTCCACTCAAGCCCAAATTCAAAGGAAAGTAGTTTTCAATGGTTGGTTGGTCAAAAACAACATTAAACAGCAAGCACTAAAAAGTTAATTGAATGTTTGCCAGAAAGAGTATGACTTGTTTTTATACTGGATAATTAATTTCTTTGTTTTTATAAGAATTTTAAAGAGTGACCAACATGCTCCCTGTGGGTAATTAACTTCATTCAAGAAAGACTTCTTATTTTGTGGCATGGACTATGCTTAGGTTTGGAAACACTCCAAGAACGTTTTTGTTTGTTTTAAAATCTTACTTCTGGAATTTTTTTTATCTTAAGGATATACCTTACGGTGTTATAGTATTTAAACTTCATGACAAATAGCTTTAATAATATCATTGACAGTACATGCCTAAATAAAGCCTCATAAATGAGGCTTTATAATATAGGTTTATGTTTATAAAATAGGTTTATAATATGAGGTATTCTTAAGTAAACTATAATCAAATACAATGGATCTTAGTAACTTTAAATATGTAACCTAAACATTGGTTTTGGGATCCCGAGTCTAGGTTTAAAAAAAAAAAATGTGAACACCTGGAAATGTGCCTTAACCATGCTGAAAGAAATTATAAATATTTATATATACTTATTTATGAAGCATGACTTTAAAAAATAATTTGAAAATTATTTTATAATTTTTAAAATGGCATCCTAAATGTGATTTGTTTTGTGATGAATTTGTTGATTAAAACAATTTTTATGATCTCTTGCTAACTTAGGATAAAATTCACACAGTTCCAATTAAAATCTGAATTTTCTTAATATGAATCCTAAAGAGAAAAATGTTTTTATGAACCAGAATAACTTAAAAATAAACAATATCCTATGATTACAGATGTACCTTCCTCATGCAATCTCCATGAAAGTTGGGGAAATTGTTACTTAAATGTATCTCATGAGTGATGCTTTTTATAAAATGAATTTTTCTCTTGTAGTAATTCATGGAATCTAAACCATTTCCTAGTCCTCCACTTTCTATTTTCTGAGACAGGATTTCACAGCCACACATGATAGGGGCACATGAGTTTTCAATGATGCCAGCTTATAACATTTGTGCTTGTTTTCTTGGTTCTCTTCAGAATCACAAAACAATAGTTGGCTGGCCAGCTCACTGCTCAGCCACCCACCTGGCAACAGTAGTTATACATAAGAGCAGAAATGAACTACCGAGACCTCATCAAAATAAAAAGCCTCTGTACAGAGAAGGAAACAATCAACAAAACTAGAAGGCAGCCTTTGGAATGGGAGAAGATATTTGCAAATGACATATCTGATACAGGGTTAGTATCCAAGATATATAAAAAAACTTAACCAAACTCAAAACTGATCCAGTTACGAAACGGGCAGAAGACATGAACAGACATTTTTCCAAAGGAGACATTTTCCCAAAGGAGACACACAGATTACCAATAGACACATGAAAAGATGCTCAACATCACTCATCATCAGGGAAATACAAATCAAAACCACAATGAAATACCACCTCATACCTATCAGAATGGCTAAAATTAACAACACAGGAAACAACAGATGTTGGTGTGGATGTGGAGAAAGTGGAGCCCTCTTACACTGATGGTGGGAATACAAATTGGTGCAGCCACTCTGGAGAACAGTATGGAGGTGCCTCAAAAAGTTAAAAACAGAACTACCCTATGACCCAGCAATTGCACTACTACGTATTTACCCAAACAAAGGATACAAAAATACTGATTCGAAGGGTACATGCACCCCGATGTTTATAGCAGCATAATCAACAATAGCCAAATTATGGAAAGAGCCCAAATGTCCACTGACTGATGAATGGATAAAGAAGATGTGATATACAATGGAATATTACTCAGCCATCAAAAAGAATGAAATCCTACCATTTGCAACAACATGGATTGAGCTAGAGTTCATTATGCTAAGTGAAATAAGCCAGTCAGAGAAAGACAAATACCATATGATTTCACTCATATGTGGAATTTAAGAAACAAAACAGATGAACATAGCGGGAAAAAAAAGAAAAAAAGAGAGGGAGGCAAACCATAAGAGAGACTCTTAACAATAGACAACAAACTGACTGTTGCTGGAGAGGAGGTGGGTGGGGCAATGGGCTAAATGTGTGATGGGCATTAAGGAGGGCACTTTCTGTGATGAGCACTGGGTGTTATATATAAGTGATGAATCACTAAGTTCTACTCCTAAAACTAATATTACACTCTATGTTAACTAGCTAGAATTTAAATAAAACTTGAAACATAAAAAAAAAAAATGGTGGAAGTGGATTAAATAAATCCCGGATGTTACTGCTGAAATAAAAATATCTTTATTTTGGAAAAAAAAAGTCACCTATTTTATCTGTAACATTCCAGCTACCAAAACCAATCAAAACCCCAAGAAATGATACTGTATTCTATTTATTTCTTCATTAACATGATTTTGAGACAAATGCCCTATTAAAAGTATAACGTAGCAATAATTGCTATAAAAGACTATTTGTACACTTTATCAAGACTTGACTTTTTTTAAAGAATAGAAGACTTATTTTGGCAATATGAAATAACATGGGAAAAAAATGGTAAGCAGTTGTTAAACTTATGGTATTAAAAGCGTTAAGGTAAAGGCAAAAGTGATGTTATAATCAGCCATACTAAGTTATACTAGTCAGTACATTTTACTGGTATAAGCTTTATACCATTACAGAAATATCTACTCCTTTCCAATATACTCCAATAGACAAGTAATGGGAAGGCAAATAAAAAAGTGCTGATATCCTAGTAGATATAAGTAGATGCAAGTTAACATGGCAATGGAAGAAAATGAAGGGAAAGGCAATCCTAATTATAGATGAAAAGATACTTTTCTTTAAAAATCACCATAATTCTGCAATCTAGAAAAAAAATCACTGTTCATATGAGAGTTTTCATTTTCTTTTAATATTTTTCTACATTTTTTCCTATATTTTCCCTCCATAACTGAAATCATACTAAACAGTTTACATCCCATTTTCACTTCACATTATGAAGAGCATATCCCTAATTCATTTTCAAAAACATTATTCAATGAGCATTCAACAGTCTATCTTATAAATAAATTATTTGTTCAGTTGAACAGTTAGGTTTTCCCTTCCAAATTTTCCTTTATGTCTCCCTGTGCTCTTCTTCAACGTCGACAGGACTGACAGCTTCCTGAGGACACAGACTATGTCCTTCCTGCCCGGTGCCCCCCTACTTTACACATTGCTGTACTCAGAATATACATTCAAAAGTTAGTTGACTTAAAAAGGAATCATGTTGTAATCCAGTCCTCTATGTCACAAGACGGCATTTTATAGTGAAACCAAGATTAAATCATCATGATTAAACAGTCAAAGAAGGGAGACTTTCTGGATCAACATGGCAGAATGAGAGGGATTTATCTCTGCTCCCATCCAATCCTCCTGCCAAAAAGAAAAAAAGGTCATTAAAGGAACTTAAAACTGTGTTAAATCCACAATGATAAACAGGAGAAGAGAACATAGTAGAGGGTGATGTCAATGTTTTTAGAAGATGGAGAAGGGATGAATGAGTGGGTGTATCTAACTTTGAAGGGAAAGGAAAAGCTATTATTTAAAGAATGCTGCAAAGAGAAATGCAAATGAGTAATCAACTGCTGCCCAGGATAGATCATGATGAAGTTCAGGAGTCAAAGGCACTGGGTCCCGGGGAAGGTGGGGCACAGGGCTAACAAAGGAGGACTGGTTGAACACACTAGAACTCAGCCACAGGACGGCCTTCCCAACCCTAAGCAGCCAGGCAACTAACTCTTCCTTCTTCGCTCTGGCACAAGACCTGAGGTTTTTCATCAAAGAAGGGTATCAAAAGAGCCCACCAAGTGCCCAGTAGCACAAAGAAAAAAAAAAAAAGAGAGAGACCCACAAAAGGCAAATCACAGAGGAATTTTAAAATATGCTTATAAAGAGAAGAATCTAAATTTGCTAGAGAAAAAATACTAATATAATTGGGATTCAGAATGGTACAGGATGTCTCAACTATATTTCTAAACACTAAGATAATGGAGAAATCCTTTTTAAAATTCTATAGGAAAATAAACATCAATTTTGAATTTTTTATTCAGCCAAATGATTTGTGGCAGGCAGAACTCTAAACGTGATTCTTGCTTGTATAATCTCCTCCCCTCTGAGTGTGGGGGTACCTGTGAATATGATGAGATATCACTCCCATGATTATACAAAAATGAGATTAATCCACTGGACCTAATTTAATCACACAAGTCCTTTAAAAAGAGAGAGAGAGAAAAATCAGGGATTCAAAGTGTGAAAAGAACTTGATGGGCCCTTACTGGCTTGAGGATAAAGGGAACATGTAGTAAGAAACGTGGGCAGCCTCCGTGCAGCCAGCTGCTAGGGAACAGGGACCTTAGTCCTACAGATGCAAGGAACTGAAACCTGCCAGTGAAGGATCTTCTCATGAAGAGAATAGATCTAAAATACAATGCTGGGGCGCCTGGGTGGCTCAGTCAGTTAAGCGTCTGCCTTCAGCTCAGGTCATGATCTCAGGGTCCTGGGATCGAGCCCTGCATCAGGCTCCCCGCTCCACGGGAAGCCTGCTTCTCCCTCTCCCACTCCCCCTGCTTGTGTTCCCTCTCTTGCTGTCTCTCTCTCTGTCAAATAAATAAAATCTTTAAAAAAAAAAAAATACAATGCTGTAAGAGCCCCTTCTTTGCCTGCCCCTAGTATTATGATCTCCTCCTCCTTGGGAGCAGTCACACCGGATAGTATTAAAGAACCACACCCAGAATGAGGAAGGTTTCACCAAGAACTGGCTTGGCTCTTCATCCCTGTCTCGCCCATTCACCAAAATACAACGTTAAAAGATCTAAGAAAAATAATATAGAGGAGTGTTATTACTTTCTTAGAAAATTGGAAGGTTGAAACAGACTTGCTTTGTACCTAGCTTTATATTATAACAGAAGAGAACAGAGTTCCAATATTCTATTCCAGGGCTAGGTAACCTAAGGCTTGGGACCAAATAGCAGCAATGGATGTAACCTACTTTGAACTGTCATCGGCAACCCCATGCCTTTTCTCTTCCTGACCCAATGCTCCTGTTCCAGTCCCCCCCAACCCCTGCCGCCCAAGTATAATCTCTACTCCTTTACTAGTATAGTTACCGGCCCAATTTAATATTTCCACCTTCACATGCTGAGGCTGGCATTTACAAACACACTGTGGATTCCTATCACGTTATAACTAGGAGCAGGGGTGGGGACCAAGCAACACCAGCATTGTGGATGTCCACTATATACCAGAGAAACTGTATAAATTATCTCATGTTATCTTTCCATCAACCCTAAGGGGAGGTATCGTCACCCCCATTTTAAGGATGAGAAAGCACGGGCTCTCTAACTCGTGAGGGCCACACAATTAGTGAAAAGATCTGTGCAATGGCAAGTCTTACTCCAAAGCCCATTCATTTTGTTTTTTCCAGTTAGAATCAGGTCCCAGTCTACCAAGATTCAACCAGCAGCCCTGTGCTTTTATCCTCTTTTCCCTTTTACCGTAAATGAGACTCCTATGGTAGTGACCCAAAGCCCTAGCAGATTAGAAGTGGGTGGACAAGTTAACTGGTGCCAAGCTAATAAAGGCAATAAGAAATGTGATGCAATGATTCTAAGAAAAGAATTGCCTCACTTCCAAATGCCGAAGACAGAACCCTGCCACGTCTAAGGAACAAGTGGGAATTGTCTGCTACCTTCAGGAGAGAAATAATTGTCACACGATCTAAATTTAGTGGGAAACTGAAGCCATTATAGATCCATCAGAGAATTTCCAGAAAAGCTGACATCACTGAAAAGGAAGGCGCAAAAAATTCTAGGCAGATATCTAATGGGCCAATAACAGCAAGCAAGGGCTCACTGAAGTAATCACCAAAGAAACTGCCCCTTATTTAGAATTTACCATTTGGAGAAAGGTAGAGGCTTAAAACAAGTACATCAAAGAAAAAAGAAAATGTTTCGAGAGCAAAAGACCCTAATTTGAATACAGTTTGAAGGTTACTGGAGCAATGACGGCTTCCTATACAGCAAATGAAGAATTCTGGTCAAAACATCATCAGACTCATATTTAAATAAAGTCTTAGCCTATACCCCTAGCCTGTCAAGAAAAACTCTGTAAGAGAAATATATATTAAAGTAGTTCCATGTTAAATACAGATGACCCGTGAAAAACACAGAGGTTAGGGGCACCATCACACAGTCAAAAATCTGTGTCTAATTTTTGATTCCTCACAAACTTAACTACTAATAGCCTACTGTTGACTGGAAGCCTTACGGCTAACATAAACCATCCATTAACCCGTATTTTGTATGTTAGATGTGTTACATACTATAGTTTTGTAATAAAGTAACCTAGAGAAAAGAAGATGTCATTAAGAAAATCATAGGGAAGACAGAAGATATTTACTTATATTTGATATATGTATATTTGATTTTATATATTCAATAAACATATATAACATTTTCAAAGATGATTTTGACATTTTTAAGTGAGTGGTAAATAAAAGTTAAGTGACTGAATAAATAAATAGAAAGTAAGTTTTCAGGAAATAAACTCCAATTTAAAACACTGACTGAGGGGTGCCCGGGTGGCTCAGTTGGTTAAGCGTCTGACTCTTGGTTTTGGCTCAGGTCATGATCTCAGGGTCATGGGATTGAGCCTGGCATTGGGCTCCGTGCTCAGTGGGGAGTCTGCTTGGGATTCTCTCTCTCCCTCTGCACTCCCCACCTCCCCCGCCACACACACAGGCCACATATGCTCTAACTTTCTCTCTCTCTCAATAAATTAATCTTTAAAAAATAATAAAAAAATACAACACTGACCAACAGCAAATCATTATTCCACTTTCAATAGTTCAATGTTCAGTCATCACCAGGGAATGAGTTGGCTCACTTACACAACACACTGCACTTGCTAGGATGAATGAGACCTCATCTCTACTTTAGAGACCTATGTTTGAAACCAGGCAGCACTGAGATAATGCTAGGCAACAATTTTTGGTTGTTTCTGTTTTTTCTACATTATCATTTTCTACTGTATGTGGTCATTTTCTTATTTGCTCTATGACCAAATGTGTTTCTTGAGGACTAACATTCCCTGATGACAGTAGGGACAGTAATTATGTCACTGAAGAATGTGTACTGGTGGGGAAAGATAAAGTTTCTAAAATGTGTGACTTTCCAAAGTCAAATAGAGAGTAACTATAACTCTAGATTATACTCCACAGCTTTCATTAGAATAGCTAATTGTTAATTTTTTAAGACGACATAAAAATAGAGACACCTGGGTGGCTTAGTTAAGCATCTGTCTTCAGCTCAGGTCATGATCCTGGGATCCTGGGATCAAGCCCCGCATCGGGCTCCCTGCTCAGCAGGGAGCCTGCTTCTCCCTCTGCCTGCCACTCCCCCTGCTTGTGCACACGTTCTCTCCCTGACAAAAAAAAAGACAACATAAAAATAAAAAAGAGAAAGGATAATTTTAGGCTTAATAAAAAAAAAAATGTGCCATCCCCTTGCTGATACAGGACAGAAGATTTCAGTTGGAGAGAAGAAATATATTTTGAGTTTTGTGCCTACTCTGCTGGTGAAAGCATCAGGTTAAAGATAGGGGAAGAGACAGTAACGGAGACTGACCCCATCTCTTTCTGTTTTTCTTAAGCTTCCTTTGAGAAGGATGATTAAATAGATGTGGGGTGTACTGAAATATAAAGAGATGGTACTTTAATTATAAGGATGAATTTATATAAGAAAGTGCCTAACAAGGATTGAGAATATCTGATAGAAGGTTGATATGGGCAAAGGAGAGGTAAGAAGCTGCAGCTGCAAGAGCGGAAGGAAAAGATTAACCTTAGTAAACACGCGTCAGATAGGTGAGGACAACACCAGAGGCATCGGGAGCAATGAGGAGTGAGTGGCAACAGTCAAAGCAGAAGACGACCAGGACAGATCCGGCTCCAGGAATGAAAAAGAAGTGACAAATATAACCGACAATAGGAAGGCAAGCGAGCAGCGAAGGCCCAGAGCCACCCGAGATAGGAGCGCAGAGGAAAAGGCTCTGAGGCAGGCATGTTTGGGGAAGGGCAACAGTCCCCGATGGATCGCCCCTCAGGACAGACCTGCAGAACTTACCCACTGCACAGCTCCTCCCTGCTTCCTACCTGTGTATTTGATCGCAAATAGCAACGTGTCTTTTAAGTGATAATCTTACCAAATTTAAAATCATAGATAAAACGTTTCTCCCTGGTAGGCCTATACTAATCCATTATTAAATAACAAAGCTTTCTTTCAGAAATTAGGCCTTCACATCCTTCTCTTAAAAGACAGCAAGTTCAAGAAACAATTAGGCAATTTTCCCAACATACATCTCAAATACCCTACGACTGTATTTTATTTTATTATTATTATTTTATTACTGGATAGTAGCTGGCACACAATGTTCTATTAGCTTCAAGTGTACGTCACAGGGTTACAACAAGTATACATTACATACTGCTCACTCCCGACAGTGAGTGTAGTTACTATCCGTCACCATACAACGTTATTATAATATTACTGAGCATTTTCCCTATGCTGTACTTTTCATCTGTGATTTATTTTTTGTTATTTTATTTTTATTTTTTATCTGTGACTTACTTATTTTATAACTGGAATCAGATTGCATTTTAATGCCCATTTACAAATTTTAATGAAACATATTGAAATAATGAAAAGTTATTTCCAATTCAGACTCCTTGAGATTTCAAAGTAAAGATGGACAACTGACCAACTGATGAGCTGACTATGGGATTTTGTAAAACACAGTGTGTTTCAAAGACCAACATAAATTTGACAGAACTGATAGAGATAACAAGTATTTTCATTTTAATAATCTGACAATATATTCTATTTTACCAAGATAAGATTTAATATTTTAAAACATTTAAAGAAATTATAAAATACCATGTGCTGCTTTGAAAAACAATCTTTTTGTTGTTGTTATTATAACAGAAGAAAAACTAGCGCATCGAGTTTTTGTCTGTTTTTTTCACGGTGATATTTGCAAAAATGTTACAATCAAGTAGAACAAAGAAAATTATGGTGCTGTTCTCATGCAATTTGTATTTGAAAAAGGAATGAAGAGTCCTGCAAGTTAAGAGCTCAGGAACCCACTCAGGCTGAGTCCATGTTACAGTCCCTGACAGAGAGTACACACTGACTTTGCTGATTGATATGTTGAGTTCAGTTCAATTATTTCTTAATCAAGCCCTTCCGAAACAGTAAAGTACACAGAAAACCCAAAACTCTTCCAGAGAAAGGGGGCAAAAATGCATTTACAGTGTATATATGAATTTTGTAATATATAAAGTTGTATACACAGTAATTTATGAATGAATTAAGTGAATGAACATCTGGGTTTTGAAATTAAATTTTTAAAAGAGGAAAATCTCTTACTTGTTAATATGAAAAGTGGTTATAAGTTAACTATCAGCAAAAGTCATTCACTGTTACAATTTATACGTGTATTATAATACCACATAACACTATTGTGCTTGAGTTAACAAGCAGAGTAGATATTCCATTTATATTGGCAATGTTCCACAAACAACAAAGCTAAGTCCAGTAGATATAACATTTTCAAAATGCATGTAAACTATTTAGATGAATTCTTTCTGCTGACAATCCCAGGGGAGAGAAGAGAAAATGATGTGTTTTACCCTAAGAGCTCAAGGCTCTCTTGGGAGGTAATTCAATTGAAATTTTACATTCAGTCTAGCCAGGCAGTGATAAACAGATGCTTAAATTAGCTGCCTTATGCCATAATCAAATATCTTAAGAAAAAAAAGTTTTTAACAAAAACATAAGGAAGAGGGTAAAGAGAAAAAAGAGGGGAATTAAAATACTTTTTAAAAGCTTACTGATATTTTTAGAAAAAAATGTTTTTCTAACTTCTTCTGTAAGTAGTATACCACAGGAATCAATCATGCCTTTCAATACATTTATTGGTTGGTTCGTACCACAGGGTCAGTTAGCACACAAATAATCACTTAAAATAACTGAATTCTTACATTAAGTTTTTTTGAAATTGATCTAATTTGTAGATTTTTTTTAATGGTTGCATGTATAAAATTTAACTTTTATCTGCATCTTTTACTATAAGCATCTTCAGGCTTTTTTGCAAGTAGTGATGCAAATAATAAATCCATAAAAGATGAAAGGTTAAAACTGATTCACAATTTACTCCTATATATCAAAATGGATAAAACTATGATAGCAGCTAAAAACAATTAAAACCATCAACCAAACAAAGGCAGATAACTTTGTATCAAATACCTGTAACCTTCATTTAACTGACTCACTAGATTAACTAACATGCTCCATCCTTTCTCTGAACTCTATCTCTTGATATTCCCAGTCTGTGCAAAGCATGCAACTAGATCCACTAGTTGAGCCATGTGCTTATTAAAAATCAGTTGTGCAGGGCGCCTAGGTGGCTCAGGAGGTTAAGTGTCCGACTCCTTGATTTCTGCTCAGGTCGTGATCTCAGGGTTGTGAGATCAAGCCCAGGGTTGGGCTCCCCACTCAGGGGCGAGTTTACTTGCAATTCTCTCTCTCCCTCTCCCTATGCCCATCCCCACCAAGCTCTTTCTCTCTCTCTCTCAAATAAATAAAAAAGAAATCTTTAAAAGAAATCAGTTGTGCTGTTCTCAAACTCGTTTTTGCCAGTTGTACTGGTTACTGTTGTCGGGTTGCTTAATTAAATATTAACCAAGGAAATATGAGTGCAAAAAGAGACTTGTTTCTGATGAAAACTAAATTGAAAGACTCAATATAGACTAATCACTGGGGGGAAATGTCTGTTGATTTAAGTGTGGGTAAGGATTTAAAAAATAACCCAGAAGGATTAGAAGTTAAAATCTAGAAGGATTCTGCACTGATTACTTTGCAAGTTTTTAAAGTTCTAACTCCACTGAAACGGGAGATCCCAGGTGATAAACTAGAGTGTGGTTTACACAAGAAAAGCAATGTTAAATTCCAATCAGAGAAGCAACACTCCAACAGCCCTGACCCCACTTAAAAAGACAGGTGAATGTACATTTCTACATCTTAACTGGAAATACAGTATTTAAGATTTTCACATATGACTTTTAAAAAACAATTCCCTGCTTTAACTTCTTCTCTGTGTTTAACTGACAACCAACTGTGAAAGGATAAGAGTTCTCTACTGTGTTGGAAACTGAACCACAAAGACAGGAGCTTCCTAACCTGGTGGGAGAGAGAATTCAGTAATATAAAATGCCGCAAGGGAAATAGGAATAGGATGCTAAGAGCATCCAGCCAGGCTTGGACAGCCGGGAGGTTAAAGGGAAGCTAACATGAGGTAATGTGAAAAGGGAAACAGAAGCTCAGCAGGCAGATAGAAGAGGAGGGCTGTGAGACAGAGGAGACAGAGGTGGGCAGGTGAGAGACCGTGGTACATTCGGATGGCAGCACTGTGGGCCTGTGAGTAAGGGTAAAGGGGAACTGACCGGAAGTAAGGCTGGTCTTACCTGCCATGGCCAACAGTTTGATTTTTATTGGGAAGACAAGACAATGTGAAGGACTAAGTAGACTGTTAACCAGATTTCTATTTCAGAAATACTGCTCTGGTGCAGTATGGGAGACGGAGGAGGGAGGAGACTATAAATCGGAAGCTAACTGTAAACTCAGAAATCCAAATCAGAACAGGGCCCATGGGACCAGAAAAGAGTATCATTTCAATATTTAGGAGGTAGAATTGATAAGAAATAGAGAAAGCTGATGAGATGAGTGTGGAAGGGAAGCAGCTGAGAAGACCGGCAGGCTCTGAGCACCAGAAACGAGACACATGATGGAGGCCAGCGACCAAGATGTGGACACGGGGAGACCCAGGCCAGCGGAAGAAATGACTGACCCAGTGTTTGAGATACTGAATGGGACAGGGGACTTGTCCAGGAAGCCACTGCATGCGTGGGCCTGGACCTCACAAAAGAGGCGAGGGCGTGAGGAAGAGGTACACAGTAGCAGTATCTGCGAACGGTGAAGAGCATGGTCCTGGGAGCGAGGCTGGGTGTGCATCCTGGCTCTGCGACTGTGGGCAAATTACTCAGCCTCTTTGTGCCTTTGCTTTGTCATCTGTACCAAAAAAGGGGGGGGGGGGGTTAATAATAGTACTTCCTTCCCAGGTCGTTGTGATGACAGAATGAGTGTATATGAAGTGTTATACAAGAGAGCTTGGCAGGTAGTAAGTGCTACTGGGTATTGGGTTTATGTTGCTCCTGTTGTTACTGTGACCAACGCTTTTGTATGGCTGAGATCAGCCTCCAAATGTGGACAGCTGGAAGAGACCAAAGAGGAAACCCCAGAAACACTACCATTCAAGAGGGAGAACAAGCGAAAAAGCAGCAGAGCAGAAGCAGAAGAGGGCAGAGTATTGTCAGAGAAGCCAAAAAAGACTACAGTTTGGGAAAAGTCAGCAATATTGAGCAATTGAGATATGAAGTCAAGTTCTGAAAATGTCAACTGGATTCAGGAATTAAGAAGTCATTGGCGATTCAAATAAAAGCAGCGATAGTTTGGTCTCCAAATTTTTACGATTATATGCTCCATATATAGGAGAATAGATTTGTACATCAGTTATTGTATCTATAGTTACAAATAACATCCTTACACTACTAACATTGACTAATGTCTCAAGGCACAATATATGCCTGATGACATTTTCAAACACCAATGATGCAAGAGGTCAAATCCAGTTCAAATAGTTTAAGAACTTCCAATTTGGGGGGACAATTTCTTGCTAAATCAGGTTAGATGATGACTTTTAAAGTACAATGTAGCTAACAACAAGCATGTACCAGAGTAGGTAAGAGCAGGCTCAGCTAAAATTAGATGTTATCTGCCTGAACCATATGAAATCATCATTTTTGTAGGTAAAAAATGGTCAAATATTGGCAATTTCATCTGGTTCAACCTACATAATCCATAAATGCACTTAACCGGACACACATAAACTGTTACACACTGCTACAGACAGAAAACAAATGGGTGAATGACTCCAGTCAACCCCTCAACATTGAAGAACTGAATTAGAGTATTAATGTTGAAATGTACGAAATACAAACAAGTTAAATGTATCAAATAGTAATAAAATTTTTTAAAAATAAATTTAGATACAAATAAATGGAAGTTAAACATGAGTCCCAATGAGTCACCCGGTCCACTCCACTCTGGAACCACCGCTGCAAACGTTAAGAGAGCGAGGAAGTAAAGGAAACGCATTTGAGCACTTTGGGGAAGCTTGGCTATAAAAGAAAGAAAGGGTGTTGATCTTGGCTTTGACAAAGATGTAGTTAAAGGGCTTTAAACGGTCTTCTTAAGATGGGCGTAATCTGCAGTGATGTGTGGGCTGCAGGAAGAAGCCAAGGGAGACCATGTGATGGGAAGAGAGGTGACGGCTCTCCCGGGAGTAAGGACTCTAAGCTAGAAGGTGGGTCCTGTCACCATGACCACAGAGGCATTTTAGAATATGGACTCAGCGGCCCAGAAATCTCCTTTAAAAAAAAAAGAAAGAAAGCCCTTAAGTCATTCTGATATGACTGCTCCATGGCATGGAGCTGGAACCACTGACCTAAAGCTCAGATTTAAAATGCTTCATTTTTTTCAACTCTAATTTACACTGGCGTTCTGTTTTAAATGGCCAATTAAAATTACAAAGACTCTGAATAACCTAAAGGTACAATCAGGTATCTCCCCCTGTAATTCTTAACTTTTCCTCTATCACCCCCAATTTTAGCTTGGATGGAAAAGCCTTTCTTGAGGTTTGTTCTCAGACTTCAGATGATTCAGCATCAAAACACTCCTGGGGCTCTTATCTGTTTCAGTCACAGGCCGTCAATTCATCTTGCCTAAACAGTTCGCGGTTATCACCGGCAAAGTCTTAGGTTGCATTTTCATCTACTCTGCTCTCTGATCTCCTGCTTCCTTTCCCTCTAAGCAGCAGAAGTGGGGAAAGAAAAAGAAGAGAAGAAGAGAAAAAGAGGGAAGAGCTACTACGTACGGAGTCTTTTTCATTGTGAGGACAAAGCCTTTCTTAATTCTGTGAGATCAAAGTTCTTTCCACACTTACAACAATTTTGCAAGCAAAATTCCAAGCCCGGTTCTTAGCTACACTATTTTACATAAAGTGGCAAGTCCCCGAGTAACTTCATTTTCCTTAGCAACCCCTTTAAAGACGGTATCAGTCCATAAACTGCTTTAGATTCCCTTTCCCTAGCCAGTTTGTATCCCTTATATAAGAAAGAACATTCAAACAAAATGTAAGGATAATCCTAAAGAAGGTATTTCAAGTGGGTATAATATAAGATTACTCCAGTCTATATGATTTTTTATTAATGCATGAGTGTAAGTTTCACTTCCTAAATAAGACTCACAGAAGTTACTTGAAAGCAGAGATTAGGTTATAAGTGTGAAAGTAAAACGAGTAAGACGGGTAAATGGGAAAGGGATTAACATTTATTGGATATCTGCTATGTGTTATGATGTATATATGTTATTTCATTTATTTTTTACAACAACCCCGTAAGATATTATTACCCTCATTTTGCTGATAAGAAAATGCCAGTTCACAGGCGTTAAGAGAGTCATATAGCTAGTAAGTGCGAAAGCCAATTTTAGGCCAGATCTATGAATGCAAAGCCCATACTTTTCCTTGGTTACTACACATTGTGAGTAAAGAAAGAAACAACTATAGTTACATACTAAGGATAAAAAAAAAAAATTAAAGGAGACTGTGGAAGGATGGTAATAAAAAGGAAAGAAGTAGGAGAAAGAAAACAAAGAACATACTTAAGAAACGGAAGAGGGGCAGGAGGGGACCCAGGTGAGGCCGGTCCTGCAGAAGGAGACAGACAGCTGGTATAAGGTGAGGGGCGACCCGCTACGTCACAAGTGGCTGACTCGTCTAAAAGTGTCAACAGGGAAGATCTGGCCTAACTAGGGTTCTCCAAACTTAAAACCCTAATAAATGGTAATCAAAAATAATCATCTGGAAACAAGCACCCATGAGAAGGTTCAGCTCAAAGAGCCTCCATTTAGAGAAAAGACGGGAATTTGCTAATAAGAGAGAACATACGCATGTTTGTCCTCGTTGGGGAGGAACGGTTGATTATTTGGGGGATAGCGGACACCATGTGGGAAGTACCAAGATCAAAGGCACACAAAGAAATATTTGAATTAGAAACGTTTATCATCAAATATAGGCACAACAGAGGAATCTGAAGAGACATGAGGGATAGAGCAGAACCTACTGAGGTGGGCGGGAAGAAGTGGAGGGGTGAGAGACGGTGGTAATACTGTGACACACCGGCCTGAGTAAACACCCAGGGTTTGCAACTATGTTCGTACCTGACACAGGAAAAAATCCTCAGTGAGGGGCCAAGCCTAAAAAGGAATATAAATAGACACAGATAACCTGGGGCGCCTGGGTGGCTCAGTCGTTAAGCGTCTGCCTTCAGCTCAGGTCCTGATCCCAGGGTTCTGGGATCGAGCCCCACATCGGGCTCCCTGCTCAGCGGGAAGCCTGCTTCTCCCTCTCCCACTCCCCCTGCTAATGTTCCCTTTCTCACTCTCTCTCTTTCTCTGTGTCAAATAAATAAAACCTTAAAAAAAAAAAAAAGAAACAGATAACCTACCTTTCTTTCTTTCTTTCTTTTTTTTTTTTTTTATTTTTCGACAGAGAGAGAGAGAGAGAGAGAACACAAGCAGGGGGAATGGGAGAAGCAGGCTTCCCACTGAGCAGGGAGCCTGATGTGGGACTTGATCCCAGGACTCTGGGATCATGACCTGAGCCGAAGGCAGACGCTTAATGACTGAGCCACCCAGGTGCCCTACCTATATTTCAAATGCATATCAAAACTATACTGGAGATAGGGGGAGGGAAGGAAACTAACCCGAGTTCACTGTTTTGTGCGTGTGGTAAAACATATAATAATGTAAAATTTGCCAATTAAAGCATTTGTAAATGGGCCATTTGGAGGCATGAATTGCATTCCCCGTGTTGTACGGGTATCACCACGGTCTATTTCCAGGCTGTTTTCAGCATCTCAAGCAGAAACTCTGTGGCCAGGAAGCAGTCAGTAATGCCCCATTCTGCTAGCCTTTCCACATAACTTATGAGTATACAATTTTGACTACATATCTTCAAGCTAAAGATGAAAGCAAAACAAAAAACGGTGAACAAAAACTGAAGTCTAGTTAGTGGGTTTGTTTTTCACATTGCCAAAGATTAGCAATTCTGAAGCTGCTTTCTGTGTATTCCAGAAAAAGGAAATAAAAGAATAAACTCTGTGCTTTGAATTAGATTTGGAGCTATCAGTAGGAACTCATGCTTTTACTCCTTATGGACAAATAATTGTGGAAATACATACAGATGTGTGTGTATACACATAAATGTATTTCCTAGCTCTGTCTGCTAAAAGCATCCAAAAGCAAGGGCAGTGTAGTAGCAACGACCTTCTAGTGTCCTGATCTTGGATTCTAAACTCTGTTCTTCACAAAATAGGAGCCTGTGCTCTGGAGGAGGGCTGATTCCAGGACGAGAGCTGAGAAGTACAAAAAGAAATCATCTCGTGGGGCCAGAAAGTAATGAATTGCTCAAATGATAAAAAATAAGGCAAAGAGCACAGGAGACAGCTTGAGAGGCTTCCATGAGCCAAATCAGAGGCAACCTGTACACCAAAATAAATGATGACATGAATGGAGTATAATACATTGACTGAAATAAAAATCCACAAGTGAACTCTGACATAAATATACAAATAAATAAGTGGGAGAGAATGGAAAATCTTCCTTAAAGTAGAATGCGAACTAATAAATGTAGACAGATGGAATTAGACATTCATCCTCCAGCAACTAGGACAATAATAACTCATCCAAGTAAATATCATCAATGGATGTTAAAATCTGGTAAAATTTGGTGAGAAACAGAATATTTACGTCATAGCCAACCATCTACCCACTAGACAGTTATCAATATCAAAGAGGAAACTAGTAACTTGACAGTTTGCCAAATTACAACCTGACAGGCACCACCTTCACCAAGTACAATTAACAAGAAATTGACATCACGGGGCTCTTCACCTGCCGCTCGAGAAGAACGCGAGACCACTGCTGTGGGACTTGTTTGTGACAAAAATACATAACCTGAATCTCATGAGTAAATATCAGATAAATCCAAGTCGAAGGACACCCTACAAAGTAACTAACTTGTTCTCTTCAAAAACGTCAAGGTCATGAAAGGCACAGACAGCCTGAAGAAGGTTCTAGATGAAAGGAACTAAAGAGACATGACAACTGAGCACAATGTGTGATTCCGGACTGGATCCTGGACCAGACTCGCTCTTGTTTCCTTCTGCTATGCAGGCTATTACTGGAACAACTGATGGCAAGTGGAATATGGTCTATAGATTACTTACTAGCATCATTTCAATGTTAATTTCTTGATTTTGATTTTGATAACTGTACTATGGTTACATATGAGAAATCTCTTGTTTTAGAAATACAAGGAGCATCTTGTCCTGAACTTACTTTCAAACAATTCAGAAAACAAAACATGTATATATACCAAAATAGAATGACAAGTAAATGAGATAAGATATTAATGTTTGGGGAATCCAGATGATGAATATATGGGAATTCTTGTGCTATTCTTTTTTTTTTTTTTTAAGATTTTATTTTATTTATCTGACAGAGAGAGAGAGAGAGCACAAGAAGGGAGACCGGCAGGCAGAAGGAGGAGAAATAGGCTCCCCACCGAGCAGGGGAGCCCGATGCAGGGCCCAATCCCAGGACTATGAGATCATGACCCGAGCCGAAAGCGGACGCCCAACCAACTGAACCACCCAGCGCCCCCTCCTTGTGCTATTCTTAAGCCTTTTGTTAATGCTGAAATTACTTTAAAGTAAGAAGTAAAACAAAACCATCCAGTGGATTAAACCAGCTGTTGTTTAATATTTTTGCAAGAACATCAAATGATTATTGGGCAATGCTTGAGCAGTACCCACGCCCATCTCGTTGCTTCGACCACCTTCTGATATGAACAACTGCATCTTCAGACAGTTGTAGTTGTTAGAGAATTCTTCCTTATACAGAGTCCAAATCTATCCCTCTGCATTTTTCACCCATCTGCATTTAGGGAATGTTACTTCCCTAAATCTCTTCAAAGGCTTTCTATCATTCTTCAGGTTTAATGGTAACATGTTCCTTTTTCAAAGGCCAAACTTCTCGCTCTCATTTCTTGCTTCTGAAGATTCCTTTCCTCATCCCCTTAATAATATTACCTCCTCTACTATAAAATGAAGTAGATGGACTAATGGCCTCTGAGATCCTAACCATGGGACTGAGTTTATTAGAGGCAAGGACTGTGGAGTATCTGTAGGACCAACACTAACGCATGGTAAATGGGGGACGCAGGTATTGGACTGAAGAAACCTCCAAATCTAACATGCTAAATAAATAAGACCAATGCTTTTTTTATATTCTCCAATAAGAAGATCTCTGCACTATGCCACAGATTATATGTAACCTTCCAAAATTTGAATAAGAAAACACCTTTAGGGGCACCTGGGTGGTTAAGCCGCTGCCTTCGGGCTCAGGTCATGATCTCAGGATCCTAAGATGGAGCCCCACATCGGGCTGGCTCCCTCCTCGGGGGGAGTCTGCTTCTCCCTCTCTCTCTGCTGCTCCCTCTGCTTGTGCTCTCTTGCTCGCGCTTGCTCTCTCTCAAACAAATAAATAAAAATCTTTAAAAAGAAAACACCTTTAAATTCCTAATTGTTTCCCTGTAATTCAGTAAAACATATAATGCATCACCTTAGGAAGTAATTGTGTTCACAAAAACTTGTGGATAAATTAAAATGGCTTGATTTATATTTTGATTGGGAGGTGCCCAATCGGTAACTGTTCAACTGAACTTACTAATTCTTTACATTACTCATTCCATGACACACGTGTGAATTTACAGGACAGACTATCTGGAAGCCAATCCACATCTAACAGAAATGTCTCTAGTGGTATCTCTGTTGAAGAATCACAAACTGCAGTTCCATAATATATATAAAGAGTCAACCTGGGCAGAGAAGGTAAGTAACTCCAAAGTTACAGTAAATGAGGTTTAAAGTTGGAACTAGGACTCAAGCCTAAGTCTTCCCAGTAGAGCTCCTCCTACTGGACCAGTCTGCCGGCCTGACCTGAAAATGCTGCTTCTAGGGGACTGGTTTCATTACATTTAAACCTACAGCTCACTCGATCCTGTTTGGAGGGGCTCTCTAGAAACTATGTCTTGCTCTCTCTGTTTGTAAAACATATATAAACATATATTTGATATAAAAACAAATTATTCCTAAAGTTCCTGTGTTATTACAAAATTTTGTCCTAAATCTGCTGTCCATTTTGTGTGTTTCAGAGACAAAAGCCTTTTGTTTATCTCCTTCCTAATTGAATTAGATTACCCTGTTTTATGACATATGGTCCTTTTAAAGGGAATTCTGGAATTTTGATATAGTGCTGACACGGAGGTATTAATTAAAGGCAGCTCTTGAAGGTTAGGACCCAGGATATCAAAATATAACTGAAGACTCTTAAGATACACCAAAGTATTGAAACACATGGTGGGAAAATAGTATATTAAAAGAACGAACTTTTTGAGGAAATCCTTTTGTGATGTGAATTTCTTCCTAATTTTTCTCTTTGTCCCTCTGAACACTGATGTTCTTTGTATTTGCAGAAAAGCAGATATGCTAATATTAATAGGTTACGTGGTTTAAATAGTATACATTCTATGGTACTCACCAGCAAAAATGATGTTTGCCAAATTACAAACAGCTCAGTAAATATAGCTAAGTGATGAGTAATAAGTTGATTCTGGTAACCCTGGTGGTCAGAATAAAAACCATTCAGAAAATGCACACAGATGAGAGACTTAAAGCATGGAAAGATGTAACTTGTTCTATAGATTCTAGCTTATACTAGGAATATGAACGCATTTATAAGAAACTGCCCTCAAAAAAACAATGGCAGTGAGATGAGCTATCATACACTCAATATAAGAACATTCTGATACAGCATCTGTTACGCCACTATTTACTATCTTAAATACTCCTCAACACTGTTATGCAGTGCAGAGGTACTGGTCAAGATCACTGTGTATTTTTGGGCGCCTGGGTGGCTTAGTCGGTTAAGCGTCTGCCTTCAGCTCAGGTCATGATCCCAGGGTCCTGGAATCGAGTCCCACATCAAGTTCCCTGCTCAGCAGGGAGCCTGCTTCTCTCCCTCTGCTTCTAACATTGCTCCTGGTCTCTCTCTCACTCTCTCTCTTTCTCTCAAATAAATAAAATCTTTAAAAAAAAAAATCACTGTATATTTTTGATTTCTCACATCCACTAATTTCCTCCAGAATTTCACCTAACATATTACATTTCATGACAGATGACCACATTAATCAGAAAATATTTTTTGTTTTCAAATGTACAAAAATGCTTCAAGTGAATGCATTCTCCTAAATGAAGATTTTATTTTCCGCAAAGTCTAAGGAATGAAGTTTAATATTCAAGTGTGTATTTTTCTTTACATGCATCATTACTTTCAGTGATACAGGCTGATAGGACTAAGAAGCAAAACCAAAATCAAAACAGTATTTTTATTTTTTTTAATGATTTTATTTATTCATTTGAGAGAGAGAAAAAGAGAGACAGGGAGAGCACAAGCAGGGGGAGAGGCAGAGGGAGAGGCAGAGGGAGAGGGAGAAACAGACTCCCTGCTGAGCTGGGAGCCCGACGTGGTGCTCGATCCCAGCACCTGGAGATCATGACCTCTTCCGAAGGCAGACGCTTAACCATCTGAGCCACCCCGGCGCCCCCAAAGCAATATTTTAAAAGCTAGAAAGGTAAGTAACTGTGGTCCACTAGAGGGACAAAGTGACTTACCCAACAGGTGGAGGATGAAAGCTAATATCCTAAAAACAACTCCCATTATTTCGAATGCTATCTAAATTATCTTACCGAAAGAATCTGTGGCTATAGTTTGTATTTCTTTTAGGAGTCCATTTTGGGGTTTATTAACATAAAATTTCTAAATGTCATCTAAAATAATACTGTGCCATTTTGCAAATAAAAAGTTCCTTGTTACTCAAACAATCTGATAAAACAGTCATTTGGAAACTTAAAAAAAAAGTCTGTTGTTCATTTTAATCTTGTGACAAAACAAGGGTGAGCATCATTGTTTTGTTTAACATATACTGAGAGTAGTTCTGACTCAAAACCATACAAAATAAAATATATAATCGAGTATGTAGTAGCATGCTACCAGCTGTGATGCAAAATTGCCTTTCATTAATAGTATATAGTTCCGAAAATCTTTCCTAGAAAAGTTTGCAATTAGTTATCTACCATAGTTTAATATTTAAAATTGGTGACGAAAATTTTATATCAAAGACACAACCTCTTAAAATAAAAAGTGTGAAAAAAGAGAAAACAAGAGCTCCTTGTTATTCTTCAATTTGAAAACAGTACTTAAAAAACCCCAAACATGGACATATTAAACATTTTATAAAATTATAAATTGGTAAACTTTCAGCTTCAGGGGGATATCTATAGTAAAACCAGCGTGTGTCTAAAACTAGTAAACTGAATTTATTATGGTGTATGTGGAGAGGGATTTACCATGAAGCTAATAGCCTTTGGGTTCCTTATATGAGCCTCTCCTAAGGTTGTATATCTGATTTTTAAAAATGTTTTATTAAGATATGATATGCATACACAAAGTACAAATAGTATAAGCATACAGCTTGATGAATTTTCATAACCAAACACACTCAGATCAAGAGAAGAACCTTAGCAGCACCCCACTGCTCCTCTCAGCCTCCCCCCCCCCAAACCACTCCCACCCCTTCTGGTCACCACCACAGGGTCTTCTAAGAGCATAAGCAGTACTGGGTGGGTCTGGCTTTTACTTGATTTGTGTTTGAAAGATTTTTCTGCACTGTGTGCAGCTGGGCATCACTTTTCATTGCCATGTAATATTCCACAAGCTATTTATCCATTCTACAGTTGCTAGGCCTTTGAATCTGCTTTCATATTTATCATTTTATACTACTTTCTTCACAAAGGCTCCCAAAATTGTATAAGCTTTCAGCCTCACAAAACCAGGATCTGCTCCTGAATACATATGATGAAATAGCTTGTGTTCTTTTTGAAAGTCATGTTTTAGAATGACTAAAAGCATGGGAAGGTCAAGATCCACATTATCTGTGACCTACCACTTGGCATGCCACTGGTACACGGCATGTACTCATAAATGTCTCCTGAATAAACGCCACGTCGGAAAGTACAATGAAAGTCACTCAAAGGAAACCATGACAAGTAATGGTGACAGACACATTAGCTCAAATGTATTTTAGATCTGAATTGTCATTACACTACAGAAACTACCTCTCCGGCTAGACCTTTCTCAAAACAATATACATAGTGTATAAGGGGCACTCATAGGGGTGGGAGGGACACTGAATTCACACTTTTTAAGAAGTGGAGTAAGAACCAAGGAACCTTATTCTATTTCTACCCCTGTCACTAAGTAGCCTTTAAGCCCTGGTCAAGTCACTTGTCACTCTGGCCTCAGTTACCTTATCTTTTAGATAGAAGGGCTGTAATGTGATAGGTCTCTTCAGCTCTGCGATTCTTAGATTCTCTTACCCTAAGATAATAACAATATAGGAAGGAGCATTGTTTTGTTGAAAGAATATCTGAAAATTCTAATAATACATCATGCAATATTCTCACTCATATTCTAAATATTTAGGAATTAAATAAACAGGTAGTTTTTACAATATTTTTTTTCTATGTGTCATTAAGAACTGAGCAAGAAATTCCAACCTTTCGTTTTAACTTTTGTTGACAATTCTGGGCTAAGAAGTTATCTACCTATTTTACTCAATGCTTTTATAATACTGAGAGATTAATTATGTGAAATACATTCAAATGTAAAAGAAAAAAACATTCCTAGGTACCCACAATCTTACTACCACTACCTCAATCCCAAATGATGATTCCCAAAGTTACAAATTCAAATATCTTTAAAAAAATTTGTAAAATCAGTATTAATTACTCTTCAAAACTCTTGGAGACTGACAATTTTCTCAATTATTCTCTAAGATTCTCAACTAAATTTGTGGTTATAGAAAGGGAGGAACAACTAATAAATTATAAAGTAAAAGTATTTTTAAAAATCCAAAAAGTACAGTAACAGAGTAAAAAATAAACATCAGATGTAGAATCTCCATTAAAAAAAAAAAAAGGAAGTGAGCAGATAGGAAAGCGAGCAATTCGGGTAAAGGAAGTTCAAAGACAGATTTGAAAATCAGGATGACAGTTTTATTTAGATTTGCTAAAGATAAAGGAAGCAAATCAAAGTAAAAGTGATAGGTTTGGCGCTGTCCTATTTCCAGTACAAGAAAAAAGTCCAGAGGAAGAATCAGGCACTTTCCGAAGTTTAAGCAGTCTGTTTGGACAGGTGAAAAAACAGTTTTAATAGATGGCAGAGAATTCAAAGCCTAGATAGAGATTTCTGTAAAACAAGAGATTTTGACTATACCCCAAAGATAAAGAAAATAACCACATAAGCTTTATAACTTTTAGGACAATACATTTATATTTTCAAATAAGCTAATTAAAAACAAATACAAAGAATGTGACGTAACAATTAATACCCATGATTTTGCACACAGCTCTCACATACGGGAATCCGTAAGACTGCCATTCGCTTCTTTCTCCTACATAGACAATAAAATCATTTCTAATAACAGCATTCTGGTAGCTATTGTGACAGTAAATAAGTTGTCCTTTCAAATTTAATTCTTACAAAACCAACAGGAAAACCTGTAGAAGACAGTCTGTACTTTAACATACCTGCACATGGCCCATTTAATTCAAAATAAAATACCTCTATACAACAGTTCATAATTAAATGTAGAGGGTACAAGGTCCACAGTCAGAAATGGAGGCCCTACATGTTGTTTTCGGGTAACCATCTTTTTAAACTAAAAACAAAACACAACACCCACTGTATGTTATTTTAGAAAATTAACCCTAAACAATAGTCTCGTCTCTTTCTTATTAGACTTTCCTATTTTATGACTATTAGGAACAAAGGAAAAACATAAAGATCCCTGCACACACTAATTTATATACACGTAACATTTTTCTTTTGGTCATTAGGTGTCTCCCTTTATTATACAGAAGAGACAAACATAAGTAAGAAGGGAAAACAAACTTTTTTTTTAGAAACATACATTTTAAAGTTTAAGAGTAACATGAGATTGCTATCACTTGGAGATTGTGTCTGTCAGTAAAATCAGTCCTATGTGGAGAAAGCATGAATATTTTAAAATCTGCCTGCTTTTGAAACCCAGTTTGTTCTTAGCTGCCCTCCTGATTAAAGCAGAATGAAAATGTTCTCCTCAAAGAAAAGTAAAAACTTGCCACTTTTTGTAATGTACTTTTCTGTCAGTAGATAAGGATTTCTCCTTTTTCTCTTTTGTTTTGAGTAATGAGACACCAGACATTTGGGGGGTAAATTCACTAAACTAGATATATTTTAAAAGGACTATTGTTCTATTTTTAAGGCTCTAATTTTCTGAAAATTGCATTAAGGACCACCACGCAGAGATAACTTTCCAATAGAGAGTCAACTTCTATTTCAAACTCCTTTGCCCCGACAGCCGGCGGCACCCTTCCTGCCTGCGCACTCCAGACCAGCGCCTGTTTCCAGAGGAGTTTTCCATACTCGCTGCACACCTCCGGATTTTGTCTTTGTTATAGCACAACCTATCTACTCCAGCAAAAAAATAAACTGGCCTCATGTTAAGGAGAAATCGTCATCCTTCAGCCAGAAAGAGAAACAGCTAAGTGGGTGAAAATGTAGACCCATATTATGAAGATTAATAAATGCAAGGCTCAAGACCATCCTTTAGAAGAACTTTCAAGAAAACAGTTACAATTTCCAGAAACGGTGCCAGATGTTTATATTATCTTCAATTTAAATGGTTAAATAAATAAACAATGTATGAAGTATGGAGAGAGGGGGCGAAGAAATTGGAAGGGTCAGTTATGACAGCACAGAGTCTTTTATTTACTACCATACAAATAATGACTGTTAAATAATACCTAAAAGCAACACGAAGACTGGCTTTGGTCTCCTTATTTCAATTAACAGCCAAGAAAAGCAAGCTTCATTTAAAACAAGGAAAACCTACAAATTGGTCTCTTTTAAATGTGTCAAAAGAAAAACAGAGCATTTGGGGAAATTAACAAAGCATAAACACACAAGCAGGCACAGCGAAATTCCAAATGATAAACCCATCAAGTTTAGAAAGGCTTTCTTTTTTAACAGCAATACTGAAGAAGGAAAAGAACTGAAGTTCAATACATAATTTCCTTAGTATATGTGTTCTGAAGAGTTAGTTGATATTTGTAGGTAAGTAATCCGTGGGCAACTTTTCCATGTAATCTGTGCCTACAGAGAAAATTAATTCAATTGCTATTTCTAAGATTGTGGTCATGTTTACCACAAAAAACTGACTAGAAAAAAATGAGGACAAAACATATTCTTTTTAGCATCTATACTTTTGAATACATTCATGAATATAAGCCATTGAAGTATTCCTCCAAGAAAGGAAAAAAAAAAAAAAACAAACAATGGAAAATCCTTTTTGTCTTTAAACACATAGAACTTATTTATATATTTAGGTTAGAACAGAAATTCTAAAATAATGAAATACTCACCATCATCTTTCAATAAGTGTAATACAGAGGTCTTTTTCCCACCACTGTCCCCCAACCAAGGAAGCAGAAATCTGATTTGCACAGGAAAGCCCATGGGTAAGATATATACAACTTCATAAAAATGATTATCTTAACAAGCAAACTCAAGTTATGCTTGCAATTTATAAGTGCTTTATAATATTTATTCTTTTGCATTTCTTTTCTTTAAAAATATAAGCCTCTGAAACTTCATCAGTACAGGTTTAAATCTAGAGCAGTTAAGGATTTCTAAAAATGTTACTTTAATTCATTCCTAAGTTTCTTTTCTTTAAAATGTTTGTAAAATTAATTGTACTCCTGAGCTCCACACAAATAAATAAAAACAATATAAGAGGCATATTTTATGACAAGCTCACAGCTTTAAAAATTCATTAAGACCTTGGCAATAATATTTTCAGTGCATTTTACTATTACCTATTGATTCTAACGCATTTGACTTACCTGCAGAGATAAAACTTATCTTGACCTTGCTGAATACAAATGGCCTAGACTAAAACCTGGGATGGCCTCCCTGGGGAAAACACAGCTATAATCATTACCAAGATGATAGAGGGAACTGTAAGTACTCAATACAAATGTTTCAACAAAATGAAAACTTGTTTTATTCTCACTTTGGTAATAAGAAATGAGGAAACAATAGTTTTAGATCTATGGATAAATAGCATTAAGTTTTTCTCTCATCAACCTAACATATTTTAGTTTCCTAACAAGAAACTAGTGCAGTTTCTAGAATATTCTTCTGTTATTTGGCTACTACCTCAAAACACCTGGCTCCATCTATATCTCAGAAGGCATCCGGAGAGCACCGGAGTATGGAACTACTAATATGAGGGAGCGACAAAACCAGAATGTCTTCCTCTGGGGACATCCGTAACATCATAACACGAGAAAAAAAAGTGACAGAGAGCTTTTTTAAGGTGTACTTAAATTTTCAGCTCATGCTTTACTCCAACTCAACTAAAATGTTCTAAAATTACACCTACAGTGACTAATGCATAAAGGACGTTTCTAAGTTTGTTTGTTTGTTTAATTACATGGTAGCTTCCTTCAACAATCTTACTCCTCTCTCAGATTTTACCCCTACATTTTTATTGTCAGAGTAAATAAGGCAACATGAAATTATCTATTCTGCTTTTCAAAGTCTGTGATATACAAAGTAAGCCAAAGCAAGCCCTTCTTCACCTTTGAAAATAAAGGCCTTTTTTGAGAAAAACACAAATCCAACAGTTGATTAGATCCTTAACTAGAGCATTTCATAAAGTTCCAAAAAAAAAAAAAATTACAGAAAATGCTAGTTAATTTCCTAGTTTCACACGGCTATCTATCAACTGAAGATTAAAAAATAAAGTTAAGACTCTTAATTATCAAATTCTTTTCTTTTACAAATGCTAAAGCAGAGAAACAAATTAATCTCAAACACATTAAATTACTACTTAAATTTTTTAAAGTTCCTAAAAATTATAAGCTAATAATCTATAATTTGATTTGAAATAAGATTTCTGTTTGGCTTTAAACTACTAAAGGGGACTCTGGGATTTATGGATAAATTACAACTTTATGAATCACACCTCTGACAACTTAAAAATTCAGGCTTGGATTTTTCCTCTAACCTCTCTGCCCCCAGACATTTCCCAAGGTAGCCAGGAAATAAATGCCTATTTACTGTCATTTTATATGACATTTATGTTCCTTTAAGAAAGAGAGGTATAACTTTAATTGTGCTTTAATAGTCACTATTTTAGTAGTTAAATATCTATATCAATATTGTATGATTCTAAAGAAGCACAAAAAGAAATTATACAGAGAATTTGCTAAGTAGATCAATGTTTTTTTTTTTTTAAGCAGTACACTAATGCTGGTACATTTTTAAAAACCCTGCAAGAATTCATTGTCCTCTATTATTATTCAGGGCACCTGAACACAAGATATTACTATGGCACATTAACTCTGCTATTTCTCAAGATAGAACCAGGAATTTTAAACGTTCCCTATCAAATAATTTGCTCAGAGCACATAAATGAAACATACTGTAACTTTATATATTCCATCTACAATATTGCTTAGTGCTGATAAACCACAATACAACTTTCTATATTTTAATAGGCCACAGTTTTTGGCACTGGCTATAGAAGAGAACAGACTAAAAAAAATAACACCATCCACAAACTCTGCCACAAAGAATAAGGATCCATTGCTAATTATACAGGGAACTGATTTTAATTACACAGAGAACATTGCTTTTAAAAACACTTTCCAAACTGCAAAGGCAGTTGGGGGAGTTAGTGAATCAATAAAATGCTTCTATCACGTTACAACAGTGCCCTCTACTGATAAGTGTAGAACTTTGCAGGGAAAAAAAATGACCTTTTACTTAGAAACTAAAGCCAGGAAGAACAAACTTTAATTATGAAAATCTTGCTGCCTTACTTTAATATAAATAATGAAATCCAACTTGTGTCACTTTAAACCTAAATCAATATTTAACTTTATATTTGAAAAGCTTCTTGATGAAATTTATAGTTTTGAAAATTAAATTCTAGAAATATGGCTTCCAACTATATACCATCTGGCTAAAAGACAAACTTTTTAAAAATGATGAATAAATATTAGAAATGTTTGGATAATTCATCAATACTATTTCTTAATCTAAAATTTGCATATGAATTCAATTCATTAAATGAATTTCATATATATTCATTAAATGGGTTTTTATCTACTTCTCAAACCATCATGCACATAATGTCATAATGTCACAATAGCAATAGATATTTCAAACCAACTTAGATTCAGAGAAAATGTATTTCTCCCATTTCGTTTAGCCAGCAATTTAAATCAATATGTATTTCTGTAAGAATACCCTTGGTCTCAGCAACAATTAATAATCTATGCTTTTAGCACAAGGCTTCAATAACAAAATAACCATCGTTACTATATAGTTCCTTTGTTTCAAGTAAAAACACATATGAAAGCCTGGCTTACAAGAAATCACAACAGGAGACTTAAAATTACATGTATTTTAAAACCTTTGAATCTTACACATTGTGAGATAGGAAACTTTAAAAAAGTGAACAAATAAAGTTTGAAAACAAGTACATTCAATTGACCTCAACATACTATGATTTTTAAATCTCTAGCCAAAAGAAACTATTCCTTATCCCTAGAACAGAAGAAAATTATCTACTGTCTTTCCTGTATATAGTATTTGTCACAGATCCCTATAATCTAAGTTTTGGAAATTGTACTTTATTTATTTATTTATTTACTCATTTATTTGACAGAGAGAGACACAGCGAGAGAGGGAACATAAGCAGGGGGAGTGGGAGAGGGAGAAGCAGACTCCCCGCCGAACAGGGAGCCCGATGCGGGGCTCGATCCCAGCACCCTGGGACCATGACCTGAGCCGAAGGCAGACATGTAACGACTGAGCCACCCAGGTGCCCGGAAATTGTACTTTAAAAAGTAGTATGAGAATTTCATGACTATATAGGAAACCAATTTGTTTTACAGAACATGAACCTCTGAGCTTCAAGAATGGTGATGCCCAGAATATAGTTTTTCAGCAACTTAAATATGGGAGGGAGGGAGGAGTAGGAGGAATGGGAACAAGGAGTAAGATCCCTTCTTCAACCAAAGGGATCAAGAACAAAGCAGCCGTGAGCAGGAGACTGTCAGACTGGAGTGTAAAGTCTTGGACAGGCTGTTGAGAGGTTCAAGGAACAGATCTAGAGAAAAAGAGAAGGAAGCAGAAATGGGTCCAGGTCTGCTGCTAGGTCAGGGCTGAAACTCCCAAGTCAGAAGAGTTTTGTTGATGGTCAGTTTGACCAGTTACCATCCTGAGTTGGCTTCAACAAAGACCCGCATTTCTCACCACAGCTAATTCTCAATTTTGTAACAGACCACCAGAAAGTATCTTCAATTACGAAAGAAACTGTATTCAAACTGACCACTAGGAGAAAAGAAACAAAAATAAACAGGACACCAGCAGAGAATTAAAATATAAGTAAAAATGGAAAGGACAGATTCCTGATGGATCTTAGGATTTTTTTTTTAAGGACATACTTCCTTAAAAAGTCTAAGTAGTTCCAAAGTATAACAATGACTGATAACAATTTCAGAATTAAAGCAGGAGTTATGAATTACAAGAAGGAAAGGATGCAATTGATCATTCTTGGGATCAGAATTTTATTATTTCCTAATAATTAATCTAACACATAGAAGGAAATAAGACAAATCCTTAGAGCATGTTGTTTATTTTCTTCTGATACCTCTATTACTATTTGTATATTACAGACCATCTTTCATTTCTTCTCATAATCTTAAAAGAGGCAGTTTACAATGGAAAAAAGACAAATAGTTCACAAATGTATTTAATGGTAATTAAAGGCATGTAAGATATAACCATTCTTTGCCAGTGTGGCAAAGATAAAAACTAATACCCACTACAGATGCAAGTGCTGGGAAAGAGATGGTCTCATGCTGCTAAAGGAGAGCACACTGGGATGACCTTCCTGGAGGGCAATTTGGAATATGTATCCTTAAAAGTTCCTTAAAGGGCGCCTGGATGGCTCAGTTGGTTAAGCGACTGCCTTCGGCTCAGGTCATGATCCTGGAGTCCCAGGATCGAGTCCCGCATCGGGCTCCCTGCTTGGCAGGGAGTCTGCTTCTCCCTCTGACCCTCCTCCCTCTCATGCTGTCTCTCATTCTCTCTCTCTCAAATAAATAAATAAAATCTTAAAAAAAAAAAAAAAAGTTCCTTAAAAATAGGGACGCATGGGTGGTTCAGGTGGTTAAGCATCTGCCTTTTGCTTAGGTTCTGATCTCAGGGTCCTGGGATCAAGCCCCAAAGTTGAAGTCTGCCTCCCTCCTCAGCGGGGGAGCCTGCTTCTCCCTCTCCTTCTGCCCCTCCCCCTGCTAGTGCTCACGCTCTCTCTCTCTTTCTCCCTCTCTCTCGTTCTCTCTCTCAAATAAATAAAATCTTTAAAAAATAATGTGGCAACAACCTTTGAGTCAATGCAGCAATTCTACAACTAAGAATTTCTTTTAAGGAAATCATTAGAAAGTACAAACAGGTATGTGACCAAGGACGTTCATGAATGCACTGTTAAAATGGCAAAAATTCTAAACAACCTAATTGTTACAAGGAACAAGGTAAATGAATTATGGCACACCTATATAATGCAATACTAAGCTGCCATTAGGTTACAGTAACAGACATGGAAAGACATTCATAATAAAGTAAGAGAGGGGAGGGAAACCAAATCTGAACATATACGTATGGTGTGATCTCATTTTGGAAAAAAGAAACCAAGAAGAACTACAGATATATACACATACACAGGAGAAAAAAAATCAGGAAGGACATACCCCATTATGTAGTGAGGTTATTAAGGGATGTCTTTCTTTGATCGTATATGTATTTTTAAATTTTTTTAAAATTAGTATTTTTCTTATGTGATAGAGTTTTTATTTTTAAAATAGGAGTGGGACATGAGAATATGCTGTAAAACGTTCAGAGTAACAGACAAAATAAGGGGATTGTTCTATCTGAACAACTGTTCTCTCTGAACTCTGAATCCCGATGACCTGAGTTCCAATCTTATAAGGGCCTGTCTAGATGATGTTATGGTTATGATTAAAAGCATGAATTCTAGAGTCAGATCATCCTTTTTTTTCTTTAAAGATTTTATTTATTTATTTGTCAAAGAGAGAGAGAGCGCGCGAGCACAAGCAGGGGGAGCACCAGGCAGAGGGAGAAGCAAGCTCCCTGCTGAGCAAGGAGCCCGATGCGGGACTCGATCCCAGGACCCTGGGATCATGACCTGAGCCGAAGGCAGGTGCTTAACGACTGAGCCACCCAGGCCCCTAGAGTCAGATCATCTTGAATTGAAACCCAACCTTTGCATTTGCTAGCTGTGTGAACTCTGGAAAATTTCTTAAAGTCCTCTAAGTGGTTTTTCATCTGAAAAATGGGGGTATTAATACTTGCCTTATGGGATATGAGTGAAACAGGTAATAAATTATAATAATTATTATATTAATTATATTACTGTTGTTTACCCAGCACCTTCTAGGTGCCAGAACACAGGGCACTGAGACTTTGCCCAGCTTATCACTTCATCTCCTCTACTACCCTGTGACGAAGTTAACTCTTTATTATGTATATGTAACATATAAGGAAACAGGACTTGGAACGTTTAAGTTACTCATCCAATAAAACATGTCTACTAAGGAGTTGCTCCAGAATTTGAACCCAAGACTGCGTGCCTACAGAGCTCGAGGTTTTAACCACTATGTTATAGCACCTCCACCTCTAAACGGTCACCACAGTTGTGCTACTATTGTTCTTATCACTACTGCTGGGTGATGATTTTCTATTACTCTTACTCCAGAACATTTCACTTGTCCATATAATAAAAATCTAACTTCATTTTGGCTAACAAATACACCAATCTTCCTTACTTTTTTTTTTTTTTAAGATTTATTCATTTATTTGAGAGAGAGAGCATAGAGAGAGAGTGAGAGGGAGAAGTAGACTCCCCCGCTGAGCAGAGAGCACGACGCAGGGCTCGATCCCAGGACCTGAGCCAAAGGCAGACGCTTAACTGACTGAGCCCCCCAGGAGCCCCCCAATCTTCCTTCCTATTAAAAGCTGTGCAAGACTATACCCCTCCTCACCCTTCAACTTCTAGTAGTCATCCTGTTTGCTCCATATCCAAACACCATACAGAATGAGTATGGCCCTTCCTTGAATTCCCTACATACTCCAGTACACTATAAATCTAGGAACAGTAAAACACAAACATCTTGGCTAATTCGGAGCCAGGCTATGATTTTTAAATGAGTGAGGAGGTATTTGTTTTTAAGCACCAATTTAAACACTGGATTTCCTGAAGCCTCAATGTCAGCATAATAATTCTGGAAGAAGGGAGTGACTAAGTACTACTTCTTTAAAACATAAATACCTTTTAAATGTATACCTGAAATCACATCTTTAAAAACTGCTTTCCTCTGTTTGGAATTTAAACTGTATATTGATCTAAAATTTAATTTATCTTTTGAATTTGGAGTTACCGTTTCAGGTAGATTAGATTTTAGAGTGCACCATAAAAACAAATTAATAAACCTTTTTGGTCCTCAACCTAAGCATCCACCTGATGAATTTAACACAGCAGGGTTTTCTTGAGACTCGCTTCTAACTGGGCTTTCTAGATTCTCTTTCAACTCATCTGTCAACTGCAGCCTTTCCTAAGCTCGTTTTCTTTCTAATAACTCTTCCATGGTTTCCCACTGTAGTTAAAAGAAAATCCTCATTCTCCTCCCTGATTACCAGATAAGAACTGACCCCTGCTTCATCTTACACCATTCTCCTTCTCAGCAGGTTCTAGACAGGCCTTATTTCTGTTTCTCGAAAACATCACATTTAATCTTACCTTAGAGCTCTGGTACCAGCTCCCTGTCTTGCCTAGCACACTCTTTCCCTGATCATGACCTGCTTTGTGGTCCCTGTCCTCGCCGCCTACATGCTCTCCTCCTGAAGGAGGCTTTCCTTGAAATCCCATAGTTGGTCATAATCACAGCCCCACTATGTTGATTCTCTATACACACACACACACACACACACTCACACACACACTCTTTTCTTATTTGGTGATTATTACCATCACCGCTCACTAGAATGCAGGTGCTCTGGAGCAGAACCCTGCCGGTTTTATTTACTGCTACATCCCCAGTATTTAGAAAACAATGAGGGCACAAAGTATACATCTGTTAACAGAACTAAATTTAATGTTTCAAATTGACTAATCATAAAAATAACATATGCATAATGAAGGAACTTAGAAAATACGGGAAAACATTTTAAAATTATTTTACACTCCAAATAAAACTGCTATTAATATTTTGACACATTCATCACTAAGATGACTCAAAAGTTCTTAACTACTAACGGGAAAATCAATAGAATTTAGTGTTAGGTACAGTAAAAAAGCAAGGTGCAAAACAGTGTACAATGAAGCTCCAATTTGTGTAGGAAAGGGGGGAGGGGAGTAAAATACAGTCATGGTTGTTTTCATCTGCATAAATAAACTACAAAGAGAAACAGAGAAGTTAATACCCACAGGGAGCAGGAGGAGGAAATGAAATAGAGTGGCAAAGCCCCGGGAGGGAGCAACCTTCTCCGGGTTGTTTTGATTTTCAAACTAAGTGAAAGTAGTGCCCATTCAAGACAAATAACTAACCCTTCTATTTCATCCTCTCTTGCCTGTGAGAAGCCCTAAGTCTAGACGAACCCAACGGCCATTTTCCCTGCACCTGCATCCAGACTGCTAGACACGGTGAAAGCTGAACAGAACCAGCAGTCCCGTCACTCGTACCAACCTCAGAGGAGGCCCTCAACACAACTCCACAACCACACTGCCTGTGTCCAGGGCCTGCCTTCCTACCTTCCCGCCTTCTCCATCCTCTCTGTGCTCCTGACTGCTCTCCACTCAACAGACTCGGCTCACAGCCAAAGGCTACAAACCTCCCCTACCCTCCGACTCCCTCACCAAATCGACCCCATTTCTGCTGAATCCTCCCATTTCAATTGGCAAATGTCTTATCAAAGACAATTGTTCCGCACATATTTGGTCACCTGATTTTCAACAAAGGAGTCAAGGCAAGTCAACAAAGCACGCGTTGCTTTTCAACAAAAGTTGCAAGAAACAATTGGACATCCATATGCACCAAAAACCGCCAAATGAAACTCAGCCTATTCTTACACCATACACAAAGATTAACTCAAAGTGGATCACAGCCCTAAATGTAAGACCTTCAACTATAAAGCTTCTAGAAGGAAACATACGAGAAAATCTGTGTGATCTTGGGTTAGGCAAAGATTTCACGGGACACGAAAAGTACAAATAAAAAAAATACTTTATCAAAATGTAAAACGCTGCTCCAAAATGTAAAATGTCTGACACTGTTAATAAAATGTAAAGACAAAACACAGGCTGAGAGAAAATATTTGCAAAACACATGTATGATAAAGGACTGGTGACCAGAAAATATAAAGAATTTTGACAGCTTCAATAATAATTAAAAAACAAACAAACAAACAAGCCATATGACCTGGATATTCTACTCCTAGATATTTACCCCCAAGAGAGATGAAAACACATGCCTATACCTAAACCCACACGAGTTTCATACCAGCTCTATCACAATCGCCAGAAATTCTTTTTTTTTTTTTTAAAGATTTTATTTATTTATTTGACAGAGAGAGACAGCGAGAGGAGGGACACAAGCAGGGGGAGTGGGAGAGGGAGAAGCAGGCTTCCCGCGGAGCAGGGAGCCCGATGTGGGACTCGATCCCAGGACCCCGGGATCATGACCTGAGCCGAAGGCAGACGCTTAACGACTGAGCCACCCAGGCGCCAATCGCCAGAAATTCTTTAAACACTGTCCATCAGCTGCTGAATGAACAACCAAATTGTGGCACATTCATAATATGGGATACAACTCAGCAATGAAAAGTAATGACCACCGGCACATACTATATGGATGAATCTTTTTTTTTTTTAAAGATTTTATTTATTTATTTGACAGAGAGAGACACAGCGAGAGAGGGAACACAAGCTGGGAGAGTGGAGAGGGAGAAGCAGGCTTCCTGCTGAGCAGAGAGCCGATGCGGGGCTCGAACCCAGGACCCTGGGATCATGACCTGAGCCAAAGGCAGATGCTTAATGACTGAGCCACCCAGGTGCCCCTATATGGATGAATCTTAAAAGCATTTACGCTAAGCAGAAAAAGACAAACTCAAAAGGTTATGTACTGAATTACTCCTTTTATGACATTCTAGAAAGGCAAAATCACAGGGGTAGAACAGATCAGTGGTTGCTGGGGAGGAAGGGTCAGGAGAGGAGGAAATTGATGACAAAGGGGCTTATTGGGGTGATTCACGCTTTTAAAAAGTACCTTGAAAACTCTGGGAAAATAATGGTGGGGGAGTAGCGTAATATTTGGCTCTTTCTAAGGCTCCATACGAAGACAGAACAAGGAGATAGCAAAATCAGAACCCCTCTGATCATCTTGATGACAAACTAAGGGATAAGGTATCCTCAACAAGTTCAAAAGACAAGCAGATGTGGACAAACAACTAAGAGGCAAAAGATCCATCTGTTTCCAGCATGTTGTGGAAAAAGTCAAGGAAAGCAACAGATCTCTGACCTAACCTGAGAACAGAAGGACCCCAATAACCAACAGACATGCACTGGAAAGCGCAGGGACCACTGCGAGAGCTGTGGCCAACATTGTCGGGGTTCTGGCCACTCCAAACCAGACGAGTTCTGAGCCCTGCAGTCAAGTCTGCAGGGGCTGGTGAAGTCCAGCCTCTGTGAACTCTCAGGACAGACCTGCCAAGGCACCCTTTCAGAAAAGGGCCCCTCAATGAGGAGAAACCAAAGCACGGGTCTCCAACTTGAGCACAGCATGGACCCCAGAGACGAAAGGAAGATGAAGTCATATAAAGTGGGCAAAGGGAACACTGCCAGCTAATCTCAGAAGTCAAACTGCCAGATTTTTTAACACTACGTGTAAACACCATAAGAGGGAGCTCTGGGAAGCTGGAATGGCTACCTGAACCTAGCCTTTTTCTAAGCGGTCAAGAAAACTAATCTCAAGGAAAATGAGCATCAGAAAAGTATCAAGGTCAAAACCCAAACAAAGTTACTATATGAAAAAAGAAGCAGATTAACATCCTATCAAAAATGGAAGCAAAATTGAAAAACATTGAAAAAAAACATTGAAAAGACAGAAACAGTTCAACACTGAAACATACTATCTCAAAACAAGCTAATGAACACTTTAAAAATTATATAAGCTATACAAGTAACAGAATTAGAAAAATTCAGAAATGAGGTAATAAAAGCAAAATAATTAGACATTTTAAAAAAAACATTTCAGAAACAGAGACTAAACTAGAAAACAAAAAGTGAAATAAACACAAAACTGCCTGAAGGCAAATAGGGGTGAAAAGAAGGAAATTTGGAAAATTGGAATTAGAAGATTAGAATGAATTTGATGAAAGGCCAAAAGAGCCCTGACATACGGCTAAGAGAAGTCCTGAAAAAATAAACAATGTAAAGGAACAGAACAAACACTAAGGCGATACTTGAAGAAAATTTTCCTCAAGATTTTTAACTTCATATTGAAAGAGGACACATTGTACCTGAGGATATCAATCCAGAGCAAAAAATGCCAAGACATTCTGGTAAAATCAATAGACATTTTAGAAAAAGAAAAAAACATTCCTTTGGGCACTGAAGCAAAAAGAACAAGTGATTCATACCGATGAAGAAAGACCCAGAAATGACAGACTAAGCCAACGGCAGCGAGCAGCCCGACAACCAGTAAGGGCTCTGAAATGCCATTTCCCAAAAGAACAACTGGTGATTGGAGCTCAGTTTCCAGTAATGGCAGAAGAGCACAGATCAGACCAAGCCTTCCCCAGATAACAATTAGGAATTCTGGAGAAAATATTAAAAGCAATTACCAGAAGGCACTGGAGAGCAACCGAAAGTAGAATGTGAAAGGGTGTCACCACTTGGGAAAAGGGAGAGGCCCTGAGTAGTTTCCTAGTCCTACAGCTCTCTGCTGAAGGGAGGGCCCCAGTCTGGGCTCTGAGAAAGGACTAGAACTCAGAAGCCTACAGTTTTACTGGACAGGGTTTGGAGTTATAATAACTGGAAAGTAAGGGAAGAATCCTAAAAAGAGAGAGCCACAGAGGGGGAGCCCCCATTCCTGCTTAAAAATTCTGCCCAAATCTCTGACCTCTAAACTATGCACATGCAGGGCAGACTCCAAGCAGATCAGATAATGATTAAAAAAAACAAAAACAAAACACAAAACACAAAACAAACTAAACAGTTACCCAAATGAGTGGAAAAATTATGCCCACACAAGAACATGCACACGGATATTTATGGCAGCTTTATTCATAATTGCCAAAATTTGGAAGCCAAGATGTCCTCTAGTAGGTGAATGGATAAATAAAGTGTGGTATATTCAGATGATGGACTATTATTTGGTCTTAAAAGAGATGAACTATCAAGCTATGAAAACACATGGAAGAATCCTAAATGAATATTACTAAGTGTAAGAAGCCAATCTGAAAAGACCAAATACTGTATGATTCTAGCTCTGTGACATTCTGGGGAAGGCAAAACTATGAAGACACTAAAATGATCCCTGGTTGCCAGGAGTTAGTGCAAAGGGAGGTATGAATAGGTAGAGCACAGATGATTTTTAGGGTAGTGAAACCACTCTGCATGACACTGTAATGGTATCATGTATGACATGTATACATTTATCAAAACCCACAGGATGTACAACTCTAAGAATGAACCCTAATATGTAAACTATGGATGTTGGGTAATAATGATCTGTCAATATAGGTTCATTGATTATAACAGACATATCACTCTGGTTTGGGTTGTTGATAGGGTGGGGGGTCTGTACATGTGGTAGGAGGGGGTATATGTGAACTCTCTGAATTTTCTGATCAATTTTGATGTGAACATAAAACTGTTCTAAAAAAATAGTCTATTTTTTTAATGCCATGTAAAACAGCATCAAAAAGTTTATAAAACATGTATGAGCTGTACACTGAAAACAAATAAACATTGCTGAGAACAATTAAGGACCTAAATAAATGTAGATATTCCATGTTCACTGATTGGAAGCCTCAATGGTGTTAAGATGTCATTCTCTCCAAACTGGCGTATAAATTCAGTGCCGTCTCAATACAAATTCCAACATTCTTTCTTATAGAAATTGACAGATTGATTCTAAATTTTATATGGAAATGCAAAGGACCTACTGACAAGAACTTACATAAAGGGTCTGAAATGCTATTGCACTTGCAAGCTAAGAAGTCAGTCTGCCACAGTTTCATAGATTCTGGTATAAGACACTAGACCCCTGACTCAGAGAAGGAAGAGTTTATTACTCACAGCCATTCCACTCCTGGGTAATTATCCAAGAGAAGTGAAAGCATAAATGTTCACAGCAATTTTATTTGAAATAGTCCAAGAGAGGAAACAAGCCAAATGTCTATGAATAAGTAAGTGGGTAAACAAACTGTGATATACCCATACAATAAAATACTGCTCAGCAATAAAAATAAACAAAATATGGGTATTTGTGACAACATGAATGAATCTCAAAATGATTATGCTAAATGTAAAAAGCCAGACAGAAAAACAGAGTATACTATGATTTCTTTTATATAAAATTCTAGAAAATGCAAGATAATTGATAGCAACAGAAAGCAGGTCAGTGGTTGCCTGGAAAGGGATTTAGGTAGGAGGGAAGAAGGGATGGATTACAAAGGGCTTGAGCAAACTTTTGAGGGTGACAAACATGTTCATTATTTTAACTGTGACAATGATTTCACAATGTCAATTTTCATGTGTCAAAACTTATCAAATTGTATTTTTTAAACATGTGGAACTTACTGTACATCAGTTATACCTCAATTAAACTGGAAAGAAATTTAAGACAATAGTATAAGAAAAAAAAAAATCGAACACTACTCAGATTACAGCAGCTGCCCAACATATGAGAGGCACAGTTTGGAGTCTGAGTGGAGCCAAATTAGCTTCCTGCTGAAACAAACACACAAAGAAAAAAAATCAACACTCTTCAGAGGAATATAACAGAATCCACAGTCTCTGTAAACTGTCATTCACAATATAGAGAACATAATAAAAATTACTAGACATATGAAGAAACAGGAAAATCCGATCCATCCTCAAAGAAAAGGTAATCAACTGAGACCAACCCTAAGAACCAGTAGCAACTTGACACATCAGATAGCAAGGAATCTATCAAAGACCAAGTCAAAAGGAATAAGGAGCAAATATTAAGAGGCTTCTGCTAGCAAAAGACAAGGCAACTGGGCTCCAATAAAGATAAGAACGAAAAATGGATTAAAATCCATTATATATGCTTTTGTCAAGGAGTCACTTGAAAACACAGTACATAAAATAAGTCAAGTATTTATCCTGCCTTTTGTTTTATATGAATTATCCTACTAGATAACCCAGTAGTTCCTGAGGGGAAGTGTGTCCTTGTAAAATCATTTCAATGTGTACTCAAAAGTTAATGTATAAGCTACTTTTGGTGGGATTGTGATTGGAAAGGGGCAAAATAACCTAATAGATCATTTCAACTTCTCAGTTATAAACCTCTAAGACTGCTTTCGAAATAGGTACGTAGAATCTTTCCAATTTGAAAACACTGGCATTAGCAATGCCTTATCTGGGATATGGAAATTTGAGTGCTGGATCAGAACAAAGCCTTTCCGAAGACAAAAACACCTGCTCCTGGCTGGAGGAGTCCATTAGTGACCTAAAGATCTACAGGCTTCCATAAGTTTGCTAACTATAAATGCTTCCAAGAGTTCTAATGTAAAATTTACCAAAGACAGTTCACGAAGCAACACAGGATTTAAAACAAAGCTTAATAAATTCATATACATGAATTATATATATAATGTTCACAGAACTATAGAAACTAAAGTTGATAGGGATTGCTGATTAAATCTAATCGATTATTTAAGTTCCTTGAGTTTGTTACCTATCTCTTGACTGCTTCCTATACACCCCCTCCCATAAAAAACATGTGTTGTTGATGGCACCATAACCTCTTACAGCCTACGTCAGAGGTACCCAAACTATCTCAGTTCCACAGAGGCCTTAGCAGATCTCAGTAATTTTTTTCATGGTCCACCAGGGCCAAAAGAAGTATCTCACAGTTCCATTTATTCAGTAATTAGACCCAAACTAACTCAGCACTTCTGTCCTAACAACCTGACAACTATTTAAACTACTAAATAACACATATACTTTTTTTTTTTTTTAATATCTATGTTTTGGGTCTTAGATAACCCAGTTAGTTACTCATAGGATGTGTGCACCTGTGTGCAGTACACGACTTCTCTACTCCTGCAGCCAGGTTGGACACAAGCATCCTCATCTCCTGTTCTTTCGTGCTTTTCACAAACAGTTCTTATTTTTAATCACAGCAACCACTAAAAATCTAGTTTTGTAAATACATATATCTGGTGTGATCTAATGTTAACACTATATATTTATTATATTTAGTGTGATCTAAATATATTTAGTGTTATCCAATGTTAATACTATAAACTACCTTGAGCTAGTATTTGCAAGTGTCTGGAAGATGTTAAGTAGTCATTTCTGCTGGAAATTTAAAATATCCCATGGTACCCGTGTCAGTTCACTGTGCTACCCCAGAATGCCTCAGCATAGTTTGGCAATAGTATAACTAGTCACTGCGTATCTGCTCATACTAGTTAATTAGTGATACAAATTATTATACATTTTTAAAGGTAATAAATCAAATTCACTTATAAAAAAAGCACTATTTTACTGCACTATGGATATCTCCCTATCACACCAATCATTTTTATAAAATCAATTTTTCAAACAACAAACCTCAAACACCCTAAGAATTCATTTCTTGAATAAAATTTCAAAGGATGAATTTCAACCAAAATAACAGCCACTAGTAACCATACTTAGAGTAAAATTAACTGGGAGACACAAAACAAGGATGCTAGGGCAGTACACATAATCATCAGCATGAAATAAATTCTCCAAGAAATAGCCACTTGTTCCACAAACATTTAATGCGGGCCCACTAGGGGCTATGTACTGCGTAAGCACAGGGAACAAAACAGTTAATAAAATGGAGCTTCTCATGGATTCTGTTCTAGTAGAGGAAGACAGAGAAATGAAATTAATAAATTACAGTAAAGTGCAGCCATTAATGCACCACCGGGAAAAAAATGGAATATAACACAATTGGCAGATGAATCTCTTCCTATTTCCTTACCTCATTCTCAAATGAAGGATGGTCTGAAGTTCTTTTCTTTATCAAGGGTAAAGACATTGAGGGTAGAAATGAAAGAGATTGGGCCAGTAAACAGTAGGCAACCGTATCCTGGACATGACTTCAGGAGTTGGGGAAGTTGGAATATGGGTCCCCATCATCCCCCTAGCCTGGAATGGGCTAAAGAATAAGCCCATGTCAGGTGACTCCCTGACCAAGCCCTCCTGGAACCCAGAATCCACACAGCAGGACTTGAAGATCGAATATTTGTGTACAGAAGAGGGGTTACAATTCTCAAGGTGTTCTAGAAAGGTCTCGATGAAAAGATGGCATGAATAAAGACCTTCAGAAGGCGAGGAAGCAAACAGTTAAGTCAGGACACACACACACACTCTCTCTCTCTCTCCCACACACACATACTCCTGCACACACACTCACATAAACACACATACTGTAGACAGCAAAGCCTCCGATGTCATCCCCACCAACAAGTCTCTAACTTAAACAGGAGAGGGACAACATTAAGTCTGAGAATCCCTATGCATCCCAACTGTCATTCGTACTTGTGTGATACAAGACTAATTAAGAAACAGCAGAAACTTGTACACGGACAGTCCTGCAAAGCTGCCTTTACAACGTGGCTGTGCCACATAAGAAATGCAGGACCTCAGACAATTATGTCACTTGTCTAGGCCTCAGTTCTTCATCAAAAATGAGGATGACAATAGCTACTTCCCAGCGTGGCTGTGAGGATGAAATAGATGATGTATCTGAAGCAATAAGCAGACCATAACACATGGTAAATGCTCAAAATAAGCTGGTTCATTCCTAAATGTCCAAACAGAAACTCCATTTTAAGCTCCACTCAAAAGCAGATACCAAGTGCTGCAAACAACAGTGTCAGCTGCTGTTTGCTTGAAATTTGAGGAGACCAAGCCTTTACAATTAAGTACCATCTGAAGGCACACTAAGTCCAAGTTTTATTACAACAAAGCATAAGAGATTATCTACATTTTGTGCTTACACTGGCTTTCTGCAGCATCGTATTTCTCAAAATAAGTGGGCTGGAGGGGCTTGGTCACTTGCGGTCAGACAGCACTGTCCATGAAAGACACACCGAAGGGAAAGGAGAGAACTGTTTCTATATAAAATCGTTGTTTGGGGAGGTGGAGGAATTGACGGTTCAGTTCTTACTCCTTTCCCACCTGAGGATACCCGATTTTCCACCTCGCTGCACTCTGAAGGGAGCTGGTTTCAGATAAACAGCAAAGCCATGGGCATAACTCTGCAAGCACTTTCTCATGTCTCTGTTCTAAAGTAGAGTAGTGCCTTGGATGAACTAAACAAGCAAACAAAAACAAGAAAAAACTGTAATACCAAGGACCCAGCGCTGATGCTGTTCACATGAAAACCATCAATAGTTAGAAACATGTGTTGGGCGCTTGACACTTGTATCCTAAATGTGTTATGTGTATTAACCTCACAACAACCCTAAAGTGAGTAGTTAACAACAGGTGTATCTTTGAAGGTCAAAACAAACAAAAAGACAGAACTCAGTTATAAGCTAAGACTGTTCAACACTACAGAGCTGGGAGTCCGGGATGAATGCTGAGGCTCTGACTCAGGCTCAGTGCTCCGGTTTGCAGACACATTTGAATAGGAAAGCCACAGGCTTCCCAACTAATCTCCTTAACTAATGAGAAACTAGTTAAGGAGTTTTTTATTTTCCAAGAATAAATCAACTCTGTCAATGATAATAACTACAGCATAGCTGACCTAAGTTACGATGTCATACTGGGGGTTCTAAAGCACCAACTGCCAAGGAGAAAAATTACATATGTAATTTAGGGACAGGAACCAGAATCCAAGTCCAAATTATACAAAATTACTGGAAATCGCCTATAATATCATTCATTTCTTTGATGATTTGTAAATTGGTGGCTTTAGAACGAGGATGAAGATTTTACTATTCTACCATTACAATTCTTTTCAGAAGACCTTTTTTAACAACTAGATCAGTCACTATTTTGAAAGAGTATTTTTTTACTATGGGATATAAAAGAGGGTAGTATGATTTCATGTCCCCATTTATACTAAAACAGAACTCAAAAGTTAATGTGCTACTAAAGCCATTCAAACCTATTTACAAGCTGTTAACCCTATATATCCTCTAATTCCACTCTTCCCTACTTTTGCTCCCCCAAATAATTCAACTGACAAATAGCTGAAGTTTCTAAGAAACCCCTGAGGTCAGTAGAAAAAAAAAAAATTGAGAAATGTTGCAAAGAACCCTGGAGTGGGGTAAAGCTGAAAAGCAGAGTTCTCCCCTAATGAATTTAGAAAGCTAATAGTTTCATAACTTCTCTGATTTTCTCCTACCTTTTTCTTTCTTAAGCTTAACAAAACATCCACTTAAGATACTGAGGTAAATAATCATGTAAAAAAGCTGAGAGCCAAGAGCTGTTCTTGGATGATAGTTATACCCGTGTGAAAGAAAAAAGTCATTATTTCCCTCAAATCAAAATACAATCACCCTTTCATGAAATAACTCACAAATAGGATGAAGAATTCAAGCAACATAAAATCAAAATGCCTTTTAAAACTTCAGAACAAGTCTGAGTAGAGTCCTGTGACAGTCCACCAAATAATACACTATCCAGTGTCTACTTTAATGTCCCAAAGACTTTCCGGCACCAACTCTGACTCTCTGGGAGTACCTATTGCTATTCTGCAGGCACCCAGCCAATTTCTCCTCCAATTCCAAAGAACTTTCTCCTAGACATATAGTCTGAGAGAGCAGTGGTGAGAAACAGTTCTTACTTACTAATGGGATAAAACGATGTACCTGTGATAGGAAAGACACAGTTTCAGAAAAAGGTTTGTATGGCTTGCTGATGAGCCTGCATTTTCAGTCAATTAATCTTTGTTTTGTCCTTCTTCTTCCTTACTTTCACATTCCTTTATTTTAGGCTTCAGCATGACCATCCAAATAATAGCACCTTAGAAACTAAATTAAATGCTTACTTGCAATGATCATTATTCAAATAAAAGAGGAGATCTGATTTCATAAAGAAGTAAATTCAAAAGAAATTTTAGAACATTAACCAGAAAATGTATAGTCTTCAAGTTACTCTTTTATGATGGAATATAATATCATTATGATAATATTCTAAATACAAGGCACCACCTACCTTCCTTCTAGTGAGCTGAAGGTTCGAGCTAGCTCTCTTGGGTTTTATGATCTTATTTGTGTGTGTAGACAGGTATTCCTCAAAAAACTAATCTGAAACTTAGATCATTACTTGTTTTACAGAAGGATTCCTCACTTTACAGAGAATTTGGAACAAGCACCTTTTAAGTAGGGAGCATTTTATCTTTATTTTAAATTCTATTTTTAACTTCCAGATACATACCTATGTGTGCTGGAGTAGATATAAGATTTAGAGTTAAAGGACATCTGGGTGGTTCAGTCAGTTAAGCATCTGCCTTTGGCTCAGGTCGTGATCTCAGGGTCCTGAGATCGAGTCCCACATTGGGCTCCCTGCTCAGCAGGGAGTCTGCTTCTCCGTCTGCCACTCCCCCCCTTATGTTGTCTCTCTCGCTCTCTCAAAATTAAATAAATAAAATCTTTAGAAAAAAGATTTAGAATTAAATATTATATGCTTACAATTAATTAAATTACATGAAAAGAAAAAGTAACAAATGCTTAGAATTCATCACTCCTGATTATGATCGTCTTCTGGTTATTTACATCTACTATACCTGTACGATGAGAATACTGTATGATAATGTAAGCCACTGGTTCTCTTCCAACACTGCATTCAGTGAAACTGACCAATGGGGAGAGGATTTTACATCTTTGAAATGGGCAAATGCTACACACACAGAATGATTTCCTGTTTTGTTGATTGTCTAGGCTTAAGAAAGTGACTGAGAAAATGTTGAAAATACAGATTAAATTTAAAAGTGTGTTGTGCCTGTAGCCATTCCATTGTAAACAGCACAAAAAAAATGAAACAATATTTTGCCAGAATTCAAAAACCAGCATCTAACTCAGCAAATAAGTCCCTCGTATTATCAATGAATGAGTGAAGTTTCAACATACGTATTTGTTGTTTCACTTTTGTCTTACTCATTGACATAAGAGAAGATACCAACCACCCTTCATGTTGGCACTATACCTGTTTGTCAGCTGCACTATAGTTTGGTCATAGATATAAGAGGTTAGCAAAATTCAGCAAGAGCATGCTGTGAAAATCAGGTGCCTACATGGAATCTTCAATAGAGAGTAGTGTAATAATAATAATTTGTAAATTGTGTACCACACATTTTTATGTTGGTAAAATTTATCATAAACTTGGGAATGCATTTACTTTCTTTTTTGGGGAAGAAGGGAGCAGTTGTGAAACATCAGAACGCCAGTGAATGGGCCCCTCTTTAAACTGGCTTCTGAGTCCTTTCGATACTACCCTTGCAGTCTTTGATCGCTTTCTTGCTATCTGGTATAACAAGATGTTCTAGAACACCTTGTAGATATCCTGCCCAGACTTGGAAACAGACATTTTTCCAAGGAGCCCTGGTTCCTTTTAAGGAGAAATAAATTCGAGACAACAATCTGGCTCTGACGGTACTCAATGCTGCTGGATTGGTCACTGTCAGGGGCTCTCCTGGATGGGTCCTATAATTTTCCCTTTTAAAATCTTTTCTGTTCTCCTTTCTATACCTGTACCTTCTAATTCTCTATTGAGTTTTTTGTTTTATTTCTGCTATGATTTTTAATTCCTGAAGGCGCTTTTAGTCTTGGAATGAATGGTTTTTCTGCTGCTTCTGCTGCTTCTCCTCCTCCATCTCCTTTTTATTTTTTTATTTTTTAAAGATTCTATTTATTTGACAGAGAGAGACACAGCGAGAGAGGAACACAAGCAGGGAGAGTGGGAGGAGAAGCAGGCTTCCCGCCGAGCAGGGAGCCCAATGCGGGACTCGATCCCAGAACCCTGAGATCATGACCTGAGCCGAATGCAGACGCCTAACGACTGAGCCACCCAGGCACCCCTCCATCTCCTTTTTAAAAACAGTGTCCTGTTCTTGCTTCATGGTTACAATATTTCCTTTTATGTCTCTGAGGATATTAGTAAAGAACTACCAAGTTTTTTTTTTTTCCCTTGCATGATTGTGTTTCCTCCAGGTTGCTTTTTTGTTTGTTTTGTTTTCTTTCACATTAGCAGCTTTTTCAATTGTCTGGTAATCCCTGGTTATCTGCTCATGTTTCAGAGTGGAATTAAAAAGCCAGTTGGGAGCTCTGAGTAAGTCAGTGGGGCTGGGGGCTTGTGAAGCGGGGACTTCACTTTAGAGGGATCTGACAAGGCTACTTAGTTGGAAAATGTCTGCTGCCACTATCTTTAGGTATTTCATCTTGGTCTGGACAAATGGGCATAGCTATTTTCCAATTAAGTTTTATTTATTAAATCAGGCTGCTGGCCAAAAATAGTCTGTCGACCTCTGGTTTAAACTAAAGTAAAATAAGGAAAGCTCAGGTCAGAACTTCACGTGATTGTCAACTATGTGAGCAACCTCTTAGCTAACTCATATCTAACAGTTTTAGAATACTAGACAAATATTCCCTCACTTTTTGGTACAATTTACAAGGGAACAGTTACAGGCATGATATATTTTGAAGTTAATCTCTATTTCCAACATTCTTCACCATTACTTTCTGAAGTCTAGACAATCAACAAAATAGCACTTGCTGATTTCTGTGATATAAATACTCGTGCCGCAACTGGTTTCGAACTGCCAGTGTCATGTCTCGAGTGGGGAGCTGGGAGGACACACACAGGGATGCACAGTTATACAGTACACTCCACCCTACAGACACAGTAAACTTAACCTCATGACAAAACAACGAGGATGTGATGAGTTCTGAGTACCTTTGCATTTAATATAAGTTATGTGATTGTAAGTTATATGATTTAATTTTTAATAAAGGCTGTGTTTAACAACCAACCCACAAATTTCTGGAATACGTAACAACTGGTCCCCAGAGGAGGGTATGAGCCAGGTCCCAAACACCAAGGACTGGACAATCTGAACATTAGTAAGGATAATAACTGCAATGGATTAACACCCATCAAATCTGTTTAAATCCATGAGTTCACAATGATACTTAGGGAAAAAAAAAATACACGCACAACTAGTTGATGACTGCTGGAAGAAGCTAGGGAACCAATTCATTATTTGGAAAACTGATGAATGAAGAAAAGAGATCAAACATTTATCCAGCCTTTCATTTATAAACGGTACCACTAGGTAACCAAGTAGTGGATGAAGGGAAATTTTTCTTTATAGAAGAAATCCAGCTGATAAAAGATGGAAGAAGGATAGGATTAGACTATCACCATTTTGCAACTTCCACTGATGGGTTCAGAAACACAACACACACACACACACACACACACACGGGTTCAGACAGACAGACACACACACACACACACACACACACGGGGGTTCAGACACACACACACACACACGATGTGTCCCAGATGGAATTACACATCTCCAACTATGAAATGGTGCTGCCCAAACAATCAAACCTGACAGTGATCAAACTTTTAGATCCAACTCTATCTACAGGATATATAGAAGACCATGTAAAACAAAGCCATTAGGATACTATAAGTAAAATTCAGGCTGAAACAACCAAATTTCTTCGACAAATATGCAAATGCAAAAGGGAAAGAGAGGGAGAAGGAGACACACACACACACACACACACACACAGATATCAACAAATCACAATGTGTCATTTGGATCCTGATTTTTAAAAATTTAAAATAACCAATAAACATTTATAACATTTATCAGACAATTTAAAATTTGAAAAAAGACTGGTTATTTGACAATGTTAAAGAACTGTTAATTCTGAGGATGTGATAATACTATTGTAGTTATGCTAAAAAATCATTTTTATGTTGTTTTTTTTTAAAGATTTTATTTATTTATTTGACAGAGAGAGACACAGCAAAAGAGGGAACACAAGCAGGGGGAGCAGGAGAGGGAGAAGCAGGCCTTCCGCGGAGCAGGGAGCCCAACGTGGTACTCAACCCCAGGACCCTGGGACCATGACCTGAGCCGAAGGCACACAATTAATGAATGAGCCACCCAGGCGCCCCATTTTTATGTTTTAGAGATGTATACTGAAACGTTTATTGGCAAATTAACATGATGTCAAGGACTTTCTTCAAAACAATATTAAAGGGGGAGAAGTGTACAGGAATACAGACAGAATAAGTAAGATTGGCCATGAGAAGAGAGTGTTGAATCTGAGTAACTGATATGGAGAAGTGAATTATTCTAGTCTGTTCACTTTTACGTGTTGAAATTTTTCTATAATACATTTTTTAAAATATTAAAATGCTTCAATAGCTATCTTATCTCACTGAAAGTACATCTCACTCCAACCACAAGGCCTCTTATGACAATCCCTTCTAGTGTTACCTTCTTTCCACCCTTCTCAACACTCTGCCCCTCTATCACCTTCTGTATCAGCAGTACTGACCCCCATGTCAAATGTACAACCATGTGCCCTTTGTTGGGTTTTGCTCAGATTTTCTCTGAACACTCTTTCTCCAGACGTCTCCCTCATCCCCATTCAATCTGTGCTCAGGTACTCCTTTCTCAGTATCTACCTGACTGCCATATTTTTATTTTATTATTTTTTTTATAGATTTTATTTATTTATTTGAGAGAGAGAGAGAGCATGAGGGGGGGAGGGTCAGAGGGAGAAGCAGATTCCCTGCTGAGCAGGCAGCCTGATGTGGGACTCGATCCTGGGACTCCAGGATCATGACCTAAGCCGAAGGCAGTCGCTTAACCAACTGAGCCACCCAGGCGCCCCAGTGACTGCCATATTTTTAATTGCAACTATCTTCCCCACCCCTAGCATTTCATTTCTCCTTATAATGCTCTATTTTTTTCTCATAGTACCCTCCCCAATAAATACTATACAAAATGTTATACAGTTTATTTATTTTGTTATGTTTATTCCTGTCTACTCCACCCAGTGAAGTATAAACTCCATAAGGGCAAGGATTTTTGTCTGTTTTGCTCACTTGTGTATTTTCTGTGCCTGGCACACACAACCAGAGATTGATAAGTATGTGCTGAATAAGTTTAATAAAGGACTATGTACTGCAAAGCCAATATTTTAAATACTATCAATTTTTAAGTTTAAATTTATGTATGGTATGAATTTTGCCTCCCACATATGACTTCCCCAAATTGATGGCATGAGTTGTCCTATCAATTCCAAAATAAAATGAATGCTCTCATTCATGAGAGCAAATCAATGAAGAGAGTGGTAACTGTCAAGTGTGCTTCTTAATTAAAACATAGCAAAGATGTAATCTACAGGTATATCATTGAGAATAGAAAATAACACCGAGTTTCACTGTTGTTGTTAGCTGAGCAATTTACACAGAGGGTTCATCAGGAGATGGGAATCCATGTATCAGGCAAATCCTGTCGTCTGTCACTCAATGGCTCCCAACCATTTCTAATAAATACCCACTTTTTTTTAACATCAAAAGCTTTGAAGAACCCCAACAATACAGATGTAATTTTCCTATATGTTAATTAGGGAAATACATCAAAACAGAAAGCTCTGAACTAAGCTATACTAAATGAATTTGTATGTTATGAACCACAACCACCGTTATACGCATTTAAAGTAGTTATGTACATATATGTATGTATGTATACATTTATATGTATTTTTTTGCTTAGCCTACACATGATGCTTTATGCAATATAAATTCACACATCCCTTGCAATAACCCCAAGTCTTCCCAGAAGTCTAAGATCTACAGGATGAAACCAGTGGTATAGTGTCTAAAATCTTCCTAATCAATATTTCAACCTTATAAATAAATGGGAATATCACTTATAGAAAAAGAATTTTTATTTATTTGAAAGAGTGCACACATACACACACACACAAGTGTGAGTGGGGGGAGGGGCAGAGGAAGAGGGAGAGAGAGAATCCCAAGCAGACTCCCAGCTGAGCATGGAGCCTGATGGGGGGTGGTTTCCATCTTAGGACTCATGAGATCATGACCTGAGCCGAAAACAAGAGTCGGTCGCTCAACCAACTGAGCCACCCAGGCGCCCCTAGAAATAGAATTTAAGTACAAAAATTATTCAGTAATTAAAAAAAAAAAACAAAGCAACTAGTTCTTCAGAGTCAAACTGCCTGGATTCAAATCCTGGATCCCCCAGTCACTAGTGTGTGACCTTAAGTTATTTATCATCCTTGCACCTCAGTTTGCTCATCTGCAGAATGAGGACAGAAAGAGTCCATTAAGGCGTAGGGCTATTACAAGGAGCATATGAGTCAGTGCGGGTGATGCCTAGAGAAGTGTGCAGCAGCACCCGAGTTACGCCAGCCACGTGTCACAGGTGTCTACTAAGTTTCACCCAATCCAGAATTTGGTCTCTTGTCCCTCAAGCTGTTATAAACTCACCATGTGTTATTTCTTTTTGTGATTAAAGTTTGGAAAGACAAAGTTGAAAAAACAAAGTCTCCAAGCAATCCCACTATGAAGCATTTGTTGAAACATTTAACATTTGTTAAACTATAAATACACGTTTGCTGATAGGCTCTCCCGACACAGGACATGAAATATCACTTCGGCAGACCTAACAACTGCCCAGTACTAGCAAGAGGACATATGACAGCCACCATACAGGTATGCAAAGGTACAGCATTTATGCCATTCATTGCTATTCTTCCAAAGTGTCTTCCGTCGTAACGTGGAGGACAGTACTAGCTAGCCTTCCCTTCCCAGCAAAGTCAGCCTGAACTAAAAAGCCACTAGTGAGCGCACTAACAGCCTCATTTGAAGCTGAACTTGAACGAATCCTTTCAGCGAAAACCTAAGTGGTCTCCCTGTTTCATATTTCACTTGCAAGAGGATATCCGGCAGCTCTCGAGGGACGGGGGAAGGTCTGTCAGCTGATGACGGGAGGCCTGCTGAGGCGGGCTCCACACACAGCTAACACTCAACTGCAGACAAAGTCTCCGACCTACATCCCGGGCTCCTTTAAAGTTAATCTGAACACACTGTACGTGAGAGGAAATGAAAAGTGAGTTTTTCTCCTTTACCATGGCACTGGGACTTCCTGAGGGTTTTACTCCACTGCTGATTGGTCCAGAACTACTATTTCCTTCTAACTATTCCCAATTGTGTCTGTCAGACATAATTAGGGTTGCACACTAAAAAGAAGTGTGAAAATGTAATAGTGCCATTAAATCTGACAAATACTTTTTTTACTTTAACCCTCAGTACATCAGGAAAAATAGCTATTAGCATTTGACATCTGGGTCCAATGGAACCTTTACATTTTTAAGCCATTTTACAAATAATTTACATAAGTAAGAATAAAAGGAGAGCAAAAACTAGTTTATCAGAAATTATAATAAGACTATAAACACAGCACACCCTTTGTAGCATGTAAATTTTGGTGTATAAGAGCATGAAACATGAAAAAGTATTGTCACACATTCTTTTAGCAAAAGAAATGGTTTTGGTTCTTGTTACAAAAATATGGTATCATGAGGCATTTCCTAATGAATGACTAGCTGGATAAGAAAACCATACCTGAGAAACACTGTTCAGTTGTCAATTTTAAGTTGAAAATTCATCTAGCACATTGTCATCTGAAGACCCAGAATCTGAGATTTCTTTTATATAATCAACTACTTTCATTTCTCCTCCTCCCCCTTCCGCTTCCTCCTCTTCTTCATCAACATCATCATCATCATCATCGACCAGAAATGTGGCTAGCTCTTTGCATGTATTTTTGATTTCTCTCATAATTGTAAAACATGCCAGTTTTTCTCTTTTCCACTTTAAGTGGAAAATGAACAATTCCAAATTTTCACCTATATTCAAAGAAATCTAAAAGTAGACTAAAACATAGTGTTTCCAGGCCTAATACATTCTTGAAGTAGAATATAATACTCTGGTCCCACAATTAGAAAAATGAAGGATTAAAATTTATTTTAATATTGGATAATCTTTATATAGGCGATTCCAACTTTTTTTTTTTTTTTTTTTTTTTTAAGCATGGTTGGGACTAATTGAGGAGCAATGATAAGTCATAATAAATAATTCTTATGATGAAAAATAAGCAAAATGTTTCAAGATACAGGAAAATACAATCCATAAGATTGCACAATGTAACTTAGATTTATAAAAGAGCTCAATAGAGCCATATGGTAATGGCAGGATAGAATGAGCTTTATTCAATTTATTAAAAAAAGTAAATTTTCGTGGGGAGGGAAGGATGGGGTGACTGGGTGATAGACACTGGGGAGGGTATGTGCTCTGGTAAGCTCTGTGAATTGTGCAAGACTATTGAATCTCAGATCTGTACCTCTGAAACAAATAATGCAATATATGTTAAGAAAAAAAAAAAGAAGAAGAAGAAGAAGAAGAAGGTAGCGGGAGGGGAAGAATGAAGCGGGGGAAATCGGAGGGGTAGACAAACCATGAGAGACGATGGACTCTGGAAAACAAACAGGGTTCTAGAGGGGAGAGGGGTGGGAGGATGGGTTAGCCTGGTGGTGGGTATTGAGGAGGGCACATTCTGCATGGAGCACTGGGTGTTATGCACAAACAATGCATCATGGAACACTTCATCTAAAACTAATGATGTAATGTATGGGGATTAACATAAGAATAAAAAAAAAAAGTAAATTTTCTCTTTTCTTCTTTTGAAAACCTCTAAGAAGGAATAAATATCATGAAATGCCAGTACTTTCAAAGAGTAAGAACTGCTCAAGGAAAACACACAACAAAAGTGTTATATTAAAAAAGCAGAACTCAAGGGCGCCTGGGTGGCTCAGTCATTAAGCATCTGCCTTCGGCTCAGGTCATGATCCCAGGGTCCTGGGATGGAGCCCTGCGCAGGGCCCCCTGCTCAGCGGGGAGCCTGCTTCTCCCTCTGCCTCTGATCCTCCCCCTACTCGTGCTCTCTCGCAATCTGTGTCAAATAAATAAATAAAATCTTAAAAAAAAAAAAAAAGCAGAACACAAATAATGTTGAATAAAAAGAGTACAAGAAAATTGTATTAATTATTTCAACTACTAAATATTCTCTTCATAACTACAAAAGGGATGGGCACACTGAAAAATCAGGAAAACTGCTACGTTAAATCAGGGAAAGTGCATTCATTTTTTAAAGTAAGTATCCTCAAATGGGACTTTGAAGATAATGTTTAAAAATCAAAACATGGAAGGAAAGTAGATACCAACAGATAATAATTTAAAATTTTTAAAAAGAAAATCTAGTTTCAGAAAAGAGAACATAAGGCTTTTGCTAAATGATAAAAGGGATTTTCCTCTGGATACAAGCTTCCTTAGGAAAATAAATATTAAATCTACTCATTTGTAACTGCTCTAACAAAGTCGCACAGAAGCTAAATCATTAACAAAACTGTTGTTTTTCTTTCTAAAACAAGCCAGTGATGGTTTAAGCTGTATGGTTTTTCTTATGACTTTGAAAAATTTTTTTGTCATTTAACTGGATATTCATTAACACTAACAGAAAAGGAAAGAGTGCCACCTACTGAACTGCAATCACTTTCGCATTAAAAAAAGAAATCAATATTCTTATTTAGACTGCAGAATTTGAAGTCCCCAGCAAGAATAAAATGGATAATTAAATATTACTGAATATATTTAAACATTACCTTTTTGCTACTAAATACTTGATAAAAATGAATGATAAGTTCAAATCAGTCTGATTACATGAATGAGAAATAATTAGTGTTAACTGTGCCCAGGGTGGTGTATTAGCACAGACCAGTACCAATCAGCCAACACCATCACAGAACATCACCATGCTCACAACAAAAAAAGGAGAGGGAAATTACTGCTTCTTTCTTGTGTTAAATTAGATGCAAATAACCATTCGAATTATCTCAAATGAAATTCCCAAATATGTCTAAGGTTTAGAAAAAGTTGATTCAAAGTTCCTACAAGTAGATCAGTAAAACTAAAGTCTATCATTAAAATAAACAATGGAAGAGACTTACAGAAATTTAAGAGGGAACTATAGAGATCTGGCCAACACAAATTGCACATCCTCCTGTGTCATTTTCTTTCTCTCAAAGCTAATCAATCGTATAAAATTTTGAGTGATGCTATGGTCTTCAGGGTCAAAGGATCCATGCCAGCTGGAATAATATCCCACTTCACCAGCATGCAGGGCAGTCCCGCAAGCAGGTGAGAACTGAGCCTACTCTACACCATGGCATTCCACATACCACCTCAGGGTTTCCAAATCTGAAAGAACTAGGGTGGACAGCATCACAAACGTGCACACTGACTGCGCTGTACGTGGGTTTTTTTCTGGATATCTTGGTATGACAACCATTATACTTGGAGCTGAGATCTTCAGGAACTTCAGGAACTGTAAATGTGGAGGGTTCTAAGAAGACCATATTGAAGATCTACCATAGTAGATAACATTTTTCTCATTCATTTACAACAATTCAATGGAGATTATTATTCCCATTTTATAAATGTGGCAACTAGGAGAGAGGAAAAAGTGAGTAGGCACACTCGGGAGAAAGTAAAACAATGGTTTTAAAATTATCATACTTCAATGAAATACCAATTTATAAATTTTTGGCAGTCAAAGTCCTAACCTAGTAAACTAAAGCTTAATGTTTAATCTCTTAATTAAAAAAAAAAAAACTGTTAGGTGTTTTCCAGCAATTTCTAAGAATTCAATGAACGTTAATTCAGTATCCTACAATGACAAACAGGGCCACGGTTAAATATACTCACTGCACCTCAGGTCAATGAAAGGAGAGCCTTTGCACCCCCAATATGGTGCCTGGCACAGAGTGGAAACTCTAAGTTAAACTAGTAATAATAACAATAAGAAGAACAATAATAAGTAGATCTGGTCTTTTTTAAAGCAAGTGTATCCACTGCCCTTAACAAGCAACAAAGTCTGCACTGTGTCTCAGGTTCATGACAGATTACACAGTCTTGAACTCACCTGATTCCTTTATTTCAAAAATAAATACATGGTTATGTTAGACCACTGCCTGAGGGATATGAGATCAATTCCAAATTTTTTTTTCTTTTTTAAGATTTTATTTATTTATTTGAGACAGAGAGAATGAGAGAGAGAGAGAGCACATGAGAGGGGGGAGGGTCAGAGGGAGAAGCAGGCTCCCTGCCGAGCAGGGAGCCCGATGCGGGACTCGATCCAGGGACTCCAGGATCATGACCTGAGCCGAAAGCAGTCGCTTAACCAACTGAGCCACCCAGGCGCCCTCAATTCCAAATTTTAACTCCAGATCAGGCCAGTCTGTTTAAGAGCTGGATATTTAGATTACCCACACAGTCTCCCAAACCTTGGCTCCTCTATCATACTCTCTACAATCTATCACTGAACGCCATCCATCCACTAGCTCTCAAATCTGGCCCTTCCTCTGCCCCTCTTCTTCATCACAGTCAGGATCCAGGCCCCTGCCTGGATCATCCCTGCCCTGGATGACTACAAAAAGCAGCTCTAGAAACACTCTTTTCCCTCAGCCCCCTCTCTCTTGGGTTTACCCTTCTCATTGCCACCAGAATTCACTAATCTAAGCAGCTCGTCCCAGCTTCTTAAAAATATCCATTGATTCCCTCATTCCTTATATAATACTGGGTAGATATCCCATATTATAAATTAAAATCATATGTAATTATTAGTCTCATCTCTCTTTCTCCACATAGATCGGACTGTAGGAGGGAAAAGAAGGCCCTTTCTTTTTTGTTCACCTCTGTATCTCCAGCAATAAGCAGCATGCCTGGCATATAGTGGGCTCTCCACAACTACATGCATGATTGGCAGTGATTTTGATTCCCCTTGAGCACCACTGGCACAAGATCAGGATATAAGTACTATAAATGAAGCAAACAACTTTATATTGCTTTATCAGAAACAGGAAAGCTCTATGTAGCTAGGGCAGGTAGTTAGCTAAATAAAATGCAATTACTGCAATTGCTGAAAAGATTCGAATTCAGGAAAGCAAGACAGAATAAATCCTAACTTACAACAAAAGCATTAACTTTGGGGTCTTATATCGTCAGCCATGTAACATCTATTGCCCTACGCCTGCTTGACCTCCCTCTCTTAACACACACTCACACACACACACACACACACACACACACACACACACAGGTTAGTGTGGGAAATTTTCCTAAAAATATAACTGGACAAAAAAGATGTTAAAATTTCTGGATATTTTTAAATTTGGGGGTAAAATATCAAAATCTTTTTTTGTTGTGGTTCTGGAGTCTGCAGGGGGAAAATAGTAAGTAAAATATCAAAATACTTAATTTTTCTAAGACTCTAGGTATGACTACTTTGTTGATTTAGAAAAATAAAAACTATCTTACTGTAATATTGGAAAATGTGTTCTTATTTTTATAAATCCAGAGATTAAAGGAAAAAAAATGAGTAGGGAAGAGAATTTTGACCAAGTCCACTATAAATTATGATCTGTCATATCTGCGTATGATGGTACTTTTATTCTTTACCTTGAAATACATACATCTCTACTTTAGGGTTACTTTTGTTGGTTTGAACGCAAAGCCAGAGATACCCAATTTTTTAATTTTTTTTTAAAGATTTTATTTATTTATTTGACAGAGAGAGACACAGCGAGAGTGGGAACACGAGCAGGGGGGGTGGGAGAGGGAGAAGCAGGCTTCCTGCGGAGCAGGGAGCCCGATGCAGGGCTCGATCCCAGGACCCTGGGATCATGACCTGAGCCGAAGGCAGACGCTTAACCGGCTGAGCCACCCAGGCGCCCCCCAATTTTTTTTAAGATTTTATTTATTTATTTGAGACAGAGTGTGTGTGTGTGAGCAGGGGGGAAGGGCAGAGGGAGAAGCAGATTCCCCATTGAGCAGGGAGCCTGATGCGGGACTCGATCCCAGGACCCTGAGATCATGACGTGAGCAGAAGGCAGATGCTTAACTGCCCTGAGATACCCAATTTTTTAAAAACCTGTAATCCTTCTGCTGTAGATAAAAACTATTTCTAAGGATGACAATAAGGAGGAAAAGTAACATGAGTAAAAGATTCAAATAAGATGTTATCAAAACATGCTTTTTTTCACCCCAAGTAACCAGATTTGAGAGGTCAATGTGAAAGGAAAAGAAAAAAACTTGAAGGGTCACAAGATAAACCTTTCTCTGTTTTATATCTATATTCTGAGAATAATACCAGGGTAATAAAGGACACAAAGGACAGTAGGCTAAGACTGGGACATCTAGGACTTGACTGTCTTCTCTGCCACTCAACAGCTGTGTGACTTCAGGCAGGTTACTTTTTGAGACAGCTTCCCCAACATTCTGAAGAAATTTCCCTAAAGACAGCGGTAACTTTGTCCATGTCTTGAATTTACCTCTCGGGCAGCCTCAGAGAACTTTAGTTTTGTGCAACAAAAGGTGAAAGGCAGAATGAGTGCAGGCTTGAAAGAGGGAGCAAGACCAGTGTAGGTTCTTGAGAAAAATAAAATCAGTAATTAAAAAATACATTCAGTGTGAGGTAGAGATACATATTACACGGGTACCCAGAGGAGCATGGCAAGGCAGGGGAGCTCCAAATCAGCCTCAGTAAAGATATGGAGGCCCACAGTTCCTATTGGGAAACAAAAGCAAGTCTGTGATTCTGGAGATTAAAGCCTGAGGCAATGAGGGGCAGAAAACTAGCAGGTAATGGAGGCAGAAGTCTGGTTTTAGACAGCCCTACGTTCTCACTGAGATATCTGGGATTGAAACGTCACAGGCAAGTCACCACATATCAGCCCTTGATATCCTTCAGATGCAACCTTTTGGCTCAGATGCTGCAGAACTAGAAAAACAAACAACACGATGCATCCAGCAAACAACCCTGGATACACAAAATAAACTTGGCCAGGACCCTTGCACTCTAGCCCTGCAAGGTAACAAAGGGAAAGTATCTGAGTGTCGAGGGCAAGGCAAAGACGTATTCATAGAGGGGTTAGGAGTGAGGTTGGACTTTGGAGGCCAGAAGAAATTCTGCAAGCCTGTCCATTGAGAAAACTGGTTTGATGATGGTACCTCTCCACTTAGGAAAGTCATACCCAAGCAGAGCACTCCAATAACCACAGAAAGGCCAAAAGTGAGCAGGGAGGGACATCTTATCCATCTACCTTCAATTCCAGTTCCTTGTGTAGGACTCAACACATGGTGGGCACCCATAATGGCAGCACCGAGTGTCATCGACTAAATCCTGATCCAGTGCTCCCAGTTCACAATGTAATTCAAGGCACATCAACACGCCCTTTTTTGGAACTTCCATTTCTCTTCTGTAAAGTGGGAATGATACTAGCATCGGCCTTTAGGGGTTGTTTCAAGATGAAATGAGATAATGCTTATGAACACACCATGTGGTATCTAAAATAAATTACCTGAAGGCTGCTTTTATAGTGCTATTTTCAAATAAACACAAATACTACTATTTTAGTATCTGAAAAGCAGTACAAAATTCCTCGTTAACGTTCTTCTATTCATTTAGTAAGTAATCTAAATTGTAAGAATAAGCATCTTTTCTCTACATGACTAAAGCTATTTTCATTTTGAAAGAAAAAATGCAATTGCTCCCCAGATATTATTGGTTTTCCCTGGGCGGGGGCGGGGGGAGTTTGCTCCCCTTAACTGTGAGCAGTGGGAAGCTAATAAAGTGTTTTACGCCGTGGAATATACTTACTTTTTGTTAAACAGTTTGTTGTGGAAGGCAAGGATAGTTCAAACAAACGATAAAGGTTTAAACAAAGGAATGATGGCACAGTATTTTAGAAATTTTTAGGAAATAAAATTAGCAGAATTGTTTTTGGGGAATGAAGGAACAGAATGAGGGAAGGGGTCAAAGACACATTTCTAGCTTGAGGAACTAGGGATTCGATGGTGCCACCAACTGAGATAAATGATACAAATGTATTCACGGTGAAATACTGTGTGGAGCCTTTGGCACAGCAATTTGAGGCACCTGCAGGAAATGTGGAAATGGCCCACTGCCAACTGGATAGAGAGTCTGAAAGGTGTGGTATGGAGAAGCAGTTTGGGGAGTCACCATAAACGGTTCTTGAAACCGTGAAAGTAGATTAGATCACACAATGAAACTATATAAAGTGAGAAAAGCAATAGGTCAAGAATAAGATTTTCGGAGCACCCACATTTTAGAAGTAGAAGAGCCATGGAAGATGGGCCATGAAAGACACAGAGAATGAATTAATAATAGAGGGAGCATTAAAGAGTATTTTGTCTCTGAAGAAAAGTAGTTTCAAGAAGTGCCCAACAGTGATAAATTCAGCAAAAAGTTCAATGAAGGGAATCCTGGGAAGAAAAGTGGCAGGTGTGGCAATGTACTTTTGGGATCTTCCCAAACTGCTACATAAAAATACAGCAACATAACGAGGTGACAGGGTTTACCCAGCAACACCAAAATACAAGGGGTGAGGGCCAACCGCCAAGAGCCACAAAAGCCAAATATTACCTATCTGTGCAAGGGCAAATGGTGAGAAGCCATGGAGAGACTGGCCCGAGAGAGCAGAACCTCAAAAAGCCAGGAGGTATTCCTTGAAAGCCTGGCAGACCAACGTGCGAAGAGTGGCTCAGAAGCTGCAACAGGTGTGACTTCTTCCAGGATAGGGACAGGAAGAGGGTGGGGGTGGGGGGGACACAGGAAGCGAGGCAGGATCTAAGGAAGCTCAGGAGTCCAGCCCCTGAGCTTTCACATCCGACCCTCCACTGCTCTGCCCAGGACACAGCCCGCTGAGAAGACACTTGTTAAGACCACATCATGACTGAGCAGAAGAGGAAACCGGCATCACGGAAAGAGAAGATCCAAATAAAAGCGGTGCAAGAAAATAGAAAATCTCAGAGAGCAAGCTGCTTTTTCTGCGCATGACAGCGAACAACAGGAGAGGGAGCACTGTGAGCTTCCTTCTAGACGTTCAGAAGAACTACATTCATACACACACAACTTCTGTAAGAAAACGGAGACTAAACACCAAAACAATATCCCTACAGGCAACCAAAGTACACGAGAAACACATACTCAAAAAACAGATGAAAACGCTAATGTACTATTTTGAAATGGTCTAAAAGATATGAAAGAACACGGAACTCAAGAAAGTAGCCAAATGACCTGACAATGTGTATACGGTGCGATCACAGACAACTGGGATGAGTAATAGGATAGCAAAAGGAAAAAAAATTTAGCCTGTTTCAGTAATCATGAAGGACAGTATCAGTATTACCATTGTATGCACCACCTCGGATGCAGCAAAAGGGTGATTCTGGAATGTTCTAATTATATCTTCCTGTTTATGCCTGGGAACCAGAATTCTTAGTCATGGACAAAGTATCTACTGATATAACAGTAAAAAATCCTATAGGCCTGAATTTGAATTGGAAATGTCTGCATGAACTCATGAGGTACCCTGCCCCTTATCTATCGATCAACATACACGTATACATATATTTTTGAGTATAAATATTTACTTACTGCCTAGAAACAATGACCAGTTGTAACAAGTACCCCTAGTGCCCAGATTATGGACATGAAATGCCATTTCCCAGGAAGCCTGGGCTCCTTGGAAAAGGATTCCAAGTGTGGGACAAGAATACACAAGATAAGCCTACAATATTTTGATACACCAGGCTGCAAGGACATTATCAAAGACTACTAGCATCATGTTAAAAGGATTCAGAGGCCAGACTGAAGAGGCTGCCACTGGCCAAGGATGGGACAATCTGAGTTGCAATAAGGGTAAATGCTGTAATGAAAGAAACCTATCAAATATGTTTAAATCTATGAATTCATAACCATATTAAAAAAAATAACTAGTCACGGGGCGCCTGGGTGGCTCAGTCGGTTAAGTGTCTGCCTTCGGCTCAGGTCATGATCCCAGGGTCCTGGGATCAAGCCCCACATCGGGCTCCCTGCTCAGTGGGAAGCCTGCTTCTCCCTCTCCGACTCCCTCTGTTTGTGTTCCCTCTCTTGCTGTGTCTCTCTCTGTCAAATAAATAAATCCTTAAAAAAAAAAAAAACTAGTCACCTACAGATGATAAGGAACCAATTCATTATCTTGAAAACTGGGTGTATAAAATGAAAGAGCATTTTACCATCAAGCATTTACCTTCCTTTCTCTGTCTGAACTCTGCCACTAAGTAACTAGTGAATGAGCGAAAACCTTACCTGATAAAATTATTCTAACGAAAGAATGAAATAAAAACCTTGCAACTCCGAGGAATTAATCCATTTACACAGTAAGTATCAACACTGCTAACATCAAAAAAGTGAAAACTAGACATTATCAGTCTCCTGACGAAGGAACACAACAGTACGTATATCTTGCCAAAGGTATTGGACCAGAGTCTGATTAAGCCTCAGATTCTTGCTGCCAATGTGCAAAAACACACTGAACTGCACTATGAGCACACAATCAGCAAAATCCACTGTGGGAAATCATTCCAGTCAAATGACCCAGATTCCGCAACAAATAAATAAATGGTAAGAAGAAGACAGGGATTGGGCTGGTGTGCGGGGACCTGTTCAGGAAAAGAGACTTAGAAGACACATCCTATTTAAGGGGGAGAGGTTAAGCTAAAGGGTCTAGGGATACACGTTTGACTGACAGGACTGAAGGCAAGCAAGAAGTAATCCCTACGAGGTTAGGATGGGGTTACTTTGGAGGGACTATGGACAAGGGGCTGAGTGCGGCGGCTGGGCACAGTGGGTTGGGAGGAGCTTCTGGGGTAGCTGGTAAAGTTTTATGTCTTGAACTGGCACATCGTTTAAGAGGTATTTGCCTTACAATAATACACGAAGCTACACCTCCCCCAAAAGAAGAGCAGTTAGGATAAAAATTTCATTTAGGTCAGCCAATTAGGTAGGAATTGGTGATCTCAGTGAGAGCTGTTTCAAGAAAGGGATGGGGGTAGAAGTCAGATTGCACAGCTTGAGAAACAAATGGCAGGCTTCGGAGTGGACACAGAGTCTTGACTCAGGAGTCACAGTGTCTCACGTGAAAAGATCTAGAAGGATTCATACCTGTTAAACAAGGTTACTCTTGGGAAATGGGAGTATAAGGAAAGTGAGGAGGACCTTTCATTTTATACTTCATATACTTGAACAATATTTTATTTTTCAACGTTTATGTTACTTTTGTTATTTTAAACTTGTAAATGTTTACTTTTTAAAAGGCCTTCATTAAAAAAATAGGAACCCTGGGGGGAGAAGAGACAAATCAAAAGAGCTCCAAATAATTTCTGCAGAAGAGTTTAATTTACGGAGATACTCCACCTTCAGGGAGGGGTGTCTAACTCCCGACTCCAGGTGTGGGCTGTGCACAGAGACTTCTTTCCAAAAAGGACAGCGTGGGAAGGGGGGAGAGAGTAACTTCAAAGGGAGACAACCCAAAGACACTACCTAGGCCAGGTATCCAGGTCAACATCAACAGTGGTAAACCGTGTTCACAGTGCGCACCCCGATACGACGTGAGGACCGTGGAGCTTTCCCTCTGTGGCCTTCCTCCCCAACACTAGTAACCCCCATCTGATCCAATTCCAGGAGAGGGGCATTCTATAACTAAAACTATCAAGGTCATCAAAAACAAGGGAAGTCTGAGAAAGTCACAGCCCACAAGAGCCAAGAAGACATGACAATAAAATAATCAGCATCCTGGGTGGGATCCTGGAACCTAAAAAGGACATTAGGTAAACACTAAAGATAATGGATTTTAGTTAATAATGGTTCGTTGATTATAATGAATGTAGCATACTAATGTAAGATTAATAATAGGGGAAACTGGGTACAGCATATAAGGGAACTCTGTATTTACCTTCTCAAGTTTTAGGTAAAGCTAAAACTATTTTAAAGAATAAAGTCTATTTAGAAATTAAAAAAAAAAAAAAAAAAAAAACCCAAAAAATCACAGTATCTCTACCAAGTGCAAGTTAAGGTGGGTAAGTTTCTTTTTTTTTTTTAAGATTTTGTTTTTATTTATTTGACAGGGAGAGATAAACAGCGAGAGAGAGAACACAAGCAGGGGGAGGGGGAGAGGGAGAAGCAGGCTTCCCGCTGAGCAGGGAGCCTGATGTGGGGCTCGATCCCAGGACCCTGGGATCATGACCTGAGCCGAAGGCAGACGCTTAACGACTGAGCCACCCAGGCGCCACCAAGGTGGGTAAGTTTCTTATAGTAAGTAAAGCCAAGCAAATGGCTTCTATTTCTCTTGTTCTCACACAGATAGCTTGGACCAATCAAGAGACCACCTAGAAGACTCTCACACACCAGCGATCCAGTGACCAGCCTCAGAACCCAACCATGACTCTGGCATAATATGCTATTTGCAGACATTCTTCAGCACAACAAAACAGGGAGCAAAAAATATGTTACTCATGTGAATCTGAAAATACGTATGGCAAGCTGAGGAGAGAATGTTCTTGGATAAAACACACCGGGTGCCAGCCATCAGAACTGGAACAGTCTATGCAAAATGTGCATTTACAAGACATTTTCAGGGAGGTCTCATTTCTAAACATACAACTGGATACAACAGGCAAATATTCCTTCCGTGTCATCTCCTGTGTCACCCCTGTGCCGTGGAGAGTCACACGGCTCCTCAGTCAAGCATATACTCCAGCCCAGCTATTAGGTGTGCATCCCTCAGCCCCTAAGCCTATGATCACCACCGTTCTGGATTTATTCTCCTTGTAGAGTTACTTCACAAATGTATATGCTATTTCAACTGAAAAGTAAATTCCTTGAGAGTGAGGACGGTGAAATGGGAAGAGAACGAACATTCACTGTTCTGTGTCTTATGTGTGAAGCGCTGTAAGATTCTACACAAATGTCTCACAAAACCCTCTCACCTATGCCTCACGGACATCCATGTGGTAGGTATTACTAAACCTCTTAGAGATGATGCATATGAAGTTCAGAAAGGCAAAGCAAGGGGGCGCCTGGGTGGCTCAGTCCTTAAGCGTCTGCCTTCGGCTCAGGTCATGATCCCAGGGTCCTGGGATCGAGCCCCGCATAGGGCTCCCTGCTCCGTGGGGAGCCTGCTTCTCCCTCTCCCACTCCCCCTGCTTGTGTTCCCTCTCTCGCTGTGTCTCTGTCAAATAAATAGGTAAAATCTTTAAAAAAAAAAAAAAAAGAAAGAAAGAAAGAAAGAAAGGCAAAGCAAGTTGGTCAGACGATAAACTCAATAACCCGTTGAGTCATGCCTGAGTGGCTCCACGGGGCCCATGTTGCCTCTACGACCGCCTGTTCCTATACCCTCAGCAGAGTGCTTGCTCACAGTGCTGCAAGCAGACAAGACATTCCCATGCCTTCCTGACACGAGCCAAGCTGAAGGATCGAGAAGTGGGTAGTCTCATGACCATACTTTGCTAATTATATTTTATAACCAAAGTCTAGCCCTGTCTGTGGCTCTTAAGGAAATAAAAGGAAAATAAAGAAGTTGGTGAACAAGCCTGACTATCACAGGTCTGCACATCTGTACCACGCTCTGCACCACTAACCAGAATACTAGGAACTTTCTAACATGCTGTACCCATGGGGGAAAAAAAAGATTTCAGATTGTAAGTGATGTATTAAATTGACTTGGGAGACTATATTAAAAAATGGTAACCACAGGACTGCATTTGATATCCTTTTCCCTGAATAGGAAGAATCGGACTGATAAGCATCTTACTGTACTAACTATCACTTATTGCATCCTTAGGAACCCTATGCATACCTTATGAATCAGCAATATTTCTGCTCCTGAGAGAATCTGTAACTGTTAGCTGAAAAAAGGAGTGTTCAAGGCTTATGTTATTTTCCTTTCACAATGTTTGTAATTTATATTGCCTAAAACTTCAAATGAAATAAGATTCTACTTCAAATAATTCAGAAGAGTGACTCAAAAATTTACTGTAGCAATTTCAGACTGAAGTCAGTATTAAAATCCCTACACTGTTTTTCAGACTCCTTTACTTATACCTTAATTACATTTCTGTGGCAGTATTTACAAATGCTAACCATGAATTTCCTTGTGTATCATTTGCATGCTATAAAAATAAAACGAGAGGGACTAAGTGGTTAAGTGTTGATGATTATCAAAGCCCCGAACTTAGTTTTCAGTAGTAAGCTTGGTAGGGCTTATTAGATTATTAAAAATGATTCAATAGGGCGCCTGGGTGGCTCAGTTGGTTGAGCAACTGCCTTCGGCTCGGGTCATGATCCTGGAGTCCCGGGATCGAGTCCCGCATCGGGCTCCCTGCTCGGCAGGGAGTCTGCTTCTCCCTCTCCCACTCCCCATTTGTGTTCCCTCTCTCGCTGTGTCTTTCTCTGTCAAATAAATAAATAAAATCTTTAAAAAAAAAAAAAAAAATGATTCAATAAACTCTCTAAGTGAATAAATGCAGGTTATGCATGGACCAATGATGAGCTTGTGCATGAATCACGGGTTAAGATTAATCAAATGTCCATCTGAGTCCAGATTTTTTAAAAGGCCAGAAAAAAAAATTACGCAATTTATTAAATAGGAGGTAGAAGAGGAGACAGATACATAAACCACAAAACAGATTGAGAAAGCTCCAAAAGGCACAGAGAAAATGGACTAAAATGTTATAAATGGAGAAGATAGTAGTTTTGGTTCAAAAACATGCCAATTGATAATGCACAGAAGTCCTGGTTGGTGAAACTTACCGCTAATTCACTGATATCAAACTCATCATCACCCATCATCCAGAGGCTTGCTGATGTGCCAGTTATTTACACTAGCGTGGCTCCCTCAGTTTCCTCCTGTATAACACCTTAAGGTCTCTCCCAGCACTGCATTACCACTTAGGCTTTCTTAGCACAATTCCAAATTTTGTGTTTCTTGTCCTTTTAAGTGGCCTTTCAGCTAAAAATTTCAGAGCCACTCAAAGATTACTCTTAAAGCATAAGAGATCGTATCATGGGCTAACTTAGCACTGCTTTCATAAAGATGTCTAGGATGCTTAATAAATCATATTGAGTGACAACAGCGAAGAAGAAAATTCCAGGCCTGCTTGATATTCGTGACCTGTCTATAACAGAAAATGGAATTCTCTGCAATCCAGCTACTAGCCAGGCCTCTGCCCATTATCAACCCTCCTTTGATAATGTTGATACTGCACTACATTGGTTATATTTTTAAAGTAAACAAATACGTGTTTAGAAAGTTGTAACAAATATAGGTTTCTAAGGTCAAAGACGCTGACATTTACAGAGATAGACCTTACATGGGGGCTATGAAGGGTAAGATTTCCTGATAATACAGGCAACAGACACAAAAAAAGTCAATGGTGAGGAGGAGACAGAATTTTAAGCAGGTACTATGGGAAGCTGGGATGACTGAGATACATCTGTAGATTTCCAAGTCCTACTGTTAGTAATACAAACGTCGGCCTGGAAAGGAGGAGAAACAAAGAACTTCCGTAAACAAGACCTTATAAATAGCATCTCACTCAGTTCAAGAACATTGACCAAAGGCACGCTCTGTGGGAAGCACTTGGTGATACGAATTCCTGCATCCATCAGTATTAAATCCCCAAGACCCTGCAGTGGAGAAGTGCTGAGCTGACAAGCAAAGTCAACTTCCCAAGCCACTCAACGCAGAAAACTAGGATACCTACCTATCTAAATTTCCATATGTATACAGCTACCAACAAGCACAGGTACGGTACTGCGTCCTCAACCCATTTACGACAGCACCAGCACTCTGTGGGAGGGCCTTCTGCACCCAAGATCCAAACTGTCTAAGGAAGATACACCAACCCATGATAAGTCTCTACCACGTAGGGTCAGTTTTTCAAATGGGGCAACCTGCACACAGATTGTACAACTATTCCAAGTCTAAAGCTAGTCCATGAAACAAATGGGGAGCACTCCAAGATGCTATTAAAGTGGAACAGGAGAGTATAAGAAATGAATGACAAGAAACTGGAACCTTGAAGCATTGCTGGTGGAAGGTAAAATGGTGCAAATATAAAGGTAAAGAGGAAATGAATTGCAACTTTTCCATTTTTACAAGGAAAAATATTGTGTACCTGCATGAGAGATCACAAATTACTAGGTATCTCTTAAGAGCCTTAGTGAACTTAAATGATCAGCATGTAAAATCATGCAGGGAGGAAGGACCTCTGCAGTGATTGATGACTGTGCCTGATTAGCTATTATTTTTTAATCAAAAATTCTGTTTGGCCAAACAATAAACATTTCTACTCATCACTAAAAAGTGGAGATAAATTTGCATAACACTAGTGAATATTTACTCACTCTCTGTTCCCAGTATCATCCGACTCACATTGACAATAAGAAGAAGAGGAAAAGAGCGACACCGGTTTTCCTTTATGTTGCAAAGATTTTCTAATTTATTTAATATCCTGTTCCCATATAATACATCTCTTGAAAGCCTTCTCTCTGTGGTCACATTCTGTTCTCCCCTACTGAAAATTCAGAAAGGAAACAGATGCCTCATCAGACATAAGCTTGACTGTGCCATGGCTCTGCCTAGTGATGCCAGCGCAAAGGTGTTGGCTAAAGGGTTAGACTAATTTGTAAACAACATTAAAACATCTTGATTGCATTTCTAGAATTTATACATTGGCATAGCATTTTATACAATTCACTCAGGAAAACGAAGATTATAAACGCATTAAAATAGTTACAAATGTATGAGTAAGAAACAAACAAAAAACTCACAAACCTTCTTGTGAAGACACAATGGGTGGCATGTAATCGGGAATGTACTCTTTTCTTTCCTCTGCATCTTTACTTCCAGGTTGAGGAAATTGGAGGACATTGTTCTTACTAACAGGAAATGAAGGAATTTGATGTGGGAAAGTCACAGGTTCAATATTGTGAATATAGTCTTCTAGTTCATGAAGGCTAACCCCCATAAGCTGGAAAGCTTCACCAACATCATCCAAAATTGGGTCTGTTCGGCCATCTGAAACAAAGTCAAAAGCCAAGCAAATTACTTTAAGAAAATTCCATGAATACTTTTTAAAATATTAAGAAGTACTGGGTTCACAGGTAGCTCAGAATCAAATATACTATACATACTTAAGACTGAGTTATTGGAAAGAATTTAATAGATTTTAAATGAAAGAGCATACTGTTTAAATATTAGAAAGCTGATTCCTGAAGTCAATTTGAAATACGATCTGACAACCAGACAATTCACACTAACAATCAGCTAGTACCGAATAAATTTCAGAAGTAGTTTACAGACGAACAGTGACGGACCAAATGTAAATGCCCAGTAAATTTTTTTTTTTTAAGATTTTTTATTTATTTATTTGACAGAGAGAGACACAGCAAGAGAGGGAACATAAGCAGGGGGAGTGGGAGAGGAAGAAGCAGGCTTCCCACGGAGCAGGGAGCCCGATGCGGGGCTCGATCCCAGGACCCTGGGATCATGACCTGAGCCGAAGGCAGACGCTTAACGACTGAGCCACCCAGGCACCCCAATGCCCAGTAAATATTACTACTGCTGTTTTTTATCAAATGACTAGAATGCTGTGCTAAGTAAATGTCCATTCCATTTTCACCATTGTTCAATGATGCATCTCTGGAACCTAAAACTGTGGCTGGCATACAGCTGGCACTCAATAAATATTTTTTGAATGAACTCTAGTACTTCCTCTCCGCCATCCCAGATTTCACTCTGTCTGGTTTCGGTTACCCACAGTTAACGCGGTGAAGCAGCAGACTTGGGAGGGTCAGCAGTAGCCTAACCCTATGTCACAATGCCTACGTCATTCACCTCACTTCATCTCATCACATAGGAATTTTGTCATTTCGCATCATCACAAGGGCGAGTGAGCACATTAAGATATTCTGAGACCGAGAAAAAGTGATCATTCACTTAACTTTTATTACAATATGCTGTTATAACTGTTCTGTTTATTATTCGCTATTGTTGTTACTCTTTTAATGTGCCTAAATTTATAAATTAAACTTCATCATAGCTCTGTACAGGAGAAAACACAGAATATTTGGGGTTCGGTACTATTCGTGGTTTTAGGCATCAACTGGGGGGTGGGTCTTGGAATGTATCCCCCGCGGATGAGGGGAGACAACTGTATGGCACTGAATCAATTTTTTAAATCCCAGAAAATTTACAGAAAACACTTAGATCAGAAAGATAATCTATGTGCAAATTTTAAATGTCATTAGAAGACACCATACAAAATGGACAGAGATAGAAAGATACAAAGTTAAGGCGAGATTCTCTTTACAAAAGTGGTGTTTTTTGTTTGTTTTTTTTTTTTTAACTGAAATCACTTCACTTCAAACTCAGTATGTCTGAAATTAAATCATGCTGTAAAATGAAAATAACCCAAAGTTTATAAAAATTAGACACATGCTTGCTCACACCCACATAAAAAAGTTCTGGAAGGATATACATCCAACCGTTAACAGTTTAAGGGGCTGAAAGCTGCAGTGCAGAGGGAAGGAAGCAGGAGACTCTCACTTGTAACTTCAAACATTTCTGTAGTCTCTCAATTTTGCTACAAGTAGGGGTTACTTCCATGATGTATAAAATAGCAGGGATAAATAAAATGGATATTCATTCTTCCTCTTAATGATGTAGATATGCATTTCAACTCTTCTATTCCTAGGAAAAGCAGTAGTACTCTCTCAGTCCAGAATAAATGATCATCTTGAATTCCTGCATATGCTTTGCAATTTCAACGCAAGACCCCTGGTTCTCCCCTCTTCCTGTCCATTTCTGGCCACAGATTTCAGAACATTTTCTTTCCCTCTCTTCCTACCATCACTCTCCTAGGTCAATTTCCAGGTATCCTCACTTGAGTCTCTCTTGCACTCAGCGGGAGCACAATTTTCTTAAGATATCACTTTCATCATACTGTTTCCCTCCTTAGAAGCATGCAGTGTGTCTGACCATGCTTTCATTTCCTCTACGTCCCTCCCAAATCTGATTTCACATGTTCTGTAACACCTTCCTAATGAACTGGCCACATATGTCAAGTTGGCCACCTCACTGGTACTTTCATCACACTCAGTCCTACTTGGGTATCATAGGTGATGCTTTTCTCTAGCCTGGCGTCCACTCCCACCTCTATATAGGCAGGCTTCACAGCTCAACTCAAATTTCATCTTTCCTGTGAAGTCATCCTGCCCCAGCCCACAGTCATCTTCCTTTACCTTCTTCTTTTTGCATTTACTGCCTATATCATGCAATTATTAAGTCACAAGTACTAGTCTTAAAGAGTCATTCTGAAATATTTAGCACCTACTTTCGGTGCACGCACACATATTTAATACATAATACGACACAGCGAGAAATATTTGCCCTGAATGCTTTCACAAATCATTACCTTAGAGAAATTTAAAAATGCATCATTTGTTGAATTAATAGCAACTTCTGATACTTGCTTTAACTTGAGAGCAATTTTTTTAAAAGGAGCAAACATCATCAGTTTATTTTGTTGACAGTCTGCACCTTTGACCACAACTTGTGGGCAGGGACTGTGCCTTAGGACGTTGATGTCTCCAACACAGTGCTCAGTCCTTTTTTTTCTTAGATTTTATTTATTTATTTATTTAGAGCATGAGCAGGGGGAAGGGCAGAGAGAGAGAATCTCAAGTAGACTCTCACTGAGTGCACTGAGTGCAGAGCCCAACACTGGGCTTGACTTCATGACCCTGAGATCATGACCTGAGCCAAAATCAAGAGTTGGCCGCTTAACCAACTGTGCCACCCAGGGGCCCCACTGCTCAGTTCTCAGTGGTGCTCAGTGAATGTCGTCAAAAAGACAAAGAGGATTTAAAGAAGGAGAATACAAGACTGCACAGTGGTAACCTGAGATCAAAATCTGAGTTTAAAACTAGGATAGTATAAAAAAAAGAACCTAAAAAAAGTCTGTAACTAGTAAGTATACCAGGAATCGGCATTTTTAATAAGTCACAAAACTATGATGGAGAATAATGAACCTGATAATCACATTCTCACTAAAAGCAAGAAAACTGGCTGCCAAAATTCGGTAATTAGAAAAGGGATTAACATTAACACATAACAATGATTACTTGATGACTTTGGAATACCTGGTTACTTGCAGTGCCAGCACTGTTCTGTGTATAAGGCAGGAAAGGTAACTATGTATTCAGGGGATATTTTCATTACCTAAAAATACAGAACATCTGTCCTTATTTAGGGAACTTGGTAGCAAAAATATAATCTGGACTATGCATAACCGCAACAGTATACTCAAGGACCATGAAAAGGGAGAGGGAAGGAAAAGAAGCAAAAGCCAAGAGAACAGTGTGCTGGTGGTGTACTTTCAAGATAACAATGAATGAGAGTTACTTTGCAGTGCCATATTTAGATTAGAAGGATCAGTGAAATCAAGCATTCAAAAAATACCACATTTTGGAACTCAAAAAGTCAAGTGACTAAACAGCTTTTATGGTAGTAGGTTATCAGTTCATTCATTTCTTCAGCAAATATCTCCTGGGTGCCTAGTAAATGATAGCACCGTACTAGGTTACAGAATACAAATATAATAAATTTGTCGCCTAGGGAGAAGAAAAGGAAAGGGTGAGAAACAGACACAGATGATTACAAAACAAGGTGTTACATACAGGAATATGTGCAGAATTAGGAGAACAGATGACATATGAGTTTCCCAAATCAAGTGATAAGTGAATTTCAAAACAGAAGTAGTACCACCGGTGCACCAGGGGGTGAGGGATACTCTAGGAAACCCCATGTGTATAGGAATGGATAGTTTAAAATGTTTTGGATAAGGCAGGTAGTTCAGCATGGCTGCAATCGGAACAGCAGGAGTAAGAAAAAGCTCACAAAGAAAATATGCTGTTGAAGAGTTGAGATGTTCAGCCTGCAAGCAATGGTGTACAAATTAAAATATTTTTAAGAATGACACGATCAAATATGTTTATGGACAAATTACTTTGACAGCACTGTGGAAGCAGGAATGGAATTGGGGGCTCAAGAAGTAAAGTGTATCTGTGGGTCTCAATTTTCCAGTCTAGGATCCACTTCAAGGAAGCAAAGTATCTTATGAAACACTTTACCCAGTTCTCCAGCTTACCCACCTTAAGAGTAACGACCTGAAATTTCAATGAATGGCAGTTCCCCCATACATACACATAGACACACACACACTTACTTCACATCAGTGGGATGCTGTGTGGTTTCTATTAAGTATTCCGAATTATTAAATGCCATCAGCTATAGATACTACTGGACACTCACTTAAAAACCAAGTACTGCAGCCCAGACTACCTGGGGACCCTTGTAAATTGCCTATGTTCCCTCTATTACACTTTTATAACCACTGATATGAAAATATCAAGGAGGAAATCAATGAGTAACGGGGATGTAAGTGAAAGTTAATCTAAGTGAAACTGACAAAGTTGGCCTTGGGAATGAGTAAACAGAGATACTGTCTATGAAATGAACAGATACAGAAAGAAGAGGCAGTGTCCCCAACGGAGCAGAGCTGTCAACGAGTATGTGTTGTTATGAGCTGAAGAATGGCTAGCCTTGTAAGAAACGGCCGGTAGACGGAGCGCCTGTGACAACTAGTTGTAGTAGTTTGCAGGCAAGGGAGGAAAAGGACCAAAGTAAAAGAGGCTGCAAGGCATTCTGGAGGTGGTTCTACACGCAGCAAAAATGAGATGATGAGAAAGACCGATGCATATTTCCGATGAGAAGACGTGAGAGGGTGTGGAGCTGAGAGCGGAGACAGGGGTCCCGGCTGGAGGCGGGAAGTTTGTGGATGAGGAAGAGGCACCAAAGGGATGACTGGAGTTTCCAGGGGCAGTGGAACCCGAGGGACGTCAGAGGGCGAGAAAATGCCCGATCTCGGGGTAGGGGTAGAGGACGAACACCTTGGAGACGGTGAGATAGAGAGGGGAGACCGGAGGTGTCACTCGTGACTGGCCAGAGGCAGCCCTCCCGCACCCAGCCCGGTACTCACACAGCTCAGAGTACCGATGGCAGCCCCGTCCCAACTGCTGCAGATAGCGCTGCAGCACGTCCGTGAGGAGGTGGCAGGCGCTGAGCTGCACCGAGTCCCAGCCCAGCGCCTGGCAGATCTGCGCCACCGAGACCCTCAACAACGACCTGGAGTAACTCTCGCACATCCCGCTCCGTGGACTCCACCGCAGCCCTTGCTGCCACTCTCTCCACCCCCACCGCCTAACCTTAGCAGAGCCCTCGATTCATCCTCTAGGGCCCCCGCGGCGGGGAAATCGTCCCCCCGACCCCTGGCGACCACCTCAAAGCGCCAGCAGCACGGAGCGCGCCAGCCTGAGAGCCGCCATTTTGGACTCGCTCCGCCTCCCGCTGGACGGTCGCCGGGGCGAGGCAGCACTAGCCGAATGTTGATCGCGTCAATGAGGAAGCTCCGCCCTGTTGGGGCAGAGCGATGGTGTCGGAAGCGACTCTTGGGCCTGGAAGGATGCAGGAAACGGCTGTGCTGAGCGCAGGTGGAGGATGCGCCCGGGGAGGCAGGTGCTTGGGGCCTTGGGTGGGCTCTCTTGGAGGGAAAAGGAGAGGGGACCGTCAGTGGTTTAGGAGCAAAAGAGGGAGTCAGGATATGAAATCGAAATGCGGGTGTTAGAAGTGGGAACCTGAGAGGCTGTGAGTGCAGGGGCGGGATTTGCAGCGTGGGAACTTAAGTGCCCCCAAACGCGGATCTGATCCGATCTTGCCTATGCTGCTGCTTACCATGTATAGATAGGTTAAACCAAACCCAAGCTGCTCAGAGGTTAGAATCAGGCGAGTGAGACACTAGCCTCGGTGCAAAATTTATGGGAGCACAAGAAAACTGAAGATCAATCATTTTTTAATACAGTATTAAAAAAAAAATCCAAACCACTTCCCCCAAATTCCTGCCTTACTCCCCTCATTCTAATCCCAGCCCTGGGTTCAATAAAACTCAGTTGCCTACAGAGGACAAATAAGTACCTTAAATCGATGAAGCAGGCTGAGAGAATGGGGAACTGTTGTCTACTCAAGACTCTTCTCCCAGCCCCAGTCAAGTGTTGCCAGATCTCTCCAGACGACCGGAACTCTGGACTTTGTGATAAATATCTCGAGTTATAAATATTACCCAACTTATGGGTAGTCAATTGTAATGGCTGATCTAATGATCTCTTAAATATGCCCTTTTGTGCTCCCCCCCCACCCCAAGCTTCTAGAGTGTTCCTTCCTTCCTTCCCCTCATCTCTCTCCTCTGTATTTCTCTGTCAATTTCTCTATTCTTCTACTTGGCACAGTGCATTTAGTATTTGAGTTTATGCGCCTTTCCCAATAAATCGTGTTTCTGAATGGATCTACATTCTCCCTACAGGGAGTATTCCAGAACTGTGAACATAATAGATACTCAATTTTTAAAAGTCAAAACCACAGTAGAACTGAAAATGTGGTGCTTCAGCCAAATGACAATTCTGAAGAGATGGTGCTCCGTGGTGGGGTGCCTATAATATTTTCTTCAGTGACACTTGTGTCCTCAAGATTATCGGGGACCTTTGGGATGCAAACTCTATGGGAGTTTTAGCCTTAGGACTTTTAGTCCTAACCTTACTTGACCATTTTGTAGCCATTTGTTACTGTTGAACACTACCTTAATTTTGAAACTCTCTTATACCTTGGATTTCACAATACCTTACTATCTTGCTGTCCCTTCAGTATTATATTAGACCCTTCTTCATTTGCCTCTGTGTGTGTGTTCAACTCCTTAATCTTTTATTTCGGAAAATTTCAAACCTACAGCAAAGTTGAAATGGAAAAGTGTAAGCACAGGCATATACTTCACCTAGATTCATCAATTGTTAATGCTTTGTTACATTTACTCTATACGTATACACACATACTTTTTTTTCAGAACGGTTTGAGAATAAGTTGCAAACTTCATCACACTTAACTCAGAAACACTGGGGCGCCTGGGTGACTCAGTTGGTTAAGAGTCTGCCTTTGGCTCGGGTCATGATCTCGGGGTCCTGGGATCGAGCCCCGCATCGGGCTCCCTGCTCCGTGGGAGGCCTGCTTCTCCCTCTCCCACTCCCCCTGCTTGTGTTCCCTCTCTCACTGTGTCTCTCTCTGTCAAATAAATAAATAAAATCTTTTAAAAAAAGAAAAGAAAAGAAAAGAAACACTTCAGTATGTATCTCCTCAAAGCAAGGATATTCCCCAGGAAGTTATTTCTGGGATGGAGATCAGCCTGCAGAAGGTTTATTAAGGAGTGTTCCAGTGGCTGCTGAACCTGTCCGTGGTCCAGCAACATTGGGCAAGAGAGTTCCAAGAGACACCCAGCCAGACCACTTGGGTGCCACCCATCTCTCCTTGCTGCCCACTGTGTAACTACAGCGTGGGCTCCTAATGACCGGAGTCAGTTATTCCTACCTGCACAATGACTTCTCTTTCTGCATGCTGACCCCTGGCTGAAGTGCCCAACTGGCAACTGTAGCTAATATTTCAGTGGGACTCCTGTGTGTCCCGTGGTGAAAGCATTCCCCCTTTTGCAAATTAGAACTATCAACCTGGAGGAGCCAGAGTTGCAGGGACAAGAACAGTTTCACAGGTGGGTCACTGAGAGTTACGTTTGTAGGGGCCAAAATTGTCAAATGATACATGGAGATACAATGGGGACCACTGGCCCTGCATTCTTTGAGTCCTTAAGGATGCCACTAATTTCTCCCTTCCCCTTCTCCCTGAGCTACAGGACCAATCTCAAGAGCTTGTTTCAGCCTCCCCGCTACCATAGTTCTGACCCCGCAGGCCAAGGAATCAGTGTGGAGGTTGTGCCAACTTCCCTGTATGTCTAATGTAACTACACATTGGGGGATCAGGGAATTGAAATCCTTAAAATGTTTGAGTATTTCCTTTCTCCAGTGGGTGGTTACTTGAGTAAGTGACTGTTGGTTCCTTTGCCCAGAGGAGTAGGGACATCATTATCCTCTCCATTTGGTGTTGAGTTCTTCTTCCTAAAGACTTAAGAGTTTGTCTGAAAATTGGCTCAGATCCAGACGTTGGGTAAGGAATCATGGCTGCTCATTGGGGCAACCGTCCTCAGCCACCTAGTTGTCTATCCGTGAATTATTTTGATGGTACAGATTGAGGAGCCCACTCATCGGCTGCCCATCTGTCTGTTTCACCCACCCTTGTTCCGGGAACCATCTCTAAAACTCACCAGGTGACTTCCTCCCCCACCTCTTAACTTCTCTTATCGTGAGTTCATTCACGTGGCTTCTGACTAATACACAGCGAAGTACAGCCCTTTTGGCCTGTATTATTTTACAGTCCTACTGTCCCCACTTTGCTTGAATATCTGAACACTGATACCTCATACCAGCTTGTTTCCACTTTATACCGCCCTAGTTCACCCCTGGTAAAAGTTTTACAGCCTGCACATTCTGGAACTACCTACCTTGTGCCAGGGGCTTATCATGCTCCATCTACCACCAGTGCTGAGGTCCTCAGGGCCAGCCAGGTGGCTGACCCAGCTCCTAAAATCCTCCTGTCTTAGTATCTACTGCCTCCACCCCTTCCAATACAAACTGCCCCAAGTGATGGGGCGCCTGGATGGTTCGGTCATTAAGCATCTGCCTTCAGCTCAGGTCATGATCCCAGAGTTCTGGCATCTGGGCTCCCTGCTCAGCGGGAAGCCTGCTTCTCCCTCTCCCACTCCCCCTGCTTGTGTTCCCTCTCTCACTTTCTCTCTGTCAAATAAATAAATAAAATCTTAAAAAAAAAAAATTGCCCCAAGTGAGACTCTCCAGGAAGCAGCCTCTGAGATGGAGATCAGTCTATAGGAGTGCTCTTGGGATCAGGACCCAGGGAAGGAAAGCAGGTGGGGGTGGGGGAAGGGAGACATCCTGTGAGTTCAGACAAGGGGGACTGGCTTTATATTCCCACACTGAGCAGGCACTGGGTGTGGGCTGCCCAGGAGGGAGGGGGCTGTGATCTGGGGCAGGGCAGTCTCCAGCTGAGGATTCCAAAGAGGGTTAAGTGCTGAGGGCTGTGTCCTGACACAGTTCCAGAAGCTCGGGAGACACACCCCTAAGTCCTACTGGGGGGGGGGGTGGAGGCGGGAGGATCTGGGAGGAGCATCACACCTTCTGCTACACCATAATACCATTGTCACACACAACAGACTCAAGAGTGATACAGTAGTATTACCCAGTATCCAGTGGGTATTCAGATCTTCCCATGGTCCCCAAATGCCTTTTAGCTTTTTAATTTTTCAATCCATAATCTAAGAATCCCTCCTTGCATTTCATTGACATCTCTATAGTCTTTTTTAATAAGATCAGCACTCCCCCCCCCCCCCCCCCCCCCCCCCCCCCCGCCCCGTTGTTTTTTGGGCTTTTTTTTTTTTGGTCTTTTATGACATTTTTGCAAAGTCTAGGAGTTTTGTTTTGTTTTGTTTTTTAGGACAGTTATTTTATAGAATGTCTTGCAATCTTTGATTGTTTTCTCACCTGATTAGGTTCAAGCTAAACATTTTTGGCAACAATATTCCTACACAGGTCAACAGCAAGGGTCATGTTGTGCCATCACTAGTGACAAAGTTTGGTCATTTGTAAAGGTTAGGTATCTACCAGTCACCATTGTAAGGTATCCTTTTTTTTTTTTAACTTTGAGATTAATAAGTAATCCATAAGGTGATACTTTGAGCCGATTTGAATAACCTGCTTCTCCACAACCTTTCGCCACTGTGGTTTTATGAGCATCCATGTCTGATCTCTTACTGAGTCAGTCAGTCATTACTCTGGTAGTTATTAAGCGTTGATTTTTCTAATCTGAGCGTTTTTTTCTACCTTTCTTAGCAGACGTTCTAGAAAGTTCCCTCATTTTTTCTAGTATGATGTTAGTATGGAGTCAGACATGCTTTTTATCCAGTGAGCTAGAATCTCTTAACATTATTATTCTTTTGCTGCTTAAATTATCCTGTATTTGGCCAGCAGGAGTCCTTTCAGGCCAGTTGCTGTGTGCTTTTAACATGCCTCTGTCATTCACTGAGTGTTTCCATACTTGGTGGCACAAGATTTTCCCAGGCTCACCTTATGCTCTTCCCTGCCCTAGACTTAGAATTAGCCATCTCTCTAAGGGGCTCTCGTTCGCTATTTAGAAACCAAGATATGGGCTCTAGCTGACCTTCATTATTACTGGGGTGTCATTGCTTCAGGGGCCTTTTGGTGGAGAAAACTAGAAAATATAAATATTCCAAAAGTCTGAAGTACATACTGATGCCTGATTCAAACCCCTAACTCCATATTCTTTACCTCCTCCCATTTCATATCTCCCTCCTCCCAAAGTAAGAACCCTGATTTCAATTATAGCAAATATTTGCTTTCTCCTCTAATGCCTTTGCCTAATTTTTAAGTATTTGTTCCCTTTTTATATGCTTCACTGCAGTAATTTGCATGGTTATATAAAGATGACTCCTTAACATAACGGTTTATCCTAAATTTTTCCTAAGTTTCAGACTAGTGTAACTAACTGTGTCTATTCAACAACTAATGTCTATCTGGATATCCCTTCTACAACTCATTTAATTAGTGTTTGATGGATGCCCCAAACGAAACTCATCGTTCTTTCTGTTCTGGGCTGTACACTTCAGGAGTTCACCTCAATTACTCATCAGTGCCCAGTATACAACATCGTATCTAGCGGGCAGTCAGTGCTCAATAAACGTATGCCTTCTAGAACAATTCATCTTGCAATAACGTGTAGAATTAGAGCACAATTGTCTATACTAAAAACCCAAATTATGGACTTTAAAACAGTGAATTTTACCACACATGTCTTCTCTCAGTGAAGGTGTTATTTTGAGAGAATCGGATTTGAGTGGTGGTAAGGAGACAAGCACCTCCTCCAAGAGCTGCAGCAGCGGGGACAAGGGGTGGCTGCTATCCACTGTCTGTTGACACACCAGTAGGACCCAGGGCCTGCAGACTGAACTTTCATCCTGAAAGCAGAGTGCTGACTCACCCAAGGACCCCTGGTCCTTACCATCCTGTCCCAGTGAAATGTGGAACGTGGAAGTGCTGGGGACCAGGATGAAAGAACCCAGCTGAGCGGGTTACAGCACAGGCCTAGGGGGCCCCAAGCACACTGGGGGCATCACTTTGTATTCAGCACTCACCCTGTATCAGATTCTAAGTATTTGGCAAGCATTAGCTCATTTCCTAACAACCCTATGAGGTACTATTTTCATCTCCATTTCACAGATGTTAAGACTGAAAGAGTAAGTCACTTGCCCAAGATCACACCACCAGTAAGGGTTGAGCGGGGTCTCCATGAAAACGTCATAGAATAGGTATTTTAAGATATGCAAGCTCTTAAAAGGTTTACCAATTTACCTGGAAGATGTACACCACCAAAACATCAGAGAGGGAAAAGTGTGACACAGGAAGTGAGCTCCAACCCAGGAGAGCGAGGCACCTGACATAGCACCACTGATAGACCAGAACGTCCATACTCCAGAGACAAACGGAGGGCTGGCACCATGAGGCCCCCACAACTGTTGTCCTCTCTTCTGAACCTCTGAGTCTGTCACGTTGAGCCTGACAGATTTTTACTCGACAATGTGCTTACATTCCTGCTTTTCTTCCTGCTGTGTTGTCTAGAATATGCAGTTCACCCTCATGGAAGTGTTCTGTTGTCCTCAAAACTGGAGATGGGCCAACGTGTTTAGAAGCAAGATAAAAAACGCCACCTAGCCCCATTCCTCGCTAACATTCCTGAAGGTGATCTAGTAGTTTGAACACACGTACTGTCTGCCCGATGCCTCAGCCTCATTCATCGACCCGTCAAGTGATTCCTGTAAAGGCTCAGGGAAGCTAGAAAAGGACCCTGGGTGCTGTTCAGTTTCTCTTCCGCAGCTTTCTTGTAAGAAGGCAGTACTGCTCCTTACAGGCTTGTGGTTGCTCATCAATTTTTATATTACTTACCATTCACTTCATTTTTGTGAAAATAGTTGTTGGCAAAATAATAAAGCATTTGAAGAAATCTTTCTAAATAGATGTATTTAATGGTTTTTAAAAGTCAAGAGCAGCATACAAATTGTTAAATGAGAATGGGTATATTATATATATATATATGTATTTAAAAGTTTTTATTTATTTGACAGCGAGACAGACAGCGAGAGAGGGAACACAAGCAGGGGGAGTGGGAGAGGGAGAGGCAGTCCTTCCACGGAGCAGGGAGCCCGATGCGGGGCTCGATCCCAGGACCCCGGGATCATGACTTGAGCTGAAGGCAGACGCTTATTACTGAGCCACCCAGGCGCCCCTATATTTTTATATATTATTTTTTTATAGTTCTTTTTGTAATTTATATATTACTTTTGTAATTAAAAAAATAATTTCCCTATTTTAAACAAATAGGAAAACCCTGACATTTTGGCACAGCCAACTTGTGCATAATCAGGTTAGGCATCCAATCTTAATGGTTATCTAAATGTGAATATGGAATGAATTATCATACTGAAAGATTTCTCAGTGCTTGGAAAAGATACTTAAATTTTATTTATTTATTTATTGAAGATTTTATTTATTTACTTGAGAGAGCGAGTGTGAAAGAGATCAGAGAGAGGGAGAAGCAGACTCCCACTGAGCAGAGAGCCCAACGGGGGGCTCGGTCCCAGGACCCTGAGATCATGACCTGAGCCGAAGGCAGTCACTTACCCAACTGAGCCACTCAGATGCCCTGATATTTAAAATTTAAAGTAAGTATATGCCTGGAATTCTATATCCCATAGATGAGAAAGAGCAAATGACTCCAATAGCATTTTTACTTCATTTTGTTGGATGTTCTTTTTGAAAGAGCAGAAGAATGAAAGCCTGGGCTAGCTTGTGGCCTGCTGCCTCTTCCTTCCCCCCAACCCCAAATACTCTGGACTTGCGAAGGGTGTTCTGGAACTGTAAAATCAGCAGAGGCTCTTAGATTATCTTCTTACCAAAAAATTTTAGCAGTAGCAGGTCAATATTTTTAAGTACTTTTAACATCCCACTTTGAAAACTATTAACTACTGTTCCTATATAACAAGAAAAGACAGTGATTTTCTTTCGGTAAGTTGTTTATTGTAAGATAATTTACAAACCTCTTGCTGTCTTTAGTAGTTTAAACAATGGACCAACAATTTCTTCTGACAAGGACAACAGTAAGCTAAAAATAAAATCAGCTGGCTGAATTTTCCTTCTTTACCTGAAAAACAAAGTACAGAACAAATAAAAGTCAGTTTTGGAGGGAAAAATAATGATGTCAAGAGACAATACCTATTTAAGTGGGGTTTAAAGAACTGACTTTACACAATAAAATGTTTCTATATACTAGTTGTTCTCAAATTTTGGTCTAGGGACTTTTCCACGGAGTCCATGAAGGCAAACTACTTTCTTATTTGCCTGTTTTACTCATTCTCAAGAGTACATGGTAGCATTTTCCAGGGCTAAATGACATGTACTATCAGGACAGAATGAATACAGAAACAAATGAGAATCTAGCTCTCTTCTATTATGTCAGAGATGAAGGGGTCCTGAGACCATCAAGTTTGAGAACCACCAGTCTATATTTAATATTTCAAAATAATGCTAATTCTCTATCCGTAAAGTTTATTTAATAAATCAAAAAAAAAAGTGCCTGGCATTACCCATATGCTACCACAAGCTGGCAGCTACTATAAATGGGCCAAAATCTAAATCTCAGAGAATCTGTTTCACTTGCTTAATCAGCGTCAATCGTATCTAGCTAGATTTCTTTCTGGTGGGGTTAGGGGAGAGAGTGTGAAATATTGCCACTTTACCTCTTGTCTGAGGATGAAACTTGGTTTTCATTAATCCCTGGTTATTATGTTAGAAAAAAAGACAAAACAAGCCAGTCAAGAAGCAATCCATGCTAGTTAATCAGGTATCATTTCCAACTAAAAACATCCGTTTCCACACTCGGTATCTTGAGGAAATCATGTAAATTAGTTACCAAACTATTCCTTTAAAACAGATCCGATGCCTGTTAAAAAAGTTACTAATTTCATTCTGGTTGGAACAATAAAACCATGTTGATGCAAGAAGGCAAGACTACGTAAGTGTAATTGAAGCCACTACTTTCCCGATAAATAGCACACAGTGTATTACTAAGGAGTCAAATGTGTTTGTATTAAATAGTAAAGTTTTAACCAGAATAATTGATAGGTTACAGAGCATGCAATCCACTCATATACACACTCCAAGCTTGGACTGCACAGCCAACCCTAAAGGATTTAGACTACTTTTCTAGAGAGCCAAAATTTAATAGTCAATTTCTGATTCTCAGTTTTTATGTCCCAATGTCCCTCTCCTCATTTCCCCTGGTTTTGCTCCTTTTTAGCCAGGTTTCCCACGTTTCTAGTCAAGGAAGAGGGCAGTCCTCAATACTGCAGATGCGGTCTCCTGGCGTTTTATTCCCAGCATTCCTTTTTCAAGAGCAAAACAGGATCCTTGGTTCCCTGGATCACAGTCCCTAGAACCTTCAGAATGCAGCTCTCTCCCCCAGGCCCCCTCACACTTACCACCCAAGAAGAAAACAGCTTAGCATTAGCAGTAGGACATACAGCAAGGAAGAGAATGAATAATATGCTTATGTAATCCTCGCCTTAGCCCCCATGTTATAGGACAAAACTGAGTCACAGAAAGAGTATCACAGCCAAGTTTATCATGCTAGGAAGTGGCAGGGCCATTCATCATTGCACTGTACTCTCTGATGCTAACACAACATTAGTGACTAGACTGAGAGATGGGTTAGTCTTAACAAAGTCATGCTTGGAAAGCAAACTAAGACAAGAACGCCTGGACTAGCAAAGCTGATGGATCTGACTGACAACTTATACAATGGTCTCCATCAGTTTTATGTGTCTCTTTGGCATTCTGCCCAGTTTCTATCCTGGGGAGATAATACTTCCTTAAGTATTTAAGGAATTACTTAATACCCAATTTAAATTTCACCTTAGTGACGAACCTATCTATCCCTGATTCGCAAACATGGATCCACATTTTCACACACCCACTGAAATGTTATCTCTCCCTCTTCTGAATTTCCACCTCTTAGGGCACATCACTCATTCGCTCAACAAGTATTTACCGAGGAAGTATGTGCCAGGTGGCAGGGCTACAAAAGTAAGACACAGTCCCTCCCAAGCCACAGGAGTACAGGCAAATAAAAAGGCAATTCCTAATAAAATAGTGTAAATGCTGAAAAGGGGAAGCACAGGATGCTAAAGGGTGCTCCACCCGAATGGTGAAGGAAGGCTTCCTGGAAGAAAGGCTTCTCTCAATTCAGGAGACAGAGAAATGGAAGTCTGTCTATCAGATGAAGAATCCAGGGTGCAAAAGGAAGAAAAGAATGGCATTTCAGGCAAAAGCACATGACGTGTTTGTAGAACTGAAGTACATCAATGCGGGTGAAGTTCAAGGGGAAGTGAGTCGTGGTGGTTAGGACTAGACTAGAGAGTGTTGGTGGCCAGAAAACACAGGATCACATTATCTCAAGCTAAGGTGTTCTGCAGGATGATTATGTAAGAGAATGGATTCTATTCTTTTCCTTGTAACAGCCTGTTGCAAGGCCAGACAGTAAATATTGTAGGCTTTGTGAGTCACATACTGTCTCTTTTTTTAAACAAAATAACCCTTTGAAAATGTCAAAACTGCTCTTGGCTCTGAGCCATAGTACGCTGACCCTCTTTTCTCCTGCAATTTCTAAGATAATTAGAAAAGAGGAAAAGAGTTTCCCTGTGGAGGCCGTGAGCTCTCTGAGGGCAAATACTGTCCCCACTACATCCTCAGTGTCTAGCACAGGGTCTGACACATAAGGGGCACTTGATATCCTTATTAATTCAGGAGAGAAATGACAAGGATCTGCATTAGGTGGGCATAAAGGGGAAAGAGTCAAGGGATATCAACAAGGTAAAATTTACAGAACTTAGTGACCAATTAGGAGGAGGTGAGAAAGAAGAGTCAAAGATAACTTACTATACATTTACCTCTCATCACAATTACCTACATGTTTTTGTTATCCTGTTACAACAGCAAAGCCTTGGTCACATCCTTTGACACTTCCTAGCACTGAACTTGACACACGGTGGGGGTTCAGTTTAGTCATTTTAAAAATAGACTCCCCATTTTCTCAACCCTAGTTTCATAAACCTTAACATTTCTAGACAACCAAGAAATTTTCTTGAGGAAAATGCTACATTATCATATGGTACTAACATAGAAAATTTAGTAAGAACCAATTTTGACCAAGATTTACCAAAAAACCCAAGAGTTAAGTGAAACCAAACCCAAAACCAGTCCTATAGTTGGAAAGCTTGGTTTGTAATGTTTTAAGTTCCAAAGACAGATTTTATAAATGATACTAAATTATTTACATCTTTATTCCTAATGCTTTAGGAAAGTGAGAGCTAACAATATACTGATTTCTAAAAGAAGAAACTAACCCCAAAGGTTTCAGCTTGAAAGAAGCAGAAGAAACCAGAGATCTCATTTTCACCAAATCTTTATATCCTTAAGGTAGATTACAAGGTTAGGCAACAGATCATTTCACCTTTAGCACAACAAAAGTGAAACTGAAACATCGTCACGTTAAGCCAGCTGACACGGAAGAGAGGAGGAAAAGTGTCTGGAGGCAATCTGCTGCTACTTACAGAGCTGCTGCGCCGGAGATGATTTCAATCAACTCTTTCGTGATGACAGCCTGGCGGGTGCGGTTGAACGTCAAGGTCAGTTTGTCAATCATCTCGGCTACAAACAAACAAAACAAAGGGATTAGACAACACTATCTCACACTACGAAAGAATAACTCATTCCTTAATGTATTCAGAGATGTATGTTGCTTAATTTAAAAATAAGAATTTTTATGTGTTTTTGGGTACCAAACCTGGCCTCTCAAAAAATTTCACAAAGATATTTTTACCTCTTCCATAGATACCTTTTCAAAGTACTTGCAAATTTACTGCCTACCAAGTGAGATATACTTCCTTAAAGGCAGAGATGATTATTTGTCTGTCTTTTGAGACGGAAAAATTCAAGGAAAGAGATGGTCATTGGTCAAAAATGTCACAGAATCAGTGGCAGAATCAGTGTCTTACTCAAACAGTAAGACAAGAGAACTGAGGACTGGGACTAGATCCTTGTTCTCTTGTTTCCTGATCTACTCAAGGGACAGTAATGTTTTTGATGCAAAGGTCCTCATGCTACTCTCAGCAAGAGAATAACGCTTTCAGAAGAGATCCACTGTGTGCTTACAAGCGTTCTTGCTAGCGTTGTCCATGGCCGTCATCCTGGCACTTTGCTCACTCGTGGTGGATTCCTTTAGAGAGTAGTAGATGATGCTGGCCAGATTGTATTCTTGGTAATTCTGCAGCACGTCAGCATCAATATCATCATAGATACTCATGCTCTCTGAAAGAACAAGTCATAAATTTCTTTGGAGTTACATAGTGCACAGAGGGATTAAACAAAAACAGCTTACCAGTCTAAAAACCCTTAATAATTACAGAGCAGAAATCAATGTAAGATAGGTTAAAACATTCAGTTCTGAAAGTTTCATCTATTTCCACACTATAGATTATAGGCTTTCACCAAAATATAATGTGTAAACAAAGCATTTGATATTCTACTGTAAATGCTTAACTTACTAAAACCTAAGAAGCGAACAATTAAAATAACTTCTCTGCATTTCATGGTCATGAGGTCCTCTGGATAGCATCAAACAGAGTGCCTGGCACAATGTCAGCAAATACTCAATAAATATTTTTTTAAAAAATAAAAGAATGAATGAAAAAACTGAAACTCGTTTAGTGGAATACAAAAATCCCAAATTAGCCATTTGATTATTGGAGAAATCTGCAGGTGTCCATCAGGTAAATGAGAGGGAAATGGAATACAGAAGAGGGGGACAGGAATCAGAGACCGACTTACATCTTGTTGATTACAATGCAGAAATTTAGTGGCACACCTCAACCTTCATTTATTAGGGTAAAGTGCTAAAGTATTGTACTTCATCAAACTTAAAATGCTATGGATGATAACCCCGATTTTAGACCATTAAGAAAGAAAATACCAACAATTAAAAATGGCATGCCATTGACTGGCAGAAACATCCCAACTTCAGAGACATTAAAATGTTAAAAAAGTATACATCTTAATACAGGAAATACTATGTACAGAAGGGGAAAATGCCTCAGGAAAATAAAATCGGTTCCAGAATATTATTTCTATGATGCTACCCTGAGCAATGATGACGTTACTCAAACAGTAAGACAAGAGAACTGAGTGGGTCAACGCAAATCAGTTGTGAGGACTGTTCACGTCACGACTCCAGAGCTGCTGAATATACTGTGCTTCGGGAGAGTGCCCAGACAGAGACTGCAAAGCCAATTCTAGCTAGGCTCTTCAATCTCTGAGAACAGAAAACACGTCTAATCATTTATTTATTTATGTTCTCTTAATGAAGGAATGGAGTCAGAGTCATTAATGAATGGATCAAGAGATCATGGAAGCCACTGACAGACGGTGATAAAGCCCAACACGGTTCTGTTACTGCCGAAAACAGGCCATCCTGACAAACACTATTTTCCCAAAGGTATAAACCTCTGCTTTCTACACAGAAAAATCCTTTTCCTGCAAAAACTACTTACCAGCACTTGCAACAGTTTCGAGGGAAAAGATGGGCTTTTCTTCTGTCTTGTAGGAGATGACAGACCTAGAAATTATACGAGCAAATGTCAATCTCAAAATAATAAACTGTTAAGTAAGCATTTACTTATTTTAAAGGATGAACACAAGCATGAAAAAGCTTCGATTTCTAAATTTTTCTTGCCTGAACTGATTAAAGATGATAGACCCTTCATCAAATTCATATCCGGAATTTAGCAGTTCAAGGGCAATAGCGGACGCATCCCCAAAAGTAGGAGGTTTTCTTCCCACTTCTTTGAAGGACACCAGAAACTGGTCAGAGTGAGTCCTACAAGAGAATCAGATCACACAGAGTAGTTTAAAGGAATACTTCTGCCGAAATAACACAGGGAACGAGGGAAAGTATTATCACTTTGGATCAAGTTTTTTTTGGGGGGGGAGGGGGGTGTTCACTGAATGGAGTTGTTCCATCCATTATTATGATTATTTAGTGGCTGCTAAGAACTAAGGACTAATAATCAGGCCTCTCTTGTGTTATATTTCTCTATGCCTTGATTTCTCTTCTTCCCATCTCAATTAACTGCTGTTCACTTCTGACATTTCCAAGCTGTGCTAGCTCTTCAGAGTCCTTGTTTGTTTAAAATGGCAACTAGCTTTTGATATTCCTACTGTGTTCCACTCATGGGTTGGATGAAGGAGAAACACAAGTAAAAAAACAGAAGAAATCTATATATTCTGATTGTCCTAAAAAAACAAAAACAAAACAAAACCCTCTCTATGGGTATAAAAATAGGTAACCAAAAAAAGACACACCTTGCTGAAATAAACTATCAAAGATACTCCCACTTATTCATGCTTGCACCCATTTACACATAAACAGTATCTATTTAAATTACCTATGAAGTATACCCCTGATTTTATCACCAATTCCAACAAGCATGACTTCTTTCCCAGCTGCTGTGAGCATGGCCGCCTCACTTTTCATCTGTTTAGCAACTGAGGAATGAATAGCACCACAGAGCCCTCGATCTGAGGACACACCAATAAGGAGGTGTTTCTTCTTGTCTTCAGGCACCTTAATATCAGCTTTTTCATACAGAGCTTAAATACAAACAAAAAAGCAAGAATTTAAAAATATGTAACATATACGAAATAAAGCAAAGATCCCTAATTTACAAAAGAGCTGAAAGAGTTGGCTGTTTTCGAAATGATGCATTTTAATGTAGGTGGCATCTGATATAATCAAAACTGTCTGTGTACTTATTCCATTTATAATCAGGTTGAAAACCATAAAGGTTTAATTCTCTATATGATAAAGGCTCCAAGGGCCAACTAATGGTCAATTTACCTCAAATGTTGACTTAAAGAAATCTCTAGTACAATTAAAGAATTTATAAGGAGGTCTGAATTACAGAGTACCAACTTACCTAGATACCAGACTTGGGAAGGATGCAAATCTTCAGTATACAAGCAAAAAAGTAAGAAGCAAATATTTACTGACCTGCTCATATAATCTGCATATCAAGCTCTTATAAAAACTTTTGGCATTAAAATAGCAGATGCCACTTTTATTCTGGGGATTGTTTTGACCACCTCACTTGGTTGGTCTAGCCTTGTCAGCGGCAGAGGCCAAGAGGGGATTAAATGGGATGAAATATGCACAGATTTTACTGGGGAAAACAGAGGAAATGGCTGTGGGAGAAGGCAGGAAGGAGTCAGAAGGGCCATCACAACATGATGCAGTTCTGACCTGCGGGAAAGAGGGAAGAGAGGTCGGGTGGCAGCTTCCTGGACCACTGTGCAGTTTAGGGGAAGTTCAGCAAGACCACTGGGGTGGCTGCAAGTCTCCCAAGAACGTGCTTGCTCAAGTATCCTGCCTGCTCAGGTGCTGGCTAGGCATGGCCCGGGTGCAAACGCAGGGTGAATTCCAGCAGCTGGTGCCCCTGGGGGTACAAGGTGCATCTTCACAGCCACCACATTCGCCCATTTCAACAAAATTCCTGCTATTACCTTTTTCATTATAGAGCAGGGATTCTCAAACGCCAACACCTGAGGTCCCTCCATAAAAAGCAGAGAAGTGGAGTGATGGGCATTAAGGAGGGCACTTATTGTGATGAGCACTGGGTGTTATATATAAGTGATGAATCACTAAGTTCGACTCCTGAAACCAATGTTACACTATATGTTAACTAACTAGATAATTTTTTTTTTTCTTTTTAAAGGAGGCTCCACCCTGGGCATGGAGCCCAATGCAGGGCTTGAACTCACCACTGAGAGCAAGGCCTGAGCTGAGATCAAGAGTCGAACACTTAACCAAATGAGCCACCCAGGTGACCCCAACTAGAATTTAAATAAAATTTTGAAACAAACAAACCAAAAGCAGAGAGAAGTAAATATTCAACTCCAAAGTTCAGGGGAATGGGGAGAATATTTCTTTTAAGTCTCTTTTTATGTTTTATATTGTACAGCATAAAATGCCTGTTAAAATTTTCTAATTTAAATATTTAAAATAATTAGCCACTTAATATCTAGCAGGTAGTATTTGGTTTGAAGGACTTCAGAACTGATTGGCAGCCTTGGCTTGAATTTTTAATATTTTACCACAAATACTCTAATCAGACATCTAAGCCAGTTTCATGAGATAATTTTGTGATTATGGACTTTGGAGGGAAACAAATTTATTATACTTATTCATAGCAGCAAAAAAGGTAAATATTGAAATAACTTTCCCTTTTCATATAAATATGTAATTTATCAACCAAACTTTACTGAGCCACCAACGTGCTTAGGATTTATTGTGCAGTGAATGGGACTCGTGAGAGCAAAGGGCTGGAGTTGATAAGGATCGCTGAAAGCTAACCTACCAACTGTCCTCTGCACCTGTTACATGAAACGAAATGTGGCATTTTTAGAGCGAGGACTCATTTCCACCAAGGCCTACTGCTCTATCATTTTCTCACGCAAAGTTAATAAGCAAAATTTGCCTTCTTTATGGTTGAGTTTAAACATTCCACTCAAGTATTCATGAGTCCTGTCCATGCCTGCTCAGTCAACTCCACTGCAGGGTATCACCTCTGCACCCCGCAGTCTTAAACCAGCACATCACAACATCACAACATCACAGGACGACGTCAAGCACCTGAGTTGAATGCACTATATTTCTAAGTTCTTTTGAATATACAGTTAATAATCTGGGAAAATTTTCAAAGTATTTTCAATATTCACAGTCACATACAGCGGTTAACAGGCAGGCTTTGATGCCAAACCACTAAGTATGTGACCTTGGGCAAGGTACTTGATTTTAGTGTTTCTCATCTGTAAAGCAGGGACTCTAGCAGTTCTGACCCTTGTAGGATTGTTGTGAAAAACGAGGACTGTCTAACACTCAGACTAGACCTGTCGTCACCAAGCACCAAATAAAAGTCATTAGTGGTGATCTTTGTTAAACAGTTCTTCATAATTTGTGAATTATACCCTTCACTTACCCAAAGATCCTATCCCATATACTCGAGCTGGTTTCAGCTCCCTCTCAGCTCGGGCATATTTTGCTGCCGCTACCATTTTCATAGACTTGGTGATTTTCTGGATGTTTTTGATTGACTTTAGTCGCCTGGTAACTGAAAAAGAGAAATACTGTGTTATGATAAAGGAGTTACCATTTCACTTGTGAATTTATCGCAATAGCTTTCTAAACTGTGAGGTAGAATAAGTAGCACTTAGACCATCGATTAACAGCATGATGTCAATTGAGGCTTGAAGTTAGAACGAGTACTGAGCAAAGGTGAAAGCCAGCCGCTGCTCAGACAGGCAAGGAGGCCACGGGAAAGCTAACAGAAGGTCAAACCCAGCTGCCACTTAGACAGAATAGGATGGCCGCAGAACAGGGCGGCACACATTAAAAACATTTAAATAGTTTCTTCTACTCATATCACTGTCATGGTACAGACAACAGAATCAGAACCACCGTGTGTTGCCTCACACTGGTCTTTTCCAAAACCAGTTCAATGTCACACACAAATTGACAAAAAGAATATTTTGTCAAGTTTTATCAAATATACAATGGGCTACAGCAGCATATTTTTATTTCTATTTGTCAAAAATTAGCTTTTCTTAATTCACATGTTGAGATAAAGTACTTACTATCTTTTAAAGTTGCCATATTTCGAACTTGGATCCTGAAAAAGAAGATTTTAAAAATATTTTAGTTTTCTGAAAAAGAGCCCCTGATACAAGAAAAACTATCAAATACATTTAAAGAATGCCCCATAAAAAAACAATCTATTAAATACAGGACTCTGATATATAGATATTTATACACATACACACACATATTTAATCCCTTAATACTGATACCAAACCTTACTACCAAAGGCCTCATTTCATTTGCCTTAACAGCACAGACCTTCCACCAGTCACGATGGAGATCACACATGCTCCTAGTCCCACCTTCATGCCTCTGCCTGTACAGTTTCCATGACAAAAAAGTCCTTCCCATTGTTAGGCTATCCAAGTATACTTAAAACCAAGATCAGCCACCTATAAAAAGCTACCTTGACTTCCTTAGTTCACTGAACACTTAGGATCAATTATACATTCTAACATGACCACATGTGTTAAAGTACAGTTTATTTAAACCAGTTCTTCTTCAACTCAGAAAAAATGTACTAAGCAGGGGCGCCTGGGTGGCTCAGTCGGTTAAGCGTCTGCCTTCAGCACAGGTCATGATCTCAGGATCCTGGGATCGAATCCTGCATCGGGCTCCCTGCTCAGCGGGGAGCCTAATTCTCCCTCTCCTCCCCGCTCATGCTCTCTCTTTCTCTCAAATAAATAAATAAAATCTTAAAAAAGAAAAATGTGCTAAGCATCTACTATGCTCCCGGACATGGTCTGTGACCATAGGAAGCATACTATTATCTCATAAACAAGATTCATAAAAACTTAAGATTTACATAAAATGTACATTAAATATTTTTCCAATCTTTATGATTACAGTGCTAATGCATAAAAGTAAAAATGATTTGACTTCAATGTATGTTAAATATACACACACACATCTACATTTATGAAAGCTTCATTTATGAAAGATAAATACGAGAGGACTGCCACCCTACTAAGGAAGACAACATGCTATCAGATAGAAATTATCTGTTAGGCCTTAAATCTCCACAAAGTGTCTGTGTTGGCTCAGAAAGCTCCATGGGAGAACTGAAGAATCTGTGAATTTGTGCATAAAGAAAGAAGGCCTAAGGAGGACATTCCCAAACAGGATGTAGTTTTGAAGCTGGAGACATAGGTTGGGTAATTTTAAATTTTATTTTATAGGTAGCAGGGAAACAATGAATACATACAAGCCCACAACCAGTTTAGTTTTTCAGTAAAGTACCTCAGATGGCAGTGAAAAACACAAAATGATGTTGGAATATTGATGACATGGGGACTGCATGGGGCTGCTGCAGTTTTCAGACTGGAGAAGGCAAGAATGTGAACTAACATGTTGGCAAAGCAACAGGAAGACTAGATTTATGAGCAAGTTCTCAAGAGTGAAGAGGAAACCAGTAAGAATGATTTCCAATTTAGTGACCTGAGTGGATAGTGTCATTAACCAAGGTAGAAAAACTGAATGGGGATGATCTCTCTAGAGATAATGAATTTTAATGAATATGACATAAAGACCATGGGACAAGGTGGAAATGTCCAATGGGCTTGGGAAACGTGATATTTTTGAGCCTTGAGATACAGATCTCTAACTCACGGAACATGGATTTTGGTGCCAAAATAGGGAAGTAGAATTAGAAGCAGAGGGAACATTTCCTAGTTTTATGAGGCCAGCATTACCCCAATATCAAAACCAGATAAAATCATTGTAAGAAATGAAAATTAAAGGACATTGTCTCTCATGAACATAGATGCAGAATTTCTCAACAAAAGATTAGCAAATTGAATCCAACAATATATTAAAATGAATTTTATACCACAACCAAGTGAGATTTATTCCAGGTATGCAAGGCTGGTTCATCATTTAAAAAACAAATAATATAATCCATCACACCCACAGGTTAAAGAAGAAATATCATATGGCCAATAAATGCAGAAAAATTTTTTGACAAAATCTAATGCCCATTAACAGTAAAAATAAAACCCTCAGCAAATTATGAATAGAGAACTTCCTGAACCTGATGAAGAACATCTACCCAAAACCCCTGTGGTTTAATGATGAGAAACTAGGAGTTTCCCCCTAAGGCTGGGACTAAGGCGAGGATGTCCTCTCTCCTCACTCCTATTCAACATTGTACCGGAAGTCCTACCTAATGCAGTAAGACAAAACAGGAAATAAAAGGTGTACAGATTGGAAAGGAAGAAATAGTAAAACTACCTTTGTTCATAAATGACACAACTGTCTATGTAGAAAAATCCCAAAGAATTGGCAAAAAAACTCCTGGAACCAATTATAGTAAGGTTGCACAGTACAAGGTCAATATATACAAAAGTCAACTGCTTTCTTTTTATCAGCTATGAACACTCAGGAATTTCAAGTTAGAAAAATAGCATATTAAAAAAAAGAAAAACAGTATCATAGAATTGTAGATTTAAAAATGGTTAAGATGGGGGTGCCTGGGTGGCTCAGTCAGTTAAGCGTCTGCCTTTGGCTCAGATCACGATCCCAGGATGGAGCTCGATCCCAGGATGGAGCTCCGAGGTGGGGGGCTGGAAGGGGGGTTCCCTGCTCAGCAGGGAGTCTGCTTCTCCCTCTCCCCAGCTGGTGCTCTCTCTCTCTCAAATAAATAAAATCTATAAATATAATATACATAATATATATAACATATAAATAGAAATAAACAAATCTTTAAAAAAATGGTTAAGATAGTAAATTTGTTATGTGTATTTTACCACAATTAAAAAACACACAGAAAAAGACTACATATAAATCCAACAAAATATGCCACAAGAAAACAACAAAACTGATGAAAGATCTAAATAAATGGAGAGAGATTCCATACTCATGAATAGGAAGATTCAATGTTACTAAAATACCAATTCTTCCCAACTTGATCAATACAATTTTTGACAAAACCTCAGCAAGTTGTTTTATATATATCAATAAACTGATCTTAACATTTATATGGAAAAGCAAAACACCCAGAATAGCCAACACAATATTGAAGAACAAAGCCAGAGAACCGACACTACCTGATTTCAAGACTTACTATAAAAGTGTGGTAATCAAGACAGTATGGTATTGGTGAAAGAATGGGCAACTAGATCACTGGAAGAGAGAACCCAGAATTTCACTCATAAGTGAAGTCAAAAACAACAACAAAAACAAATGAAAATACAAACAAAAAGTAGAATGAGACCTACGAACACAGAGAACAAACTGAGGGTTGCCAGGGTGAGAGGGGTGGTGGGGGATAGGCAAAATGGGTGAAGGGGAGTGGGAGGTACCAGCTTCCAGTTACAGAATGAGTAAGTCTGGGGAATAAAACAGACAGCATAAGGAATAGAGAATCCAGAAATAGACCCACACAAATACAGTCAACTGATTCATGTTTGATACAGGAGCAAAGGTAATTAAATGGCGAAAGGATACACTTTTCTACAAGTGGTGCCAAACAGTGGACATCCATATGGAAAAATATTAATCTAGATAATAATCCTACACCTTTCACAAAAATTAACTTGAAATGACTCATAGATCTTAAGGATAAAACACAAAACTATAAAACTTCTATAAGATATCACAGGAGAAAATCTAGGTGCCTTGGGTATGGCTCTAAGTTTTTAGATAAACATGAAAAGCATGATCCATGAAAGAAAAAAATGATTAAGCTGGACTTTATTAAAAACTTATGCTCTGGGGGCGCCTGGGTGGCTCAGTTGGTTAAGCGACTGCCTTCGGCTCAGGTCATGATCCTGGAGTCCCTCTATCGAGTCCTGCATCGGGCTCCCTGCTCGGCAGGGAGCCTGCTTCTGCCTCTGACCCTCCCCCCTCTCATGTGCTCTCTCTCTCTCATTCTCTCTGTCTCAAATAAATAAAAATTAAAAAAAAAAAAACTTATGCTCTGTAAAAGCCACTATTAAGAGAAGGAAAATCCAAGCCACACAATGTTTACAAAATACCTATCTGATAAAGGACTGTTATCTAAAATATACAAAGAACTCTTAAAACTCAGTAAGAAAACAAACCACCCAAATAAAAAATGAACAAAAGATCTAAACACAAGCCTAAGATAAACAGATGGCAAAAAAGCATAAGACGCTCAGTATCGTGTCATTAGGGAATTGCAAATTAAAACAATGAAATACCACTTCACACCTGTAAGAATGGCTAATTTTTTTTTTTTTTTTTTTTTGGGAGAGGGAGGCAGAGAGAGAGAATCTTAAGCAGGCTCCATGACCAGCATGGAGCTGTCTCAGGGCTTGATCCCACAACCCTGAGATCATGACCTGAGCTGAAACCAAGAGTCAGATGCTTAACTGACTGAGCCATCCAGGTGCCCCAAGAACGGCTGAATTTTTTTTAAAATGACAATTCTAAATGATGGCAAGGATGTGGAGCAACAGGAACTCTCACTGATTGCTGTTGGGAATACAAAATGGTACAACTACTTCGGAAGATGGTTTGACAGTTTCTTAAAAATCGAAACAGTCTTAACATATGATACAGCAATCACGCTTCTAGGTATTTACCCAATTGAGCTGAAAACTTATGTCTACACAAAAACCTGCACACAAATGTTTATAGCAGTTTTATTCACAATCGCCAAAAACTGGAGGCAACCAATGTCTTTCAATATGTGAATGAATGGAAAAACGTGTACATCCATACAATGGAGTTATCCAGCAATAAAAATAAATGAGCTATCATGCCACGGAAGATATGGAGGAACCTTAACTGTATATTGCTAAGCAAAGAAGCCAATCTCAAATGGTTATATACTGTCTGATTCCAACTATCCGACATTCCAGAAAAGACAAAACTACAGCAAGAGTAAGATCAGTGGTTGCTAGGATTCTGGGGAAAGACTTTTAGGGCAGTGAAACTATTCTGTAATGGTAGATACATGTCATTACGTATTTGTCAAAACCTACAGAATATACCACAAAAAGAATGACCTTAATGAAACCATGCACCTTAATAATGTATCAATATTGTTTCATTAATTGTAGTACATACACCACACCAATGCCAGATGTGGTTAAGTGGAGAAACTGTCCAGAGTGGGATGTGGGTATCTGGAACCCTCTGTACTCAACTTTTCTAGAAATCTGGAACTGTACTAAAAAATAAAGCCTCTTCACAATACCTTCAGAAAAGGATATTATAAAATTATGTTTTATGATCCCATTTTTGTGATTATATGTATATAATATGCATAAAAAGTTTGAAAAGGTCATAACCAAAACCTGTATTTTTAACAACCTTTCTCTCCCTCTCTTTAAAGATTTTATTCATGGGGCACCTGGGTGGCTCAGTCGTTAAGCGTCTGCCTTCAGCTCAGGTCATGATCCCAGAGTCCTGGGATTGAGGCCCTCATCGGGCTCCCTGCTCGGCGGGAAGCCTGCTTCTCCCTCTCCCCCTCCCTCTGCTTGTGTTCCCTCTCTCGCTGTGTCTCTGTCAAATGAATAAATAAAAAAATCTTAAAAAAAAAAAAAGATTTTATTCATTTGAGAGAGAGACACAGAGCAAGCACGAGTGGGGGGGCAGAGGGAGAGGGAGAGGCACACTCCCCGCTGAGCAGGAAGCCCGATGTGGGGCTCGATCACAGAGCCCTGGGATCATGACCCAAGCCAAAGGCAGACGCTTACCCGACTAAGCCACCCAGGTGCCCCAAAATCTGACTTATATATCTTACTATTGGTGTTATGCAGCCATAGACAAAGAAATATAGAGAAGAGGACGGAGACTACATGAAAAACTTTAGATTTAGTTATAAGAATGGATCCACTAACGGATAAGACAGAAGTTGTCAAAAACTGACAAGTTCTGCTGTTTCAGAGCACTTACCTGACATACTGACCTGACCATTCCATTAACATCTGTTCATAATGGCGCTTGGAAAATAACATCATTTGTTGATTTTTTTTTTTTTTTGTAATACCTACTTTTTCACCCCAACCAATCTAAATGTATAGACTATAAGGAGTGACATTTGGACATTATGGATTTAGGCAAATACTCCAATTTAACGGACGTAAGTTTCTAGTCAGAGAGTATCAGGGAATAAATCTGAATTGCATGCCATATTTGGATGAACACAGAATGTTTTGGTTTCCACAAGTATCCCAAGTGAGAGGTATGAAGAGGTAGGATCTTTTGTGATTCTTTATGCTGTGCACATGCCCTAATTTCCTATTTTGAAGTGCTCTCATGTTTAGCTTTCATTCAGTTCTAAAGACGTCTACGTTATTTTTAGGTACAATTTGAGTACATACAGAATAACCATAAGCTGATCCCAACTCTCTTTAGGGGCAGCTTGCTCTACTGAATATATAATTTTTGCAAATGAAAATATAAAGTTTTGAATCAGCTGTTTGTTCTGGAAACTGCATCAAATCCTGAGAAATCCTTGGGAGATTACTGAGGAAACTTAAAACATATCAGATATAGTGGATAGAAAAGTCAGAGGTTGTGGATTACCATTATTTTTTTTTTAAAGATTTTATTTATTTTTTGTGAGAGAGAGCAAGCGTACATGAGTGGGGGGAGCGGCAGAGGGAGAAGCAGACTCCCTGCTGAGCAGAGAGCCTGATGCGGGACTCGATCCCAGGACCCTGGGATCATGACCTGAGCCGAAGGCAGACGCTTAACTGACTGAGCCACCTGGGAGTCCCAAGTTATTTTTAATTTTATTTTATTATTATTTTTTAAAGATTTTATTTATTTATTTGACACACAGAAAGAGAGAACAAGCAGGGGGAGCGGCAGGCAGAGGGAGAAGCAGACTCCCCGCCGAGCAGGGAGCCCGATGTGGGACTCAATCCCAGGACCCTGGGATCATGACCAAGCCAAAGGCAGACGCTCAACAGACTGAGCCACACAGGTGCTCCTATTTGAAGTTTAAAAAATCAAATTAAAAAAAAATTTTAAGATTTTATTTATTTGAGAGAGAGAGCAAGCACACAAGCAGGGGGAGGGGCAGAGGGAGAAGCAGTCTTTCTGCAGAGCAGGGAGCCCAACTCGGGGCTCAATCCCAGGGCAGACGCTTAACCGACTGAGCCACCCAGGCGCCCCTGTGGATTACCATTATTTACTATGATCATACAGCAGTGTTAGCAAAACTAAGAGTAGTAATAGAGGAGGGAGTCCCAGCAAGGTTGCTAGGGGAACGATTCCTTAAAGAAATTTCAGAGTTTGCAAGAATGTTAAGATGTATGCTGTATAAATGTAAAAATTAAGGAAGCAGCAGCATCAGCTAATTCTTAGGGGGAAATTATGAAGTATGTCTAATTCTAATAATAAATGATTGTATGAAAGTCCATCACCTGCCTGTCCGCCAAAAAATGACTCCCTGGCACTTTTCCCCCATGACCACCCATGATCCAGTCTTGTTTGGCAAGTACAATAAACCTTCTTATATTACATTTTATGTAGGAACTGCATAATGTCGTTTTCAATTCATGTATCTGGATCCATACCAGCATTTCTTCTACCACGCTATGTTCTTTGCAAATACTCATTTAATCTTCATGCTAACCCAATGAACTGTGCACTATTATTACCTCCATTTAACAGATGAAGAAATGGTGGCACAGACACTGAGTAACTTGTCCAGGGTCACACAGCCAGGTGAGTGGCAGTCGAGATTCAAATCCCGGTAGTTGGCTCCAGAGTGGATCTCCTACACTACATACCCCAATGCCTCACATTTTTTTACTTTTACAAGTAAATAAATATCTGCCACCTCAATCTCTGAATGTAATCTGCCTTCTGTCTCCTGAAATGCCATCTCCCTTCCTTTTCCACAAATATAATTCAATTAATGGCTATTGGTATGCTACCATAAAACAGTTCCACTTTAGAGAATGGGGAACACAAAATAGAAATGTATCTTCCCCTGATCTGAAGACAGGAAAAAAAAAAAAAAAATCACACTTCTCTTCCTTATTTCCATTTTCTTACATGCTACTTAAAAACAAGTTTAATTTCCCGAAATTTTGGGTATTTTACTGATATCCTAAACAACTAATATAATTTCACTAAGATTTTAACAAGGCCTAATATTTAGTTAATGTTAGTAAGCTAACCTCCCTGAAACAAAACCTGTAACAGTAACAAATGGCATTTTTAAAGCTTCCAATGACCAAAACAGAACGGAGAAAATGCCCCTTCCTGGTTCTGTAAAGGCAAAGCTATTTTTCTCCCCTTCCAAATTAATTCTGTGGAGTGTGAAACATTAAGATGGTTTTCATTTCTGAATTTAAAAGGCAATTATGAACAGGAAGCAAAAGGCCACCCAGAATAATGGAATACGTGAAAATGCTTTCCCTTAATGTTTGATGAATATTCATAACCTACCAATTTAAAACCAACATTCTAAAGGGGTTAAGGTCCGGATTACAACCTGTATCTGCTGATGTAGGTTCTAATTTAGGAGCCTAACAGTTCCGTCAGACTACTCTTATTTAAAACCATTTTTTTTTTTAAAGATTTTTTATTTATTTGAGACAGAGAGAATGAGAGAGAGAGAGAGAGAACACATGAGAGGGGGGAGGGTCAGAGGGAGAAGCAGGCTCCCTGCCGAGCAGAGAGCCCGATGCGGGACTCGATCCAGGGACTCCAGGATCATGACCTGAGCCGAAGGCAGTCGCTTAACCAACTGAGCCACCCAGGCGCCCTAAAACCATCCTTTATTATAAGATCTTCAAACTGCCTTACAAGTTTTTTTAAAAATTGCTACAATTTTACGCAAAATATTTTGTCGTTTCAGAAACTCTTTCTATTTCTTAAAGATGAATTCGGATACTACCTTGGGTGAAAATACTGACAGATGACATTTCTGCACCGGAACAGGGGAAGGAGAGCTGATGTTTGCTGAGCGCCACTGCATGGCAGAAACTGTCCCATAAAGCTCACTAAGACCATATGTATTTGTTTAGCACCACTTTTTAGTACTTTCCATAGTACCAACTTGGTGCAGGGCAGGCACCCAACAAATGTGTGCTGAGTGATTAACAAATGGGACAACCTACATGACTGAGAGTCCAACTATGGTGATTTAATTGCCATGAATACTCATTTTCAATATTAGAAAAAAATCTGACTTTGAAGGCAAATCCACCAACAGTTTTATGTAGGTATTCACATCCTACTCATTACCCTAAAATTTTTCTCTATTGTTACGAATTATTTCCTTAGTGAAAAACGTACTTATTTCCATTAAGGCTTTCTAGTCCCTCCACATGAAAATTAGGACACAAAATCTAGTTTTGCGTTGCAGCTCGTTAGAATTCTTCTTTACTGTAAAACCGGAGAATTGCTACACTCAGCTTTTAGCCAATAATCCCCTTAGCACCGCGTCTGAAATTCTTCCAGACTCTGTCTAGCTTTAAGACATTTCATCCTATTATATGGTACAACCCACAAACCAACGTTTATCTGCCTATTGCGTGGCCTTCTAATATGCAATTTTTTTTTCGGAAACCAATGTTTAAATTCCTTAAACTTGCACGGCAGTTAACAGATGGCCATTGAAAGCCATCTATCTCCTCCTCCTCAGGACCTTCGGACAATTTCATGACCTTGCAGGGTTACTGCTTCAACATAATGGTTTCAAGACAGGGCTAGGTGTCTTTCCCTTCCGATCGCCATCAGGCGGATTTTTAAGGTCCCTTTTGCACCCGAACTACCATAAGCCCACGAAGGCACTTATTTTACTCAGCAGTGCCCAGCAAAGAGCCCGCGCTGCATACACGTCCTGGCTGAATCGAACAGGTCTTACTGGCCCATGCAAACCCTGCCCAGCACTAGAGGGTTCCAAAAGGCGTCAAGGACAGAAAGCACAACCTAACCTTCCCTAGACCTTTTCTTAGGTCTTCCCCACCCCCTTTGTGGGCCCGGGGAAAGACTCGGTCTTCACCAGCCCGCACGCAGCAGGGGCTCCGTGAGTGTTAGTTGAGTGAATCCCAGACCGCCCTGAAATCAATTCAGACTAAAGTCTCAACCCCGTGGTCCAAGATGACCGCTCCTCGTGGCCCTCACCCCGCCCCACCTCCCCCTCAAGAGACGTGGCGAGCCCTTACTGTCACCGCAGCCCCTTCGAGCACCCTTCCCGGATCTGAGGGGCTTCCTACAATCTGGGCTTCCCGGGGCCTCCTAGGGACTGGGGGCCTCGCAGGCCCTGCGACCCGTGTCCTCCCACTCGCCTCCACTCGCTTCCTCTTCCCCCTAACCGAACTCCTCCATTCCTCGCAACCCTCCCGTTCCTTCCGCAAACTGCCATACCATTGCGGCTGCACGGCGCAGGCCGAGAGCCCAGCGACGCCCGCCCGAGAGAACATGGTGCTACCGGCCCGGCTGAAGGTCGGTCAGACAGGCCTCACCGCGCATGCGCGGGACCTTCCCGAGGCGCCCTCCCACCCAGTTTTCCCCTTTAGTCTCGCTTCCTCCCGCCGGACGGGAAGCCTCGCGAGCGTTGGGTGCTCAGCCTCCGGAGGCCCCACCTCCTTCCGGCTCGCGGCTGGTATTTGGCCCGCCCACTCCTCCCCCTGCCTCCCCGACAGCTTCATTCCGCTTCCGGTTGGCGAGGCGCTGGGCTTCAGCAAAGTTGTCGCTACCGTGGTCGCGATGGGGAAGTCAGATTTTCTTACCCCAAAGGCCATCGCCAACAGGATCAAATCCAAGGGGCTTCAGAAGCTGCGCTGGTATTGCCAGATGTGCCAGAAGCAGTGCCGGGACGAGGTAGGCGGGCCTGGATGGGGCCCTGCTGGAGATCCGGGTTCAAGCCCCTGACACTGGGGGTGAGGGAGTGGATCTCAGGTCTCTAGTCGTGGGTTTCGCGCTGGGCGAGTCAGCTTCTCAAGTCAGTAGGGCCATCCTTACCTGCAGCCCTCATCCTAGGGGGACCAGTGGTCTCTAACACCTCATTCCCACACGATCTTCCTCCAAAAATAAATGAAATAAGAAAAGGTTTTGCAGCTCTCGTAGACGTGATGCTACTCAAGCTGTCATGAAACGGGGGGCGTTGAATAGTGCAGCGCCGGATGCCTGGGGGAGAACAGTAACAATCATCTCTGACCTGACTCGACTCAAGAGAAACAGGATGGTTAGGATTCACACCTCTTTTCGGGATTAGATGAAAAAGGACAACTAAGCTCTGGCACACTACTCACCTAACAAGCGTTTATGGAGCACCTACAGTGTGTCGGGCCCAGGGTATTGCTGTGGATAGGATCGTGGACGGGAGTCAGACTGTCAGAATCCTGAATCCCAGCCGCGCCACTTCCTAACTATGTAGTTTTGGCCACGTTGCTTACATTCCCTCTGCCTGTATGCTTATCTTGTAAAGTGGAAATAACAATTGTACCTACCGGTAAGATTGTGAGTTTTAAATCAGTGAATTATGCGTTCAGTGGCTCAGGGGGTCTTTGGGCAGATATAGGAAGTTTTGTATGCCATACAATGGAGTTTATACTTTTTTTCATTAATGAGGTGGATGATAAAGCACCTTGAAGAATTGAGAGCAAGCTAGTGACAGGATCCTATTTTTCTCTGGAGACTGAGTTGGATTGGGTAGGTGCAGGGGAACATTGGGTAATTGGAAGAATCTACTGGAGTGTTTCTGCAGCCAGAGATGAGATACTTAAGTAGGACTTACACTGAATAACACTGATGCAGTTTTTCCTTTTCATTTCTCTCCAGTTCTTTATTTTTAGTAGTCAAGGTGAAATTCCCACACAGAAAACTAGAAACTAGTACAGTGAACATTAATATATCCATTACCCATATTTAACATTTTAAGCAACTTGCCTATCTTTACTTTTTTCAGAAATATTTTTTTAAAAGATTTTATTCATCTCTCTGACAGAGAGAGAGACAGCGAGAGAGGGAACACAAGCAGGGGGAGTTGGAGAGGGAGAGGGAGAAGCAGGTGCCCCGCTGAGCAGGGAGCCTGATGCAGGGCTCCCTCCCAGGACCCTGGGATCATGATCTGAGCCAAAGGCAGATGCTTAACGACTGAGCCACCCAGGCGCCCCTCAGAAATATTTTAAAGTAAGTTGCAAATATCGGGATATTTCATCTCTGAATACTTTGGTATTTAAATACTTAAATACCTAAGTATTCTAAGATATTTGGATATTTTTCAAAATAGCCACGATGAACATCATCCCACATAACAAAATTAATAAAAATTCCCTTATGTCATCTGATACACACTCCATATTCACATGTCCTCACTTGTTCCCACAAATGCTTTTTAAAAGTTATTTTCAAACTAAGATCGAATCAAAAGCTATGAATTGGATTTGTTATTTGGACTTTAAAAAACAGATTTTTTTTTAAGAGCATTTTTAGGTTCACAACAATAATGAGCGGAAGGTACGGAGATTTCCCATACACACTCAGGCCTCACGTATATACAACTTCCCCAGGATCAGCATCTTGCAAAAGAGTAGTACTTTTATTACAGTCAGTAAAGCTACATTGACACATCATCATCACCAGAGTCTTTAGTTTATAGTAGGGTTCACTGTTGATGTTGGATGGTCTATGGGTTTGGACAAACGTATAATGACACATATATCCATCACTGTAGTATCATACAGAATAGTTTTGTTTCCTTAAAAATTTCTGCAGTCGGTTATTAGGGCTTTTATTTCTCTCTCAATTCTAAACTGAGTATAGAACCCACTTCCCTCACCCTTCCTTCTGCCCCCCTGAAACCCAATTATTTTTCTTTTTTTAGTTAATTTTTTTATATGCCTATAGTTGACACACATTACACACACACATTACATTAGTTCCATTAGTTTCAGGTGTACAACATAATTTATACCTTATACATATACAAATTTATACCTTATGCTGTGTTCACCACAAGTATAGCTATCATCCGTACCATACAACATTATTACTATACCATTGACTATACTCTGGTTTCTCTTCAGATCGCATAAATCTTTCGCCTTTTACTATACCATTGACTATATTCCCCATGCTATCTTTTTTTTTTTTTAAGATTTTATTTATTTATTTGACAGAGAGATAGCGAGAGAGAGCAAGTAGGCAGAGTGGCAGGCAGAGGGAGAGGGAGAAGCAGGCTCTCTGCTGAGCAGGGAGCCGGACATGGGGCTCGATCCCAGGACCCCAGGATCATGACCTGAGCCGAAGGCAGCCGCTTAACCGACTGAGCCACCCAGGCGCCCCCCACCCCCAACCCCATGCTGTACCTTTTATTCCCATGACATATTCATTCCATCACCGGAGACCTTTATCTCCCACTTCCCGTCACCGGTTTTGCCCATCCTCCCACCCCCCTTTCCTCTCCCCTCTTGGCAACCATCAGTTTGTTCTCTGTATTTATAGGTCTGATTGTGCTTTTGTTTTTGTTTATTCATTTGTTTTTTAGATTCCACATATAGGTGAAATCATGAAATTTGCCTTTCTCTGACTTATTTTACATAGCATAATACCCTCTAGGTCCATAGTGTTATAAATGGCAAGAACTCATTCCTTTTTATAGCTGAGTGATATTCCATTGTGTATGTCTTTATCCATCTTCTTTATCCATTCATCTATCACTGGATTCTTGAGTTACTTTCATATCTTTGCTATTCAGTTGTTTTTCTGATCCTGGCTTGAAGAGACTAGGCCAATAACTGCCTTGGAGCATTGCCACTTTCTGGTATGAAACAATTAGGTTTTCTTGTGGTTGTCTTTCACCTTCCTTCTCTAACTTATATTTTCTATAAACTGGAACTTAGATCTGAAGGCTTGATTAGGTTCAGGTTAAATATTTTGGGGAAGACTACTTGATAGGTGATCCCATGTATTTCCTATTACATCACATAAGGAAGCCCATAAATATCTGATAGTGCTAGGATATTTGAGTAAATATGACAGCCTGTAAAGTAATGTTAGAAAGTAATATTTTTCCTCTTGCAAGAGCAAGTAACTAGTAAAGAATATATCTAGTTTCCCATCAGTCTTTTACTTAGGTGTTTTACCATCCTTGCTTGAGTCCATTATTGCCTTAAGAGTTGCAAAGTGGTTGTTTTTCTATATTTTTCTAAATTTATTATTGGCTACCATTCTTTTCTAAAAAATGTCCTTTTTCTCATTAACTAGGCCTATTTGGTTATCCTTAAATGTTACCCTAAATTATAATTCCTATGAGAAAAGGAGGTTAAAGGCTTAATTCTTTCCTTTGGTTACCAATTTCAGAGTAAGACACTTGTGGTGGTTCTGTCCTGTTTGCCCTCAAATCTGTTTATTGCCTTCCCTACCTGGGAGGGTGACCTGTAGGAGGAGAAGTTAGCCCCTCTAAGGTCCTCCCCTCTCTCAGTGTTGGAAAATTGAGGGAGAAGATCAGATCCAGAGTATCCCCTTCTGCCCATCCACTCATGGGTTTCTAGAATTTAGTAACATCATTTTGTTTTCATTTTATTGATTTATTTTCAATTTATGGAAAGTAGTACTGGTTTTTTCATTTATGAGACTGATACTGAGTTTCCTTTTAAGATACAATTAAGTAAGAGTAATTCACAGGTACTACACAGATGAGGCAGGAATAGTGTAGGTAGTCCGTGGGCGACCAGAGCTTAGGAAGCTTATCAAGATGGAGCGTTGACATCAGGCCAGTGGCGTGGGATTGAGCCGAGGGACAGGAGAAGAGCCCTTAAGGAGGCCGAGAGTGGACTTAGTGGTACGTGGAAGGGAGATGTAGAGGAGGACTCGAGGATGCCTGTCTCTAGGGTCCTGGCTGTGGGTGTGGGATTGTGCTGTTCACCGAGATGGGGAATACAGGAGGAGAGACACATTTTTCATTTCTCTTTCTATGAAGAACCAGGTATAAATGTTAAGTTGAGTAGATACAAGTCAAAGCTTGTAATTTTTTTATAGTCATCTGAAGAAGATGCAGATTTAGTGTATTTCACATGAGGTTTCTGTAATATGCCGCAGTGTGTTTTGGATAATGAACTAAAGTAGAGTGAAAATAGTCCCCTTCATGGAAATTCACTACTGGCCCATCTTACTTCATTCCATCCCTCCAAGCACTTGCACAGCCCTACATGAAGTAGGTGTTCAGTAGAATTTGTTAAAGTGATTTTAAAAAACAAAGTCACTCTTCTGGTACTGTGCCCTGTCACATTTCTTACTAATGTCTGTTTTCCAAAGCACTGTTTTTCTCTTTTTAATCTGGAATTATTCTTTGGTTAGCAGTGTTGCATAACTCAACCTCGTAAAAAACTTGTAAATAAAATTAATAGTGTGCTTAGAGCTAGTGATTTTTCTTTTTTTTCCCTTTCCTTTCCTTTTTCCTATTTTTTTTTCCCTTTACAATTTATTATCAAAGAGTAGCTTTTTAGGGTTGATTAAATACTTCTGTTTAGGGCCCATTGTGATGACCTAAATCAGAATGTAACTACTACCTTTACGTTTTTGTAGAATGGCTTCAAATGTCACTGTATGTCCGAATCTCATCAGAGACAACTCTTGCTGGCTTCTGAAAATCCTCAGCAGTTTATGGATTATTTTTCAGAGTAAGTAACTTGAAGACATCCTTTTCTCATAAGCTTTATTGAGTTGGACATTTAGTAGATGCTTAGTATTTTCTATATTGGGAGCTGTGTTTATTCCTTACACATTAACACGATAGCTGTATTATCCTGTGCTCAGGTTTTGTTTTCCTTTGACAGTTTATCAGAGTATGAAATTGTTGGAAAAGTGGTTCTCACAATTTAGTCTTGCACTTCAAGCATAAAAAACTCTCTTTCTAACTCAGTTGTGGCTCAGAGCATAGCTCTGGAGTCAGACTGCCTACCTTAAACCTGTAAATCCAGGCTTCTCTACTCATGAGCTGTGTGACTGGCTGAACCACTTACATTTGTTTGTGCTTTTGTCTGCTCATCTGTAAAATGGGACTAAAAACAGCAGCATCTTCCAAGCATTTGCTTTATTTTCTAGAGCTTATATAAAGATTAATGAGTTAATACTTTTAAAGTGTTTAGAAGAGTACCCAGTACTCGATTAATAGCTGTTAATTATTATTACTATTAATGTTTAGTTTCCTAGCTCTTTCTTTCCAAAGTTCTAGGATGGAGCGTTGACATCAGGCCAGTGGCATGGGATTGAGCCGAGGGACAGGAGAAGAGCTCTTAAGGAGGCCGAGAGTGGACTTAGCACTTAAGCACCCTTAAAAATTATTGAAGAGCCCCAAAGAGCTTTTGTTTATGTTTGATATTGCTACAGTGCTATTTGTAAGTTAGAGATTAAAAATGAAAAAAAATATTTATTAATTTATTTAAAATAATAATAAACCTATTACATGTCAAAATAAGTGAATTTTTTAATTTAAAAAGCCTATATTTTCTTTTTTTTTAAAACCTTTATTTTCTAAAACAAAAAAGTAAGAGTGGCACTGTTTACATTTTTGCAAATCTCTCCAATGTCTGACTTAATAGAAGACAGTTGGATACCACAATTGCTTCTGCATTCAGTCTGTTTCAAAATGTTTTGGGAAGCACGTAAAGAAAGCCCACCCTGTACATAGATGTATAGTTGGAAGGGGGGAATATTTTAATAGCCTTTTTCAGATAATTTTGGATGTTCTTCTTTGATACTACGTCAAAACAACGGCATGGGAGTTTTTTAAACTTTTTTCTTTAATATTTATTTATTATTAATTTAGAGAGTGTACCTGCCTGTGCATGAGTGGGAGGATGGGCCGAGCGGGGAGAGAATCCACAAGCAGACTCTCCGCTGAGGGTGGAGCCCAACGCAGGGCTCGATCATGACTGGAACCAAAATTAAGAGTCAGTGGCTCAGGGCGCCTGGGTGGCTCAGTTGGTTAAGCGACTGCCTTCGGCTCAGGTCATGATCCTGGAGTCCCGGGATCGAGTCCCGCATCGGGCTCCCTGTTCGGCAGGGAGTCTGCTTCTCCCTCTGACCCTCCTCCCTCTCATGCTCTCTGTCTCTCATTCTCTCTGTCTCAAATAAATAAATAAAATCTTAAAAAAAAAAAAAAAAAAAGAGTCAGTGGCTCAACCGACTGAACCACCCAGGCTTCCCTGGCATGAGTAGTTTCTTAAAGATCAGTTGCAGTGTGGAATCTGAAACCACATCAGCAAACTTTTTATATTCTATTACATTATGATCCCTCGATCTTTCACTTTAAATGGATCTCGTACCCATGCATGATTTTATATCATCATGCATTGGTCATTTGGAAAATATTAGTTCACTGAGTATTCTGAATGGTGACACATTTTGTTACACAGTAACTATAAAATCATATTTATTAATGTGAGCATCAGTGTCATTGGAAATGTCTTTAAGTTTTGGGACGTATGTCAAACTCACAGTGACTGATGCTAGTTTACCAGATTCAAATTTTGCCCGAAAGCTCAAATTTTATCATTGGCAACAAATACCGTCCATTGTTTTCCTGGATATGACAAGGCTCCCTTTGTTTATGTTTGAGGAAATGCCTACTAAATATCCAATTTGGAATAATCATGGTTGATTTGTCAGTCATTCTTTCCAATAAAAATGGTGCTCCGTGAAAAAAGGTAGTCCAGCGCAAAGCTCAAACGATTGCACAAGTGCTTTGCTCAAGATAATCACTGTCCAGCAACAGAAGTGGTTTACTCATAATCCCATTTCATCACATAGGATAGTGGACAGAGGTAGCCCCACAGGTTGAGATTTAATCCTGTTACTGATACTGCTTTGTCAAGGACATTCTCGATGAGACTGGCATTGACTTTCACCGAGAGTGCCTGCCCATGAAGAAGACCTGGGCCGCTAGTCCAGGGTGGCCTCACTGCCTACTGCCTGGACTTGGCTAAGATGCCAGCAGGTTCTCCCTGCATGGCTTATCGTGCCATCAAGGCAAGTAGCACAGTGTAAAAGGGCAGAAAGGATTTATCTGTGAACCGCCTAAGAACATCTGGAATACACTGGATACATGTGCCACATTTGGGGAAATATCAGTCTGGCCAGAGCCATCCACACTAGAGCCTTCCTCTCTACGCCCGTCCACTGCGTCCTCGGTAGCTGCCCTCCGCCTCCGCCAGCCCCCTGGAGGGTCGCTTGTGCCTCTTTCCGTCTTCCTCTCTATCTTTTCTTAGTGGATGGTGCTCTTAACTGTCCGTGAACGCCTCTCTGTTTTCCATTCTTTCCTACTCCTCCTCCCTCTGCTTACTTTTTTCCTTAACCCTCTGCCTGTCCCCGCAGCTCCTCAAATGCAAGAATGTTCTTCAGAACGCCCGCTTGGCTTCCTTCCCTCCATAGTACAGGGGTTCCAGGAGTTCCGTTATTCTTGCAGCTGTTAACCTTTGTGTTGGATGACTCCTAAATCTTACCGTTCATTCCTAACATCTGTCTTAAGGTGTAGATTTTTTTTTTCTCTGCACAGTTCTATGTTTCTGAAGGCTCTCTCAGAGCCAACATTTTAAAGCTAAAGGCAGTATTCTGCCCACCACACCTGCTTGTTATCCTGGGCTGGCTGATAACTGCCTACCCGGAATGCGAGGCTCGGAAGTCCCTGTTGTCAATTCTCCTCTACGGTGTCCTTTAAACTTGCATCCTCTCCATTCTCACGGCTCTAGTAATAATAGTTCTCATCATTTCTCACCTAAATTAATTCCATGAATTCCTCACTGGGCTCCCAGCTGCAGCTTCCGCTCCTCCCAGACATGTTTTATGCCAGTGGATCACAAACCACTACACGCATCCGAATCACCTGCAGGGCTTGTGACCTCAGTGGCAGGTTCTGAGTCAGTAGATCTGAGGTGGGGCTGGAGACTTGGCATTTCTATCTAGTTCCCAGGTGATGTTGATGCCGCTGTGCTGGGGACCACACTTTGAGAATTCTTGTTCTATACTTTCCACAGGATTATCTTTCTAAATCACAGATTTTCACAGACTAATTCCTAAATAAATTATTTGGTGCTTTTCCACTGCACGCATAAAACCCACCCTCTTTACCATAACATTCAAGATACTTCAAAGATTAGCCCTACCAGTATTTTCCAGCTATTGTCTTCCACCCCCGCCCCATTATTCTATTCTGTTCAATCCCACTGTGTCCCTCATTTCTGTCTACTCTTAACATTAGCTCAATTAGATTATCATTTCCCAGATGTGATGCTTTCATGTCTCTCTGCCATCTGGGAATGGCCTCTTCCTCTTCACCTCTAAAGTCCTATTTATACTTCACTGCACATATTAGAGATCACCTCTGGGCATCTCCCTTGACTCCCCTGATACTTTGTTATATCTCTTTTGCAGTTTGATTTCTGTTATGATTGCTTCTGCTAGATTGTAACCTGGGTCAAGATTCCTGTTTTATTCACCTATGTTTACCTAGCACTTAGCACGGTACTCAGTTCAGAGGGACATGGTAAGTGCCAATTTCCTGTGGAGTAGGGAAGTTTTGTTACCAGGTGTTGTACGCAAACAAGGAATCATGGAACACTACATCAAAAACTAATGATGTACTATATGGTGACTGACATAATGTAATAAAAGAAAAAGAAGAAGAACTGTGTTATTATGCCACATTCAGTAGCACTAAGAGACTTGATGAAGGAACCTCTGCAAAGATGTTTAGTCAGTTTGGTTACGGCTGCTCCAGTTTCAACTCCAGACTGACTTTTAACTATAGTTCTTAAAAGTTACACTCTTTTGGGATTCCTTCCTTTTTTAATTTTTAAAGGTTCGTAATAGATATTCACATGGATGTCTTGTATATCATTTGGGCGTTCACACTGTATGCTGGCTTATATTTCAGGAAGATGATGCTTTATATTTGTAGAATTACCATAATGCTCTCTTTCCTTTCCTTATTAGGGAATTCCGAAATGACTTCCTAGAACTTCTCAGGAGACGCTTTGGTAAGCATCCGAGTATTGTGCATATAACAATGTCATAATCTTATAACCTGCACAGGATTGACAGTGTCGTATTTTGTTCTTAGGCACTAAGAGAGTTCACAACAACATCGTTTATAATGAGTATATCAGCCATCGAGAGCACATCCATATGAATGCCACTCAGTGGGAGACTCTGACTGATTTTACTAAGTGGCTGGGCAGAGAAGGTAATAATAAGACAGGATTTAAATAGTTACGTGGCTCCAATGCAGGGAGAGAGAATTGTCATAGTTTCTGTGTAAATTTACAGAAACAAGGATGAGTAGGGCAATTAAAAACTCGTGGACAGGAGCAGAATCTTCCAGGATTGATTTCATTTGTTACACTTGAATATGAGTGTCTGGAATGGTTCTTTTGATAGTTCAAAGATGTATCACCGAAGCATCCTCTAATTTGGGGTAAGAATTATTATCAGTCCTTCCTTTTTTATCGCTGTATTCATTTTACTTTCGGAAACTTTTGTTACCCCGCTTAAGGAGGTTTTTATTTATTTATTTTTAAAAAACATTTATTTGTTTATTTTAGAGGGAGAGAGAGTACAAGCGGGAGGGGCAGAGGGAGAGTCTGAAGCAGACTCCACACTGAGCAGGGAGCCCATAGGGCTCGATCTCAGACCCTGAGATTACAACCTGAGCCGAAATCATCCAGGCACACCACAAGCTTTTTAACATTTTGTTTCAGTTTATTCCATTTCTGATCTTCCTAGGCTGAAGCTAGGGAGAAGAGAGGAGAAAGAAATTTTCTGTCAATGTATTACTTATTCAGTGTGTTACTTTATTCCATTGTATGGGGAAAATTTCTACTTAGTAAGTTAGCAGAATATCATGTACTCCTTGTATGTTATATACTTAGAAACAGTTAAATAGGGACGCCTGGGTGGCTCAGTCGTTAAGCGTCTGCCTTTGGCTCAGGTCATGATCCCAGGGTCCTGGGATCGAGTCCCACATCGGGCTCCCTGCTCCTTGGGAGCCTGCTTCTCCCTCTGCCTCTCTCTCTCTGTCTCTCATGAATAAATAAATAAAAAATTTTTAAAAAAAAAAAAAAAAAAAAAAAAGAAACAGTTAAATAAGCGAGGTGAATACTTCTTTCGTGTGTTTCCCTTGCTTAAATAGTTGACTTAACCTCGCTAGTTAAAAATCAGAATAATAATTTTTTCTGTTTAAGGAGATAAAATATTCTACTTAAAATACCTAAGTTTCATCAGCTGTGAATATGGAAAATTTGTGTGCTGCATGAATTTGTGTATTTGAATGTGTTTGAATGAATGTATTTTTTTTAACTTTTTTAAATTAAATTTTATTTTATTATGTTCATCACCATACAAAACTGAATGAATGTATTTGAATGAATAAGCACATGATGCAGAGATAGGACACATTTGTATTTACTTTTAGTTTTGATTGTATGCAAAAATTTTTTTTCTTTTAAGGTTTGTGCAAGGTGGATGAGACCCCGAAAGGCTGGTATATTCAGTACATAGACAGGGACCCAGAAACTATCCGCCGGCAACTGGAACTAGAGAAAAAGAAGAAGCAGGACCTTGATGATGAGGAAAAAACCGCCAAATTTATTGAAGAACAAGTGAGAAGAGGTCTGGAAGGGAAAGAACAGGTGGGCAACAATATCATTCTGGGAGGCAACAGAGAAAGGCTTCAGGAAGCAAAATTTTTAAGCATTGACTTGAATTTTGTAGGTCTTGTTCCTTAATTAAGAGAAGAAAGAACGTGGCCAAGTATAAAAGCCCAGGTTTTGGAGTTGAGACAAATCTGGGTTCAATTCCTAACTTACTGACTCACGGTCTCAGAATTATATAATCTTCTAAACCTCGGTTTCCTTATCCCTAAGGCAGAGGCGATAGCTAATGGGGAAGACAGAGCAGATCACATCACTGGGCTGGAATTAACGTAGTGCTGGAGTTAAACACAGTGTGGGAACCTATAGGGCCAGCATTCACCCCATTCTGGGGAGGATGCAGAGTATCTGAAGGTAGATACAGCCTCTGGGCTTGAAGAATCAATGGGCAAAACCCAGACAAATGGGGGAAGGAAGACATGGTTCAGGTGGTTCAGATGTTGGAATAACTAGAGTAAGGCATTTATTTTAACAAATATTTATTGGGTACCCCCTTCTTCTAGGCCTTCTTCTAGGCACTGGGGATAGAGCAGTAAACAGAAGGTAAAAACTCGCTGCCTCATGGTGCTTACATATCAAAAGTACAGGAAAATATAACCTAGTATATATGTGAAACTACTAGCCATTTAGTATTTTTAAAAAGCTTCTCGTGGTATAAGATACATGTTATAAAGTGTATGATGGGCGTTAATCTTAAGGTGACAGCTCAGTGAAATTTTACACATGTATGTGTCTTTAGCAGGATGGATGGAAGTAGATGGACGGATAGCCTATGTAGCGACCCACCAGATCAAGAAATAGACCATTTCCAGGGGTCATAGTCATTCCCAGTTAATAGTCCCCGTCCCCCAAGAAGGAACCAGGGTTCTTCTGGTACCACTGTTGATTATCTGTTAGTGTGTTTGTGAACTTTGTAGAAATGTGATCATACCATATACTCTCTGTCTGGCTTCTTTAACTTAAACAGAAGTTCTTTATGTTTCCTGTACCTATATTCTTTCCTATCAGTGTTTAACTCTTTTTTTAAAAAGTGATGTCTGCTATTCCATTTTATGAACGTCACACAATTTATCCATTCTCCTTTTGAGAAACATGTGGATTGTTTTCAGTTTTTGGCTATGGTGAATACAGCTGGTCTGATCATTAGTGTACATGTCTTATAGAAGCTGTTTTGTACAGAGAGATGCAGGAAGTAGTCGGCAATAAGAAAGTAAAGATCCGTTCATGAGTCAACTTTTATACCATGTTAGTTGACCTCCTTGATAAGTGATGGGTGTGCATGTGTATTATGGTACTCTTTCCATATCCGTGTATTCATATGCGTGTATTCACACAGCCTTTTAGGAGTTTTCTGTATTAAATTAAAATAACAATGGTTATTAAACTGCTGTAACTGTCAAATTTAAACCCTTGCCTAAGATTGAAAGTTCTTTATTCTTGAAATTCTTCTCTTACCTTTTTCATTTTAAACCTCTGCTTTCAATAGAGGGAAAATGGTAATTTCCTATTGTGGAAATTAAGAAGGATCACATCATGTACAGAGGAAATTGGTTTACTTTTTGGAATAGCATTGTTTTTTAACATTTTAGCGTAATTCTACTAAAACGTTCAAGTTAATTCGTACTTTTCAAGTATAAATAGCATCTTCCCCTAAAAGGCAGTGGAAGTCCTACTGATCAGTGCTTCCTCATCACACTCTTAAATATTATAAATTTTTAAAAAGCAACATCATATCTGTCGCCTTCCTTTGTGAGATCCTAATGGAGAAAGAATATCTCAGTAGGATCTCAAGAACAACATTTTTATTAATAGAAAAAACAATCAACATTTATTAAACACTATTGCAGGCATTATGCTAAATGCTTCCTTTATTTTATCCTTATGACATCCCTACATATGCATATTATTCCCATTTTAAAGACAGAATAATTGAGGTACAGGGAGATCGTGAGATTGACAGGTGATGAAGCTAATAATGTGCAGAGGTGGGTTTGACCTGCAGTTCTGTCTGAGTTCGTTTTAGGCTCTTGATCTTACACTAAACTATCCCACAGTAGAGAAGTGTTTTGCTTTTTAAAGTAATCCTCTAGCTAAAATTCTTTTTTTCTTTTTTTAAGATTTTATTTATTTATTTGAGAGAGCAAGCGAGAGAGAGCATGAGCAGGGGAAGGGAGAGGGAGAAACAGACTCAATGCAGGGCTCAATCCCAGGACACTGGGATCATGACTGGAGCCGAAGGCAGATGCTTAACCGACTGAGCCACCCAGGTGCCCCATCCTCTAGCTAAAATTCTTAAGGTTTATTGTTTTATGTTGTTTCCTGTTTAAATTATAGTAGAAATAAAAATGTAAGTAGTCTTCTGGGATGTGGTACAGAGAAGCCACTTTTTTCCCCTTTAGAATAATTCTTAGTTGAAGAATATTTGCAGTACATATAATTTCTTAACAAGCTCTTAATCATTTTTTTTATTAAGATTTCATTTATTTATTTGAGAGAGCGAGAGAGAACGAGCAGGGGGAGGGAGAAGCAGACTCCCCGCTGAGCAGAGAGCCCGATGCAGGACTAGATCCCAGGACTCTGGGATCATGACCTGAGCCGAAGGCAGATGCTTAACCGGTTGACTGAGCCATCCAGGTGCCTGGAATTTCATCATTTTAGAGCTGCATGTTGGAGCTGCCTTGCAACATGGGTAGCAAGTCATAATTGGGACTATTGAATATTGATAGTAAATGCACTGTGAACCAAACCTTCATACTCTTTTTTTTTTTTTCCTTTTAGGAGGCTCCTATTTTTACAGAATTAAGCAGAGAAAATGATGAAGAAAAAGGTGGCTTTACTTTTTTTCTTATTCTTCTTTTTTTTTTTTTTTTTAAAGATTTTATTTATGTATTTGAGAGAGAGAGAATGAGAGAGAGCACATGAGAGGGGGGAGGGTCAGAGGGAGAAGCAGATTCCTTGCCGAGCAGGGAGCCCGATGCGGGACTCGATCCAGGGACTCCAGGATCATGACCTGAACCGAAGGCAGTCGCTTAACCAACTGAACCACCCAGGCACCCTTCTTATTCTTCTTTTAATATGGATGATTTTATATTGGCTCTGCCAAAAACTAGCACCATGTTTAGGGGCAAGACGTATAATCTGTCTGGATTGCATTGTTTTTACTGATTTATGAAAAGGTAACAATAAATCAGGTAGGATGCTTTCAGCTGCAAGTAACAAAACCGACTAAAATTAGCCTAAATAATAAGGAAATACCTTGCCAGAACAAGAGTCCCAGAGGTAGGGCGGTTCTGGATGCCAGGCCATCCATCAGGAGCTGGACACAAGGTGGTGGTAGGCACTTTCAGCCATCGTATGCACACCCAACAATGTCCAGAGGATGACAGAGAGCATCTCTTCTGGAGTCCCCTGTGAGCAGGAAAACTTTTGCTAGGAGACACTCCTCCAGGCAGCAGACTTCCTTTTGAATATCACTGGCCAGTCCATATCAACCTCCACCTCAAGAACAGGCACTGGGAAAGGAAGTGGCATCATTTTGATTGGTTTAGAGCAAAAGAACCTTACTGTTTACCTCCCGAAGCCCCCCACCTCCTAATCCCATCACTTTGGGCATTAGGTTTTTAACATACCCGTTTTAGGGGGATGCAAACATTCAGACTCTATCATCCTCCAAGCCATGCGTGAGAGGTGTAAGAAACAAAATTGGAGTCCTGTCCCCTTAGCATGGGGAGAGGGGGCCCGTGGAGACGGGGAGTGGCCAAGGCAGTCCCCTATAGCTTGATCATATGTAGATCTTTCCCAGCTCTGTGAGCATCCATTCAGTATTATCTGCAGGAATTCATCATCTCTGGATAGGAGCATTCCAGCTCTCGTTTATTCAAAATGTCCGTGAGCTTTTTTGTGGATACATTGTGGTGTCTTATCTGATAAGTTTTATAAGTTTCCTGAAATATATACACACACACGCACACACACACACATTATATATATATATAATACATATGATGAAATATACATGTAAAAAAATACCTCATTTTTTTTCTTCCAGTTACATTCAATTTGAATAAAGGAGCATGTAGTTCAGCAGCAACGTCATCCAAATCAAGGTGAGCTCCATGAACATACATCTTGGAACCTGAGAATTTTTGTGAGATATTGATTACTACACTTTCAAAGCGCAGGATTGTGAATTATTTTTTTCTGGTTGTGATTTTCTTCTTTGTCTCATTTTTGTTTGATGGTGGTTTTCTTTTGTTAGCGCCTGTCTTTTTCCTTACCTGCCCGTGATACGATGCTTCTGAGGAAAGGCACATTTTGATTAAATGCCTCACATGACAAGTGTTTGCTTTTCTCTGAGTCCTTCTCCGCTAAGTGGCTCCCCTAAGCTATTGCAGTGCTATGGATTTTTCTATCACAGCCCACTCACCAAGTTTAAATATTAGCTTGGGTATACAGTTTTTGTTCTGCCTACTGTGTTAAGATTTTGTGAGAACAGAGACTAGGTTATTCACCCGCCTTCTTAGGCCCTGGTAAAGTATAAATGCACCAGAAGGCACGTACTCGTAGTTGTGCTCCCGGCTGCCTGGTGTAAGTAGCCGAGCAGGGCCTGACCAAGCTTTTCTGTAAAAGGCCACATAGTAAGTATTTTTTAGACATGATTGGCCGGATGTCTTTGTCACAGCCACTTGACTGCCGTCGGAGTGAGAAAGCAGCCGCAGACAATGTGCCAACAAATGCATGTGGCTGTATTCCAATATGATCTTACTTCTAAATACAGGTGGCAGGCTGCATTTGGCCCTCAGGTTGGAGTTTGCCAAACCCTGACATAGCATGTGGTCAGGTTGCTTCTGTTCCCTTTTCATGTTCTCTTCTCTTGCGGTTCTTATCTGTTTTTTCACCAAATATTTATTCACGATCTGTGATGCACAATGTGTCCAGTTTGATTATGGAGATTCAAAACAAAACAAAACTGTAAGATATTCAGGAAGGTGCCTTCCCAGCGTCTACCAGAATTTCGTTTTGAGTTGGCCAATATTTATTTTACTTAGTATTTTATTTATTTATTTTTATTTTTTTAAATATTTATTTATTTGAGAGAGACAGAGATAGAGAGAGCCCGAGCAAGGAGGGGGAGAAGCAGATACCCCACAGAGCAGGAAGCCCGATGCGGAGCTTGATCCCAGGACCCCGGGACCATGACCTGAGCAGAAGGCAGACGCCCAACCATCTGAGCCACCCAGGCGCCCCTTTACTTAGTATTTTACATGTTGTTTATTTAAGACCTAACTCAGTTTTCTTGGTTAAGTTATAGGCTAGTGCTTCTTGGCACAGCTAGAAAAGTGGCCAGGAGAAGTGAAGGAAATACAGGAGCAATGTATAACTGCTTCTCTGGGCTTGCCAGAGATCTTCACTTTGATCTAAATGCTTCAGAATTGACACCTACATTAGATACCATGAAGGACATGGTTAATTGGGTCCCACATACAGTACATTTGAAAAGAAAATTCTTTTCAAAATATTGGTAGGATATGACTTGGAAGACAGAGTCAAATATATCCAGTCACACACGCCTTATGGTTTTAGACCCGTACTTGTTTCTCTCTGTTCTCCTTTATTATTTGTTATTCCTGAGTGTAGGTAAATGTTAAAATTGGTCCCAGTGGCCCCCAAATTGGTCTCCCTTGTATCAGTTTTCTATGGCTGCTGTAACAAATTACCATAAACCAAGTGTCTTTTTTTTTTTTTAAGATTTTATTTATTTATTTGAGAGAGAGCAAAGTGAGACAGAGAGCACGAGCAGGGGGAGGGGTGGAGGGGAAGAAGGCTCCCCACCGAGCAGGGAGCCCAATGGGGGGCTTGATCCCAGGACCCTGGGATCATGACCTGAGCCAAAGGCAGATGCTTAACTGACTGAGCCATCCAGGCACCCCAAACCAAGTGTCTTGAAACAACAGAAATGTGTTCTGTCTCTGGAGGCCAAAAGTCTGAAGTCAGTATCCCTGAGCCAAAATCAGGCTGCATGCAGGGCAGCACTTCCTCTGGAGGCTCTGGGGGGAATCCGGTCTTTGCCTTGCCCAGCTTCTGGTGGCTTCTGGAGTTCTTTAGCTTGTGGCTGCATCCTTCAGTTTCAGAAGCAGTGTCTTCACATTTCTCTTTGCTCCGTCTTCACGTAAAAGGATGTATGTGGTTCCATAGAGAGCCCGCTCAGGCAATCCAGGATAATCTCATCTCAGAATCTGTAACTTAATCTCATTTGCAGAGACCCTTTTCCAAATAAGGTAACATTTATTAACTCCAAGGATGAGGACCTGTTATCTCGGGTCTGCTAGTTAGCCTTCTATATAGCCCGATGCCAGGCTCTGATGTTACTAGTAAAAATAGTTTTATTTGACTAAGTTCTGTGAGTTCAGTCTCGAGTATCTATAATAACTCATATATAGTGTCTCAAATGATACAATGGAAAGACTCATCTAAATTTTCTTTTTCTGAGATTATGGTCCATTTTTATAGAGTTTGAGATTTATTTTCCTGTTGATTTATATCTCTTGTATATCTGAAACTCAGAATGAACAAAAGGATCTAGATATAAAAAATTGATACTTTAGATTATATGGAGGCACAAAGATAAGCCCTGCTTCTCCAGTGTTTGAACAGAGGTTACTGAGTTTCCATTTCTCTTTTGGGGCTTCTCTTCTTTAATTGCGTTAGGACCCACTCCAGTTACTGAAAGTAGAAATCTAGGGCTGTTCTAGAAGCAAACGTTCCATTTCCAGTCTGTTCCCATTCATTTCTTGCCTTGATTTGAGCCCCATCTTGCCCCGTCTCAATTTGTCAGCCTCCAATAGCATCTTTGGGGAGGAGGGGTGTTACTGTTAGAGCAGGTAGTGTAAGATCAAATACAGTGCACAGCTGGGGCGCTTGGGTGGCTTGGTTGGCTAAGCGTCCGACTCTTGATTTTAGCTCAGCTCATGATCTCAGGGCCCGTGAGACTGAGCCCCGCATCGGCCTCTCCACTTGGTTGGGAGTCTGCTTGAGATTCTCTCTCCCTCTCCCTCTGCCTCTCCCCCTCTGTGTGCTCATGCACTGGGGGGTGCTCGCTCTCTAAAAAAGTAAATTAATTAATAATAATACACAGCTGAAATTAATTAATAATAATACATAGCTGAAAAAATAGACTATTTTGTTTTGCATTTTACTTTAATGTTCATTATTGAGATTGATATTTAAATTTCTACTCTTAAAATGATTTGTATAGGTATTCTTTTTTGACTCTAGTGTTTTTAGGATAGGGATTATCACTTTGAAAGCTTGGTAAAATTTGGTAAAATATTGTGCTAGTATCTTTTACAGGTGAGGGAATACTTTTTTACTGAATCAGAGGGAAACTGATTCAGTTTCATTATGGTCATTAGTTTATTCAACTTCTCAATATAATCCTGATCATACAAATTTCAATAATTTGTATAATTTTGATTTTTCTAGAATACTCTTTTTACCTAGGCTCTCAAATTTGCTATTTTATTAATCTTTTAGAATACCAACTTTTTGTTTTCTTGAAATTGTCATTTCTTTGGTTTCTGTGTTACTGACTTCTGTCCTTCATAATTTCTTCTGTCAACATTTCTTATATTCTTCCTTATTCATTTTAGCTCTAATAGAATCGTGATATTGCAAGCAGGAGGATCTTTCTAAATGTCTTTCTTTCACCTGCGGGATAACGTCATTTTTGTCCATGCTACTGATCCGGTGCCTCTCCCGCCCCTTGCCCTCCAGCTATGCTAAATTATTTGCCCCATCCTAAGTGAGCCACGGTGGCTCACCCTTTCTTGCCTTTACATCTTTTGTCCTTACTTCCCGGAATGCCCTTCCGGGTCTGTTCTCCCACCCTGTCGTGAGATCCCGATGGGCTGTTCTGTTTGTGTTTTTATCACCATTGCTTGTCACGCTGTAGACATTTAATAAGGCCAAATAAATGTTCTTGATAGGAAACTTTCTTTCTCTTCAGTTTAGTTTTTTTGTGCGGTGACATACATATAACATAAAGTTGACCATTTTCACCATTTTTAAGCATACAGTTCAGGCGATTCATGTCATGTGTGCAGCCGTCACCGGTATCCATCTTCCGGACTTTCTCATCATCCCAAACTGAAACTCTGTCCCCATTAAATGCTTGCTTCCCCATTTCCCGGTAGCCCCCAGCCCCCAGTAGCCTCTATTCTGCTTTCTGTCTCTGTGGATTGGACTATTCTAGGCTCCTCATAGGAGAAGAAGTCTACAGCGATTGCCCTGTTGTGCCTGGCTTCTTTCACCCACTTTAATGTCTTCAGGGTTCATCCATGATGCGGCACGTGTTGGAATTTCCTTCCTTTCTAAGGCTGAATAATATCCTTTTGTATGTATGCACCACATTTGCTTCATCTCTTCATCAGTCATTGGACATTTGAGTCACTCCCACCTCTGGGCGTTCATGAACCATGCTTTTCTGAACATTGGTGTTCAGATACCTCTTTGGGTCCCTGCTTTCAGTCCCTTTGGATGGAGACCCAGCAGCGGAGGTGCCGGGTTGTATGATAGTTCTGCCTCGCTATTTGCCACAGCAGCTGCCCCAGTTGGCATCCCCACCACCAGAGCGCAAGGGTCCCAGAAACAGAATCAGAACTTAGAAATCTATTCAGAGGATTGAATTATGGGACAAAACCCAGTAAGTGATTTTTCAAAAGGGTAAATGTAAAACGTTACAGTTCGGTGAACGAAGAATACCTGCCGTGATGACCGAGTGGGGGAATCCTGACCTGGGCCCCCTGTACAGAAAAGTAGTGGTTGGGGGGGGGCGCCTGGGTGGCTCAGTCGGTTAAGCAGCTGCCTTCGGCTCAGGTCATGATCCCAGGGTCCTGGGATCGAGCCCCGTATCGGGCTCCCTGCTCCGTGGGAAGCCTGCTTCTCCCTCTCCCTCTGCCTGCCGCTCCCCCGCTTCTGCTCCCTCTGTCTCTCTCCCTCTCTCTCCCTCTGCCCCTACTCCACCCCCTCCACTCATGCTTTCTCCCCTGAAAAATAAAAGCCTGAATAATAATTCTGTTGTTTTTCTGTTAATCACACCTTTTTCCTTGGTTATCTTCATGGTAGCTTCGTGCATGTATTTATCCTTTGTTCGTCTTTTGCAAATATGACAAACTAAAGGATTACACTGGTAAGATTCATTGAGATATTAACTGAGCATGTATTTTATGTGAGTCTCAAGATAGCAACTCTCTTTACAGGAAAAAATAAGTATATACAAATATATACCCATTATTATATGTACAAATCATATATGCAAATTATTATAATACAAGGTGGCGTATGATACATGCTAGAAAGTGCTATGGCAGTTCAAACCCTCATGAAGAATGGATCTGGAAGAATGGATCTTAAAGAATTGGAACAAATAGAGATAATTGGAGAGATTGCACTAGGTATAAAAGAGGCAGTTTGCAAAGGCATGGAACATGGCATGGCTCAGTCAGTAATGGGTTATTCAGAATGGCTGGTGTATACAATAAGTCAGAGATAATATTCTTGGGCCAGTGGTGACAATTTTATACCACACTAAAAAAGTAGAATTTACACTGTCAATTCTAGGCAGTTAGGAACGATCAGAAATTAGGTGACATGTTCAGATTGCTTTCAAAAAATAGAACTGACAGTAATTGCTAGACTTCTTTGCCAACCTCTTATTTAATCCTTGCAATTGAGCTCTGAGTTGGCTCACACTGTTATCCTCATTAATAGATGAGAAACTGAAGCTTAGAAAAGTGAATCACCCAAGGTCAGAAGCAGAAGCCTCCTTAGCCCCTGATCTGCCTAACCCCGAAGCTGGCACCCCACTGGTCTGTGCTGATCATGGTTGGCACTAAGTGAAGGGGTGGGAAGAGGGAAGAGGACGTTAAGGCGGGAATGGTTACATGTTCTCATGCTGCTTAGGTCCTAGGTCCTCTGTTGTTTTGACTAATCTGTTGTAAATTAATCGTGTAACAAATTTCTTCTGTACTGTTCTGCACGTTAGAAAGCCTTCTTATGTGCATTGGTTTTGTTAACAAGCATGGCTTTTCTTTTTACCAGTTCCTTGGGACCAAGCGCATTGAGTACCATCGGGAATGCAGCATCAGTTAAAAGAAAAGAATCTTCCCGGAGCTCAGCTCAATCAAAAGAAAAGAAAAAAAAGAAATCTGCCCTCGACGAAATCATGGAGGTATAGTTTACGAGCTACTTATCGATGTGTTAGCAGTTAGAGGAATGACATAATTCAAACTAAGGAAAGTTTAGTCTCACCAATTCTTGGATTAATATAAAGTCAGAAAATGTATGCAGACTAGGTTAGGGGAAGGTAGTCTGGACGCAGTTCCATCTGGGTAGAGTTGGAATCCCTCATCACAAGTTTATTTTCGTGCCTCGGGTGCTGTGTTCAGAACTCTCCATGTGTTCCTGGTCAGTGGAATTCAATCAGAAGGACCTGGGCGGTCACTGCAGCTCAAAACAAAAGCTCTGTTTGCCTTCTGTGGCTCTGTAAAATTGTCGTCCTCCGTGGATTCCTCCCACCAGCCTCTGTTCTCCTCTTGCCCCTGACTTCACTTACTACCTCCTAGCCAGCAGCAGGAAGCGATGACGTTGTCTTCATTTGACTTTACCTAATGGCTAAGCCTATGTGATGAATCCTTGAAAACCCGTGATTTAAGATGGAGGACCACACTTTGGCTCTAAATCTACTTGCACCTCCAGAGCTGTTCTGAATCTTCCTCTTTCCCTTTCCACACAAAATCTTACCTTATCAATACATTTATGAAGTAAGTAGAAAGGAGAAGAAGGACAGGTGAAGAGAAAGAAGAAATGGACAGAAGAAGCTGACTTGTTTTTTCCTGTAATATCATTTCCTCTAATCTCCCCAACCTTCCTCTTTATTTGTGAAGGGATAGAGACAATTGTTCGGTCTTCCCCATTTCTGAGTGCTCTTACGATACAGGGTGGTCTAAACAGTTGAGAGTGTAATATAAAATGTGTACACTAAGAGATGTGGTTGCTCCATCACTGAGCATATACTGAGTCGCTGTTGTGTGCTGGGCATCGTGCGAGGTCCTGTGTCTGTGTAGTAGGGAGAAAAATACAGTCCCGCTGTGTCATGGGGCTTTTGCTCTAGTAGGAGAGACAGTTCATGAACAAGTGAACAAGTGAGTAAGTTATTACAAAACGCTAAGTGCTAAGGCGGTCTGAGGGCGGGCCATGGGGGGTAGCTTGTGAAAAGGTGCCAAGGCAGGAAAGACCTTGAATTCAGGCACCTGAAGGAAAGGTCCATGTGGCTGGAGAATGGTGAGTGCGAGAGTGGTAGCATTTGCAGTTTGAGAGAGAAGTTGGAGCAACATCTTAGATGTCTCAATAGTCCATGACAGGAGGTTCCTGAATCTAATTCAAAGTAAAATGGGAAGCCAGACCTACCTGCCTTGTAAAACCTGCTAAATTTAGAATGTTCTTTGTTAATACTGGAAAGTTGGAGACATTAAAATGGAATTTATTATCAACCAAAGAATTGCAGCATCCTGTCCCACTGAAAGTTGGGACTTCAGGTTCACTTGCAGCCATCGAGAAAGAAAAAGGCGCAATGTGGCTCTTCAGCACTCTTTGTTTGGACACCCTTGTGCTTACATCTCTCGTGGTTATGTTTTTCTTGCTCTACATTCACAAGATTTATTATCCTTATCATACAGAGAAGCCTCTTTTGGCCATCACTGTAGGACTAACCGTGCTGCGCAAAATTGATTTAAAGTGTTGTGTTTTTACCACATGAACATGTTGCTTGTTTCCCAGCTTGTGACAGGCACACAAGGGAAGTGGGGAAACGACGATGTAGCGTTGGCATGTGGCCTTGCAGTCTTGACTAAGTAGAGGTCGCTTGTGTTTATTTTCTTGGCCAGTTGACGTGCTTTATCACATATTTTTGTACATCCAAGTATGTGTGTGTGTGGTTTTTTTTAAAGATTTTATCTTTAAGGGCGCCTGGGTGGCTCAGTTGGTTAAGCGACTGCCTTCGGCTCAGGTCATGATCCTGGAGTCCCGGGATCGAGTCCTGCATCGGGCTCCCTGCTCTGCAGGGAGTCTGCTTCTCCCTCTGACCCTCCTCCCTCTCATGCTCTCTGTCTTTCATTCTCTCTCTCGCAAATAAATAAATAAAATCTTTAAAAAAAAAAAAAAAAGATTTTATCTTTAAGTAATCTCAACACCCAGTGTGGGGCTCGAACCCACAACCCCAAGATCAAGAATTGCATGCTCCACCAACTGAGCCAGCCAGGTGCGCCCCACCCCCCACCCCACCAAGTGGGTTTTTTTTTCTTTTAATTAAAAATTAATTGCAAAAAATGTTTATTTGTATTTGTCAGAGCTTGTAAATTACACGGATCGCCTTTGAGGTATATGTTTTATGGTGTGCATTTGCTACACAGAATGGTATTTGAAATAAATTGAGGATTTTAAAGAGAGAATTCTGTATCTTCTGTGTGCTACAGATTGAAGAGGAAAAGAAAAGAACTGCCCGAACAGACCACTGGCTACAGCCTGTACGTATTGAGTTGAAGCTTCTTATTTCCTGAATGCTTTTAAAAAAGTGAATCATGTAAAGAACATTTGGTATAAATGACTGAATTTCTCAAATATACTTAAATCATACGGATAGATCTATAACATTCATGACTTTTCTTTTTATCTGATCTTAAATGATCAGCTGCACCTGTATTGGAGAGTTACTTCACGTTTGTAGGCTGGTAAGATTTCTTGAGTTTAATGCCAGATTCGTTTGTGGACATCTTGAATTTAAGCCTGTAATTATTTCCAATTTTGCTATAAGACAAGGGTTGTGTTTTCAGAAACGGGACTGAAAGGTAGAATTGTGAATGCCGAAGCACTTGTTTTCAACTTACAGCTTTTTGAACTTAGAATCTCCCTTTAGGTACTTTGTCGGAAAAAGCCGGTTTTCATTTTACAAACTCAAGTAGAGCTTTGTATTTTATTGTATATTTATTATTGCTGTTATTTTAAGATAATAATTTTGAAACAGTTAAATAATTTTAAACATTATTTATTGATGCTCTGTTTTGAACCTAGATGTAAAGTTTTCGCAAGACGCTCAGGGTGCGTTTGTTAAAGCTTCTAAAAGAAGCTGGTTTGATCAATAATAGGAGACTGAAAAGTAGTGAGAATATGGGTCATTTAGATAATTTTGATGCAAAAAGTAAGATTAACAATAACCTAGAAGGTCATGAAGTCCAGAGTTCTCATTCAGATCTTCAGAGTCCTGCTCCCTCTAAGCAGGAAAACAATTTCATTTCCATGTCTTAGTTTGTGGTCTTCTGCATGGGAGGCATTTCCACATGGTGCGCAAGTGAAGGCTCAGGAAGCAGGTTAGCTAACATGAAAATACTTGCTGCTTTACATCGCAAATGAGTCCTTTGTATGAACTACTTCAACGAATTCTTCTATCAGCCCTATAAGGTAATTCCTGTTGTAATTCCCGTTGTAGAGGTGAGAAAACTGAGGCATCAAGCATTTGAGTAATTTCCCCAAGGTCATAGAGTAAGCCCTGAGCCAGGATCTCCCTGGCAATCTGATTCAGTAGGTTGTGCTCTCAACTGGTCAACAGACCTGCATCCTGGGGTGTCTCAGGCGCCCTGACTCCCATCTCTGAGTACAGGTTGAGTCAAGATCAGTAAAGGCTGGACCTGAAGGGAAGAAACCACCCCTGTATTGTTTCGTTTTCTCCATTCCAGTAGCTAGCGTAAATATTAATAGTTTGATTATTGTTTATGAAAACGTAATCAAGAATTTTGCTGAAAGCATTCGTTCTTACCCAGAGAGTAATTCACAGATTTTTAGAGAAGTGTTTTTTCCAGATTATATATGTTTACTACTACCACCTTCCAGTCTCCTGCAGTGAAATGCACATTTTGACCAGCCTCCTAGGTGATCCTGATGTATGCCCTTCATTGGTTTAAAGGAAAAAGAAACCAAAAGAAAAAAAGAGAAAGCATTCCAAGTTTTAGTCCAAAAATTTTCTTCCCACTGGTAATACTTTCAGTTCAATTATATTTTCTGTTTGATAATTCTCTCTTATAATAAATTATTCAAATGTTTTTCCTAGTTCCCTACTAACAGAGTATTACGTTAAAAGTGAGGATCATCCAACAGTGCTCTGATGACTCAGTGTGTCTCTTATGTTGAAATGGTCAATATGTTTGTTAAAATAACCAGCAGTCCACACAGATAGACTGGAGAGCTTTATTTAAACTCAGAAAAGAAGTATTTTGAACCGTTCTATTGTGTGAGCAAGTGTCAGTAAGCCCAATGATGTAATGAGTTAGCTTCAAATTTTAAGTGTGTACCCATGAGGGTCTTTGAGAAATTTAGCCCAGAAATACTCTGGCTAAATCAGAGAAGCTGTTTTGGCATTACTTGGCTTCATTTAGAAAGTCTTAGATTCTTAGAATAGAGGCCTAAGAATAAGACCATTCACATTTTCTCTTAAACGTGTTTTTCTGCTATAATATATCCTCCCTACAAAGTCCTTATTGAATTTTGATTAATAAAATTTTTAGCCTGGCTTACTTGTGACCATCTAGTACCTCTGTTACATTCACTTGAAGTAGCAAATACAGAATCACTACAGTGATTATAGCATTAAGTCAGAAGAATGAATTTTCATGATCAGCCACTAGACAGCTAATCTAAATCAGGAAAATGACGATAAAGAAGCAAACTGAAAATGCATTAATATGAAATAAGCCCAGATTTCTCTCCCATTTGAGAATTAGATGTTCAGAATAATGATACTTTTAGCTGGAGCTAATCTTGAAGAATCCTGTCTGTATCAAAAATTCAGAGTAACCTAATGAGAAAATAACACTGTGAAAAATGTCATGCATAAGCTCAAAGACTCAGTTCCTTGCAATTCCCAGTGAGACCTGCCATCTGAGGTTTTATCAGCAGTGAACACCAACACTGTAATATCTTTGGCCCTTTTCATTTCCTTGAATGGAGAGAGAGAAAGAAGCTATCTGTGAAAGGCATGGATTAATAGGGTTGAGATTGACAGATAAAAGTCCTAGATTTCAAGAGACCTTCAGTGTGGAAATCAGCCTTGAGACAGGTATTTTTTTTACCTCTTGGTAACCATGTTGAATAAAGGGAGAAAGAAGAAATAAAAGATCACTAAGGGAATGTTTTGCATAATTGGGAAGGCTTAGAACTCCAAAATTTCTTATTTAGCAGAGCAGTTACGTTTTGCTATGATTTTTGGTGAACATGGTTTAAAGCGAAGGAGTAAAACCAGAAAGCTAACTTGTGTGTTCCCTTTCATCTTTATTTTTTTGTTGTTATTTTCTAGGAAATCATCGTGAAAATTATAACCAAAAAACTCGGAGAGAAATATCATAAGAAAAAGGGTGTTGTGAAGGTAAGGACGGGAGGCTGTGAATGGAATTTATGGAAGGAGCTGGGCCTGGCCGAGTCAAGCCATTTTGATATTCCTGAAAAATCACGTCCTCGGGGCAGGAACATTGTGTCTCAGGATCTTGATGGTTCCATAAAAGGAAAGCTGAATTCATAATTTGTGAGAAAATGATTCCTTTGTGGCCATAGTTTCTATTTCACTTTGGTGTGCTTTCTTACTGGGGCAAATAGCATGTATGAAATCCCACTGGCACAGCTTAAACTCGCTCGCTCTGCGTGCCTTGCCAATCAGTGAGACACATCCTCTTTGTTAATGATGGGCAAGACAGCTATGTCCCCAGAGTTCTAAGGAGGACTTCCTTGTTGTGTTTTGCCCGAGAAACTTTTAGTTGTTCTAGGATTTTAAAAGTTAAAGGTCAACGCTCCAGTCCTTTTCTCTCTTTGCCGTTGCTAAATAGTTTCATTCTGGAACCCAGCATTGTGCATGCAGAAATGCCCTTCTATTGTACTTGAAGCTAGGCATTCTTCTTCTCACTGTATTTGTTGAAATCGTAGTCTAAGATCACCAACCAGTCCTTTATTCTCTCCAGACGAAAACCTTCACTAAGCCTTGAATTGAATTCTTTATTAGGAAGCATAGAACCACTATATTGTACACGTGAAACTAACGTAACAACGTGTGTGAACTCTACTGGAATTAAAAACGTAATAAAATTTTTAAAAAATTAAAAAGCCTAGAATGAATAGTCGTATATGGAATCTATAAAATAGTGTCATTTATAGAAGGAGTTACAGCACTTACCTTTTGACTGGAATTTCATTTGTTTTCATCTTATCTATTTCTGTCCTTTGAAATTTGTGTGCACTTATTTCTGCTATTATAAAAGTGTTGATTTCACATGACAGGAAGTAATTGACAAATATACAGCTGTTGTAAAGATGATTGACTCAGGAGACAAGCTGAAACTTGACCAGACTCATTTAGAAACAGTAATTCCAGCACCAGGTAAATCTTTTTGCAGACCGTTTAATGTGTATGCTATCGAAATGAGTGATCCCAGCCTTAAAACCATAGTTTCTTGACATTACTTGATAGTTACAGACCCAGATTTCCATTCTAGAAATATATAGCTGCCGGTGTAACTGATACACTTCATTTCAGGTGACACGATAGTTTGTTTACCAGTCCTTTGTGAAAGCTATTTTGTGGCTGAATCAATTTTCCCTTTCTGGGATTCTTTTTTTTTTTTTTTTCTGAAACAAAACAAACTCACAAGGAAAAAAAATCGTACTACAGTTATTATTAATATATTTCTCTAGCTACCTGAGATAGTAAAGTAAAAGTCTGTATTGTTTTGCTTTTTCTTTTCCTTAATTGTCTCTATCATTTGAGTACTTCTGAATATCTAGCATGAATGCTGCTATGCCTAAGTTGTTTGCCTCTGACCCAGACTTCACAATACTATCTTTGCTAGCACAGCAGTGTTAGACTCTAAAACTTCCACTTATTGGATCCTTTATGCTTTCCCCCTAAAACAAAACTCACTTTATGGCTTAAAATTTTTTTTTCAGCTTTAGTGAGATGTGATTGACACACAGTAAGCTGCACTCATATAAAGTATACAATTTGATCCGTTTTAACCTGTGAATACTCTCTTGAAACCATCCCTACAATCGAGATCATGAATGTACCCATCACCCCCCAAAGTTTTATCACTTTCCTTTATAATTCTTCCCCGCCACCCCTCCACTCCTGCTTCCCATGTACCCCGAGGCAACCACTTGTCTTCTTTCCATCACTACAGAAGAGTTCCTGTTTAGAAGTTTATATGAATGAAATCATACCACGTGTCCTGTTTTTTGGTCTGGCATCTCTCATTAAGCATAATTATTTTGGGTTCATGCATGTTGTCAAGTGTATACATAGCTCACTTCTTTCTATTACTAAGTAGTGTTTGACTGTATGGATGTACCACTTTTTGTTTATTTGGTCACCTTTTGATACACATTTCAGTTGGTCACAGTTTTTTGGTTGTTGCAAATAAAACTTCCAAGAACATTCATATGCAAGTCTTTATATGGACATATGGTTTCTTTTCTATTGGGAAAATACTTAGAAGTAGAATAGTTCACTCATAGTGGGATATGTTTAAATTTTTATGAAACTGCCAAACCATCCTATGATTTTTATTTTTTATTTATTTATTTATTTTTAAAAGATTTTATTTATTTATTTGACAGAGAGAGCGATAGTGAGAGCAGGAACACAAGCAGGGGGAGTTGGAGAGGGAGAAGTAGGCTTCCGGAGCCGAAGGCAGACTCCCAACAACTGAGCCACCCAGGCACCCCAATCCTATGATTTTTAAAATGAGGCAAAGTGGAGCACCTGGGGGGCTCAGTTGGTTAAGTATCTGTCTCTTGATTTCAGCTCAGGTCATGATCTCAGGGTCCTGAGATCAAACCCTATGTCAGGCTCCACACTGAGCGTGGAGCCTGCTTAAGATTCTCTCTCTCTCCCTCTGCACCTCCCCCTCTGCTCACACACCCGCCATCTCTTAAAAAAAAAAAAAAGCCAAAGTAAGCTAAAATTTTTTCTGATTATTTCTGGACTGTAGACATTTCCCCTAAGTACCTTCTACTCCTTGCAGTCTAAGTTAAAATGTATCCCTTTGACAAGTAAGTGAAAAAAACCATGAGGATTCTTAGAATGTTAACAGTGATCAAGGCATCTGTAAACTCTCCTTTAGAATATTACAGAGTTCTAAAATGATGAAGAACTTCTAAGAGGGGTTCTGGTTTTCATTATGTTCATTCAGTGTAGCTGCACTTTGCTATAACAAAGTAGAAGAAAAAAGTGAACATTTCTTTGCATTCAGTGTGATACTCTTTTCTACTGTAGGAAAAAGAATTCTCGTTTTAAATGGAGGCTACAGAGGGAATGAAGGCATCTTAGAATCCATCAATGAGAAGACCTTCTCAGCTACTATAGTCATTGAAACTGTACGTACGTTGACACAAAGAAATTTCTAAATGCTTTAAAAATGTGCCAGAATTCTTTTTCATTGGGTTGGTCTTTGTTTTATTTTAGAGTCTGGGTTTTTTGTTTGTCTTCTCTCCTTTATGGAAATCTGTCTGCTTAGTTTCTGTAATGACTCTGCCATTGTAAAGTATTTTGTGTTCTGATTTCAAAAGAAATGCATATGTGTCTTAGTCCACTCAAGCTGCTGTAACAGCATGCCATAGACCGGGTAGCTTATAAGCAAATGTGCTTTTCATAGTTCTGATGGCTGGAAATGCAAGAACAAGGCACTGGCAGATTTCGCTTCTGGGGAGGGCCTGCTTCCTGGTTCATGTGTCCTCACCTGGTGGAAGGGACAAAGGAGCTCTCTGGGGTCTTATAAGGCACCAGTCCATTCATGAGGGCCCCACCCCCACAACCTCATCACTCCCCAAAGGCCCTGCCACCAAATACGATCACATTGGGCATTAGGTCATAACTATGAATTCTGGATGGGACACATTCAGTCTATAGCAATACTCATTGTGTAAAACCTGAAAAGGACAATTGAATACAAATAGCTTTAAAAATTACCCATAATCCCCCCAGCCAGATAACTCCCTTTAATATTTTGATCTGTTCCTTTCCAGTCATACAATTTTATAAAATTGTATGCCGTGTGTACAGTTTCACATCCTGACTTTTTTTCTCTCACATCTAATATAAAACTCAATTTGACATGGTATAATTAGTGGGGAATATAGAGTCAGAAGTAATGGGGGAAAAGCCCCAGAGATCAATATTTTAAACAGTCCTCCCCTTCTTTCGTAAAGGGCTAGAAGGTAGCAGAGATCAGTAAAGTAATTTCAGGAAATCTGATGTGCAATTCAAAGTGTTGATTGACAGAACGGATGGCTCACTGACAGGCCTGGGAGCACGGCCCTGTAAGGCCTGAGACGTCTCCTGGGGGAATGAAGGACCTAAAGCGGGCTTTCCCCCCCTGCCGCCTAATGCATTTTGGAACAGCAAACGACTGTGCTGTGCCTCCAAATGAAATCAGTTTTCACACCCAGTACCGTAGCATTAGCATTTGGGGGGTTAATAGACCCCTCGGAGAGTCTGATGACCGTCCTGAGTACTCTCTAGAACTGACAGGTAACTGCCCAGTTTCATGCGTTGCGTTAAGGGGTTGTAGGCACCTGAACCCAACACTGGTCTGCGTTTGGAAAATGGTGTAGGTCCTTATATGAGAGAAACCACATTTAAGTAAATTGAGCATTTTTTTTTTCTGTCTCTGACAACACGAACTTAAAAACTGGCATTCACGAACATAAACCATAAGGGAAGGAAAGGAAAAGGCGTCTCTCCTGGTACTGAGAAATGTACCGATCTGACTGAATTCATAGATTGAGTTTTTTTTAAAAACTCGGTCAGTTTTTCTCTCAACCAGCATAAGGTCATGGAACATCTCATATTTCCTTGGCGAAATGATTCTCCTGCACTTTTTTAAATGCATAGTCCTATCCAAATTAGATCCTGCTTCAATTCATGCTTTCATCTCAGGGAAATGCAAAACAGCTAATCACTGCGGAGGGCATTCTAGGTTCCGTCCAGATCCCTTTGGGTCACAGTGTGTGGTTTTCATAGGCCTGTTCCTTTCCTCCCTCGCTGTGACCCGAGCGGCTCCTCCTTCCTAAGCTTGTGTGGCACACAACTGCAGTGAGGCAGGGGCTGGGAGGGCCCCGCATGGAAGGCCTTCTTGACTGCAAAGCAGCATGTACGTTTCAAAGGAGAAATCCACCTACTACTTTTCTTTTCTTTTGCAGCTTGCCCCCATTTAAAAAATAATCTTTTGTGCCCGCTCCGGCAGCACATATGCTAAAATTGGGACAATACAGAGAAGATTAGCATGACCCCTGCGCAAGGATGACATGCAAAAAATAATCTGTTTGTGTGAGCCTGTGTCCACTGGTCTGCGTCCCCATGGTTCCTTCACATCATTGCCATGAACCACACAAACTTTCTAAGGGATTTCTCCCGCTATTTTTTATCATTTCTGACATCTGAAATTGTAGATCAGTATCAAAATATTTGAAATTTACTCATTTATTAAGCAGATTTGTAAGTAGCTAACAAATTGTTCAAAAACTGTCTCAGCCTTTTAGCCTGTTTGCCTAATTAACTGAGGGACTGGCTCCCTTCCCATTCCCCAGCTTTGTAAAAAAAAAAGAGAGAGAGAGAAAAGCGAACTTGACTACAGGCCTTTGTACTTGATAATGAAAGATTCAGCCCTTTGTCATGCTTCATCTGGGAACTTACTTCCTTTAAATACAGTCATTGTTATATATTAAAGGAGTAGCATTTTAAAAAGGATTGTTAAGGGGAGGTATGATTCACAATGAAAAACACTGAAACCTCACTTCAAGGTTAGAGTCATCATCATCATCGTCATTTTATACTTTGCAAGAGAGAGGACCAGCTTTCAAATTTTAACCAAAAGATTTAGTAAGAGCCAAGAATTATTGAGCTCATATTCCTATCATGTTCCAGATATTGTTTTAAGCACTTTATTGACTTGTTTCTATTTCCCAACAGCCCAGGAACCTAGGTCCTATTATTTTTTTTTTTTTTTTAAAGATTTATTTATTTATTTGAGAGAGTGAGAATGAGAGAGAGTACATGAGAGGGGGGAGGGTCAGAGGGAGAAGCAGGCTCCTCGCTGAGCAGGGAGCCCGATGCGGGACTCGATCCCGGGACTCCAGGATCATGCCTAGGTCCTATTATTAATCCCCCCCTCGGGGATAGTGGGGCACCGAAGGCTCAAGTCACTTGTGCAGGTGGGATCTGAACTTGGTCAGTCTGGGCTCAGGACCCACATTCGTGCCTCTCTGTTCCCAGGCTGTATCCACTTTTGTGACAGGTGTTCTTTCCCAGTATCTAGTTTAACCCTTTTCCTTTCTTTTGGATACGAACAGAAAAAGCAAATACATTTGAAGTTGGGCTCATTTTCGGTAATAAAGACCAGCCGAGCTGTCAGAGCTAAACTAGACAGAATGTTTGAGGATCTGAATTGCTTAACATACTATCTGCTCTTGAAAAAGAAACCCCCAAATGGCACAAACACGATAAAATTTAACTTCTCCTTCTGAAAGTCCAGGATGGGTGTTCTTGATCAGGAAGATCAAGATGGGAGCTTGATCAGCTCTTCTCGGAGGGGCGATGTGTGAGCCCAGGATTTTTACAGCTCGTGTCTCTACCACCTTCAACAAGTGGCTTTTACAGCTGCCATGTGCTTCACACACGCCAAGGCTGAGCAAGGTGGGCCGCACACGAGGACCGTGTGCGTCACTTCCGTTCCCCTCTGTGGCCGGGGCTCCATCTTATGACCACACCTCCCCACGTGGGGAACCGGGGAAAAAGCATCCTGGGATCAGAGGACACACGGAGCAGCCAGCAGGTCCCTGCCACAGCATGTAGTGATGACACATTTCACATGTCATTGAAGAAGTCACTGCAGTTTGTGATGAGGATGCCCTAGAAAAGTTTAAAATTCAGAGTCGCAGAGAAACGTTAGCTACTGTACTAGGGTTACGGGGGTATGGAAAAGGCGCATTTGGATCTGTAAGTGTAGTGTCATTTTCTTGTCTTTTAAGTCCCTGTGTGTTTTTAATCTTTTTTTTTTCCTATTGTTTTAACTTGTAGGGCCCTTTAAAAGGACGCAGAGTTGAAGGAATTCAATATGAAGACATTTCAAAACTTGCCTGAGTTTGAAAATTTGTTAACACATTAAAATCCTAAAGCATCAAATTGGTGTTCACCAAGACATTATGAGACTCTACTGTGTTAGGGTGTTTCTTTTGTATAAAGCAGATGGATTTATTTAAATACTACTGTATAGTTGTTCAGCTAAGCTTATAGAAAAATCAAATTATGTCTCACGAAGTATCAAAACAATGTAATTTTGTTCTTGTTGTTTTTGTTTCCTTTGTAATATTTCCTTAATGATTTTTTAATCTTCATTAAAAGAATGTTATTGTACAGTGTTTTATATAAGACTATTTAGAATCATACAGTTAGAGGAAATCCTTCATATACTGTATATTTTCTGTAGTAAAGTTGCAAACTATAAATATATAATGACATTTTAAAAAGTCAGACTATAAATAGAGTCACAGCGTTATTATAGAGATAGAGCTCACACACCATATAATTTTACCCATTTAAAGCGTACAATTCAGTGGTTTACCGTATATCTACAGAGTCGCGCACCCATCCCCGCTATTTACTTTTAGAACATTGTCATCACCGCATGTGCCCATGGTCACTCCCTGTCCTCCCTCTCTCCCCAGCCCCTGGCCACCACCAGTCTACTTCGGTCTCTGATTTGCCGTTCTGGACACTTCGTAATCATATGACATGTCTTTTTATGACGAGCTTCTTTCATGTAGCATCATGTTTTCAAGGTCTGTCCATGTCGGGCCACGTATCAATACTTCGCTCCCATTTTCTTGCTGTATGGGTAGGCCTACTCCCATTTTCCTACTGTATGGGTAGGCCACATTTTTAAAATCCATCGGTCAGTTGGTGGTCATTTTGGCTGTTTCTGCTTTGGGGCTATTCTGAGTAATGCTGCTACATGAACATTCAGGTACAAGATTTTCTGTGGACGTACGTTTTCAGCACCCAGGAGTGGAGTCGCTGAGTCTCACTGTAACTCATGGGATACCATGTTTAACATTTTGAGGAACTGCCAGACTGTTCCAAAGTGGCTGCACCATTTTACAATCCCATCAACAATGTTGAACTATACATTTTTAAGCAATAGAGCAGTGTATTACTTAGGGATGCAAAAGATAGGAAATCCACCTCCTAGTTGGGTTATCAAAAAAAAAATCTTTTTTAGTAAATGAATGTATAGGTCACAGGACAAAAGGAGCAGACCTTAGCTCCCAATGGGGTTCAGAGTGAACAGCTTATTGGGGCTTGGTCTCTGCGGCTCTTCCTTTCTCTGTGTTGGCTCCATTCTCAGCTCCTCACACCAGCAGGATGCCTGCTGGCATCTCCAGCTTCCCATCTTCCTTTCTCCCACAGTTCAAACAGAAGACTGGAATTGAGTTTTAACCAGTCCACATTGGGACAGATCACTCCAAATGCAAGGGTTGGAATATACTGATTGGCCAGACTTGGGTTGTGTGCCAGCCCCTAGGCCAACTCTCTTATGGATGTAGCATCAGGGAGAGGTGAGAAATTCTCTAGCCAGAAGCTGGGAGAATATATGCTGGTGAACAGAAACAGAAGACGCAGCATAAGACATACTAATAGGATGATGTCGGTAGCTTTGCCAACACAATTCTTCCAGGAGGAATTCAAGTGTTTCTGAACTAACTTGACAGCATAGTCACATGAAAAGGAACTGAGTTTCGGAGTCGAGCAGACTTGAGATAGAATTTTGGCTGTTCTTTTCACCAGCTATGTAATCTTAGAAAATATCATGTTCTTGAATTTCAATGTTTTTTTTAAATTTTTATTTATTTATTTATTTTTTAAAGATTTTATTTATTTATTTGACAGAAAGAGACACAGCGAGAGAGGGAACACAAGCAGGGGGAGTGGGAGAGAGAGAAGCAGGCTTCCCGCAGAGCAGGGAGCCCAATGTGGGGCTCGATCCCAGGACCCTGGGATCATGACCTGAGCCGAAGGCAGACGCTTAACGACTGAGCCACCCAGGTGCCCCGAATTTCAATGTTTTTAATATACGAATTGTCAAAAAAAAAAAAAATGTGTCCCTCTAGGGTTGTTGTGAGAACTACAGAAAATAATAGGAAGTGTCAGATGTGGTGGTGGGCGTAGGTTCAGTAAATGGGGCCACACGTCTGTGGCCTGGCCTGGTATTAATCTGGCCCGAAGAATTTCAGGAGGGAGAAGGTTCTCCCCGATAATAAAATGGTAAATAAACCGCGACAGATTTCACATGCCTCCCCCAAATCTGTTTGGAATCACCTCCCTGGTTTTCTTCATAGGAAAAAATATTTCCTCTCTGCCTCCCACATTTTTATTCTTTTCCCCAACATCTTCCTGAAATTATCTTCAGAATGAAATAAAGTGGCATAATTGAGGTGACTTTTAAGTTTTAAGAATCTGAAGCACAAAAATATGATTCTAGGTGACAGGACATTTTTTCCCGTAAGTTCTTAGAGTCCAGTAGTGGTTATGTTACACAAAGTGACTGCAGACACCTAAAATCAAGTTTTATATGGACTCTTTGTTTCCTTTTTAAAGCATCACAAGCTACTTTTCTTTACATAGACTTTTTCCCCCCCACAGGAAAATTGAGCACAAGGTATGGAGATTTCACATCTATCCCCTGTCCCCACACACGCACAATCTCCCTCACTATCCACATCCCCCACCAAAGTGGCACATTTGTTAATAATGAACCCATGATAATGATTGATGCCTCATCATCATCCAAAGTCTGTAGTTTATATTAGCATCACTCTTGGTATTGTACATTCTATGGGTTTGGACAAATTGATAATGAAATGTATTCACCATTATAGTATCATACAGAATACTTTCACCAGCCTAAAAATCCTGTGATTTGCCTCTTCATCCCTCTCTCCCCACAATTCAACCGCTTGGCAACCACTGAATTTTTTTTTTTTTTTTTTTTTGTTGCTATCTCCCATAGTTTCGCCTTCTCCATAATGTCATATAGTTGGAATCATACACTATGTAAACTTTTCAGGTTGGCTTCCTTCACTTATATGCACGTAAGTTTTCTCCATGTCTCTTCATGGCTTGATAGCTCACTTCCTTTCAGCGCTGAATAATATTTCTTTTTCTGGATGAACCACAATCTACCCATTCCCCTACTGAAGGACATCTTCATTGCTTCTAGATTTTGTCAATTATTAATAAAGCTGCTATAAACATCCATGCGTAGTTTTTATGTGGACATGTTTTCAACTCGGGGTAAATGCCAAGGAGCGCAATTGCTGGATCATATGGTAAGATATGTTTAGTTTTCTAAGAAACTGCCAAACTGTCTTCCACAGTGGCTGCGCCATTTTGCATTCCCACCAGCAATGATTGAGCATTCCTGTTGCTCCACATCCTCACCAGCATTTGGTGTTGTCAGTGTTTTGATTTTTGGCCATTCTGATAGGTGTGTAGTGGTATCTCATTGTTATTTTAATTTGCAATTCCCTAGTGACATGACATTGAGCATCTTTTCATGTGCTTATCTGCCATCTGTGTTTCTTTGGTGAAGTGTCTGTTTAAGTCTTTTGCCCATTTTTTTTTTAAAGATTTTATTTATTTATTTGACAGAGAGAGACACAGCGAGAGAGGGAACACAAGCAGGGGGAGTGGGAGAGGGAGAAGCAGGCTCCCCGCAGAGCAGGGAGCCTGATGCGGGACTTGATCCCAGGACCCTGGGATCATGACCTGAGCTGAAGGCAGTCGCTTAACCAACTGAGCCACCCAGGCGCCCGTCTTTTGCCCATTTTTTAATTGGGCTGTTCATTTTCTTATTGTTGAGTTTTAAGAGTTCTTTGTGTGTTTTGGAAAACAGTCCTTTATCAGATAAGTCTTTTGCAAATATATTTTCTCCCAATACATGGCTTGTCCTCTCATTTTTTAGAAAGCTATTTTTCATCATATCACTTGAGGTCATATCAAATTATTGGTAATAGTGTCTTGGGAAACCAGATTCCCTGAGTTTTCTTCATTGGGCATGCCATTGGATCCTATTGCCTTCTTTGATGCTTTTCCCCTTGTCTACTTCTGTCTATCCATTTTTGCTGTCATACTTGAGTAAATTCATTCAACAAACATTTACCTAGTGCCTCTGGTAAATAAGTCATTGCAGTAGGTGCTGGAGATTAAGATGTGAGAAGCGGGTATAGACCCAAGATGTGTGTTATGTAGGAATTGACAATGTTCAGTGAACTGATATTCAAATGAAATGATTGGCGAGTAAAGAGGAACTTGATAATCTAGGGCAGCAACTTAAAAATCCACCCTAACTTTGCTGGGCCTCAGTAAGAGATTTCATTAACTAATATCAGCATACACCTCAGTTCCTACTTCACTAAAATAGAATCACAGGATTAGAATATGAATCAGCCTTGATAAATTGGTTATAGGATTGACTGAAGTGTCCCCCAGAAACATTCAGTGAATAACTGAATCATTATACTATTAAAAGGAAACATCCTCTATTTTTCTTTCTCCTACATGGATAGCCCAGAAAAAGTCACTACTGTAGACTTGGCCAGTGTGGAAAAAGTGTTAAAAATAATACTACTAAATTCTTACCGCATTTTTATGTACCCAGCATACATGAGCATTACTTAAGCATTTTTATGTATTCCGGCAGCCAGGTAACTTTTACTTTGATCTTAGTGTCTTTGGAATGACATATCTCTTTCAACTGGGATAAGGCTGAAGTTAAAATGCCACTTTTTATGGAATTAAGTGATCCTATAAACATGTACAATGATTTGCATATCTCACACCAGTAGGATATTAAAATAACTCCTGATTCATAGTTCATTTTTACTATACATTGAGACAATCATTAATTTCCTTTTCTTCTCAGTTATTTCTTTGGATTGCCAATTTTCCAACTCTTAGAAAATTGATTTTCAGTAAGTTAAAAACACAAGTAAACATACAAACTTACGACAGAGATGCAATCTGAGACAAGAGGCTGTTTTTTTCAAACACGGGCTCTAATTTCCCCGACAATAAGACATATATTTGCTTGGTTTAATGGAAACCATTTAGATTGATACTTACAAAGTGCTTTGAAGCTAGGCTACAGAAGTCCTAAAGATGATTAATATATATGACAGATAGCAGCTCTGTGATACCCCAACTGAGATTTAAGTTGAATACCACTACTCTATACAAAATTAAATACTGATCAATTCCCAGTGGGTTACAAAGTGCTCCAAAGAATGAGAAAACATAATATAGGTAATTGTCAGGTTATTTTCCTTTATTGCTGAAAGCATAATACTTTCAGAAACTAATCAAGAGGTAGACAGTGGAAGAGTTTCTTCCTTTCCAACTATCTCTGTTAATTTGGTTCTTTCATTTGAAATTCAAAATTGATTATTCATTTGTAACTCTAATTATATAGAGAAGGCATATTACTGGTCTCAATGGGGACATGTGGACAGTATGAATACAAGGTTAGTTTTATTATTCAACACACCAGCTATTAATGAAGATTTTAATAATTTGAATAACATGGATTTGACTTTAAATCTAGTTTATTTGATAGAACCCTTGTTCAATATCCTGCGTAGAAATGCACAGCCCAAGATCATCATTATTATTTTTAAAACTACAGAGCACATATAAAATACTAGGAATCGATCTAAACTTATATATTTAAAGGTATAAAAGTCTTAAAGGCATAAAAGTCTTAAGGTCCAAATTGTTACCAAGTAACAGAATTAATTGTAAGAACACACTTTTTTTTTTTTTAAGATTTTATTTATTTACCAGAGAGAGAGACACAGTGAGAGAGGGAACACAAGCAGGGGGAGTGGGAGAGAGATAAGCAGGCTTCCCACCGAGCAGGGAGCCCGATGCGGGGCTCGATCCCAGGACTCTGGGATCATGACCTGAGCCGAAGGCAGACGCTTAACGACTGAGCCACCCAGGCACCCTTATAAGAACCCACTTTTGAAGTCTGTGTTAAATATTAGCATTTTAAGATCAGTATGTTTGAAATAGAAAATGGGAAAGATGTCATAGACTCTTTTAATGTATCATAGGTAACCATAGATGAAGCTGAAAACCAATGCCATTTGCCTCTTTAGCACTGGGGTCACCTTTGGATTCTAGAAATATCACATTTCTTTAATATTTTACAATTAGGTCAACAGATAATCACTTGATTGTTCAAATAGAGGTTGGGTGTGTCCAAAAAGGGAGTTTTGTGTACTTTCTAAAATAAAAATGACTTTTACTAAATTATGGAGAGAAAGCTTCAAAACAATATAACTTTAAACCTTTTTTTAAGTGCAATTTTACCACTTTGGCCTTTGGAAATATATCCTAATTCTAGGAATTGATTTTTAAAGGGCAGTTAGAAACAAAGGAAAGTACAGACTTAAAATGAATCCAACTGGCACCATATCACGAAGATCCACTAGATTAATGTGGACGTGATGAAGACATCCGATTAGTTGTTTATTTATTCTGCCTTATAAATGTCATTAGCCTTTTGTTAGGACATAACTTGCTAGTCAAATTTATTTTGAAACGAAGTCTAATCATACAAGGTTTAATAATGTAAATGGCATTACTCTCAGACAAAATGTCTACAAGGAATACTCAGGAAGCCTCTGCGTTCAAGATCATTAAATCGGTGTGAAACATGTGGCTTCCAGAGAATCTGGAACTGTGATTGTCTACAGATTCATAGTAACATCAACAGCCATGTGAGGTAATGTCCGGAGCGATTTTAAATATGTGAAGAATTTGGGAGCAACACCATCTCTGAGGTGACCTTGGAATAATGTCAGGGAGGCAGACCTGTTAGGAGAGATTGTAATTTAATAAGCAGACCCCTCCCATTTGTACCATATCTTATTTGGAGAATGGCTTTGAGAACAGAGAGAGGTTGGTGAACTAAGGCCTTGTGACAGTGTATTTTATGTGTCAACTTGGCTGGGCCATGGGGTACCCACAGAGTTAGTCAAACATGCTTTTGGTGGTTTCTATGAAGGTGTTTTTGGATGACATTTACATTTAAATCATAGACTGAGTAGAACAGATGGCCTTTCTGAAGTGGGCCTCATCCAATCAGTTGAAGGCCTGTGTGGAACAGAGAGGATGACCCTCCCCCCAGTGAGTGGGAATGCTCTCGCTGACTGCCTGTGGATTTCATCTGCAACACTGATTCTTCCTGCCTAATGGCCTTCAAACAAAAACATCGGCTTTCCCTGGTTCTCCTGCACCATCGGTCAGCCCACCCTGCAGGTTTGAAACTACCAGCATTTGTAACAATGGGAACAAATTGTTGTAATAAATCTCTCTCTCTCCCTGTGTGTGTATTTAAATATACACACACACATATATTTGTTTCTCTTTCTCTGGAGCACCTGACTTACACAGGCTTCATGGACTAAAAAGGACTTCTAAGGCCAACGCTGTGGAGGGAATCCTTGCTAACCATATTGGGCCATCACAGGTACCTTGGCAAGTCTATCCCAACAGCTGGTGACAGGGCTTTAGTATTTATAGCCACAGAACAGTTAAGATCAAGGAACTTCCCTGTTCTTACTCGATGTTCGCCAAATCACCTTCTCAGAAATGAACATCCCATGTACCTGACAACGTAAAAATGTACTCAGCCTGCAAGGTTGAGGACCTGACACTCGAGAATAATGAAATCATCACAGTAAATGCCAAATGTAGGGCTCTGTCCGGAAGCCAGTCTGACTCGCCAAAGCAGCTCTCCTTTGCATGACCTTGATGAACACCTCTTAACATCGGAAGACTCAACAAAATCCTAACTCTTCTTTGCAAAGTGTTTATTTTTCTTCAGATGTATTAACAGCTTTTAAAAACCACCATGATATCTGGTTAGTGTTTTAATTATTCAGACCAAAGAATGACTGCAGGGAAAAACTGTACCTACAGATAATTTCCAAAGCCATCAATCTTAAGGCCTTTTGAGAAAGCTATAAAGCTGAGGCACGAAGTAATCCTTGTAATGCCCATCGATGAAACCTTTTCCACTGTTGTGCACAAACCAACAGGAGACCTCCGTTCCAAACACTCTATCTGTTCGGTAGTCTTTCTGCAGACCTCTGCAAGGAAAATGGTGCGTATGGTTAGGACACAGTCCGAGGCTTGGCCAGTCTGCATATCTGGAAAGGAGGCACGCCCCGTCCCTTGCTGTTCTTTGTAGCACGTTCCTTCTAGGGCCATATCTGCTCGCCCCCACCCATCCGCACTCTCCAAGTCGTATGCAACATCATTATCTGGGGCTTGGTGTTGGAAGGACAGGGAATAAGCAGTGTATCCTTAGATAATTCAAATAACCCTTTGGAGATTGACCAATAGAGACTTTTCCGGTGAGGAGTGCAAATTAACTTTCAGTTGGAGAGAAGGCGGGAACCCAACACTGGAGTGCTGTGGGCTAACCTCACATGTCACCTGCAGGATGAATCCAAGATGCCCCCCACCTCCCTGGGCGGGTGAGAGTGCTACGTAAGGGCGATGCCGGCTGTTTCTGAGAAATTCATGCCTTTCACTTAAAGGACAAAGAAGCCAATGATTTAAAAAGTCATAGGGCCTATTGTCACCAGTGAGCTTTAGAATATATACAAGAGTGCACGGCCCCAGGTCAGCTCAATTTCAGTTATGCGTCACTAGGTGCTTGCGGTAGATGAACTTGAGGCCTAACAGTTACTTTTGTCATTAGAGGATAGCAGATGTGCGTTCACCAACCCCAGATAACTGTTCTTACTGTGATTACCTGTGCTCACCGTTGCTTTATCAAACACACACACTGATGCCCATTGGTAACTCACTGGTCTCCAGTGCTCCGGAACCAGGTGAGTGGTATACTCACCGAGAGCTCATCTTTTGTTCTCTTTTGCTTTTTAAAGATTTTGACTTATTTATTTATTTGACAGAGAGAGAGAAAGCACAAGCAGGGGGAGTGGCAGGCAGAGGGAGAGGGAGAAACAGACGCCCCAAGAGTTCATTGTTGTACTTCACAAAGCTACGTGTGGTGGTATGTATGGCTTAATTATGACTGCAATTTTATCGCTTACTTACATAGAAGCCAATGACATTTGTATGCAAAGAAAGTCATTTCTGGGGCGCCTGGGTGGCTCAGTTGGTTAAGCGTCTGCCTTCGGCTCAGGTCATGATCCCAGGGTCCCGGGATCGAGCCTCACATTGGGCTCCCCGCTCGGCGGGGGGCCTGCTTCTCCCTCTCCCACTCCCCCTGCTTGTGTTCCCTCTCTCGCTGTGTCTTTCTGTCAAATACATGAATAAAATCTTTTTTAAAAAGTCATTTCTTATAAAGCAAAGTTGATTGCTTTTTAAAAACTCTTAAAAGGCAAAAAAAAAAAAAAAACCACCTGCTTTAAGATGCTATCAGATAGCACAGGGGAGACTACTGTCGAGGACTGGGAGAAATTGAAAAGACTGATAAGAATGTTACACTCAGAATGCTTTGCGAGATGGAATTCTCACTTCAAAACGAAGCATATGGATATGGTTTGCATGAGAAAAGCTACACAAAAATGCATTGGGTAGATTCATGCTCAAGAAGAAGAAGAAGGCTCCAGTCTTAGGTAAACATATCCATTCATTCTCTAGCACTGTGGTTCACAGGTATTTTTTTAAAAAGATGTATTTTAAGAGAGAGCGAGTGGGGGGAGGGGCGGGGGAGAGAGAGAATCTCAAGCAGACTCCGTGCTGAGTGAGGAGCCTGACTCAGGGCTCGGTCCCACGACTCTGAGATCATGACCTGAGCGGAAACCAAAAGTCGGACGCTCAACTGACTGAGCCACCCAGGCGCCCTAGTTCACAGGGACTTTTACGATTTCCTCCTTTGATCAGCTTTTTCAGTAATCCAGCTTGTGTCCATAGGGCTAGTAATGCTTGACGGTGAGACCAACAGCTTAATTGTCCTCGGCCTTTTATGGTACCTGTTTGTCTAGCTAGTCCTTATTTGCATTTAGCCTGGCCCACCTGCGGCGTCCTTATGCAAACGTTGTGTATATGTGTCTTCCTGATGAACCGTTCAGTCTGACATAGGTAACGCTTGCAAGAGCTTTTCTTGCTTCTATGATACTGTGTGAGTTTAATCCCGGGAGGCGTGCTCTCCGTTCCTGTTGTATGCCTCCAAGGCCTACCTGGTGACAGTCAACGTGTATCCCTTCACTTCCATGCTCGCCTCTGGCTTCTTGGGGACCTTTCCCGGTCGTTCATTGAAGATACGGATCTTCGGCTCATGCATGAACTGGCCTAGTGAGACAAAGTCCAGATGCTGATTTACACAGAACCCAAGGGTAAATAAAAAACCAGTCTCATCATCATTTGGCCCAAGCTGCATTTCTGTCCACCCCCTCCCCAGAATTTCTGGGGTAGAAAGACATATTGAGAGGAGAAGGGCAGAGCGATGGAAGGGATGGGTCCTTCCCAAGAGCAAAGCTGGGCTGCTCGAGCCACAGTCATCTCACATATGAGGCTGACCTACTGGACAAGAAGTGGATCGGAACGCCCGCCCTGATGACGGGGTGAGCACCTGCCACATGGCTTAAATCGCAGGGACAAGGTTTGTGATGCCACATGCTTAAACTGGAACCATTCCTTAAAAAGTAGTAGGGAAAGTGGACCTAGATACCCTGCTTGTTATCACAGACTTCCAAAACCAGTTCACCTCTCTTCAGTTAGAAAAAAAACATCTTTCACATAAAATTGAAAGTGTATATCGCTTCTCTAACCTTTTGCCCAGTTTGTGAGGATGAAATCCTGGTTCGAGGAAAACCTCACCTGCAACGGGCAAATGGTCTTGGCTAGAGCATCACCGAGTCCCGCTGCCCTGCTCTGTCGGGTTGCATGAATCATGTTTGTTATCTTCTGTATATTATGAGCTGACATCAAAAACCCTGACTGGCTGGGGAGAGACTGCCCCCCCAGGGCCAGCCAGTTTTGAAAGACAGCGGAGGACTCAGGAGCATGCTATGATCTGCATGCAAACCATCCCAGGGCCAGACCTCCTCTACCTGGCCTGTGTGACCCGGAAGCATTCCAGGGCCAGGGGCCAGGTAACTAGAGACCACCCAAGAGCCCAAAGCCTGCCGAAATGATTCAAGCTAGCCAACCCGGAACCACCCTGCTCTGCTTTGTCTTCCCACAGAAGCTCAGGAGAGGCTCTGGCCTAAACCTGTTGCTTCGGGTCCCTGACCAAAACCTGGCTTTCTTCCGTGGCCCTGCATTGTGGGCCATGCCTCTTTGTTTCTAGGGGAACCTGAGTGACAATAAATGGTTCTGTCAATGGCATTGGCCCCTGTGTGTCCTCAGTCCCCTGTATAAATCAAGACCCAGGCACAGAGCATGGCCCCAACCTGTCCTTTGAGTCCAGACCCATCACTGTTCAAGTTCTAACCTCCAAAGTTGCTCAAGACCAAGACTCACTTGCCAGATGGGTGATAAATACCATACCTATTAGTCCATGTGCTTTAGGTGAAAACTTGTTTGTGGGGGGAATGTAGATCCCCAAAAAGTCTACATTGATTGGATGCTTCTTCCAAACGCGATGGAGTAAAACAGAGAAGGACATGTCTTTATCCAGGGTGATAGTCACAGTTTGCTCCTTCTTCACAGAGACAAGCACCCTGGGGCAAAAGGCAAAATGGAGTCAATGTTTCTAGAACACACTGTTTTTAGGAAGTCATTCCTCCCACTGTGAACCTTAGCTCGCCATCCCGCCCTGGACAATCCCACGAGTATTCTAGGCCCTCTACAGCACTTTTCATTATAGAATGTTGTTTTTGCTCCTGGCTCCGGAATTCTGTCAGTTTGTATGTTTGTATAAAAGCAATGAACAGGTAATCATGGGAAAATATGACTCATAAGACACAATCATAGTGTTTCCGGGCACACTCCGACATGGAGTTGGCTGGGGATTTTTGATGGATTCATTCACTTATCCGGCACGTCTTTATCGAGTCCTCACTACATGACAGGCCGCAGGCTGGTGCTGAGACACACAGTGGCCAAAAGACAGGGACTCAGCTGCCGGGGGGCGGGGGGCGGAGGGCTGAGTAGGCAACAACAATCTCTCTGAACCTCGACTTCTTCACATTTAAAATGATAACTGTAAGTTCTGCGTTTCGATCACGGATTTCTGGATCGATTTGTGTAGTCATGTGTGGATGACAGACCCGCATCTGGACGTGACAGTACTCGCCTCTGATTAATGACATGAGCTGTGTCAGACCAGGAAAGGACAGACACCCGAGAGCCCCGACTCAGAGTGATGGTCTTGGTGCTGATCTCTATTTTCATGTCTTCGCTTTGTAAATAAAATCCCAGTGTTCCAAAATAGGTGCTGAGTTTTCCATTCTTGGGTTTCTTAGCACCAATGAGCTGCCCATTGACCAAAATCCCTGGAGGAGAAAACACGCTTTTTTCTCTCTGTGCGCCATTTTTTGGCACATGCGGGCACCATTATTCAAATTTACAAAACTTGACAATATGGGAAAATTATTATTATTTTTTGCTTCAGGACTTACATTTTTGTCCTAAGCAACTTTCACTTTGTTACTATGTCTTATTATACTTTAAATGATTTATATCACAGCAAGATCTGCTAGTTCATACAGTTTCTTAGCTATTCTAATTCCCTTAGGAATATATTTATAATTCATTTCTCACTAATTATCAGAGTTTGAAAAGTACAGGACTTCTTTTACGGTGGGGAAGAAAGAAATCCCAAGTAGTGACAGTGAAACATGACAATGATCTAATTGCCTATTTCAAATATAGCATCTTTTTATTTTACCTGATTCTGGATCAGAAACAAGGTTGAAAATCTTTCCAGGTTCTGAGTCAATATTGAAACAAATATTCTTTTCATTTTTTGGTAGGTAAATGATGAAATGTGGGTCATTTTCAACTGGAAAATACACAGAGAAAATGAAATCAAACAAAATCATAGAAAGGAAGGTGACATTGAACAGTACTTTATTCCTGAACATCTTTAACTTAACAAGAACAAGTATTTATGGTGCTTCTACTAGATGCTAGGTTCTGTTCTAGGCGTTGGGGACCCAGTGGTGCAGACCCATTGTCCCTTCCCCATGGAGCTTCCGTCAGAGTTTTATTATTTTACAAATATAGTGTATACTTATTCTGAAACTATCACATATGATCTAGGCTAGAGATAAAAAAATGAATAAGAAAGACACAAAAGGGGCGCCTGGGTGGCTCAGTCGTTAAGCGTCTGCCTTCGGCTCCGGTCATGATCCCAGGGTCCTAGGATCGAGCCCCACATTGGGCTCCCTGCTCAGCTAGAAGCCTGCTTCTCCCTCTCCCACTCCCCCTGCTTGTGTCCCCCGCCCCTTGCTCTCTCTCTCTCTGTCAAATAAATAAATAAAATATTAAAAAAAAAGAAAGACACAAAGAATAAGAAAAGCACACATACACATCAGGTATACATATATATACTATATGTGTGTATATACATACCGTGAGTGTTGTATAGATAGAGAAAAAGATGTGTGTTTTTTTAAGTAGCTATACACAAAACATAAAAATAAAGGAGACATAATATTATTTGTTGGCATACAGATATTAATCAATTCCAAGAGCAATGAAGCATCAAGCTTCTCTCAAGAAAGAACTCCTTTGCTACTAGATAACTTTATTCTGACTGATCTTTCTTGTTTGTTTGTTTGTTTAATCATTCAACAAATAGTTGGTGAGAAAAAACCCAACTATGTCCAAAGCACTGAATTAGGCAATGTTTGGTATAGCTACAAATAAGTCATGGTCTTATTTATAAGACCTTCAAGAAAGTCACAATTTAATGAAGGAGTGACCAAGATTCTCTCCTTGACCAAACTCCACTTAGGCTCCCCCGACCTTTTCAACAAGGCCTCAACTTTTGGACTTACATGTTTGTCTCTGCATTGTCCAATTTTAGCAAGAATCCTAGTAGGCTGGCTTAGCTAGAATCCCCACCTGCCATACTGAGCACCCTTGATATCTAACTGGGTTCCTCACCCCCCACCGCCCTCCAGGTGACATCTGATCGCCTGGCTGCCTTCAGCAAGAATCCTGTTAGGTCGGTTTGGCCAGAATCCCCCTTAATCCTGATGTTTCCTCTGAGTGATTCTGCACCCACTGCCTCACCCTGTCCTTGTCTATAAACTTCAACTTTGCCATGCTGTATTTGGAGCTGAGTCCAATCTTCTCCACCCAACTGCAAGACCCCATTGAGGGGGTCCCCATACCCGTTGTAATGGCCCCCTTGAATAAGGTCTTCCTGACCTTGCGTGCTCTAACGAATATCAGGAATAATTTTTTTCCTTCACAGTTTTTCTTCATTGAGACAGACACACCCACTGAGGGAAGAGAGAATAAAATAAATGACACAAAAATAGCACAAGTGCAATGCTCTGAGGGTAAAGATGAAGGGTGACCAGCCCCGCCTGGCCAGTTGAGAAAGGCCTGGTGAAGGAGTTCACACAAAACCTTGAAGCTAGGAGAGGCAAAAGACACAGAAGAAACAGATTTTATTCTGAGTACACAGCATGGAGGTATAAAAGTGGGTGATTTGTTGGCAAAGTACCTCAATGTAACTAGGGGATGGGTTCTTGAAGAATGTAGAAAAAGACCAAAAATGGGGGTTGTGGAGATGGGTGGAGCACCACACCTAAGAATGAAGCTTTAAGTTGGGGAGCTATTTGTAGTTTTTGAGAAAAAAATGGGACATGATTTGACTTTAGGGAAATTACTTGTCACAGCATAAATTAAGTATTGGGAAGCGGACGTGGGAAGATCAGTTAGCAGCTAACGCAGCAGTAACCCAGGCAAGAGATGTTACATTGAATGGGAAACAGGACGGACGGGGGACGGAAGATTCCAGAGACCAGTGGTAGAATCCACAATGTCAGGTAACTTAGCGCAGAGGAACAATTCAGATCTGCCAGGCTTCCCGCCTGAGTCCCTCAAGGCCCCAGAGACAGGAAGGTCTGAGCTGTAAGAACCGTAGTGGTCGTCTTTTCCAGATTAAAATGAAAGACCAGGCTTCCATTCATTGAGAGGCTATTGTCTTCTAGATGTTGTCACAAAGTCCCATGCAAACATTAACTCAACTAATTCTCTTCGTATCCTCGCAGAGGACAGGTCACCTGCCCGAGGTCACATTACAGAGTTAGTGCGTGGCAGAGCTATGAGCAAAGCCAAGCTGTCCAATGACAAGCCCATTCTCCCACCTGCTCTGATACGCTCGTTTACGTTCATGTGTGTGTTTTGGAACATGAAATGGAAGATAAGCGAATGCAGAACAGGAATACAATCTGGTACTTCTTTGCACCCCTCACATTACCAAACTCTCGTGGTGAGGTCAATAAATACTTGGTGAATTGATTTTGTGTTGAGCTGGGCACTAGAGGGCATCATTAAAACACAGAACAAAGGTTCTCATCTCTTTTTCAATTAAAAAAATTCATTTTGTGATGATAGCTTCTTCCTTTACACAAATAAGGTGTTTTGAAATATTTTTTGAAGGACATAGCTTTTATTAGAGATCATCATTGATTTTGCCATTTTAATTAACCAAAATCCCACTAATCAGACCTGCTGGTAGGTAACCACGAATCAACTACTGAACTGGTATCACTCTAGACAGCAGAAACGTCATATTTAGGTGAGTCTGTGTAGCCTTACATTTAGATCAGGTTGAAGGTAGATTGAGGGCTTCCATGACTAACTTCATAGATTCCTGAGGACCTGGTGTTTATGAGCTTCCACAAGGAACTAAGGTTATAACCACCCTGCAATTTATCACCATCTCCATTTTACTGGTGGGCTCACTGAGACCTAGAGAAGTCCCAGAGTCTGGCCCACTGTCACAGGGGCAGAGTCTGACCCCGGAACTGTCTGACTCTCAAGACCTTGTCCCTTTAACTGCATCGTACAGCAGACTATGTACACTCAGAGGAAGCACCGCATTCTTACTGGAAAGAATATAAAAAATGAGGTTAGCTTTATCTCTACATGTTTCTACAGAAGCTTCGTCTTGCAAAGCCACAGTGTGAGGGGCTCACGCACCTGTCCTTGCCCTTGTCTCTTGCTCTGAGAGCCACTCGGCACAGGAAAGATGGCAATTTTGCCAGCACTGTAACCTGACCTGTGGATGCCCTCCCCACGTGTGCAGTGTTGTAAAGTTAAATTACCACTGCTGGCCGGAAGCTCAGTGCAGAGCCCCTCATGAAGCTCTGTCCTCGGACGTGCCAGGTAGGACAGGGGAGGGACCTCCGGATAAAGCATTGCCGCAGATGAAAGAGCGAAAAAGCAAATCACTTTTGGCCCACAAAGAATACTTTTAGAGACAAGCCATAGGGGTGAGTTGCACTCGCTCTAAAAATTGAATCGAAGTCCTCACTATGTTTTCTCCTGCCAATTTGGTGCTCTGTAAGTGGTGGGTGTACAGTCTTGAGAAATCAGTTCTGACAGTCAGAAATGTTCTTGCTAGAAGAATCTGTGTTCCAGGCAGCCTAGAAAGGCTGCAAGCTTCTAGGAACATCAGGAGCTACTCTGCTATTGAAATTTCAGATAAAGGGCTGATATCCAAGATCTAGAAAGAACTTCTCAAACTCAACACCCAAAAAACAAATAATCAAGTCAAAAAACAGGCAGAAGACATGAACAAACACTTCTCCAAAGACATAAAAATGGCTACCAGACACATGAAAAAATGTTCAAAATCACTTGTCATCCAAATCAAAACCTCAATGAGATACCACCTCACACCAGTTAGAATGGCAAAAATTAACAAGGCAGGAAACAACAAATGTTGGTGAGGATGTGGAGAAAGGAGAACCCTGTTGGTGGGAACGCAAGCTGGTGCAGCCACTCTGGAAGACAGTATGGAGGTTCCTCAGAAATCTGAAAATAGAGCTACCCTACGACCCAGCAATTACACTACTGGGTATTTACCCCAAAGATACAGATGTAGTGAAAAGAAGGGGCACATGCACCCCAATGTTTATAGCAGAAATGTCCACAATAGCCAAACTATGGAAAGAGCCAAGATGCCCTTCAACAGATGAATGGATAAAGAAGATGGGGTCCATATATACAATGGAATATTACTCAGCCATCAGAAAGGATGAATACCCACCATTTGCACTGACCTGGATGGAGCTGGAGGGGATTATGCTACGTGAAATAAGTGAAGCAGAGAAAGTCAATTATCATATGGTTTCACTTATTTGTGGAACATAAGGAATAGCATGGAGGACATTAGGAGAAGGAAGGGAAAAATGAAGGGGGGGAAATCGGAGGGGGAGACGAACCATGAGAGACTTTGGACTCCGGGAAACAAACCGAAGGTTTCAGAGGGAAAGGGGGTGGGGGGATGGGTTAGCCCGGTGATGGGTATTAAGGAGGGCACGTACTGCAAGGAGCACTGGGTGTTGTGTGCAAACGATGAATCTTGGAACACTACATCAGGAACTAATGAAGTACTGTCTGGTGTCTGGCCCAAGCTGATTCATACACGAAACTCTCCTCTCTCAGTGGAGGTCAACCATGCCTGTAGAAGTCACCTGGTTTACCAGGACTTTTTAATTTTATGTATTTATTTATGTATTTATTTATTTATTTTACCAGGACGACTTTTAAATGTATATAAATAAATGCTCCACGGGATTGCGATCCAGGAAGCCAGGATGTGAAAGCGGTGGTAAAGGTCTCTTACCTCTCATCACATGTTGGGGAGGAGTTGCCTCCAGCACTTGGGCTCCCAGTACGGGCATTGGGATCTTCGGTGTTGGGGAAGGGTTGACCCAAGATGGGACTGAACTCGGAACAACCTTGTTTCCATAATACAGGGCGCCTGTATAGAGAAACCCGTAGCCATTAGTTCCCATGGAGATTTCTTACAACTTCAAGTATCCGTGTTACGCAGACCCTAGAGGTTCTCGGCTATGGTTTTCTCCCATTACTTTTATTCCAGAACTTTCTCTGTTCCCGCTTTTCCTGTTTTTCCACTGTGGGGCCTGCTCGAGGGCTCTCTGCAGAGTCTGGGCCCCGGACTGTGGGCTCTGCCCCACAGAGGCTGGAGAAGGGCCCCACGTCTTCAGCCCAGGCCCCGGAGATGATGTCCAGGCCAGCCCCTGGAGAAGTCCTGGATTACAGCCACCTCGGCCTGGGTCCCTTCCTATTGCCTCACCAAACAACAATCTAAACAATTCAGTTTCTCAGCCAGCTCGTTTCCCCTGCTGGTTATAGCAAGTTCATTTTGCTTTCTGATATACAGGCAGCCTTCCTGTCTTAGAGAAAACAAATGGCAGTTCACCTAGGCGTCTTACCTAGCTGATACAAAATCACTTATAAATGCCAGTTTATCTAGGGCGAGTTTCTGCCCAGAGAAATTTAGCTGTGGGGCCCCAGGCTCTTGTAACTGGGATGTCAGAAGTAAGAGCTCCTTGAACCCTAGACTGCTGCGGTTACCTGGCATCTCACTCGGACAAAATGAAAAATGTGGAAAGTGATCCCTCCAGGGTGTGCAGGCCATTCTTAAGACTGTGTTTCAATAGGACTAGTTCCTAAGAAAGGGAGGGCAGGAAGAAGGTGATAAGCCAACGTCTTCTAAACTTGGCACACGTGCCCCTGAGCACAGCTTAGGACTTCTCCCCAGGACACAGAAATCGTGGGTGGCTTTGTGGCAATTTCAAGGTTCTCAGCTTCCACGTGTACTTTTCCTAAGAAAACCCCTTTCTCCCAGTTGAGAAGTGGAAGGCATGCTCTCTCACTAAAAACCCCCCGGGAAAATTGGTGTAGTGCCGAAAACTGGAATGACTCCAATCCGTTGCAAGGGACACAAATCCGTTTGCAAGTCAGTTTCCAGTTCTTTGCTTTAAACAGAGTTGAAGTAGGACCCGAGCTGTCACGCGCTAGATCATTAAAAATAATTTTTGCATACTAGATCCTATGTGAGTTTGGCATATAACTTTGAAGAAGCTGTAAGTGAGTGACAGTTGCTGTGACTAAATTCATTCCATTCCTATCTACTTAACCTATGTCAACAAGATTTATCTGGACTTAGGCCTATAAAAACATTTTTTTTAAGATTTATTTTTAAGGTATCTCTACATCTAACTTGGGGCTCGAACTCACAACCCCAAGATCAAGAGTCACACACTCCACCGACTGAGCCAGCCAGGCGCCCCTAAAATTTTTTTAAAGAAGAAATGACACTGAATCTGATCTCTTTCAATCTATTAATAAATAACACTTACCCATAGGTACTCAAAAAAACAGCCACATTTTTTTCTCATTAAGAGATGATTTTCAATAAAATTTTACTTTGGGATATCAAATTTATAATCCATGTATATTATTTTGACCAATTGCCTACTTGTAGTAATTTTAATAAAACTCAATCTAGAAAAAAAATTTGAACACTCAGAATCTAATGGTCACAAGAAATTGAAAAAAATTTAAATTTGTAAACATTTTTCTTGCATAGGAGCAGGATGATCAGTAAAAGTCTTTCCCACATAGCAGTGTATTACACTGAGACATAATTCTGCCAGTAATGGAAATACTAGTTCAACTAGAAAAAAGAACCATATAGAATTTCTAATAATAGAATTTGTTTATGTATTTTTTTTAATGGATGATGGAGAGTACCAAGTTAGGTATTCCAGGTCGTTGGATACACTTAAAACAGTGATGTAACAGGTTTATTTTAAACATTCACTACTGGGGCACCTGGGTGGCTCAGTCAGTTAGGCGTCTGCCTCGGGCTCAGGTCAGGATCCCAGGGTCCTGGGATCGAGTCCCGCATCGGGCTCCCTGCTCAGTGGGGAGCCTGCTTCTCCCTCTGCTTGCTTCTCTCTCTGCTTGCTGCTCCCTAAGCCTGTGTTTTCTCTCTCTCTCTCTGACAAATAAATAAATAAGAAATCTTAAAAAAAAATTCAATGTTTACAATACGCCCCAAATTAAATTCGCTGCAACTATTTAAGTGTGGTGAAAAATGGTTAAATGCTGATTTAAACAATGCGTGCCGGGGTACGTAGGTCTTCAAAATTCCTTTGGGAGCTAAGTGAGCAAAAGTTCTAAGACCATAACAATAAACTACCCCAAAGTGAATTGACAGGAAGAACTCGGACACACGGGGACCCAGGGCTGGGAGCAAGAGGTGGGCTACAGGGGGAGAGGAGCCGAGGCTGGAGGACCCCAGTGCAGGCTAAGAAAGCTGACCCGCCCTATTTGTCCAGCAGATGGAAGCACTGACCTGAGCAACAGGAATGATCTTGAGGGGGAGAGTCGGCCAGCATGCGCTCATCCCCGGCCTCGTTCTCAATCACCATCGCGGTGAGTGGGGTCACTATGTGATGTTCCAGAGACATCTGCAGGATAGTTTTTGTAATTTTCCTTTTGGCAGCAGCTGTAGGAGCCAGGCTTCTATATTTGGGAAACAGAGGCATTCGAGAACATTACTGTGCTTACGTCCCACACCCCACCACCTCTGGGCTCATCCGGGACCTTGGGGACTCCAGATAAAAGAAGGCTAACTGGCTCCATGAAGCCAGGATTTTATTTAGCCATGCAGTCCTACAGGACTTTTTTTTTTTTTTTTTAGATAGACTTTATTTTTCAGATCAGTTTTCGGTTCACAGTAAAATTGAGGAGAAAGGACAGATTTCCCAGATACTCCCTGTGCCCACACACCACAGCCTCCCCCATTATCAACAACCCCCCACCAGAGTGGTGTATTTGTTACAACCTATGAACCTACGCAGACATTTACTCATCACCAAAGTCCATGGTTTACATTAGGGTTTGTTCTTGGCGGTGCACATTCTGTGGGCTTTAACAACCGTGTGATGACATGTATTCACGATTGTACTATCGTACAGACACTTTCACTGCCCTAAAGATCCCCTGTGCTCCGCCCGGTCATCCTGCCCCTCAGCCCCCGGCAACCACTGATCTGTTTTCCAGGGATTGTTCCTGAAAAATCAGTATTGAACTTCAGCAAAGTGCTGTGTATCTGTAATTTTGCTGTGAATGCACCCAGCATGCTTCAGTAAAGGGGCAGGGATAGTCACAGAAAACTAATTGATGGTGACCATGATTTCTACCACAGGTGTGTGTGGGGGGGGTGTTCTGTGGGAAGGAGAACAAAGGACCCTTCAGAGAGGACAGAAGTGTTCTATAACGATCCGGGTGGTGATTACATGGGTGACACATCTAAGGATTCATTAAACTGTACGCTTAAAATTCATGCACTTCACCCACTTTGTGTATGTTATAGCTCGATAAAAAAGAAAATTGTGAACTCAGCTTTACTTAAAGTGCTTGGAACCAGTGGAAATTGACAATCCAAATCCCGAGTTAATTTGCCGCTTTTCTTGGTTCCAAATCCTTCTTGTGTATTACTTTCAAAATATTCAAGGCAAACCTCTTACTTTTGCAAATCCCTGTTATGTATACTCTTCTCTTCTTACCGCTCAGCTAGAAGTTGGTTGATTGTCAGATAGGCCCACAATTTCCTGGTGAAATCAGGATCTGCATGCTTGTCTTTTGATAGAAAATCCTCCAAGTCGTCCATTTCGGCCAGAGTTTCTAAGACTAACTCCGTGTTAGCCTGGATGATGGAAGATTCAGTTGAAAGACATCGGGGGAGCAGAACTATAGTTAATCAATCCACATTTTTCCTACCTACTGTGAGTGAATCAGGGAGCTATGTAACTTCAAGGGAAGCGCAAAATAATTCAAAAGAATACAAAAGAGGAAGTAAGTGCACACATGCAAGGTTTGGGATTGGCTTTGGGATCAGAAGGGAAGGATTTACAGAATGGTTTGGGGACCATGGCAGAGATATTCTCATGCCTTCCCTTCCACTTTATCACTTTTATTCCACATGCAAGATTCTTGGAATGCAAAATATTAACCTGTTAATATACAAGATGGACTGTATCAAGGGGACCAGTTAGTCTTTTGAGAAATAAGGAGATAAGTAGAAGTACCGAAGTGGCAGTGATGATGCTCTGTAACTGCTCCAATTTATCAGGGTTATATTTTCCTGCCACCACAATCTCTGAGCCTCCAAAATAGTTGTGGAAACTGTTTTGAGTGACATCCGATACTGATAAGTGGGGATAGTTGAACTGAACATTCCGGAGCAATGGAGTAGAGACCTGGTTGTAGAATTTCTACAATTCATAAAAAACAGAGAAATCATTATTTTCACACTACTTCATCAGTCTAACACACTTTTTTAAAAGGGGGGAGGGGCAGAAGGAGAGAGAGAGCATCTTAAGCAGGACCCACGCCCAGCACGGAGCCCGACTCAGGGCTGGGTCTCACGACCCTGAGATCATGACCTGAGCTGAAATCAAGAGTCGGACGCTTAACCAACTGAGCTACCCAGGTGCCCCTAAAGCACTTTTTGCTGAGATTCCTCAAATGGTTAGCTGGTATCTCTTAATTTATTTTCACAGGATCTCTGTGGAAAGCTATGAGACAGGGAAAATTCTCACAATTATCAGATGAACTGAGAAATGGAGAAACTAAAAAATTGTTAAGAATATTACCCTTGGGGGCGCCAGTCAGTTAAGCGTCTGCCTTCGACTCAGGTCGTGATTCCAGGGTCTTGGATGGAGCCCCGCATCAGGCTCCCTGCTCAAGTACATTTACAGGCTATCGTTTGATCTGTGTTGCATTATAAAAAGCTGATACCAAGATGCCAATGCACTTTGAAGGGGAAACAATGGCCGTGATGTTAAGAAGGACCAGTTGTTTAGTGGGACTGGAGAGCCCAGAAGCTTTGATGATGCGTGGGAGGACTTGCTCAGGGAGTAAGGAGTGTGTGCCCATCCCCCTCCTGCCTTAAATCTCACTGTCAGTGCAGAGCAGATACCCATGCAGGGTGGGGTGAGAAAGCAATCGAACACTTTCTGGTTGTCACGGCCGAACATAGCTGAAATGATGACAATTGTGACTTAAATTTGGCTAGTTGAATGACTTTGAGTGAAGGAGGAAGAAAGAACAGAAAAAAAGTGTTACTTTGAGCTGGGAGGATGTGTCCTGGTTTCCATAAATCCTTTGAGCAATTCCACGGTTTTCATTGGATAGTCTCTTCAAAAAATCGTAATCAACGTCAAATCCTATCCCCAAGCTGAACAAGGAGATATTGTCTCGGATGTTCTGCTTCACGTTTTTCTGAATTTTTGACAATTTCAGTTCACCTAAAGTTGATGACGACAGAGAGGAAGAGAATGAGGGGCAATGTTATAATGTTTTTGGAAAATCCACGGAGGGCAGTTTAGCAAAATTTGTCGAATTAAAAATGCACTTCCCCTTTTTTAAAAAAAATTTTTTTTAAAGATTCTATTTATTTATTTGACAAAGAGAGACACAGCGAGAGAGGGAACACAAGCAGGGGGAGTGGGAGAGGGAGAAGCAGGCTTCCCGCGGAGCAGAGAGCCCAATGCAGGGCTCGATCCCAGGACCCCGGGATCACGATCCAAGCCGAAGGCAGACGCTTAACCGACTGAGCCACCCAGGTGCCCCTGCACTTCCCCTTTGACCCAGAGACTCAACTTCTAGGGGTTTTTCTTAAGCTGCACTCACACAAATGGAAATGACGTATGGGCAATCATACATAGCAACATTACTGGGAGTAGCAACAGATTGAAAACAAATGCACAGCAGTAAGGGAGGTTGGTTAAATGATGATACATTCAAACTGTGGGATACTATGCAACTATGCAGTTATTAAAAAGAGCAACGTAACTGTATGTATTTATATTGAATGATCTCAAAGATACATTTTTAAGGGGGAAAACAGTGTAAAAATTGGTATATGTAGGATGTATTTGCATATAGGCATGTGTGTATGTATGAGTGTGTATATATATTCACATATAAGTGTGTATATATGTATATGGAGTGCACACATATGCACAGAATATATCTGGAAAGATACACAAGAAATTGCTAACCAAAGATTGCCTCCGGGGACAGGAACTGGATGGTTAAGGGACAGAAATAAGAAGCAGACTTAATTTTCTGCTATGTTTCCTTTCCTTCTTTATGAGTTTATTCTCAAATTGAGTTTTTATTTTTATTTTTTTCAAGATTTTATTTTTTTTTAAGTAATCTCTACACCAGTGTGGGGCTCAAACTCACAACCCCGAGATCAAGAGTCACATGCTCCACCAAGTGAGCCAGGCAGGTGCCCCTGAAATGGAATTTAAAAAGTAAGCTGATCTGAGAGGTAGAATTCAATCTCTACCACTGAATCTACCACAAAACCATAATGACAAATGGTTGCTTTTCATCTAAAACTCTAGTGGCCACTGTCATGATTGGTCCACTTGTCTTCCTTCCATCGAGCTGCGTCTGGCACAGGTCCTTATCTGCATGGCAGACTGCAACACAATCTAGCATGCACTTTTGTATTTGCCAGTAGAAAGACACAGATGAAGCAGATAAAAATAACAGCACATGATAGAAGCCAGGAGAAGTTGGGCCATTTTGTGGCGAAGAATGCATAATGTACAGGATATATCAGAAAGAAGTCATTTCTCCAGTTGCCGTGAGTGACTGGGGGAATATGGAGAAGGATGGAATAGGATGGAGAAGGATGCAGACTCCAGAAGTGTTCTGGAGACTGGGGACGGACACACTCATCCCACCCACTCCCGTACGCCACCTCACATACCTTAAGTTGAGGGAATAAATGTAATAGCATATTATTACAATTCATACTCAAATTTCCCCATGTTGTGGAGGCCAAATGGGCGCTTTCAAGAGCATCACCAAGAAATGTCTGGGACTGGGTTTCAAGGGAATGAGTGCTCTAGGGTCAAAAGAAGTCTCCTGTTAGAAAGCATGGGGCTACAGTGGTTTAGAAACTTGCAAATGCCATCAGATTTCCCATTTGAAGCAAGAGTTAAATATTTGTCACTAGAAGATTGAAGTGCTACTTGCCTACTGTTGGGTCGCCGTCAGAAACCAAAATGATCAGAGAGACTGATTCAGGGTCCAGCATTCCCAAATTATTGGCTTCATTCAAAATAAAGATGGCGCGCAGAAGGGCTTCGTTGATATTTGTGCCTGTTAAAGTAACATTATGTGCTGTTCCGTTATGTACTCTCTCTTTGCACAAAAACCATCACATCCTGGGTTCAGGTTCGTCCGTCTGGTGATTACTCATATGTCATTTTATTCAGTACCCAAATCCTTCGATTGTTTTCCAAGTGACACAAATTTCTCCCAGGCTGGCCAAGATTCCCCAGGGGAGTAAAATACTCACTTTGTAGTAAACTATTCCCTTAAAGATGAATTCATCCTTTCAAAGCACCCATCTGTCATTTTGTTAAACACCCAATAGAAGGTCCCTAAATCAGCCTTGCTGACATGCTGGGACATTGGTCTGGGGACAGTTGCATTTTATGCTGAGAGCAATAAGAAGGCTAGTGTCACTTGCTGATATCCTTTTCTGAGAAAGATTGGGATGGTCACAGACTTGTGTGAGATGGGTTATGCCTCGTACTTTCACAAGAAATTAGTATTCATCATGGAATAATGCATGCATTACTTAAGGCAGGCCATTGCAAGCTGGGCAAAGACCACTGTGGTAGGGAGTGATACTTGCTAAGTGAATGAAGATTTGAACCCTATGAATGTTTCTCACTGGGCTCTAGGGTAAAGTCACTCACCTCCACTAGGCTGGATTTTCTCAATATACTTCTTGGCATCTGCAATCTGTGTTTTAGTAGCTGAGACTAAATCATTTCTCCAGGTTCTAACATTGTGGTTGAAGTCAACCACAGAGAATTGGTCTTCATCTCTTAGGTCATCCAATATGGTCTTCATTGCTTCCACTGTCTATTTCAAAAAAGAATGAAGAAGGGTCTCATTACATTAATTCTCAGCCCACGAAGAAAGGAGGAAGACCAAGAATTCATCCTATCATCTTGCAAGTACCAACTCAAGCTGTCATTCATCCAGAAAACCTCTTGGTCATAAGCCAGCAGATCTGTGGTACTTTGTCAGAGCAGCCCCAGGTGACCAAGATGAGGCCTGGGGGGAAGGTGCATTGAATGTCTGCCATGTTGGGAGGGAATCAAAGAAAGCGGGGAGCCCTGAGCACCCTTACCAACAAGGAGGTACTTACTTGTTTCATTTTTATTCCCCACATTGAGCCGCTAACATCAATGACAAAGAGGATGTTTTTGGGAATTGGGTCCAGGTTTTCAGGAGCAAAAAAGTGGACAAAATATCCATTAAATACCTGGAAAACAGAACACAATGTTTAGCATGTAGGAAGGCAGGGCCCTAGGGACTAAGAGAGAAGAGGCAAGCCACAGGGAACAGGAGGAATGCTGGTCATAAAGGGGAGGCTCGGTGTTCATCCGTGTCTCTCCCTCCTCCTTCCTGCTCTCCCCCACTCCTCTGCTGGGAAGGTCCAAGACTTCTGGGTAGTTTCATTCCCCAGGGCATTTCACTTTGCTCCCCTCCATCCACCCAGTCTTCATGGAGAGCCTGCCTTCCAGGCACTCTGCTAGCCAACAGCCAGTCGGGCAGAATCTCTGCTCTCACCGGGCTCACAGGCCAACCCAGAATCCAGACAAGTAAAGAGACAGTTGTAGCAGAGTGTTACATGCTGTGATCAGGAAAATAAAGGACTCTGAGAACGCCCAGTGGACATGTATCTGACTCAGATGGGGGAGTCTTTCCCATGGAAATGGAATCTGCACTGGACTTGAGCATGAGTTTGGGACTTGGGCAGGCTTGGGGGGTGCAGGTAGGAGTGGGGAGGAGAGTTCCACACAAGGGTGAGAAAATATGGCACACTAGGGGCTCTGTAAGTTGTTCAGCATCACGAGGGCTATTGAGTTCAAGAATTCAAGGAATTAGAGTGGAGAGTCAGCAGGACAGATCATGAAGGACCTTTATCAGCACTCTAGAGAGTTTAGATTGTTCTCGAAGTTACTAGAAGTTCGCTCCAACTGGATTTGGGATCTCCGTCTTTGTCTTCTGCTCTAGGCTCTAACGCCTGGCTCCCCTAGTTCTCTTTCCACTGCCCTTGGTCGCTTCTACCAGGACAGTACGATGCCTAGCTGGAAATGTGTAGCTGTGGACACTTCTCTACCTCCCCATCCTGGAGAGAAGCACAGACTTCCAGATACCCTCTAAGGGCTCTACCTTAGCACAAGGGAAATACAGACATACACCTAAGACACGACAAAGGGGGAAAAGAAATTGAAGAAATCTCACAGTGAACATTGGCCCTGAAAATCACCACTAGCCCAGATCGTTCTCTTGGTTGTTCCATCCACCCATCCCCATAATCTCTCTGCTTTCTTTGATAGTTTAATTGCAAAGGGCCTTCGTAGGTTATCCCAAACTCCCATTTTGTGATTTTCCTATTGTACTTCATATAAGGCCTAGAAGTACCCTTCTGAGACAAGAACATGAAACTCAATGATGCTCTTTTTGGTTTTCTTGACATGAAAAGATGATGCTTAGTAACACTTAGGGAAATAGGATTCTATCCCTTCTCTGAAACTGGACGCTTGCCTTGGCAGCTAGGAGCCACCCAGAAGCCAGGGGGGCTTGTTCCAAAAGACACCTTTGTTTGGCCTCAGCATGACAGTCCTCTTGGAGACTGGTTTTACTCACCTCGAGTTCTCCGGCTTTCTCTTCTCTGTTCACATCATACATCACCACCAGCTCTCCGTCTACTGCAGTCTCAGAGCAGTTGGAGCATTTTCTTTGCTGTACCACAGAGGGCTTGAAGGACACATGTGCCTAGAAAGAACAGAGACATCAGAGCCCAGTCTTTGCGCCTCTCCCTCCCAAGATGGGGGGCTGACAGCTTCCTGTGCACACAGGTGAAGAGTATTGCCCGTGGCTTGATGGCCAGCCCCCACCCAGGCAGCATCAGAAGTCGCATTCCCAATGTAAGGGACAGTGGCCGGGCATGTGACAGGGCATCTGCCAGCCTGTGGTGCTGCTGCCCAGGTTTTAGGACTTCTTAAGATACTCAAAGAATTCCTCCCTTCCCCCAACAGAGAGATGGCGACCAGCTCGAGAAAGTCTGTGAAAGGTTCTTAGAGGAGTTTGACTCCTCCACTGTTGGTTATTATTGGTCATGAAGCGAAGAGAATTAAGCTGAGCATCTCTTGCTGTGACTAATGAAAATCTACCAGGTGATTTATGTGATTATGTGAAAGCTGTCTTTTAGCTACGGTCAAGCACATGACTTGAGGGAAATGGGGCCCCAAAAGGGACAGTCACTGGTCAAAATGTAATGAAACAATAGATTTTGCTCAGGGATCTCTGTTCTTTCACAGACTTCACTACCTGACCACTTTTCTGTTCCCCAGAGCACAGGAGGGGCAAAGAACCCATGAGCTAGTGGCCACTTAAAATAAGACTCTTTACAACAAGCAATCCTTATGATACCTTCTGCTGTCCTTTAGATATGACAGGAACACCATCAAAATGGCCATCAAATGTGTCAGGAACATGGAGAAATTTGATTCCCTGAGGTTCAATAACCCACACGTCTACCTAGAGTTGAGAAAGAAAATTACTCAAAGCATCAAGGTATCTTTTAAGGTTTTTTTTTTTTTTGAGCAAAAAGTACCATGAAAACATCCTCTGTTGTTTTTCTCATCTTCAGGCTTTCCCAGAAGTGACCCAGTGTGGGTCCATGATCACTTCTGCACGTTCCTTAACTGCCGTGGATCTGATTCACCTCGCCACAGGGGCTGAAGACCCTTTGGGCAACTCAGTGCTCCCCTCCTCTTGCTTCATTCCTCTGGGTTTCATTCCCCATCTCTATCCTAGTCTATTTTTATTGTTGTTGTTTATAAGAGTATTCATGTTGTCAAAGGAAACAAAGGAAGGAAAGCCATTGCGAAATGATTCTGCCCTTAGTCTGTGGATCTGTCAACGAAGGGCCAGGGCCCTTTCATTCCTTTTCTGTCTACGTGCTTTGAACAGAGCGAAGCAGAAGGAACTCCCTTTGGATGATCCTTGGAAAAACCATAACCATGGCTTTCATTTCTCTCTATAGACTCTAAGTGCTCTGCTAAGCACTTCACATGTATGAACTCATTTAACTCTTACCGATATTCTTACTATCTATTTTATTTGTTATTGCTTATTTTATGGATGAAGAAACAGACTCAGAATTACCCAGCTTGGAAGTGGCCGAGCCAGGCTTCAAACCCAGGACCCAAGCTCCTAATACATTTTACACTGCTTCTTGACTTCCAATAGCTTGTGCTCATCTTTTCAGTTGACTTGGCCACACTATTCATTAGTCCCACGCCACAATATCCTATTTGTTTTTCATGAGATTTCCCAGCTTTTGCATACACCCACTTAAATGTGAGGCCATCAGATGGAGCCCTATGCACATTGGTTTCCTTACTGCCTCTTACTCATTTAGGATCATTTATAACAGTGATGAGCTCGCTCTCTTTTGGAAGTCCCTGCCTTTGGAATCATGCCAAATTTTTCTCTAATTTTTACTTTTTTAAAGTAGGCTCCATGTCCAGCATGGAGCCCAGCACAGGGCTTGAACTCACAACCCTGAGATCAAGTCCTGAGCTGAGATCAAGAGTCGGACGCTTAACTGACTGAGCCACCCAGGTGTCCTGATTTTTTTTTTAATCTTCTTTCAAAAAGTCATGGACACTTGTCTAAGCAGAGCCAACATTTTCTTTCTTGGTTATTACAAATTCCAGCATAAGATGTGAGTTTAATTTGCCTCCAAGATTCCCATTAGCTCCAGGTTCTCCATGTTGGTAAGAACTAAATCTACACAGAATCAGGTGGATCAGACAACCCAGGACAGTTTGACCCAGACATTTTGGGTAGTTGATTGAGCAGTTCCTGGAGGAAAGGGAGAAAAGTCAGGGAGTTGCAGAAAACTGGGTCCACTGCTTTCTCTCTTCCATAAGGTTCTACCTATAAATAAGTGTAGAGTACTCAGGACAAAGTTCAGTCTCTCCATAAGAGCATAAAAATGGCAGAGGGATCTTTTCCCGAGTGTCACAGAAGCTATTAGTAGTCCTGTGCTCAATTTGATGCAGACATGGCCCCCAAATCTAGTAGGAAACTGTGCTTTGGGGGTGTGTACCTAAGATCCCATCACTGGTTCATTGACAGGTTGGGACCAGTCCATGGTGGCCTTGAGTCACCCACCATATTTATTGGCGTTTCTGCAAGGAACCAGCTATGGGAGTTGGAATAAGATCTTTTTCCAAGATTTGATACATCTGGAAGGTAGGGGTGGGGGTTAAAAAGAGATGTGTTCTCTGTGATTCCTGTGAGGGAAACGTATTTCCAGTTAGGTGGCCCTTCTGATGGTGATTAGAAAGCTTTTCTGGAATAAACACAAGGAGAAGGTCTAATTTTATGATTTCGCCTTAACTTATCTCTGGATAAGATCAAGCCTCTTTAGAAATGAATACATTTCATAGACGGTTATGGCTGGAAAGTACCTTAAGAATCACCTGGTCCAACCTTCTTTCACAGATGAGACACTAGTTAGGTTTCCGTAGTGTACTGGTTTTCACGTTCGCCTAACACAGATGAGACACTGAAGGCCAGGAAATGGGTTCGCCCAGAGCCCAGGGCTGTGAGTGTTAATTCTGGACCAGAACTCGGGAAACTTGCCACTTTGTCTAACACTCTTGCTAATAAATTAAGACTCCATCTGTCTTATTTTAAAGACAAGGAATTCCTAAGAGCATGGAAAATTTAAGGATGAACAAAAATTTCAGAAATATAAGAAAGATTTATGTGCTACATAGTATGTGTGTTAAGAATCATTATCTTCATGGACTCAAACTCAAATTCTTGGATTAATAGCATAGAACATAGTCTCAAATCTTAATTGTTTCTTAGCTGTTTCCTTAGGCAAGTTATTTATATATCTCTCTAAATCAGGGTTAATGAGATTTACTTTATAACTTGTGGGGAGGAATCAATGACATATAATGTAAGTATCTGATCCAAAATATTACAGAAGTATTCTCATAGCACTAACTCAGTTGCTATTAATATTATTAACAACCTGAGCATTTGCATCATTGTAGGCAAGATGCCAATCACATCTATTTACCGTGGGATTCATAGAATTGAGCAAGAGAATGGCACACATTCATCATCACTCCTAGAAAAATAGCCAGGGTCACGTGCTGAGTTGTGCAGAGCCTCCAGCCAGGGCTTCAAGAGGGTGCTGAGATCCTGCCCATAACCCAATGGCCAAGTCATTTGCCCTGACATGGGGCTGCATTTGCCAGGACGAAGGGCATCTTTTCTTAATTTTCACCAAGGCCCCAGATGTGCCAGCAGGGACACTGAAAAGAACTCAGTGGCATATCCCCTGGGAGCAAGCCGATGCCACACAGTGGTCATGGGAAGAAGGTGGGTTCCATTGGTCAGATATGCACCTTTTCAAATTGGAATAAAAATTTCATCATGATCCATTTATCCCTTGGAGTCATCTCTGCCTGTGGACCCCACCTTCCTATCAGTCAAATGGAGAGGCAGACTGGATCATATACTCTCCCGGGCTGCTTCTGCCTCTGCTCTGCCTTTGACACAAAATGTTCATGTGATGTCACAAAGATTCAAGCCCCCAAAGAGTGTCTCAGTTCTTAGGGCAACAGGTGAAGATGATAGTAAAGGTGAGTTCGTATGAGTAGGGCCACGGGGTCGCAAAGGAAGACAGCTAGCATTCACTGAGTTCCTATTATTTGCCACCTATTTCCATAAATTATATGGAAAATATGTTCTAGCACCCTTTCCTCAGATGAAAAAAGGGACCATCAGGAGAATGTGTCCCATGTCAGAGAAGGCTAGTGTAAGGGTTGAACGGCGCTCTTCCCCGCTACCCGTATCCCCGAAGACATGTCTACATGAAATCCCTGGAAACTGAATGATACCTCACTTGGAAAAAGTATCCTCATAGATGAAGTTAAAAGGTAAGGATCTTGAGATGAGATCATCATGTCAGTGGACCCTAAGTCCAGTGACGTTTGCATATAAGAAGAAGGCAGAGGGTGATTTGAGACACATGGAGGAGAACATGGTGTGACCACCAAGGTCGAGATTGGAGTGCTGTAGCTATGAGACCACGGGTTAAGGAGTACTAGCAGTTGCCAGACACGAGGAGAAGCAAGGAGCAGATTCTCCCCCAAGCTTTCAGCAGTAAAGCCCTGCTAACACCTGGATTTCAGGCTTTGCTTTTCCAAAACTGTGAGAAGATGAATTTCTACTGTTTTAAGCCACCCAGTCTGTAATCGCTTGTGGCGGCAAGCCTAGGAAACTAACACAGCTAATACGGAGCCGAGCCCTCATTGAAATCCCTGAGGAGACCTGGTGGACTCCAAATCCATCACCGTCTTGCTGACTTGCATGTATCCAACGCCACAAAGAGTGGTGACCCCGGAAAGTATAAATCGGGGCTAGGAGCCATCAGTGGATGGGGTCCCTGCATGCCCTGCAAATTCCAACTCACCTCCAAGTGTTTGGCCAGTCGTCCTGGCTGCAGATGGAGCCTGTGTTCATAGGACCCCAGCTTCCTCCACTTTACTTCCTGGTAGTGAAGTTCAAACTGCACCTTTGCTCCAGGGAGGATGTTTACTTCGGTTTTGAAGTTTTCCATATCAAGAGCCCTGCTCCTAAAGGTTTAACACCCGCCCCGGGATGTAAGTCAGCACATGCATGATAGAGAGCAAGACCCCGCATCTATGCAGAGGGCACCTAGGTTTTTGTGGGCAATCAGGCTGCTCAGGTGTTTATGAAAACAGACAGGAGGTACAATCCAGATCACTGAAATTCCTGGGTAGCTTTAATTCTACCAACAGTTTAGTCTCCTCTCCTACCTGATCTTTTTCTTCCAGAGCTTCTTAGAGATCTGAGTGTTATCTGCAAGAAGCTACCAGTTACTGATCCCTATTCCACGCCGGGACCTTGACGTGTATCATTTCTGACATGGCAGCTCTGCAGGATGGGTATCATCAACCTTGTTTTCCAGATGATAACAAATGAGGCTGACAGATTATTAGTAACCAGCTCAAGACCACTTGGCTACTCAGTTGTGGGGCAAGGGCTCAAACCCAAACTGATAATTCGTGCATTGGAGGCTTATTCTAGAGATTCTTTACATCCTTGAAAGTCTTCAGGAAGAAGAAATCTATGATTACATCAAGTGGAATATGTATTCCCAACGTAAGCCCTTATTTAAACACATACATATCAAGTTTACTGTGATCATTGCTTGAGGTGTTTAGTTTTAAAGAGGAAATGGCAGGATTATCAAATGAGGCTGATTTGGGCTTTGGGACTGAGTGGGAGCAGCTAGCGGATGAGACCACGATCTGCGCTGGCCCAGCCCTTACCTCACCAACCCCGCAGTCTTGCCTTTGGCTCTTGCCTGGGAGTAGAGAGCTCGACCCACAGTCTTCTCCTTAATGGAACTAGTGAATGTCGTGCCGTCTACAGTCCTAAAAAATGACAGGAGGCCCCCGAGTTGTTGAGTTTTCCCACGCAGTAGTCTCAACAAAACAAACTAACAACAAATAACCCAACCAGTTGGATTTAGTGAATGTGGGCCATTATAATTTTGCACCTAGAAGAAATGAGAAGAGAGACATCTGCCTATCGCCTGGTCAGGAGTCCCTCTATCTGAGAGTGTGATTGAAGAGATAGGCACCCTGGGCGCCGGGGTGGCTCAGTCGTTAAGCGTCTGCCTTCGGCTCAGGCCCTGATCCCAGGGTCCTGGGATCGAGCCCCGCATCAGGCTCCCTGCTCGGCGGGAAGCCTGCTTCTCTCTCTCCCACTCCCCCTGCTTGTGTTCTCTCTCTGGCTGTCTCTCCCTGTCAAATAAATAAATAAAATCTTTAAAAAAATAAAATAAGGGGCACCTGGGTGGCTCAGTCGTTAAGCGTCTGCCTTCGGCTCAGGTCATAATCCCAGGGTCCTGGGATCGAGCCCCGCATCAGGCTCCCTGCTCGGCGGGAAGCCTGTTTCTCCCTCTCCCACTCCCCTGCTTGTGTTCCTGCTCTCGCTCTCTTTCTCTGTCAAATAAATAAATAAAATCTTAAAAAAAAAAAAAAAAGAGGCACCCATCCTGAAAGCCTCCCCTTGGGTGCTGTTGCTTGTGTTTAAAATTGTTCCTCATTTTCAAGCTTTACCCTTCAGATAAGTGTTGTTCTCTTTGGGTAACCCTTTTGAATTACAAATATGCTGAGGAGAAGTGATTGATAAATCACTAGTTATCTGGCTTACATTTGTTTAGAAGATGACTCTAATAGCCTGGGGGCTCATGCTCTCTGGCAAGAGCAGAAGAGAGTGAGGGAAGATGGAGGGAGGCATTGGGGAATCCCTTTGCAAATTTGTGTTTATCCCCCTAACATCTCCCTTAGGGATCTCTGGCTTCCCTTTGCAACTCCATCTCAACACAGTGACTGTCATCTAATGCGTTCCAAGTAATGATTGGTCAGAGCCATCGAATTACAGAATTTCAGAAGTAGAATGGACTCCATGGCATTCAAATGGACAGGATCTCTCACCATGTGGAGAACGCTAGACATTTGGCAGCATAAGGGCCAATTTCTTGTCCCAAGTGCCAGTGACCTGCTTGGTGAGGCTCACTTGAAGGCCATCTCTTTAGAGGAGAAGTCAGAGCCAGGAGACAGTGACTTGCTCAAGGTCACACAGTTGGTCAGAGACAGCTAGAACTAGACCCCACGTGTCCAGGTCTGCACTATTCCCAGCAATCCATAGTCTGGTTCAAAGACCAAGAAGTCTTTAATACAAAACGAAATTACCTCTAATGGGAGAATATTTGGAACCTTGATTTTAAAAAGGCAGAAGAAATAGTTTGACTAGAAGAAATATTTTGTGCAATTCATATGAAATTGCAGTGATCAAGTTGGCTACCTTCTCTGGTCTTCATAAATTCAGCCCTAAGTGGAGGGAGACCAAAGTAAATGTGTATGTTGTAATTCTATCTTTTGTCACCTCAAATCTTCTAGGACATGAGATGGAGAAGAAGAAAAGAATAAAGGAAAACAGAAAGAAGCAATATCTAGAATAAATTCTGGTTATGTGGCTTCAAAATAAAAATTTATTACAACAGTTCTAAATGTAATTTTTCAGACACAGTGTCATCTAATGCCACTACATAAAAGCTCTTCTTTCTACATTTCCTTTTTTAGAACTAAAAATTTTTTGAAAAATAAATTTCTAAGCCAATTCAAAGGATACCAATTCAAAGTCACCTAATGCCTTTTCCCCACCTACTTTGTTTTGTTTAAAAAATATAGTTAACATGCTCTGTAATTTTTAGAAGTCAAAGTGCATGGTGTTGGAATGCTTTATCTATTCACAGTTATCTCTGGTTACCTTGGTGGTTGAAAGACCAAAGCCGATGAGAAGTAACTCAATCTAATGTCTTAGTAAAAAAAAAAAAATAGCCAGATTGTATACAGAGCCTTGTGCTCTGTTCTAGGCAACCGGGACAGGACACGGCCAGGCAGAGAACACTCTGGGGATGGCTGTGTAAATGGTCGGGGGTAGAAAGCCATCCACATACTTGGAGGAACAGGGAATGTTTAGCCTTGATGCATGAAGCCACCAGGTGGAAGAAGATAAGTGGCCTCACTTTTTAAAGAGCACTGGAGTGGCTGAAAAGTATTTTTAATTACAGAAATCTTCAAACAGACAAAAAATAGAATAATAGAAGAAACCTCCATGAAACCAACCCTGAGCCACACCATTATCAGTACTCAGCCAGTCTCAGTTCACTGCTACCCCCACCCTCTCCATCTCGATTATTTTGAAGCCAATCTCAGAGAGCATATCATTTCATCCTCGAACACTTCAGTATGTATTTTGCAGAGAATTAGAAAAAAAATTTGTGAGTGGAACCAGAGTCACTGGGTAGAAACGGAACAGATTTCAATTAAGTATGAGAAAAAATTCTAACAGACCTGTCAATCATTGAGTGGATTGCTCTGGGAAGTAGTGAGTTTATCATTAAGGAGATATTCAAGTCAAGCCTGGATAAGCCACTTGTCCTCGGTGTAATAGAGGAATTCAATCACTGGACAGATGATTGGATTTAATCAGTGGTTCTCATGTTTTTTCCCCATAAAGAAACATATGACAGGTGACACGGAACTGCTCTGCACTCATATATGGTTTCCTGTAAGCCATGGCAAATCCATAGATTTCTCCCCGCCCCCCACACCCCCTCCCCTGCAAGAAAACACATTAAAATGCAAGTAAGAGTTGTTACCAGGGAGATAGCTTGGTTGCTTTAATTTATTAGATATGAAAAGCAAATCCTTCACAAATCCTGATATTTTGAACAGAAACAAATTATGGGGACCCTTGACATCCAGTGGGTCCACAGATCTGAGAGCGAGAACCAGTGGAGCAGTTGACCATTAAGGTCTATTCTAACTACGAGAAGTTTGGATTCTATGAGTAGAGCATATCCAATTTCTAGTCTACATAGGAGTTACTCACATGGAAAAGTTGGAGATGAAGGCTCCTTTGGGAATCTGAACATCAAACACGACATTCTGAGGCTCTGGGGAGTTGTTCACCACTTTGGTCTGTATGACAGTGTTGGCCATACGAGAAGTAATAGTGGACTGGACTTTATAGCTATAAAGAGTTACTTGATCAGCCTCTTCCTGTAATTGGCAAGAAAGCATAGGGGGTACTCAGAGCCAAATTACATAGAACTTCACCACGTATTTGATGGTAAGAGCACCACATTTTATTATGAACAATTCTCAGGCATTGGTAAGCATATAACTCAGGTAGTATTAAGCATTCTCCTAACTTGGAATCCCCCCGCCAGGCAGAAGCCCGCCTTTGTTTTGAGATAGCTCGCGATGCCTTTCAGCTCTATGAGTCTGTTCATAATGACGTTTAAAATGCAAATACGGAAAATGGTTGTGCGATGCAAGATTGGATTGAGAAAGTTCAGGAAATAACTTCAAAGGCAGGACCCTAGCAAGGGAAAGGATAAGGATGGCGGGGTTTTAGGAGACCCTGGCTGTATCTTCAGAGGGAGGTGCAAACAAGGGTAGAGTGGGGTGGAAGTATACTTGTGGTCCCCATATTGCTATCTGCCTTCTTCCATTTTTTTTTTTTTTTTACGATTTTATTTATTTATTTGAGAGAGAGAATGAGAGAGACAGGGCACAAGCAGGGGGAGCCACCGAGGAAGAGGGAGAAGCAGACTCTCCCCTGAGCAGGGAGCATGATGCAGAGCTCCATCCCAGGAGCCTGGGATCATGACCTGAGCCAAAGGCAGATGCCGAACCAACTGAGCCAGCCAGGCGCCTTGCCTTCTTCCATCTTATCTGTTATGGCGCCATCTTCTCGTCCTTTTCTCCTTCCAATTAGAACAAAATATGACACACTGATGGGCGTGAGCAACAATTGGAATATGAAGAAAAAGTATCTTGTCGATGCCATGATTGGTCCAGCACTCTGGACCTCCTTTGCTACTCCTTGTCTATTCATTTAAGGCAGCTCCGGTGTAACAAATTGCAGTCTACCACTGTGCTGAAAAGCACATGTCTTTCAGGAGATGCCTGAGAACCGCAAGCTCCTTCAGGGTTAGGGCAATTAGGTGACCCATTAGGTTTTGCTTTCTTCTCCAAAAGGATTTGCTTATTTCGATACTAGGTGTCATCTCCAAAACTTTGTCAGGCAAGATTAAGCCTTTCAACTCCGTAACAGCCAGCTCACCTCAAACTAAGACAGAAATCCAGGCTGAGTTACTTTTCCTTCTTACCCATTAAGTGTGTGCTTCTCACAGTTTCTGTCAGTTCAGAGCAGGAAGCCAATGGAAACCATTTCCTTTTGATGTTTTCTCGCCACAGGAAGGACTTTTTTGAACATCTCAGGAAATCAGACCATTTCATGTTTGGGAACTCCTTTCCCACACTGTCTTTTTCCTTCCTCCAAATCCGTTAGGTGTCATAGTTTAAATTAAAACGGCTAAATTGGAATGAATATGTATGCTTGGGTGAAACCTAGGTTTTTCGCAAAACTTAAGAGAATAGAGAGAAAGGACTTTTTCAGCTCCTGGTGACATCTCTCCTGGTGACATCTCACCTGGTGACATCTCTCCTACATATATCCTATACTCTTTCATGCTGAATTTTAGACATACTTCCAAACAGAATTAGGCAAGAGGGTATTTTGAAAGTCAGGTAAATGCTCTCAGGGCTAGAGACAAAGAGGAAACCGTATTGATCTCCTGATAATAGGTAACAGGAAAATCATTCGGTCATCAATTTTTAACAAAACCAAAGTAAACTCACCATCGTTTCTCCAGATTCTCCAGAAACGCTTCTCTGTGAAAGGAAGATAGATAATCATTCTTCCAAAAGTGTGTTACTTATTACCTAGAGGACAAAAACTGCTTTCTCTCAGTCAAAAAAAAAATTTTTCCCCCCTTCAATACTGAGTTACAATTCATTCATTGGAGCAGACATAAATGTCAAATATTCTGGAATACTATTTTCCCACTGGTGTTTTTCTTTGAACACATTTCTCAGCCACTTTGCAAACACACCATTCTTTGATATAATGCTAGAACATCTACTTTTAAATGAAAATATTCAACAGAACTCATGCTGAGTGGCGCATCTCCCCTTTATCACGTTTGAGTTATTTTCTTATTTAGCTGAATGGTAATCTGGATGCCCCAGGCTACCATGGGGCTCTGGACAGGACATTTGCAAGATCTGTAGTGCTTTCATCCCCCAGCCCCCACTCATCCTTCAGATCTCAGCTGAGGGAGATTTTCTCAGTCAAGCTCTCTCAGGCCCACCCCCAAACTAGGTAAGCTTCTCTTACTAAGTTTTCATGGCAGCTAAGCTCTTCCTCCCAAGCAAGACAGTGGGAGTGCTGTCTGTTTCCTCCATTGGACTCATCTACATGAGGCTCGGGATTTCGAGGCATTTCTTCTTTGGGGTGGCCCTGGAGCCAGGCATAGTGACTGGCGTGTGGAAAATCCTGCACTTTCATTGTTATGCTAGAGAATTATCCACATGAAGGACTGTCCTCTAGGCATGGAAAGAAAGCTGAATTGGGTTTAAAGCTGAACTGGGTTTAACGATGGGTGAACATCTAATGTCTGTGGGACTTTAACAGAATAAGTCAGGTATTGGATATAAGGCTAGCTAGCCTGATTTGGAGTGAACTGGGGTTTTAGAGAGTGTTATATGACCTTTTGAGGTCAACAGTTGACTTCTTTTCAACTTTTTGAATGCAATTCTCAATGATGAAGTTTTCTCTTTTGTGGCTAGATGACACGAGAACTTGCCCATTGGGTTTTTATATTATTGATCTACAAGAAACCTGGACTCCTAGGAAGTCCAAAATTCACACCCATACAAAATAAGTCATTGGTCAGCTTAGTGTTGCTTCCATAAACACCCCCTTTCTCAGCACGTGGGCTCCATGTGGGAGAAGCCACACCCCTCCTGGCTTCTTGGAGAACTCACCCCTATGAATTAGAGGATGCCTCCACGCTATTGTGGGCGGCCTCCAGGATGCAGCCTGGGACCTGGCTGGTCCCTATGCTCTCTGAGCTTCTCCCCAAGGCAGCAGTGACCGCCCCGAGGAGGATGTGTTGCTCAGTGGACGGCATCTGCCACCCCTGGGAGAGGCAATGCCCTCCTAAGAGGAAATCTTTCCTGATAAGGCAGTAAAATCATCCTACCATCTTAGAATTTGAAGAAAATGCATAGCCATCCATCCTTTAAGGAACTAAGGTGACCACTATGATAAAAAAGAAGCTCTGAGATAATCTAGCAAAAAGCACCTTAATCCTTCCCCTCCCTTATCAATCATGATCTCTTTCACTAATTTCCCCTTTGAGACTAAGGCTTACTGTACCTGATACCTCCGGTTCTCCGGCACAAACTGAAATTTGCCTGGGGCCAGTTCAACAAGATCTTCGTATTCTGCAAACTTAAAAAAGAATTTAGGATATTTATTTCTATTAATAAAAAAGATCCAGAGCAAAAGAAGCAGATGGGGACAGGCATAAAGGCATTCATCCTGTTTTTCTATCTTGTTTCCTATACCTTTGGGAAATCACTTTTTTTTTTTAAATACAATTACTTCTTTAATGTGTTTATATTTGCTAGCTATGTCTCAGAGGTGAATCCATGGAAGCTATTCTCTTCAAATTTGTTGAATGAAGGAATGCATTTTTTAGTTTGCTGGAAGATGATGGGGCATACAGGTCGGGGTCACAGTAACCCAATGATCAGGTAGGTACCTGGGGAGCTATTGGGTAAACATTGGCATCAGCAAGTGTGTGAGTGGATAAATGTGCCCATACGTCTCCTCCAATTAAAAATGTTGGGAAAAAAATGTCAATAGGAAAGGAATACCAGTAAGAAGTGACTGAGCAAGCACAAACATGTTTGGATGTCTTGGCTTCGATCCCCAGCTCTGTTAATCAGATTTCCAACACACTCTGGCGGTTCTTAAGGTGTTGGAAAATAAGATCGTTTCTTAAGCAGACAGAGTGATTTTTTTTCTTTCCTGCAAATATGCAATCCTGTTCTTTAGCATTTCTGTGGATAATCCACTCTGCAAGTATTACAAAGCTTCTGCATCTCCTAGGATATTCCCATAACACACATTCCTTTTGACTCAGTCCAAGACTTAACTTTCCTTATGTTGGGGATGGCCAAGGATCCAAAGTGGAAACCTTGAGCTCCCTGGAAATAATCCCTGCACTCTGCCAGCCCACTTGCCATCTCCCCCACTTAACAGCAATATTTAAACTGCCCTCGTGACAGGACTCATTGTTCACGTAGGTAGGAAAGACAATGGTGCTTTGATAATGACTTTTCTTACACTCTTAGTGCAAGAGTGATAATGATGTGTCATCCTCATCACAGCTAATAATTATTAAGTGCTTCCTAGTGCTTGCATTGTGCTCAGTAGTTTACATATGTCATTTAATTCCCCTAACCCCCTTTGGGTTAGATCAATTATCCCCATTGTTTAGATAAGGAGTAGGCAGCTGTGTTCCATAAATGTTGCTCTGTGGGGCCGGTCCACTGAATTTGACTGAACTCTCATGCAAATCCCATTAACGCTTTAAGAGGCAAATACACGTTCCAGTAATTAGAACAGTGAACACTCCTGCTCACAAGAATTTTATCATAAATTTCCTTTCGCCACAGAGCACAGTCCTTGAATAGCAATAGCCACAGGCTATTTACTGAGCCTGTGTATAGGCCCACAGCAAGGACTTTTCTGGGAGTACTTACTTCTGGAAGTCCATTGGTGGGGATTTCGAAGCCTTGTGTTTCAGAAACAAAGACGCAGATGAGAAAGCACGTGAGTTGATTCATTTTGCGGGCTGGCTTTGCCAAGCAATCCGTGCAGGGTCCCGGGAGAATGCCACTCCTCGCTGAACCCAGTTCAAAGGAACAGCAGAAGAGTTCGTGTTTTAAAAGAAGAAAAAAAAAGAAGAAGAAAGCTCTCAAACTTTGTTCAAAAACAGGACAAATATTTGTTCTGGAGTTCAAACTTGAGCTGTGGGGGTGGATCGGACACCCAGAGGTTATTCAAACAGGAGAGCCGGGGGTAGTCACTGGGCTGTGAGGACAGATCAGGGTCAGGAGGATGTGCTTTCTTTGGCTTTGCTGATTTCTGTTCATCTCAGAATCAGAGACCTAAGATCAGCCTCATCCTCTTTGAAGGACCAGGTGGGAAACTAGACGGGGAAATAGAGTCTGAGAGAAAAGGGCGAAAATGTAAAGCTTCTGGAAATGAAATCCCTTTGTTTAAATGAAAGCAGGAGAAGTCTAGCAAAAGTGGAAAAAGAAACACAATGGTGTTCTGAGCAAAGCATTCACTGCTAGTGTTTTTCCCTCTCTCTTTGCGAACTAAGTACCTAGTGCAGTAAAGAACTGGGCATGCAGCTGGGCCAGATACAAAGACACGCTGAAGAGTGTGGGGCCGTTTCACGAATGTCTTTGACTAAGAGAGCAGTGTCTGTCCCTGCTGCTGCCCCTGATCAGCCTCGCTCAGGTCAGTGGAGAATCGATCTCCTCCGTTCCACAATCAGAGAAAACCCAGCCTGGAAGCCCTGCGCAGTATGCGTCCCATGTGTGGTCTGGATGTAATAATAATGTTAACTAAGATGTATTGAGCCTCCTGGTGTCAAGTACCTTCACTTGTATTATCTTTAACTCTTTTATTTTTTTTAAAAGATTTTATTTATTTATTTGACAGAGAGAGACACAGCGAGAGAGGGAACACAAGCAGGGGGAGTGGGAGAGGGAGAAGCAGGCTTCCCGCCGAGCAGGTAGCCTGACGCGGGGCTCAATCCCAGGACCCCGGGATCATGACCTGAGCCGAAGGCAGACACCTAATGACTGAGCCACCCAGGCGCCCGTAACTCTTTTATTTTTTAATCTACAAAAGAACCATGTGAGGTATGCACTCTATTTGTCCTCCTTTATAATTGAAGAAAGTAAGGCTAAGTCGTTTATTCCACCTCAAGGTTAGTAAGTGAAGACGCAGATCCAGCAAGTCTGGCCTGACCCCAAAGCCTTCGCTGCTCATGACCCCATAGGCTTAGGAGGGGCAACCTGCCATCCATCACTGGGATCCAGGGTTCCAGGTGTGAATCTAAGCTAGAATTCACCTGTAATTCCCCACCTGGGTGGCAGGTCTATTTAGTGGGTCTTTTTCTTGAACCTCTATTGCAGACATCTGCTTGAACATGGATCATGCTGTGGATCCCAGTTTGGTCAGCAGGGGACCTGTGCCCTCACTTTATTTCTGGCTTTCCTTCTCAGAATGGAACGCATGGCTTCCTGCCTAATGTTCTGTGATCTAGCTCCTGGCCATGCACTTGCTTGCTGGAAAGGACCACTCTCTAAACATCCACTCCCATGGGGAACTCACACCCATATAGCCATAGGAAGTCTGCTGTGGTCCCTGAAACATGATGCTCTAGGGCTCTTTTCAGCAGCTCCCATTCTGACCACAACGGGCAGCTTCCCTTGAGCCTCCAAGACCGACTGTGAGAGTTACATTGAACCCCGGGCCGTTGTCTGAGACGGCCTTTGGATTTTGTTTAAAGGGAAATGGTTTAAAAGATTTCAGAAACAGGGGCGCCTGGGTGGCTCAGTCGTTAAGCGTCTGCCTTCAGCTCAGGTCATGATCCCGGGGTCCTGGGATCAAGCCCCGCGTCGGGCTCTCCGCTCTGCTGGAAGCCTGCTTCTCCCTCTCCCACTCCCCCTGCTTGTGTTCCCTCTCTCGCTGTGTCTCTCTCTGTCAAATAAATAAATAAAATCTTTAAAAAAAAAAAAGATTTCAGAAACAATGCAAGTGAAAAAAAAGAAAGTCAAAAATAATACCAGAAAGGTAAACTTATAAATTGAAATGTGTAGGATGGTACTTAAAAACTTATAATTTTATTTATAATACCCAAGCACATGCCAAAAATAATTCAAAGTGTAGGTGCAAGTAGAATATAAAATGCACACAGAAAAAATTTATCTGTAAGATTAGGAAGGGTTACTGACAATTTTTTTTTTTTTTTTAAGTTTCAACCCTATGCTGTCTCCATGAGACTCTTTATCTCGGCGAGATAAAAATAGACTAAAAGTTGATATCATGTTAAAAATCTTTATTTCAGAGACTTGAAAACAGGTGTTACAAAGATGGTATCAGGTTAAAATAGATGTCATGGCAAATAGTAACAAAAAGGAAGTCAGAAGAAAGTTAAATCTAAGAGTAGAAATCAAAAATTTGGAGAAAAATGATAAAATAGATTTTTAAACTAGAAGACATTGATCCATCTGTCCAATTAATAAATGCAGAATATATGAGAATAAATTAAAAATTTATTTTTAAGATAATTTTTAAAAACTTTAAATTTAAAAATTTAATTTAAAATTTAAAATTTAAGTTAAATTTTAAATTAATTTAATTTAAAAATTTAAAAATTTGAAATTCAAATTTAAATTGAATTTAAAATTGAATTTAAAAATAAAATTAAATTGAATTAAAAATAAAAATAAATTTAAAAAGTGAGATGTACAATAGTAACATGAATTGACCAGTGTGTCAAATTTATAAGACATCTTACATGAAATGTAAAATATTTAAAATAATCCATAATATAGAGGTAAACAGACCAAAAAATGGAGAGAGAAATAGAAAAAGGTGCATAAAAAATTCATTGAGCCTGACAATTTTTTTGGAACTTCATAGGATGTACAATATCTGAACAATATGCAGAAAGTGACACTGTGGTTTTTAATTCATTTAATGAGGTGGATTCTGTTTTTATCCACAAATCTGAAGTACACACTTAAAAAATTTTAGGACCGATTTACCTTTTTTTTTAAAAAACATTTTATTTATTTATTTGAGAGAGAGCGAGAGCAAGCATGAGGTAGAGAGACAGAAGCTGACTCCCTGATGAGCAGAGAGAGCCCAATGCGGGACTCGATCCCAGGACCCTGAGATCACGACCTGAGCTAAAGTCAGATGCTTAACCGACTGAGCCACCCAGGCGCCCTGGGGCCAATTTACCTTATTAAAAACAGTAGATATTATCCTGGACAACATTTTTGTACCAAGAAAGAATAATCCACAACAGTGGAAAGTGGATTAACCTAGGAAATTGAGGCTGATATTACACAAGAAAATTTATCCAGTTAAAACTTCAGCAACAAAAATACTAAATTTTTTCACTATTTCAATAGCTATTAAGAAGCCATTCAGTAAATTCCACAATCTGTTTCAGATGAAAGTGCTTAAAATATTAGTCTCAGGAGGCAATTTTTTTTTAACTTGATGGGAAGTGTGTGTGTGTGTATGTGTATACATGTATATAAAACCAAGAGTCAGGTCGGAAAAAATTAAGAAACACATGTAGAAAAGTCACTTCTCTTAAAAAGAGAAACCAAGAGATTAGTTTTTGTCGAGGGTGAGAGTCCTAATCTAGAAAATTTGAGAGTCTCATAAAAAAAATTACTAGAAGTAGCAAAATTATTTAGCCAAACAACAAGGTACAAGGTGAACCCACAAAATCAGTTACATTTCTCTTTATTAGTGGTTGCACCAGAAATAGAACAAAAGAAGTCCTTTTTTACCAATTGTTTCAAAAGCACATAGGAATTTAAGTCAGGACAGAGATTTATAACAAGAAACATCTTAAACTCTGGTAAAAAGAAGGAAGCCATGAATAAATGGAGCACTGTATTCTTAAAAATACTAATTGTTAATGCTAGTAGTTAAAGTAGCTAATAATTAAATCATTAGCTAAATTTATATATACATTTCTCTCTCTTCCTCTGCCTCCTTCTCTCTCTCTATCTCTCATGAATAAATAAATAAAATCTTTTTTAAAAATATTTTGTTTATTTATTTGACAGAGAGATGCACAGTGAGAGAGGGAACACAAGCAGGGGGAGTGGGAGAGGGAGAAGCAGGCTTCCCGCCGAGCAGGGAGCCCGATGAGGGGCTCGATCCCAGGACCCTGGGATCACGACCTGAGCTGAAGGCAGACGCTTAATGACTGAGCCACCCAGGCGCCCCATAAATAAATAAAATCTTAAAAAAAAAAAAAAAGATTTACTAGGACTGGTGAAAGCAGCAATCTCCTTACTCCTCCTTTATAGGTGAAATCACGGAGGCTCAGAGAGGTTAAGTAACTGGGTCTAGATGGTTGGCAGGATCTGAACATAGACCTGCGGCTGGCAAGCCTGCATTCTGCCCATCACCTGCCAAGAGGATGGCCTGGGGGAGCCTGGGTGGCTCAGTCGGTTGAGCGTCAGACTCTTGATTTCAGCTGGCCTCATGATCTGGGGGTGGAGGGGGGTTGGGGGAGTTGAGGGCTGTCATGGGATCAAGCCCTGAGGCGGGTTCCATGCTCAGCGGGAGTCTGTTTCTCTCCCTGCCCCACCCCCCCCAACCCTCACACGCGGGCACATGCACACTCTCTCTCAAATAAATAAATAATAAATAAATCTTAAAAAAAAAAAAAAGATGATGGTCTGGCTCCTGCCCACACTGGGGGACGTAGATGAGCAGAGAGATGACATATAATGAAATGCAGACATTATATTACACAGGTAAAAAAAAATGCTCATATGGAATGAAAGCAGTTTTAATTTACTATCAAACATGTACCTTAATCCTCCCATTATCCGTGGGGATGAGTTCCAAGATCCCCAGTGGATGCTTGAAACTGCGGATAGTCTTGAACCCTATACACACTGTTTGATCTTATATATACGTACCTACGATAAAGTTTAATTTATAACTAGGCACAGGAAAAGATTAGTAACAACAGTTGAGGGGTGTCATGGGATCATATAATAGAGACGATTATAACAATATAGTAAGAAAAGTTCCCTAAATGTGGTCTCTCTGTTCTCTCTCTCCAAATACCTTCTTGTCGGGCACTGACCCTTCTTGCAATGATGTGAGATGACAAAATGCCTACATGATGAGATGAAGGGGAGGTGACGTATGCGTCGGCGCGTAGCGCGGGGCTGCTGTTGACCCTCTGACACGCGTCAGAGGAGGATCCTCTTCTTCTAGGTCATGGCTGGCCCCGAGGGAAGACTGAAACCAGGACACTGGAACTCTGGATAAGGGAGGAGGGACTAGTGGATTCCACCAAAAAATAATTAAGGGTCTTACAAACGGTACTGGAAGTTATTGAGAAACAGATGATCACAAATTGCTTGGCGGCACAGTGAGTTGCTCCAGTGTCTCCCATGAGTAATATGGTAAAAGTATAAATGACAAACTATAAAACCATTGCCACATGCTCTCTGCTCGGGAAAGAAATTCCCAGGAAATAATTCAAAAGGAAAAATTGTATAGAAAACTTGATGCCACTGAAATATGGACAAGAAGCAAATTGACAAATAATGGGGGGATGGCTAAGAGAATGGTTCATTTGTTCATGAATGAGTTCATGTACCATAAACACCAATGGAGACTTGATCAGTTGTACTGGGTACTGAATACTAAAAGCGCATCACAGGGAGTTCTGATTTTCAAGTGGCTCAGCGTGGTGGTGCAGAAGGATGTGTGAAGGGCAGACAGCGCTCAGCAACCTGTGATAAACTGGAGAAAGGATATGGATGCACGTTGCACAGAGGAGACATTGCTTCCATTGGGTCTAGAAGGAAGGGCAGCATTTGTCCAGGCTGACAGCGGGAGAATCCCACTTGGGAAGTGAGCTTAGAGTGTGCAGAGGCGGCTGGGCATTCGGAGCACTGGCCGCACCTCAGTCTGGCAGGAGATGGCCACGGGGACAGGTGCAGGAGAGCCTGACACACTGCGTCAAGGGACTCTCAACTTTGTGCTGTAGGCAGCGGGGATCCAGTGGAGGATTTGTAGAAGGACAGAGGCATGACGAAATCCACATTCTATAAAGATCACTTTGGGTGCAGCCAGGATGATGGAAACGAAAGACAAAACCCAGGGAGCTCCTGAGGAGGCTGACGGTGCCCACACAGTGGAGTGGCATGAGGGTCTAAACCAAAGCAACCGCAGTGGGGACCGACCAGAAGATGCTCCCATAAAATGCTATATATTTGTGTCAGTTGGCAAGTATGTGCTTTTGATATACAGAATTGTATGTGCCAGGGGCAGCGGGGTGGCTCAGTCAGTTAAGCATCCGACTGTTGATCTCAGTTCAGGTTGTGATCTCAGGGTTGTGGGATGGAGCCCCATGTCGGGCTCCATGCTGGGTGTGGAGCCTGCTTAAGATTCTTTCTTTCCGGGCGCCTGGGTGGCTCAGTCGGTTAAGCGACTGCCTTCGGCTCAGGTCATGATCCCGGGGTCCTGGGATCGAGTCCCGCATCGGGCTCCCTGCTCTGCGGGGAGCCTGCTTCTCCCTCTCCCACTCCCCCTGCTTGTGTTCCCTCTCTCGCTGTGTCTCTCTCTGTCAAATAAATAAATAAAAAATCTTTAAAAAAAAAAAAAAGATTCTCTCTTTCCTTCTGCCCCTCCCACGCCCACTCTCTGTCTCTCTCTCTCAAAAAAAAAAGTATGTGCTGATTATTGCTGATTAATGTTTAACAGCACACAGATTAGTAAGGACTTACATTTATAGCTATAAAAAATGTGTAAGTTGACAAACAGTCAAGAAATCTTGGTGACTAAAATGTCATGTCTAGGTGGAAGGTTTAGGGACAATTCTTTCTTCTTTAGGGTAAGTGGTTAAGAGCATCGGGCTTTCGGGCGCCTGGGTGGCTCAGATGGTTAAGCGTCTGCCTTCGGCTCAGGTCATGATCCCAGGGTCCTGGGATCGAGTCCTGCATTGGGCTCTCTGCTCCTTGGGAGCCTGCTTCTCCCTCTGCCTCTCTCTCTCTCTCTGTCTCTCATGAATAAATAAATAAAATCTTTAAAAAAAAAAAAAGAGCATTGGGCTTTGGAGTCTGTCTTCCTGTGTTCATAATTCTGGTTCTTTCACTTACTAGTTGTGAGACCTTAAGTGGCCCCCTAATTGGAGGCTTGTTAGTAAAATGAGAATGAGCTCCCACTGCTATGGACTGAATTAAATGCCCTCCAAATTCTTTTGTTGAAGCCCTAACCCCTCTCCCTGCCCCCCATGTGGCTGTATTTGGAGATGGGGCCTGTAAGAAGATAATTAAGTTTAACAAGGGTCATAAAGCTAGGGCCCTGATCCTACATGATTAGTGTCTTTCTAAGAAGAGACACCAAAGAGTTCTCTGCCTCCCTCTCTACCCCTCACTCCCTACCAGGTGAATACACTGTCCATAGTGAGAAGGTGACTATCTGCAAGGTTAGAGGGGACCACTCACCATGAGCCCAGTTGGCTGATTCAGTGTTGGTCCTAAACTTCCCAGCCTCCAAAACCGTGAGAAATAGATGTGTGTTGCTAAGCCACCCCCAGTATAATGCTTTGCTATAGCAGCCCTAGCCGACCGAGGCACTCAGGTGAATTCTTACAGAGTTCTCGTGAGCGTTAAGTACAATAATGCATATGCAATACTGGGCATATACTAAATGCTCAATAAACAGTAGCTATAGTTATGAACTACTTTTATCATTAGAGTGTCGATTTCTATGTAAGGAAATTTAGGGCACACACACACACACACAGATTTTAATACTTATGGAAACATTTTTATCCATAAATTTACCTCTCCTATTTTTCTAGATTTGAGACAGTGAATCTTAATTCTGCACCTACCAGCGCACCTTGTTGCCCACTGTAGATGGTAAATGATATTTGCTAAATGCTTTTGGAAGTTCTTCATAGACTATTTCAAGCTGCTACCGCCTTTTGGTTTTTGTTTTTGTTTCTTCTGAACAGGTCAACTGTCATATACCTTAGATTTTATGCTTTGTTTATCATCAACTTTCCCTATCAGATTAGCACATAAAGCTGTTCCCACATTGCAGACCGATACAGTGGAGAGATTTTACGTATTAGCCAATCCTGGGAGGATTTTATTTTCCTCGCCACAAAAGAGAAATTCGGCCTCTCTGGAGGAGAGGAACTCTGCAGTTCCAGCCCCGGGAAGAATTAGGTGATGGGGAAGCGTGTCTCAGCCCAGGGCCAGCTTCGGGGGGCCTGGAGCTTCCTGCTACATTTGATGCCGTCCCCACTCTAGCAAAGCAGCAGATTGGAAGAAGGGATTTGACCAGGTGGCCTCTGTTACGTCTCTATATCCATTGGAAATTTTGATGGCAGGAATTTTAGAAGGAAAGCAAAGAAGTCTGTATTTGGGCACCTGTTGGGTTTCAAGCAGAGTTAAGAGAGGGGAAAAGCGTTTCCAGCATGGGGGGAAGGGGGCAAGATGGCTACAGGCTCTGGTGATGGATCTTTGTTCTCAGGATGATCGAGTGGTGGCCTCCATGGACACAGGATCTGAGAATGTGGGAGCCAGTGAGATTCACAGCTGGGAACCCACAGAGTTAAAAGTGGGGCCTCAAACTCCGCTGGCTTGAAAACGGGAATTTGGGGGACATTTATTCCAATGCCCAGGGAGTATAGATGCAGGTGACACATGGATGTCAGGTTTAAGTGGGGGCGGGAAGCCCCTTAAGGGACATTAGAGGGGGGTCACCAAGCCACGCTTTGTGGCTACCACATATCTACCAGAAGGGCCAACTCTGGGAAGGGGGCTTCTTCAGCCATCATTCATAGCATCCCATCACGGACTTTTTGAAGGGCCCTGGAGGGAGAGGTACCGCAAAAATTAAAAGTATAATTTTTAAACACACAAAACAATAGTACCGAATTGCTCAGTAATGTATACCCACGCAGGAAAACTATGAAAACATGCATCGGGATAATCCATACTAATGTTCAGTGATGGTTTCCCAGCAGAGGGAGGGAGAAAGGGAAGGAGGAGACGTTGGTAGTAGCCAGCTTTCTTTCTTAGAGAAAAGAACTTGAAGCAAATACGAAAAATATTTGGAAATGTTTATTGTTTCATATACATATATACTTACATATGCATATTTTTAAATTGTGATAAAAACACGTAGCATAAATTTACCCCCTTAACCATTTTTTAAAAGATTTTATTTATTTGACAGAGAGAGAGAGAGAGAGAGCCCATATACTGTACTTTTCAAAATACTTTCACATTTTACCATTATGCTGTTTGACTCCCAAGAGCCTACCTCTTACTAGGTGTGTGACTCTCACAGGTTTCCTCATCTGTAGAATGGGGATATAACATCTACGGGACGGAGGGGCTGTGACGAAGAGTGACCGAGGAGCAGGTTAAGAAAATGGTGCCTGGCACAAAGCGAATGGCTACTCCAGGGACTGTGTCATCACTGTCATTGTTCTAGAAGGCAAAAGAAAACCAGCTGGGAGTGTGAGGTATAATCATAGGGCCTAGACCTGAGAGTTGTCTCCACTTTTCTGCCTAGGTTTTCCCTCGGCCTCGGGAATGGCACAAAAGTGTATGTTCTGGGAAAATGTACTTCTGGAGCAACGGGAGGGAGGAAGCCAACCCTCCCCTTCCTTGTGTAGGACAGGCTGACTGAGCTCTCAGCCAAGTGGGTGCCTCAGCCCATTCCTCACGGGAAAATGCTGTCACAGCTTTGCATTCTCTGCTGAGATAATGCCTCTGAGTAACTGAGACCCCATGGCATGTTTTTCAGAAATAATTGTGATTTCCAACCTTATGGCCCTTTCCATTGATCATTTCATCTCCTGATTGTAATCGGATATTCAGAATGACCTCAGCACAAACCACACTTTGGGCAACCTGGGAACTCTTCTCTCTTTATGCCGATAGCTTCTGTCCTAATCCCAAGGTCTTGAGAAAAAAACACCATGTTTGATCTCTCTTGATGTTCGGAGGCACCATGGATCCCTATCAGGGTAATGTGTATTCAGGTCACTGGGTCCTGAACCTGGGGCTTTCCCAGCCTGCCTCGCGCCTGGGCCGCTGCGAGCTGTTCCTTAAGTTTTCCTGATTTGTAGGAGGGAAATCACTCCTGCAAATGCCACAAGAATATTGACTTGCATATCTGTGAAAATCAATAGGAAGTATAAAGAAGAAAGTGTCACTACATTATGATGTTTAAATCACATAATAACTCATGTAGTACTCAGTGAGAATTCTAAGGAATATCCATAAACTTGAGATTCATGACTCTGAATGTAAGTCATCGTAGCTTAGCTAACAACATGGCAAATCTAGCACACATTCCTAAAACTCAGTTCGAGTTTCACCATTGTGAAAGAGTATATTTTTTAAAGTCCAAAGTCGAAAGTGAACTAACTTACAAATAGCCCTATCTGACCCTTACTTGCTTGTTCATTGGTTCAGATGAGGCATAACGTGGAAAAAGTCTGCTTTTTACACATATTTGAAGTCTGATGCCTTCCTACTCAAAATGAAGTTAAGTCATTTTGTTTTAGGTTCTTCAAGGATTATTTATTTTATTTCTCTAGATGATATTCTATTATTCTGTCACATCTTTTTTTCTTTTTCCACACTGAATACAGCTGTGGGTTAGTGTAATTTGGGGCCAGAATATAAAGAAGTTTTGCAAGAGACATGTTAGAAATTGGATAGAGGTACCACAGGCCAAAAATATGAAATTAGAGAGTATGAGGCTGATTTCGTCCTTGTTCTTGGGCCATGGAAACTTGGCTTTGCTGCTGAGTCATCTCAATTTTTGTGTTCCTTCAGAAGTTCACAGTCAAACCCACTGCCCAGGTAGAGACAGTGGGGCCGAGGGGTGTCCAGTGGCCAGCCGTTACACGTCAGTTCAGTGTAGCATTCCAGAATTCCTCCCAGGGCATCGGGGTGTTTCTGGTGGGGAAGGACCTCACTGGAAGCTGCTTTCACCATAACACTGTGATCTCGTATTGATGTCCAGGCTGGGAAGTACCCTCATATAAGTTATTGTGGCTGGCTCTCAGGTATAAATAGGGCGAGGAATATCTTTGGATATCTGAGCCACAGGGATGTTAGAGGCCATCTAGCCTGATCCCTTAATTTAAAAGATGATAGAAGAGAGGCTCAGAGTTGTCCAAGCTGGTAATGGATAGAGAAGGGGTGTTGGGCAGGGATAAGGGGACAGGCTGGTAGTAGCAATGGGTTCAGAGTTGGGCCATCTGGTTCCAGAGCCTCACTACCAACCACAGCCCTAACCTGCCTCTCTTGCTCATTAACTGGCTTCATGACTTTGGGCATATCTCTGCGTGCCTTGCTGTCCTTATCTGAAAAAGGGGGGATAATAAATAGTACTCACATACGAGCACATGTAAAGGACTTAGAACAGTGCCTGGAACACATTAAGTGCTCAGTTATTATTATTATTGTTATTATTATTATTGTTATCATTAGCAACAGCAGCATTAAAGCAGATCCAATCTAGGGAATTCTGATCTTTAGATAGGTACAACACATTTTTTCACTTCATGTTACTTCTCCTGTCTTCTCAGGGGGTCTTAAGGGTATTTTAATAGAATGAACATAGCTAAGGAGAAAGCCTGCCCTTATTAGCTTTTCATCAAGGGCTGTCCACCTTTATCCTCTCCTTCACTCCCACTCCTCTCTCCTTCTACTGAGATGAAAGTTGAGAGGGACATGGGATAAGAAGTGGAGTGAAGAAATCATAATCAAGAGGGGCACTCCCTCGTAAGAGCAGTGCTGGGAAGCCTAAAAGAGGGAAGAAGTTGAGACTTGGGAGAGATAAGCACACCTAAACTCACTTTCCAAACCACATTTGGAACAAGCGGGAAAAATTAATAAAAGCAGTAGGTTTACAATCAGGAAGAGAGGCGGTCATGTTAATTAGTAGTTCTTTTAGCTTGGTTTTTCCTTGGAATATGACCACCAACCTGGAAAGAGTAGCATAAGCAATGGATCAGGGGATAATAAACCCAAGAGAAATGTGGATAATAAGACTGCACCAGAGTAATTCAAATGAATCATTTCTAGGCCCAGACTAATGACACTCCAGGGAACTAAAAAAAGTTCTAGGTTAAAAGAGCTTGTAAATTAATACTATTAGGTTGCTTCAACTTTCTTCCAAAAAGGAAAAATTTCTATTCTAGAAATTAGGGGTTGGGGAGCTTGAAGTTGACTTTATTTGGAAAAAAATATTATATCTATGTGGAAGGGCTTTGACAACTAAGGCTCATTAGATGTGGGACAGGAATACAGTGGGACGTTCACTGGGTGATGAGGAATCTGTGTGGAATTGAAGGGTCAACGGACCACAGAGGGCAGGGAACAGCCTGGGCACTGAAATCCTAGGGGGGTGAGTACACAGGAAGCAGGAGAGAAGTTTGAAAACCAAGGTAAGTTGAAGGAATACTGTGAAGACACGCTGAAGGGTCAGGAAGCAGGAGAAACGAATCCATCTTCAGGTGCATGCTGATGTTGGCTTGAGTCCAAGGTCAGGCGTTGAGAGGCAAACTAATCTGTCAGAAGAGTCAGGAACTGGTGACACGCATAATTCATAGACACTGCCCAGATGTCATAGCCAAGTTCTTCCCCCGGATTTTTGAGCTTGTGAATGGCAAAGAGCCATTTACTGCCTAAAATATCAGAGATTATATAGTGCTTGATTAATGTCAAGTTGAACGCATTTTACTTCTTTTTACCATGGTGTTTTCAAACTGGAGACCCAGATTTGTTACAAGCACAGATGGATTTTAATGTGCTTATCATGGGTGAAGTGGAAAATGAAAATAGAATGATTTTTCAACTGGTTAATTATAGAACCAGTTGTTTGAATGAATCCAAGCACAAGAGCTTTGATGAACAGATTGATGTTAACTTGAAGGAATGAATTTAATGGTGAGAAACAGGGTCCTAAAATCCACGGAACCTGTTCAAAATAAAATATACTCGAAATAAACTTGAATTAAATGCTGAACAAAATTTCAGATGACAGGTAGTTGGGAAGGATGCCTAATGTTTTGGAAGACAGATTGAGCATCCAAAGGCATCTTTATAAGCAAAAATAAATTCTAAAAGCATTCCTTGTATTGCCTGAGCGCATTCTCCAATATAGACTACAACCTGGAATCCTGCATCCAATTCTTTTTTTTTTTAAAGATTTTATTTATTTATTTGAGAGAGAGAATGAGATAGAGAGAGCATGAGAGGGAGGAGGGTCAGAGGGAGAAGCAGACTCCCTGCCAAGCAGGGAGCCCGATGCGGGACCCGATCCCGGGACTCCAGGATCACGACCTGAGCCGAAGGCAGTCGCTTAACCGACTGAGCCACCCAGGCGCCCCCCTGCATCCAATTCTAAATGAAGTATCATGAAGGACTTTAATAAATTAGAGGTAAACCATGGAGGGTATTTACGAGAGAGGGATTTGAAAACAACCATATAAGGACATAATGTTAATACACAGCTCAAGAAAAACGCCATCCGACAATGAGAACACGGGATGTATATGAAAACTATCCAAGTATGAGACCTCTTGGCTAAAGAGGAGGTTAGTTATGAGGTGATCATTCTGTGGAGACTCCATGCCAGAATGGACAAAAGAAGTTAGAATCCAGGAAATCACAAGCTGGAAGAAGCTGGGCAGGTAGCCGATCTCTGTGGCAGAAGAATGAGCAAGATCAACACTGTATGAGGAGGTTGTGAACAGGGGGAATTTCAACTGGGTTAAACCAGACCATTCTGGAGTTAACACCATGAATGCTGAGAGCCTGCCAGCACATTTCTTTGAGGTGCAATTTGGCAGGATTCATTAGGCCAGGACGAGGTTCCATTGGTGGTAAACTGGGTCAAACTGTCCTGTGGAGATGGACTAAATCACCATATTTCCAGAGAACAGCATCTGGAATGTTCCAGCTTTTTTTTTTTTTTTAAGATTTTATTTAAATCTTAAATAAGAGAGAGATGATGAGTGGGGGGAGGGGCAGAGGAGAGGAGAGAGAAATTCTCAAGCAGACTCCGAGCTGAGTGCAGAGCCCAACATGGGGCTCAATCTCATGATGTGAGGTCATGACCTGAGCCGAAACCAAGAGTTGGACAAAACCAACTGAGCCACCCAGGCGCCCCATGGAGTGTTTTAAAACAGCAGTTTAATATTTTTCCTGAATCTGTGGGTTGACTGAGTTCAGATGGGTGGTTCTTCTGCTCCGTGTGGTGTTGCCCACGGTCGGCTGGAGGCTTAGCCGGATTATGACATCCAACACAGCTCATTACACAGCTCGAGTTGGTGCCGGCTGTTGGCTGGAAGTTCAGCCTAGGCTGTTGACCAGAACGTCTCAGTTTTCCCCTATGTGGCCTCCCCATATGAGCTGGGCTTCTCCCTGCCTAGCAGCTGGGTTCCCAGAGGAGCATTCCCAGAGGAGCATTCCAAGTGTGCCAAAATGAAGCTGTAGATCTCATAAGGACCATCCTTGGAAGTTACACAGTGACACTCTGTTACATTCTACTGGGTAAATCAAATCTCCTGTCTCTCCAGATTCAAAGGGAGGGCAAATACATTTCATCTCTGATTAAAAGAGTGGTGAAGCATTTGGGACCATCTTTAATCCACTACAAGGAATAATGGGAGATAGAAGATGATATAAGGGAAGGGAGTTTCAGAGATTCCAAATAACAAATGGAAATGACTGCCTAATGGAGGTTATTATGAAGATTAACTGAAATGCACATATGGAGATCTTTATAATAACTGGTACAGAGCAAGTTCTTATTAAATAGTAACTGCTATAATAATAATCATTATTTAAAAATTATTATTATTACTATTATTAATGTTATGTCTGTCATAGTGATCTGTTCATGTGTAGGCATCTGACTCCTTCATAACATCTCATGTTGTTACACCTGAGCAGGTAACTATTGAAAATCAGATTTTATTATAGATTATTTTCTCCTTTATATGGTTAAGAGCTTATACTGAAGTTTAAATTAGGTGTGTAGGTAGGCTAATTATCTATGAATTTTATTTCAAGGTAGTAAAGGGAATGTTAAAATGTTTATTATAAGAAACAGGATATTGGATCTGACAGAGTTGAGAACAAGGGGTTTAGAGGAGACAAGACAAAGGAACTGCTAACATGCTTTGTGTGTACCAGGAGTTGGCGGGGAGAAGAGAGAAAGGAGCATGATGAGAATGTGGGCAAAGAATCTTTAAGATCAAGAATGGATAATGCTTAATCTAAAAATGTTTCCTATCTTCCTGGAAGGTTTCAAAAGTGGTATTTTGGAGAATTAAAAAAAAGATGAGGCATAGTCCATGGATAGATCAGTGCATGAGAGAAAGAGGGTGAGAGGGTGGAGAGAGAGAGAGAGAGCATGCGAGCGAGAGCAAGAGAATTACTTTGGGAAGTACATTAGTCAGTACTAGGCTATGTTTAGGTAACAAACATTCTCCAAATCCCAGTGGCTTAAAACAACAGACTTTGAACATATTTACTATCTGTCCATTGTAGGTGGGCAGAGGGTTCTGCACCCTGTTGCCCTCACTCAGAGGCTCAGGCTGAGAAAGCCATGGTAGGGAGGATGGAAAAATGGGGAGGAGTGTCTTGTTTATATGTTTCTACCTGGAGGTGACACATGTCATTCCCATTCATAATTCACTGGCCAGAGCAAAGCACATACATGGCCATGCTTAATTTCAAGGGGCAGGGAATTACTATCTTTCACTATGCTTGGAAGTAGAAGGAAGCTAGGTTTTCGTGTAGAATAATGTCTGCTACCAGAGGTTAGGAGCTCGGTGGTAATAAAAGTAGATGTCACCATAGGAATTAGCTCCAGAATTTGTGGAAATCTTGGTGGGGGGGGAGGGGCTTGAACTCCCCATCAAAGAGGGAATAGCACATTCAAATGACATTTACCTAGACAAAGGGTTACTGAAATCACAAATTTGCACCTTCCACCAGATCCTGCACCCATCTCCTCTAGGCACCAGACACAATAGCGACTTTCCCAGGAGAGCTTTCATCATATTGTGAAGAAAATATATCTTTGGGGTCAACTGATAGGGAGAATGGTCCCTTCTAGGAAACACTGGAGTGTTTTTAGTAGGTGGTTGCTAGGCAGAATCGGGAAAAGGGGAAAAGGGGGGAGGGCAATCTGGAAGAGTCTGGGAGAATGACTTTACAGCTGCTGCTAATTGGAGCAAAGATTCCAGTTTTATTCGAAGTTTCTGTTTTTATCGTGATTTGTAAGTGTATCTATGGCTTTTGGACGTTAACAGTACGCCGTTCTTACAGCAAAGTAACTCACTGGAAATGTTTTTTCAAAATGTGTCCCCACTAGATGGCGTAAAGTGCTCACCTATTTTGCGCTGATCCACAGGACCTTGTACGAAGTAGGCGACGAACTTGAACATAATATTAACCAGGCAGTTGGTGGATATGAACTACTATGTCCTTCCAGAATAACATAATACGGAGCTATATTGTAGTGTCATTAATAAGCATACACCTAATATCACTAGAGCCAATTATGTAGTGTTCCTCTCCAAAAACATATTTAAGTAGTCATATAGTAAAACTATTGATCTGAGATACAGTACATGTGCATAATGAATATACAGTAGTGATTCACTTACAAGTATTATCCAGAAACTTTGCTTACAAAACAAAAGGTGTGGGTAATTATTTATAGTAAACTAATCAGCCAGTCAACCAACGAGTATTCATGGAATACTTTCTCTATACAGTCATGTTATTAAACTTTTTTTTTTTAAGATTTCATTTTATTTATTTATTTATTTGAGAGAGACAGAGAGAGAGCGAAACAGCATGAGAGGGGAGAGGGTCAGAGGGAGAAGCAGGCTCCCTGATGAGCAGGGAGCCCGATGTGGGGCTCAACCCCAGGACTCCGGGATCATGACCTGAGCTGAAGGCAGTCGCTTAACCAACTGAGCCACCCAGGCGCCCAAATAAATAAAATCTTATTTATTTATTTATTTTTTAAAGATTTTTTATTTATTTATCTGAGAGAGAGAATGGGAGACCGAGAGCATGAGAGGGAGGAGGGTCAGAGGGAGAAGCAGACTCCTCGCTGAGCAAGGAGCCCGATGCGGGACTCGATCCCGGGACTCCAGGATCATGACCTGAGCTGAAGGCAGTTGCTTAACCAACTGAGCCACCCACGCACCCATGTTGTTAGACTTTTTATGGCACTATACAAGAGTGGTTAAGAGCATAAACTTTAGGGCCAAACAGCCCAAATTTGTACCCTTAGTTTCTATCACTTATTAGCTATAACCTTGGGAAGTTTACTTAACTTCTCTTTGCCTTGGTTTCTTTATCTGTAAAATGGGAACAATACTATCTACTTCACAGAGTATTGGGAAGGGTCAGTCTTTGTAAAGCATTTCAGATATTGCCTGGAATATAGTGCTATGTAAGTGCTGGTCTTCATCATAATTATTATAACCTGATTCTCCAGTTTACAAAGGAACTCACTCTAGGGTTCAACTGAACAAAAAAGTATTAGGTACTTATTATGTGTAAGACATGGTGCTGGTCACTGTGGGTGAATCAGAAGGCTATGAGAATGTGGAAGGCATGGTTTCTGCCTTGCAGAATCTAGGAATTTCATAGAAGAGGTGAGATCACTCAAATAACTAAACCATGAAGAAACACAAATGATGCTAGTGACTATGATAATCTGGAAGGAGAAAGTAGTTTTTAAGTAGAGCTTCCCGAAATGGCAAGGGGTTCAGTGGGTGGGAACATGCGGGAAGCATTCTCAGCCAACTATCAGCCTGAACAAAGACTCATAAACAGGGCCACATGGACATGTCCGTGGGATCTAGAGGAGGCTGGAGTGAATTAAGCATGGAAACTGCAGTAAAGCGTGTCTGGGAAGAGAATATGAACCTAGATGATCTTGCAGGCATGTGACGCCCTGCTAGTTTATTCAATAGACAACAGGCAGCCAGGCAGATCTACTTGGTTCCTTACTCAACAGTCATTTCTCCTTCTTCCTGGACAACAAGACCTGGCCAAGAAGGTGATGAATCATGATTGGTTAATATGTATTATGACAGGGTGCCTGGGTGGCTCAGTTGGTTAAGCGACTGCCTTCGGCTCAGGTCATGATCCTGGAGTCCCAGGATCAAGTCCCGCATCGGGCTCCCTGCTCCGCAGGGAGCCTGCTTCTCCCTCTGACCCTCCCCCCTCTCAGGTGCTCTCTGTCTCTCTCATTCTCTCTGTCTAAGATAAATAAATAAAATCTTTTAAAAAAAAAATATATGTATTATGACAGTTGGACACTGCTTTACCATCTATTGGACTTCCCATCTCGTTTGCAGCTGGGAATGGCCCTGTGATCCAGTTCTAACAGATTAGACATAAGGAGAAGTTGGCTGGGTGGCTTCTGAGAAAGTGTTTGCTTTCCCGACAAAAAGGACTGACACAGTTGGAGATTCTCTTCTCTTTCCTGTCTTAAGCATGTTATAGCACCTTCAGTTACAGCAATCTTCTTGAGACCCTGAGGTGACAAGGAAGAGGATGAAAAGTCAACACAAAGCAGGAAGATAAAAAGAATGTGGGTATTGGGGGTGCCTGGGTGGTTCAGTGGGTTAAGCATCTGACTCTTGATTTTGGCTCAAGGTCATGATATCAGGGTTGTGAGATGGAGCCCCATGTTGGGTTCCACACTCAGGAGGGAGTCTGCTTGGGATTTTCTCTTTCTCTCTCCCTCTGCACTGCCTCTCAGCCCCTGCTTTTGTGCTCTCTCTCTCTCTCAAAAAAAAAAAAAAAAGGGAATGTGGGTATTGGATGGGAGAGTTGAATCAATGGTGACAACCTTTTGTTTGGAATTCCTGTGATGTGAAAAATAAATATCATTATGAAGTTGGCCACTGTTCACTAGGTATTCTGTTACATGCGGCCAAAAATATCCTGTCTGGTAGAGTCAAGGTTGTCTTTTAAAAAAATTCTTATTATGGAAAACCGGACAGCTACATGCAAAAGAATAAAACTGGTCCACTTCCTAACACTATACACAAAAATAAACTCAAACTGGATGAAAGACGTAAACGCGAGACTTGAAACCATAAAAATCCTAGAAAAGAACACAGGCAGTGATTTCTCTGACATTGGCCATAGCAGCATCTTTCTAGATATGGCTCCTGAGGCATGGGAAACAAAAGCAAAAATAAACAATTGGGACTACATCAAAATAAAAAAGCTTCTGCACAGGGTCCCCTGGGTGGCTCAGTCCTTAAGCGTCTGCCTGTGGCTCACGTCATGATCCCAGGGTCCTGGGATTAAGCCCCACATCGGGCTCCCTGCTCCGTGGGAAGCCTGCTTCTCTCTCTCCCACTCCCCCTACTTTTGCTCCTGCTCTCGCTATCTCTTTCTCTGTCAGATAAATAAACAAAAACTTAAAAAAAAATTAAAAAAAGAAAGCTTCTGTACAGCAAAAGAAACAATCAACACAATTAAAAGACAACCTACTGAAGGGAAAAGATATTTACAAATGACATATCTGATAAAGGGTTAGTATCCAAAATATATAAAGAACTTAACTCAACACCGTGAAAACCAAATAATCTAAGTAAAAAATAGGCAGAAAACATGAACAGACATTTTTCCAAAGAAGACATCCAGGTGGCCAACAGACACATGAAAAGATGCTCAACATCACTCATCATCAGGGAAATACAAATCAAAACACCATGAGATACCACCTCACACCTGTCAGAATGGCTAAAATCAAAAACATAAGAAACAACAGATGTTAGTAAGAATGTGGAAAAAGGGAACCTTATGGACTTGGTGGGAATGCAAACTGGTGTAGCCACTGTGGAAAACAGTATGGGGTTTCCTCAAAAAGTTAAAAATAGAACTACCCTATGATTCAGTAATCGCACTACTGGGTATTTACCCAAAGAATATGAAAACACTGATTCAAAAGGATACATGCACCCCATGTTTATTTTGCAGCATTATTTACATTAGCTAAATTATGGAAGCAGCCCAAGTGTCCATCGACTGATGAATGGATAAAGAAGATGTGGTATATATTATTCAGCCATAAAAAAGAATGAAATCTTGCCATTTGCAACAACATATGGAGCTAGAGAGTATTATGCTAAGCAAAATAAGTCAGTCAGAGAAAGACAAATACCATATAATTTCACTCACATGCGGAATTTAAGAAACAAAACAAATGAACAAAGGAGGAAGAGAGAGAGACACACACAAACCAGGAAACAGGCTCTTAACTATAGAAAACAAACTAATGGTGGGCACCTGGGTGGCTCAGTTGGTTGAGCGACTGCCTTCAGCTCAGGTCATGATCCTGGAGTCCCTAGATCGAGTCCTGCATCGGGCTCCCTGCTCGGCGAGGAGCCTGCTTCTCCCTCTAACCCTCCCCCCTCTCATGTACTTTCTCGCTCTCTCAAATAAATAAATAAATCTTAAAAAAAAAAAAAGAAAAAGAAAACAAACTAATGGTTACCAGAGGGAAGGTGGGTGGGGGGGGTGGGTGAAATAAGTGATGGGGATCAAGAGTGCACTTAGCATACACTTATCAAGAGGACACTTACTTATGATGAGCACTGAGTAATGTATAGAGTTGCTGAATCGTTATATTGCATACTTAAAACTAATATAATACTGCATGCTAACTATACTGGAATTAAAATTAAACACTTAATAACTATAAAAAGATAAAGTTAAAATACACAATTATGGTTACAAAAAATTCTTATGGGAAATTTCAAAACAGAAGTAAAAGAAAGACTAGCATGAGTGCCCATGATGACCACTTTTCACAGAAAAAACACATTTCCGTTATTTCCTTATTTTCTCTGCATTTTCACCCCAGCATACTCCTACTTGTTGCAAATTTGTAGTCCCAAGTTCCCCTAAATGTCAGTTCACCATATTAGCACTATCGGAGTATGTGAAAGCTGGGTTTTGTTTTTGTTTTTATAAATGTAATTTGTTTTAAATTCAGGTGAAATTCACATAACATAAAATCAAGCATTTTAACGTGAATGATTTGGTGGCATTTAGCACATTCACAGTGTGGTACAACCATCACTTCTAGTGAGGGTGAAGAAGTTGAACACAAAATTCATAAGTAAGCGTTGGGAGCTCTCAAAGTCCCTGGGTTATTGCTTGGTCTTGCATTAGGCTCGAAGCCCTCCATGGGAGTGGATGGCTCTCCTCTCTTTCCCTAAATTGGTCCTTGTCCTCTCATCAGGCATATCCTCTAGGATACACAGGGAGGGAGATGAGAGGTAAGGGCCAGGAAAGACACAGCTATGACCCAACATAGGCACTGTGATGGTTAACCTTATGTGTCAAGTTGGCTGGGCCACAGTGCCCAGATATTTGGTCAAACATTATTCTGGACGTTTCTGTGAGGATGTTTTTTGGATGAGATTAACGTTTAAATAGGTGGACTTTGGATAAAGCTGACTGCTCTTACTACTGTGGCCGAGGAATGTTCTAGTGAGTGTGTGTGTGTGTGTGTGTGTGTAGTACATCTACTTTATTTGTCTCTCAGTGGACACTTGGGCTGCTCCTATATCTTGGTTATCGTAAATAACACTACAATAAACATGGGGTGCTTATATCTTTTTGAATTTGTATTTTCATTTTCTTTGGGCAGCCATGTAGCTGTTTCGAAGTTCAGATAGTTATGGATTTATTAAATCCCAGCTCTACCATTTTCAACATCTGAAGAAGTTACTTCACCTTTATGAAATCATATTTTTATCTGTGTTGGAGATTGTCCTGAGGAGAAAATAAGATAGGTCATACACAACACTGAGCATAATGTTGGCATATGGCTGTATTAAGAGAAGCAAGTTGGATTTCGCTCTTGTGTTTATAAAGTTATCTTAGCAGGACTCCTGATAGAAGGGGGTATGTACTGGTATTTTCACTTAAATGGTGGTAAAGCCATGGCAATATTTTTTTTAAAAGATACTCTATATAACCAGTGGCAGAGATGAGAAATGAATGTGTACAGTAGGATTTCATTGGTCAACAGTTTCCTCTACTAGGTATGTCACGTCTAGTTGATAGAATAAACCAAGATATGTTGACATTCTTTTCTATTTTTCATTACACAGATCAAAATAAAAGTAACTATGGTATAGAGAAGGTAGAAGAAGACCACACACGTGCACGTGTGCACACACACACACAGCGTTATTGGAAAAATAGCAGGAAAAGGCCCTTCCCTCCTCTCCCTGCCCTCTTCTCCACCACGAGCCCCATTTTTCACAAGAACATGGAGTATAACAAACTTTATTTTCTAACTTTTATTTTGAGACGACTATAGATACACAGGAAGTTGTAAAAATAATACATTCTATCCATGTACCCTTCATTTAGTTTCCTCACTTGTAAGATCTCGTATAACTATAGCACAATATCAAAATCAAGGACATTGTCATTGGTACTCCACAGATTTAACACAGATTTCACCAGTCTTACGTGCATATGTGTGTGTGCTCAATTGTCTGCAGTTTATCACACATGTAGATTCGTGTAACCACCACCACAGCCAGGATGCAGAAGTGTTCTATCACCACAAAGATGGCCTCAAACTCTTACCCTTGTGTAATTATACCCGGTCCCTCCCTCCTCCAGCTCCTCCTCACATCCCTAAACCCTGGCAGACACTAATCTCTTCTTTATTTCTGTAAGTTTATTATTATTTTTTAAAGATTTTGTTTATTTATTTGTCAGAGAGAGAGAGGGAGAGAGAGAGACCACAAGCAGTGGGGACGGAAGGAAGAGGGAGAAGCAGGCTCCCCGCTGAGCAAGGAGCCCAATGTGGGACTCGATCCCAGGACCCGGGGATCATGACCTGAGCTGAAGGCAGACACTTAACTGACTGAGCCACCCAGGCATCCCTCTGTAAGTTTATTATTTCAAGAACATCATATAAATGGGATCATATGGTATGCAACCTTTTGGGACTGGCTTTTTCACTCAGCATAATGTCCTTGAGATCCATTCAAGATGTTGGATGTATCAGTACTTTGTTCCTTTTTATTGCCAAAGTAATATTCCATGAGGGTGAACGTACCATAGCTTGTTTACCCTTGGAAGAACATTTGGATTATCTCCGTTTTTTTTGGTCTTCTTTACAAATAAAGCTGCTATGAATATTCATGCACAGGTTTTGTGTTTTTATTTCTCTGGGATAAATGTGTAAGAGTGGGATTCCTGGGTTGTATGGTAAATGTATGTTTTGTTTGTTTGTTTTAAAGATATTTCCACACTATTTTCCATAGTGGTTGTATCATTTTACATTTCCACCCTCAATTCTGAGAGATCCAGTTTTTTTTTGCATCTTTGCTAGCATTTGGTATTGTCAGTTTTTTAAAAAAATTTATTGTAGTGCTTCTGATAGGTGTGTAGTGATATTTTGTTGTGGTTTTAATTTGCATTTCCCTGATAGCTGAAGATATTGAACATCTTTTCATGTCTTTATCTGCAATCCATATATGCTCTTTGTGAATGTCTGTTCATGTCTTTTGTCAATTTTCTAATAGGATTGTTTGTTTACAGTTGAGTTTGGAGAGTTCTTTATATGGTCTAGGTATGAGATAAGTCAGACAAGTGGTTTGTTAGATAAGTGATTTGCAAATATTTTCTTCCAGTCTGTAGCTTGTCTTTTTATCCTTTTAGTGAGGTATTTTTATAAGCAAAAGTTTTGAGTTTGGTGAAGTATAATTTAATGATTTTTTGCTTGTATGGATTGTGCTTTGGGGGTCACGTCTAAGAACTCTTCAATAAGTCCAGTGGAGGTCCTAATGGAGAGAGGAAGAGTCTAGGTTTCCCTAGGTGACTGACGATGGTAGGCATGTGATGCTGAAAGTCAGCAGACCTGGAAGGGCCTTGTGAATGGAAGGAGGGGACTTGGGTGGATGGAGATAAACCTTATAACCAGAGGCTATCTGGGCACTTGAGTCACTGAGTGGAGTCCAGCACAGAGGTAGACATATGGTCCTAAACCAGATGGGATGATGCATGTCAACATGGGTAGGTTGGATTAGTCAGCAGCAGGCTGCTATAACAAAATACTACATACTGGGTGGCTGAAACAACATTATTTCTTATAGTTCTAAAGGCTGGAAGTCTAAGATCAAGGTGCTAGCCAATTCAGTTCCTGGTGAGAATTTTCTTCTTAGTTTGTTAATGGTGGCTTTCTCACTGGGTCCTTACACAGCTCTTCTTATAAGGACGTGAATCCCATCATGGGAACCCCACCTTCATGACCTCATCTAACCCTAATTACCTCCGAAGGCTCCACCTCCAAATACCATCACATTGGGGATTAAGGCTTCAACATAATTAATTTGGAGGGGGGATACGAACATTCTGTCCATAACACAGATGGTGACCAAGGACCAGAGGCTCCTCCTTTACACCTCCACTCCATTCTCTGATGACTTAATGGAATTTAGAAGCAATCCAATGGATAGGTAAGAAGGCAAAGAACCCTAAATTGACTAAGAAACAATAATAATTTAATTATTAAATTATTTAAATAATTTAATTTTTAAAAAACCATATTGATGGCTTATCATGAATTGGCAAGAGAATGGGAACTCAGTATGGGAAAACCTTGAGATGTAAGGAAGAAAGGATTACATATTTTTGTTCAGCAAGTCCGCACCCGTGAGATCCAAACCTGGTGCATATGTTACACAGACAGGAGGCTTTCTTGCTTGCCAGCAGGCAACAACCCCATGAGCACCACTGAAAGAACTTGATGACAGCTCTGTTTTTAGGTCTGATTCATGGAGTACAATATATCTCTCAGCATCAACCACAAAACCAACGCTGTTTTGTTTTAGCCAAGAGCCTTCCAAAGACACACCTGTGGCTTTCAGTGAAAGTTCTCTGGACATCTCCCAACATCTGTCTGGAAAGGATCCGGCAAGTCTTCAGGGAGGAAACACACCCTGTAGATCAACTGCAGTTTTGCTGGCTTCTGTCTTCATGCCCTGGAGTCAGAGACAGTAGCAGGATGGGGCATTAATATCGGGCACCGAGGCAGGTTGAACTGAATGTCCACCTCCGTGATGGCATCAGTGGATCCTCTGTGCTATTCCAAGTCTTCTGTGGTCCCACGTTAAAGCCCAGAAAATTAGGATGCCACTTGTTTCTCTAGGAATCCTTCCAAAAGAAAATAAAAATGATTCTTAACTTTGTACTGAGATTGTTCACTGTTTAACAAGCATTTCTACAGGGACAAAGCATTGTTCAGCTGACAAATATTTCTCTAGAATTGTTTGCTGGCTTTGAATTACACATTAATGCAGATATAGAAGATAAAGATATAGAAGATAAAGATAAAGATAAAGACCCCACCTACAGCTAATACCGAACAGTGAAGAACTGGCAAGAGAAAATAAGGCAAAATTAGTGCTAATTGTGCCTTCTGTGGACCTAGGGAATATTAAAATTATATTACTACATACAGACCTTAAAATTTTTGAAGGGAGGGAGATGCTTCTTATGTGTGTGTTTGGAGACAGATTGTAGCAGTCTCTGAAAGCAGATTTTTTTGAGGGGAGATCCTTGAAGGAGCAAGGGTGTCTGGGATAGAAAAATAGAGGTAAGAGTGGGGAATTGTTGGATTAGAACTTGCTTCCCTCACCATGTAGAATTCAAGTCTATCAGGAATTCAATAGTCTGAGAGAAGATTGAGCATCCCATAGAGTATTATATTGAGGGTCTAAAATTCACTTGTTTTCCCCCAGTTCTTATAATAACTCTTACAAAGATAGATAGTTATGGGCTAAAATGTTTTTGGCAATTGAGGAGTCAATATTATGTTTTTCTTTGAAAATATTTACCTCCAGAGAGGTCAGTACTCTGTGGTCTTGCGTCCAGTCACTGGTCACACAGGCTGGTGTTATACAAATTTTCAGTGAAATGCACCATATGGAAAGCATACCATTCTGAGTTTTCCTTATTTATTCATTAAATATTTCTCAAGCTTGGATGACATACTGGATGCTGACAAAGCATCTAAAGATGAATAAAACACGCAGCCTGTCCTTCATTGGGTCTTGGTTTAGTGAGAAAGACATGTAAACACAGAGATGAGGGCTCCATCAGAGGTATGAATAGCACTTACCTACTTGACCAGGACCATGGAGGAAGTGACATTTGCAGAATTGGGTGGGGAGCCAATGGGAGGCATTCCAGAAAGGAGAGGAATCCATGAAGAGCAAGGGTCAAGAGAGAGCAAGAGGCTGTTTAGGAAACCACATTAAAATAAAATATGATGTGTTACACTTTGTGATTAGTTGATAACTTCAGCAAATCATTATCAGAAGAAATTAGAAAACTACATTCTCTATTTCTACTTCTGCAAATCTTCTCCCTGGATAAAAATCAGTGGTTGGTAAAATAGGTAAAAAGTGGGTGTAACTAGACTCCCAAGATATCCCAGGCTCCTGAGATATATGGAGCCGAAGTCCATTTCCTCCTTAGGCCTTTTGATTGAGGGGGAAAAAAAAAAAGCCAAAGTTGTAAGAAACTGTAGCAATTATGCGAAGTTGTCAGGGGTCCCAGAGAACTACAAGGCTATATAAGTAGATAAAAATGTGAGACCAGGGAAGGAAGAAGTAGCTGGCCCAGATTAGAACAATGGCCTCATAGACACTCAAAAAGGAGAATGGAGTAAAGGAGGGACCGAAGGGGGAGCCCAGAGGACTTGGGGAGGGCTTGAATCTCAGAACAGCTAGACAGAGGAACCTGGGGCTTCAGGGTACAAATTCAAGGGAGAGAAAAAGAAAATAAATGGACAACAACCCACCTTTTCCTCTTCAGTCTCTGCCTTGGCTAGCTTAGCCATCCGTTGGCAGTCTCAAGCAGAAGAGCAGGATAAAGCCCCTAACTCTAATGAGTCTGACGCTAAAATTTTGGGACCCTTGGCCCACCCTTCAGTTACTCGGGGAGCCGTTTCCTACCAAGAGCTGGCACAGAGGGCCTCTCTGACCTGTATTATCGTTTGCCAATACTGGGAATTTCAGAAACTCTCCCAAACCATGTAGCTAGATAGTGACCAGGTTGGGACTACAGCCCAGGCCTCCTTGTCCTCAGCACAGCCAGCTCAGGCTCCCACCCCCAGGCCTCCCGTCTCCTAATTCCCTGCATCAGATGTTCGTTAAGTGCTAACCATATATTTAGCACAGCGCTAGAAGTTGTGGGAGATGCTTTTGCTCAAGGAATTGCTGATCCAATTGGTAAAGATGTCCTCAAAATGAACATCATAAGCCCCAGCCCCATGGCCTACAGTAGAATTGCAGAGTCCTACAAGATGAAGAAAGGAAAACTCCTTTTTCTTGACCTTGGACCCCTGCAGAAACCAGTTGGGACAGATTTGGGAAAAGAGCAGACTGAAGGCCAAAAAGAGTTGAGACACAGAGGGGAAACAGTAGGAAGGGGAAGACAAAGACAGGATCCCAGTTCTGTGGTCCCCTTTCAAAAAACCCAGCTTTGTTCCAATTCAACTTTCAGTTCACAAGTAGGTATTTCCTTTAAGGGGGGTGGGGGGAACAGGCATGCTTTGATTCCAGAAGATTGGGGACTATCCTCCTTAGTTAGAAATGAGGAGAGGGTGTGTACATGATTCGTATGCCGCCAAGTTTCAGAGTCAGCCTGGGTATGGGGTACATTGGCAACCTCATGGCTAGATTATGTCGAAGAACTGAAAATAAAAATCCTTTGACCTGCTTCAGAGTTCTCCGATACTGGTGGTTTTGTTGTAAAACCTCGCTGGACCAGCTACTGTTGCTTCTTGTTGGTTGAGTGTATTTCAGTTAGTGGTTAGGCTTGGAAATGATTAACTGCTAATGACAATGATTTTCTTTCCTTTCTTTTACAATGGCAACCTGTTTCTCCCTCCTTTCTTAATGTCTTTGTTGAACAAACAGCATTTCAATAAGAGTAAATAAAATATTTTAAGAAGAGATATCACCGTGAACTAACCACCCATTCTCTTCATTTTTCATGTTTTTTTCCCTAGTTCTTATGTCCATGTGTCTGTATTTTTACCTTATACTGTTGATATGGTTATGTAATCTGATTTTTTCCTCTAGATTACACTGTAAACATTTTTCATGTTTCCACAGACCTTGTGATTCTTATCTAACGGCTGCCTAATATTCCAGAGGATGGATGTTCCATCATTTGAGTTAGCCACTTCCCTGTTCTTGGCCATCAAGGTTGTTGCCAGTCTCTCACTATCATTCAGCTCATGGATTTAGATGCAGTTTTTATAGAGACAGAGAAAACATCTTTGACAAAGCGACTGGCTTTTGAAAGTTGAAATAAACAAGTGGCTCTAGCTACACTGTGTGTCTAGCAGATAAAAAATGACACAAGGTGTGAAAGCCCGCGTGTGGAGAGTTGGCAGATAATAATTCTTATGGCAGAACAGAAATCACCACCAATAGTTTGTAACTAACATACACAGTGATATTCACTTAGAAATACGCTACACAGTTCCATTCTAGCCTCTCTTTTTCTGCCCCCTTAAGCCAGAACTGCATAAAAGGGGAAAACTTTGCTGGTACTTTCTGCATTAAACTACTAATTAGCATCCCTTGATTTGGCTTCTAAGCTTCAATGCAGGATGCCAAGAAGCATGTGCTGCTCCCTGGGCAGAAGTAAGAAGGTCTCATGTTGGCTTTATGCTGGCAGGTGGGGAGTGGTGGTGGTAGTATATGTAGCAGGTGAGGGCAGGGGGTGGCATACACAGCAGGTGGAGTGGTATATAGAACAGTTGGGGGGTGGTATATATAGCAGGTGAGGGCAGGGGGTATATATAGCGGGTTGGGAGTTGTATATAGAACAGATGGGGGGTATTGGTATATACAGCAGGCAAGGGGTAGTATTTATAGCAGGTGAGGGGATGTGGTGGTATACACAGCAGGTGGGGGAGTGGTATATAGAGCAGGTGAGGGGGGTGGTGGGCTACTCCGGTATTCTCCTGCCACAGGAACTTAAGCTAGTCCGGGAAGAAGCATTTCACAACTTGCAGGAGAGAAAGATTCGGGGGTCGGGTGGCAGGTGTCCCAAGCCCTGAAGGTGGCGGCAGAAGGCGACTGAGGGAAATGGGGCGAGGAGGGCGGAGCTGAGGGCGGGCCGCAGAGGAGCCCCGGGGGCGAGCTGGGCTCGCGGTGAGGCTGGCCTGCGGGGCCTCTTCCTGGGGCAGGAGGGCCCCAACTGGGCCCCGGGTGGACGCGGGGCGGGCCGGGGGCGGGGCGCGCGGGGTCGGGGCCCGGAGGGGGGCGGAGCACGTCTGCAGCCACGGCGCCCGGGAGCTGTCCCCTGCGCGCGGCCCGCCTCGTCCCAGTGGCACCGACGCGCTCTCGCCCCCGCCATGCTCCTGCTGCTAGGGCTGTGCTTGGGGCTGCCGCTCTGCGCGGGGTCTCTGGAAGACGCGAGAACCCGGGATGACACTTCGGAACAAGTAAGTAGATCTGGGAGGACCTAGAGATGGCCCGGGGCGCAGGCTGCCATCCCTTCCCGCCGCATTCTTCCGGCGCGTGGCTGTTGGACAGACTCCCTTGAATGGCTCCTGGACGCAGGGAAGGGAGGGATCACCCCCACCTCCTGTCACATCGTCCCCCCTTCTCCTCTCCGATCCCCAATCTTCTGCTCGCAAGCTTCTCCATCTGTTGGTCACTCTTGGCGAGAGTTTGGATGATGAACTTTCCTGCAGAATTGTGTCTGGGACTTGAAAGCTCTGCAGAACCAAATATTGGCTCCTGTTGTTGACGGTGTTCAGTTTTGAGAGAGAGAGAGCCTCAAGCCAATTACAACGTTTCTTCTTTAAGATGCAAGTATGGGGTGGTGTGTTGTTACTGTTGTTCCTAGCTGTTCAGAGAAAAAAGCACAATCTAGAACTTGCAAACTCTGCTCCACTTTCCCCATCTGAAAATCAGGGGAACTCGACTTTCGCATCAGGTTCTTATCAATGGGTTAGCAGTTCAAAGCTGGCCTGATGGTCGGGGAGGACCAAAAACCGAGGGCTCACTTACTGGAGTTAATATTCTGTGTATCTGCCAGAGTTTGTTTTGAAAGGCTCAACCTCACAGGTGGATAAAAACTTGCAAGTATGAAATCTCATTGCCATGTCTGAGGAACAGAAAAGCTTTTTGAAAAATATAAAACGAATTGACAAAAATATCAATGTAAAGACCTTATGGGGGAAATGGCTGTGTCCCAATTAAAGTAGGCAGTGCTTATCTACATCTCCTGGTGCTGTTTCCACATGTATCATTTAAATTATTTGAAAATTGTTTAGCTTAAAGCATGTTTCACAGGATGGGAACAAGAGATCAGTAGACATACTTTTCTAGCAGCTTGCTCTGAAGAGCAGATCTGGAAGACAGTTACTCTCTTGTTGACTCTGCCCATGGATGTGCTTTCTGCACAATGAAAGAAATGGTACTTCTCTTATAGGGTCGTCAGGAGGAATAACCAGGACAGAGTCCAGGAGGCTGAGAGGTGGAGGGGGGAAAGTGCCCGCTTTGGATCCAGAAAGAAGGACTAGTCTTTACTTTGCCCTTTACAGTTGTGTGGCCCAGACAGGCTATTTAATTTCTCTTCGCCTTCCTTTCTGGTTGGTCATGGCAGGGAATACAGCTCCTTTTGAGCATACTTTAAGGAGCCAGCTGCTAGTTTGTGTCAAGGACCTGGTATACAGTGGGCGCTCAATAAATGCTAGATGTGTTCGTCAGTGGCTAAGGGCATGGGCTTGGTGTCAGGCGGCCGGGGTTTGATTCCTGGTTCTGTCCAGCTCTGGCATGCTGGGCAAGTTACTGGTTGCTTCAATTTCCAATTCTGTAAACTGTGGGAAATAATAGGGTATTAAGGATTGAAGAGTTAATACTCCTAAAGTGCTTGGTACAGTGTCCGCACTTACTGTTAGCTCTTGCCATCAGGCTTGGGCTGCTGAAACGCAGAGGGAAGGAATTTGGGGTAAAGAGCTTGAAAGTTTTGGGGGGGGGCGGAGGGAGGAAAGTGTGGGAGGAACCAAAACAAGGATTCTGTTTATGAGCTAGGAGGAGGGATTAAAGCTCCAACATCTGCCAGTGCAAGTAGGCTTAACACTAAACTTTTCCTGCATAGAATAACATGCGTTTGGCCCATTTTAGGGATTTCATGCTGCCTTCAAACCACAGCACTACTTATGCATCTTGAAAATGACTCAGACAGAAATTCCCAAGATACGAAATTCTATGAAAATTTGCAAATTTTACCTTTTTATCTCTATTAAAAAAAAAAAGTAACAACGTGTGTGTGTGTGTGTGTGTGTGTGTGTGTGATGTAGGATTTAAGAACACAGGCTCCAGAACCAGACTTCCTGGGTCCAAATCCTGGCCCTGCACTCCCTGGAGAGTTACTTATTATCTGTGAGTCTCTGTTCACTCATCTCTAGAATGGGGATGGTGAAATTACTTAATTAAAAGGATCTTGAAGATTGAAACTTCAAACAGTACCTAGCAATGGAGTTAGTGCTTATTCTCCATAATTTTGGTCTTCAAAATTATATGTAAACTTAATTTATAAATGTAAATGCGTATGTCAATTTTATGTAAATTTTAATGTCCAAGAACATGCCTATTAGCTTGCATTGCAATTGTTATTTGTTGCTTACCTTCAATTGGCAATATTACTAATAACACCTTAAATTCAAGTTCCTTCATCCACTCTGGCCCTCCACCCCATTTGTAAATATTACCCAGAGGAAGGGACTGCTCTCAGCAGTGGTCTTCAAACTTTGGTATGCAAAAGGACACTCAGGGCGCTCATCAAATATGCAGACTCAGAGCCCTGGGTGGCTCAGTAAGTTAAGCGTCTGCCTTCAGCTTGGGTTATGATCCCAGGGTCCTGGGATCAAGCCCGCATCGGGCTCCCTGCTCAGCGGGAAGCCTGCTTCTCCCTCTCTGCCTGCCGCTCCCCCTGCTTGTGCTCTCTCTCCCTCTGTCAAATAAATAAATAAAATCTTAAAAAAAATGCAGACTCCTCAGCCCCCACCCCACTCCCTTCAGTTTAGATCCATTAGGTTTGGGGTGGGGCCCAGGTGATTCTGATACAGATGATCCACCAACCACATGTAGAATATTATTACTTTAAAAGAATCTTTCAGGAAATTAATATTAAAAAGGAAGTCTCTTGTATAAAATCAGCCTGTTACAGATTTATCTGTTTCCTAAATTTCAAATTGATATTGTTTCCTTAAATCAGGATAGGGCTATATTCCTATTACTACAAAAGCAGTTTCTAATTTACAAAATAACGATAGCCACTAATTATTGAGTGTTCCTAATGTCCCACAGAGTTTGCTAGTGGCTCTATGTAAAAATAATAAGAAGCAATAAAGGATATGATGAAGAGCACTCCAAGTGGAGCCAGACGGTCTAGGTTCAAATCTGCATCCCAGCACTAACTGGCTGTGTGTACCTGGGCAAGTAACTTAACCTCTCTGGGTCTCAGTTTCATCATCTGCAAGATAGAACTGTTACTCTCATTGGCAGGGGTGGATCTAGGTTTTTAGAGGCAAGTCAAGTTTATGTAATTGGCAGGGCCCTCTTAAAGAAAAAGAGTATCAAATTATGACCACAAAAATTAGGTGCTAAAGTGAATGTTTAAGGTGATAAACAGTTCACAACAAATGCCACCTTTTTAAAGGCTGACAAACACCACAGACATCAGCCACTGTTGAGGGACTGTGCAAGTGAGGGATCCTGAAGCTTACATTTTATTAGCTTCTAAATAATAATAATAAACCCACTTCTCTTACAGTTGCTGTGAAGAGTAAGTGGGTTAATTCACACAGAGTACATGCATTCAGTAAGCACCAAAGTAATATTAGCTATTTTTATTGTTTATGGACCGCCTGGTTAAATCTCTGACTACCATTGCAAGGAAAGTCTTAGTGTGCTTACTTTCCAGGAGAACCACAGAATTCCCCCTAAGGGAAGTGACAGACCCTAGTGACACGTGCAGAGCCTGGATTAGAAACCAGGTGTGCTGAATGCCAAGGCTGGGCTTTACGGACTCCTCCAAAGACCAAGCCACTTTCATATTTATAACGTAATAGAATTTGTTTCAGTGTCACTTTTATTTGCGACTTCTGGCATATGGATAGTGTTCAGTATATGCTTGTGGTACCACATCGATTGTGGGGATAGATTTCTGATTCCCTAAATTGAGAATTTCTGGAGTTTTCGTTTTTTATAATCTGCCGCTCAGAACCAAACCTCTGCATTTGGAAACACAAATCAAGAATCAAGACAATTTTTTGTTTTTGTTTTTGTTCTTAACTCTTTAAAAAGTAAAGTTACTAAAAGATTTTGTGAGCTCCAAACCACTCCGGACTGTCTCCTTTAGAGGCATGGGTGTGATTGTTAAAAAGGAGTCGTCAAATGAATGGGAAGGAGGATATCGTGGGAGAGGGTTCAGAGATTTACTCACTCCCAAACCAGCTGTCTCTTGTTTCATTGAGTGGAAGGGGGAGGGAGGAGAGGGACGTATTGAGAACCGGATCCATGAATTGTATTTGACTTCATTTTCCTACCCAGCAATCTCCCCCACACCTCGGATGCTCATCGAAAGCAGTCTTGCCTCCGGTATTCTCAGGGTTTCGGTCGGAGACCCCGGCTATCTCCCTGTAGCTAACGACCAGCTGGCTGGCTCCATTTAGGAAGATGGGGCCATGGGAAGGAGACCTAAGCATTTCGGAGGGGGGGGGCGGGATTCCTGAATCTCCTTATTTTCCTAGAGGCAAAGTCCATTTCCCTTGTTTTTCACAGGTGAAGAAAAGAAACAGTGACTTGCCTAAGGCCAGTTGCCTTTTTTTTTTTTAAACTACCTGGAAATTGTTTGGAATTGTAGCCCAAAAGTGAAGTTTCTTCTTCTTCCATGGCTGAGATTATGGGTGCCCCTGAATTGCAAACGCAGGATGTTCGGCTATGATTAGCCGAACATCCTACAGCAACATTACTCTGAAGGAATAAAACTTTTGTGCGAAGCATGTCATTACCCAAACAGGAAGGAATCTTCCCAGATGAATTGTTCTCAGCCCAGGTGACGGACTGCGACTCTAGTGCTTTTCCAACCTGTGGCCATAGGTTTTGTGTCAGGCCCTCTAGCACATCTCTGAGGCCCAGACTCCTGAGTTCCTGGCTCTTGGTTTCAGGATCAGAACACCGTCAGCGGACAGGGGCCAAATGATAAGTAGGTTCCTAGTACAGAGCCTTGTAGGAACTCTCCCCTTCTGTCCCTTGATGAGGGTGTGGCTGAGGTTGGCCCAAATACAGCATCCCTTGGATCTGTTATGGAACCCAGACATTTCTGTTCAGTCAACCTGGGTCATTACAGCATCCATGCCAAGAGGGAATGTCTGTGTTCTGCATATTCTGAGTATCTTTCGCCCAGGTTAGAATTAGGTTTCGCTGTTTTCCTCTCTTCCCATGCTCTTTCCCATTTATGGACCTTTTGGAAAGCTCTAAGGGTATTTCTCTTTCTTCTAATACTGATCCAACACTGTGATAAATCTGGGGGGAAAATACAGTCCATATTACTCAAATTATGAATATTTACGCAATGCCTGCTATCTTTTACCTATAGGTGGACTAAATGATAACATAGATGGGGGATTCTAGACTCCACAGCCCCGACAGTGTTATTGCTACACTTTTTGTGCAAAGGAAATCTTCACTAACCCTCTCACTCCTGGTAGTGAGTGCTGCTTGGTCCATACGAGTTTGAGAGGTAGTGGTAGGTCTCTGAAGCTATTTCTCAGCATAGTTCCTGTATTGAACCTGATGCTCCATCAGTTTTTCCTGCCCTTTCGTCCCACTCCAGCAAATGCCTGCACGACTGGTTCAACTACACCTCTAGCGTAGAGCCTCTCATGGTCACTCAGGGGCATAGCAAACTCTTTTTCCATTTCCTTTGTAACTTACAAAAACCACCCTCTCTATTAAGCTTTCATGAGTACTTTTCTTTCTTTCAAGTTATATAGTATGGTCCTTGATGGCAAGGGTCCTGGCTTATGTTTCTCAATAAATATTGTGGCCTGGACATCTTCTGTTCCAATGCTGAATAAGCCCAGCTCAGGAAGAATAAAGAATCTTATTTGGGCCATCTCCTAAGTCTATGATTTGGAACTCCAAGCTCTTGAGATCACTACTCATGGCACCCTTGACAGTGAGCTGGAGTCAGTTACGTATCTGTCCTGAAACCCCACTCCCAAATTCTTATGAGGCTTTGGGAAACACTCGAACCATAAAAGGGATCAGGAATTCCTAACTAAAAACAACGATGACGACATTGGTGTCGTTTCCAGTTCCAATCCTCACTGGCACCAGGAGTCTGTCTCCACCAGGAAGCTTTGATTCTGGTTCAATCTCCTTTAAACTTGGACTGAAGCGTTGCCATAGTGATCCCCTGAGACATCAGATAGTCATCTCAAAAATGAAAAACAAACTTCTCTTGTTCTCCTGAAAGCTTGTTTATTTTCTTGGAAAACCTATTTTACAGAGGACGGAACTTCAAAGAAAATACTTGAGATCAATCACAGATTATAATACCTGAGAGAGGTTGGGCTTTCCTTCTGACCATTGAGATGTTAAGCGGTCCCCAGCCTATTCCACAATTTGAGGAAGAGAAAGACCTGACATGAACCTGCAGAGCTGGTGAAGACCTTGCCCAGAATGCTTATTCTGGCTTTCTGTGGACAGTGTCTCAGATATAAAACCTCATTTTAGAGAGAGAAACCAGTATCATCCTACTAATTGTTTGGTTCTCATTTGGACTCAGGGTGGTGGGTGTCAACCTAAATCCTGTACTGTTTCTCCTGTTCCGTGTTCTATAGAATAGGAGGCTCTGTAATGGCTTATAATGATAATTTACAATAGTATCTATATTTTTTTTTTCAGGGGAGATCAAAGGAGGATAGGGATTAAAACATTACTGTTATGACTTTAGTTTACCAAACAGAAATATCTTTATTGTTTTTTTCTGTTATGGAAGTAAAGCATGTTAATTTGTGAAAAACTGAGATAATACAGGAAAGTTTAAAGAAAAATAATTCAACCACCCAAAGGTAGCAGCCCTTAGCACTGTGCTGCACATTCTACACATAGAAACATTTACACTTATGAAAATTAGATCATGTTAAATACAATTTTTTTAAATTTTATTTTATTATGTTGTTAGTCACCATACATTACATCATTAGTTTTTGATGTAGTGTTCCATGATTCATTGTTTGTGCATAACACCCAGTGCTCCATGCAGAACGTGCCCTCTTTAATACCCATCACTGGGCTAACCCATCCCCCCACCCCCCTCCCCTCTAGACCCCTCAGTTTGTTTCTCAGAGTCCATAGTCTCTCATGGTTCATCTCCCCCTCCAATTTCCCCCCCTTCATTTTTCCCTTCTATAATGTTTTATTACCAGATTTAGTCACTTAAAATGTGTCATGGATATATTAATCAGGATAGGCTAGGTTATCCTGTGGTAACAATGTCTTCAAAATCTCAGTGTCTTAAATACCACACATTTATGTCTTGCTTACACAACCTGTCCATCGTGGATTGGTGGTGGTCACTTGGGAAGTCGGGCTTGATGAGCAGCTACCAGTTCAAACATTGCTAATTACTGTACCAGAAAGCAAAAGCAGTTCTGTAGGATCGTACGTCTGTAATTAAAATCACTTGACCCGGAAGTGACGAATGCTACTTACATCCCTAAGTTATTGGCTGGAGCTAGTTGCATGGCCCCCTGCCTTCGCAATGGTCCCAGAAAATGCAACCCTTCTGGCAGACAGCCAGAGAAATGTTTGGTGGACAGCACTGAAGTCCAGTAAAGTGAACATTTATTGATGCCAGTAAATATAGATACACGCCATTCTTTTCTTTTTTAAAAAGATTATTTATTTGAGAGAGAGAGAGCTCGAGCAGGAGGGGCAGAGGGTGAGGGAGAGAGAATCCCAAGCAGACTCTGGGCTGAGCGAGGAGCCTGATGTGGGGCTCGATGTCATGACCATGAAATCATGACCTGAGCCAAAACCAAGAGCCGCTTAACTGACTGAGCCACCCAGGCACCGCACACATCATTATTTTCTATAGCCGTGTAATTAATCCATGTATCATAATATGCTGAATATACTGAATAATATACTGAACCAGACCTTTTTTTAAAGATATTTTAGGCTATTTCTAATTATTAACAATTGTTTTATTTTTTTTTAAGATTTTATTTATTTATTTGACAGAGAGAGACACAGAGAGAGAGGGAACACAAGCAGGGGGAGTGGGAGAGGGAAAAGCAGGCTTCCTGCCAAGCAGGGAGCCAAATGCGGGGCTCGATCCCAGGACCTGGGATCATGACCTGAGCCAAAGACAGACGCTTAATGACTGAGCCACCCAGGCACCCCACACATCATTATTTTCTATAGCCATGTAATTAATCTATGTATCATAATATACTGAATATACTGAATAATATACTGAACCAGACCTTTTTTTAAAGATATTTTAGGCTATTTCTAATTATTAACAATTGTTTTAAAAGTTGCAAAATTTTTTCTTATTTTTTTTCCTCTTATGGTACTTTTCTGTAAGTAGAATTTCTAAATTAAAAGATATGCATACTGATGGGAATGGAAAAATGTTGCAGCCACTTTGGAAAACAGTTTGGCAATTTCTTAAAAAGTGAAACTTAAATTTACCATATGACCTGGGCATTCTACTCCTGGATATTTACGTCCAACACAAAGACTTGCATGTGAATGTTTATAAAAGTTTCACGTTATTCGTAATAGCCCAAAACTGGAAAAAACCTGAATGTCACCTGGTGAATGGATAAACAAAATGTGTCATATCCATACAATGGAATATTACTTAGACATGAAAAGGAATGAAGTATTGATAAATGCTACAACAGGGATGACCTTGAAAAGGTTATGTTAAGTGAAAAAAGCCAGTCATAAAAGACTATATATTGTATGATTCCATTCCTTTGAAATGTCCAGAATGGGCAAATCCACAGGGACAAAGTAGATTATTGGTTGGGAGGTAACAGGTAAGGGGTGCATGGTTTCTTTTTGACATAATAAAAATGTTCTAAATTGATGGTGGTGATGGGTGAACAACTCTGTGAATATGCTAAAAAACATTGACTTGTGCACTTTAAGTGAATGAATTGTATTGTTTGTAAGTTACACATCCTTGCGCTGTTAAAAAAAAAAAAACACGCCTAAAGTCCAAGCATATTTTTCAAGTTTTCAATCAACATTATCAAATTGCCCTCCAGAAAGGATGATTCATTACTCACAGCAATAGTAGTTAACACTTTATTTGAACAGTGATTTGCCATGAATAATGTTCAACAACCAGCTAGGACTTTTAAATTAGTCCAGAGTGGCTGATTAATTAATACAAGTTTTCTTTTTTTTTTAATTTTTTTATTGTTATGTTAATCACCATACATTACATCATTAGTTTTTGATGCAGTGTTCCATGATTCATTGTTTGCATATAACACCCGGTGCTCCATGCAGAATGTGCCCTCTTTAATACCCATCACCAGGCTAACCCATCCTCCCATAATACAAGTTTTCTTTAAATGAGGATTTTTATCACCTTCCCATGCCCCTCCTCCCCGTGTGGGAAAGTATGGTTAAATAACCAGAAAAAACACAGTGAGAAAATTCAAGGTAAGTTCAGTTTTGCTTGCAGTTTCCTAAAGTTTTGAGTTGAATAGTTGAGCCCCTCAGAGAAGAACTGAATACATTTACTCATTGTAATAGACACAATAGCAAAGAGCTTCTTTTGAAGCCAGAAATAGGATAAAATGGAGTGCGGATATTCTGAGGAATTCTTTGCTCTTGTCATTTCATACTCCTCTAACAGACAGAAGAACATGCAGGTGATGAGGTAATGCCATCACGACTGAAGCAGTCAACCCGGGCTGAGGGGGTGGGTTCTCGCTCTGGCCCAGCAGCTCCTTCATCGAAGGTCCAATCTACTTTTCAGGATGGACTGTCTCTTCTGTGAATTTGAATCGATTTTAACCCCCCTCATGTAATGCATTTCAGAATGACCTCACAATCATATTTCATGACTCTTTTCTTCTTATAGGTTGGACGCAGGTTGCCAAGGCAAGCCCGACTGTTGCAAAGGCTGGTATGTATGTTCCGGGGGCATCTTCAACGTCTGTTCCCTCGCTACTCTGTGTATTTTGAATCAGGCCCTAGCTTGGCTTGCAGCTCCTCCAAAGCTTGTAAAGTTGCTTGCGGAAGAATGCTGACATTAAACAGTGTAGCTTTTATAAGGCTTTCTTGAAGTGGACTTTTCTATCTGGAAAGAGACCTGATTATTTCCGTTGGGCTCTAAGGACAAAGGATGGAGTTTCAAAGCATTTCAAAAAAATAAAAAATTTAAGCTAACCTGTACTTTTTATGGCATTCTTACACAAGAAATAAAGGCCTTGTAGTGAAGTAAACAACTAAAGCAAGCAAAAAATTCACATTGGTAGCTTACAGCTTCATGGAATGGAGTTGAGCGAGGCTCTCGGTGCGTGTTGGAGGCTATCGGATTGGAATTTGGGCAAGTGTTCAGGAACTTGAAGAGCTTATTTGAACCAATCTCCATTCCGAGATATGGATTCGGCAGCAGTTCTTTAGGAGGTAGGCGTCCCTCCAGGGCCTCTCTACACCGGGGCGGTGTCTGAGTCAGTTCTAGCTTCAGCGTGACCCATGGCACGATCATTACCATCTTTGTCGGGCTGGGATGTTGTGTTCTTGTTATTCCCTGCTCGGCTTCCCCCTCCCCCTTCCTTCTCCTGATCCTCCCAAGTTTGGTAACCTCATAATCATTCTTTCACGTTTTTCTCCACATTCACATAGTCGTAGACAGACGTAGACAAACATAAACATGTCAAGAATTGTGAAGAGTCTGGATTTTCCCCAGCTTGCAAGCCAAGGATTGTGGGTTTGTTGCCATTGCATGCATGCCAGCAGAATGCAGGAGACTCCTGGGTCAGAGACAGAGGGCGATTATTGCTCACAGAATAGCAGTGCCAGAGTGTCAGTGTTTGTACCATTCCTGGGCCCCGTCCTGTTCCCATATGGTCATACGGAGGGCGCCTGGAGACACTGACACAGGTGAGGAGCTCTGCGCGGAGGGAACCTGACTCTTATGAGGACCAAGCCTGCTTGATCTTTGTCCCTGGACGGGCACGTTCTCTTTATTATTCTAGATATTAAACCAGCTTCCCTTTTGCTGTGGAGGGAGATCCCACCTCACTCTTCCAGAGCTGTTCACCATCCAAACATCCTTGAAAAGACAATTCAGAACAAAGGGAGCTAGTGCCTCTGCTCGAAAAATGTGCAGAAATACCAGGGGCTCCTGGAGAATAGTCTCCCGGCAAGACCTGTACACATATTCATTCACTCATGCATGCATCTATTCCAGCTGATCTTTCTTTTTTTGAATGCTTACTATTTACCCTGCATCATAGGCATTGGGAATACAGCAATGAACAAGACAGACCAAAGACCCTGTCTTTCATAGACCTTGAATTTTAAAGTGGGGCAGAGATAGGCAAAGAAGACAAAGTGAATAAACAAATGATAAGTGTATTAGTAACGGAGGAGATGACAGGTACCACTGAGAAAAAGAACACGCCGCAAGAAGATGGCAGAAACAGAGACATTTGCATATATGAGATTACTGATCCTCGCTTTCAAACAGGGGGATCATATAATGACAGCTAAGGCTGGCTGAGGGCTTGCTGTGGGCCTGGCATTATTCTAAGTGTGTCACGTTGTACAATTCTTTGAGGCGTTACAGAGGAGAAAGCAGAGGCTCAGAGGGATTGACTAACTCACCCAAGACTACATGTTTGGGAAGAGGTGACAGAACCAGGATTTGAGCCCCACATCTGGCTTCTGTGTGCACTCTTTACACACGCACTGCCTTGTCAAATACTGGTCTCTTTTCCCATTTCTTATTATTTTCAATCAACAGTATGTCATTTGGCCTAACTGTGTATCTATTCTTTTAGATGGTGAAAAAAATTCCACGTTGTTGGCACGCCGTAATTTATTAAGCATTGTGCTTAATAAATTGGATGAGCTTTCAATTTGTCTCCAGTTTTTTGGCCTCTGTAAAAAATGCTACAAAAAAATTTTTCTGATCATTCTGTTATGTGGGTGCTTTTTAGTCTATGGCCTAGATTTTCAATAGAAAGATTGCTGGATCAAAGTGCATGGACGTTTTACATTTTGATAGATGTCAGACTGCTTTTGAATACTATTGCTCTTAATACTATCTGTATTAATTCCATTTCTATGAGCGATGGTAAATATGCACATTTCTGCCAGCAAACATATAATCACTCTTTTTGGCTTGTCAGTCTCTTAGATATAAAGTGCTATCTCATTGTTCCTTTAACTAGCATTTGCCTGACTACTTATGAATTTAGACTTTTTTCCCCATACATTTATTGGCCATTTAGAGTGGTTCTTCTGTGAATTGTGTGTGTGTGTGTGCACGTGTGCGCATGTGTGTGTCCTGTACCCATCTTTCTATTGTGCCTTTTATCCCCCAGTGATCAGTATGTTAGAGATCTTTGTAATAATAATAGAGATCTCTGTCTTCCAAACTGGAAGAATTCCCCCCCTCAAATGTGTCATTTGTCGATTAACTTTGTTTATGGTATGTTTTCCATGTAGAAGTTTTAAGTGCCTTAGTAATAAATAAGTTTATCTTTTCTTTATAGCCTTTGAGTTTTCATTTTTGGTTTCAAAGATTTTCTTGACGCTTGAACTTTAGTACATCCAATGGGTACCGGAATGCTCTTCCCAGCAGTAGACCTGATGCATCATTCTCTTTTGCAAATGTCTGTGGTGACGTCACATTACCTATAGGATAAACTGCAAGGACACCTAAGGCCCTGTGTGATCTGACTGTGGTCAGCCTCTGTAGCCTCAGTTTATCCTGTGAGTCTCCTTATAGTTTATGCTCTAGTTGGCCATGCTAATTTGAAGGTCTCTGGATGTTCTCTAAGTAATGAATAGAATGTGGATGGCAATAGCTGTTCCTTTCATATCACTGCCAGCTCATGAACCACAGGGATTTGCCTGATTTTCTTTTGAATTAATTAGATACCCTTTTTATGACACTCTCTGGCAAACACATATGCAAAGAAAATTTGTATTTTAAAAATCAGGGGGTATCTTTGTATCTGAGTATCCATGGTACTTAACAGTGGCCTGATTTTCACTGTCATCATTTAACCTCTCAGTGGCAGGAGCATGTCTTGGCATCTTCTTCATAGCAGGTAGTCTAAAATTTGTACCTGGGGTTTGTTATAAGCAGATATGGTGAGACATGGAGACCTGGAACTGATCATCACGAAGAAAGGAGTTTATACTCACAGGTCCCTAGGAACAGGAGGCCCCGTGCTGGTCTCTGGTTGTCTGGGATCTGGCCCTGGGGTGACTTGGGGAAAGGGGAATCTTGGCTTGGTGTATGAGAGCTTGACAAAGGAGGTGGCTGGGAGTGTGGGCTCTGGACGGGTGGGTTGTGTGTCAAAGGTGGGCTCACACAGGAGTAGTTTGCTGTCTCTAGGAATTAGCTTGCCCTGGGAGGGACAGTCTCTCCAGGAGCAAGGCCCCAAATGCCAGAGCATCAAGAACATAGAAAATATAGTCAACCAGCATGGTGCTGAGCGTTGTTACCTCACTGAGGGCTAGTTACATATGTGTCTGTCTCCTTTGTCCTGACTCTAGCCATTGTGGTTTATTTTTTGTTAGGAGGTGTATAGAGTAGGGTTTTTTGTTTTGTTTTGTTTTGTTTAGTTTTACAATCTTTTCTTTTTTTAAATTTTTCTTTTTTTTAAAATTTTATTTTATTATGTTAGTCACCATACAATACATCATTAGATTTTGATGTAGTGATCCACAATTCATTGTTTTCGTATAACATAGAATAGGGTTTTTTTCTTAACATAGAAGTGATAATTGCATTTTATGTTTCCTCTCCTCTAATCGTAATGAAACGTTGCTCAGTAGAATGTATTACCACAAACAGGCAATTCAGAGCTGATGCCACCCTCTGTCTATAGAGGTGTAAAATTGTGTCACCCAGGTGGCAAATACAGTCCCCAGGGAGCTGCCTTGTCTAAAAGTCTTCTGCTTCATGTAACAGCAACATGGGCTGGTTGTTTTTCTCAAAAAGGAGAGACATGAAGGTGCCATGAAGGTCTCTGGACCCAGAGTCCACCAAGTGCCCAGTGCCAACCTTCTTCTTTATAAAGTGAGGGGATGCTGAGTTACGTGATTTCTGTGGTTCTCTACCATCTCCAAAATTATTTCTTCTAATGGTCACTAGGGAACCGTTAGACCAGAATAAAACAACAAAAGGTTAATCTTCTGGGAAGAGTCCTGATTCTGACCAAACATTGCTCAGTTAATTTCCAGATGGCATCTTGGGTAATTCAGGACATCCTCTGGGTGGCTTGATTTTAAGTGACTCACATGAGTCACACAGAAGGCTTTGGTCCCTTGAGCAGCTAATTAAGACACTCCCTGCTTCAAACTGCTTTTTCATCTGTTTAGCCTTTGTAGGAAAAATAATGAAGAAGCTGTTTTGTCACAGGAAGACTTGACTTTGCCTCCGATTTTCCAGTTGACATCCCCAAATGAAATAATGAGTTAACTATAAATATGGAAAGCATGTTGGATTTTTAAGAACCGTGCATTGGGAAAAACTGAAGCAACTATTTTATATCCTTCCTTTAATGACAAATTTTCACGAACTTCTGCCATTCCAAGTTCTGTCCTTGGCTTTGGGCATGTCGGTTTCCTGATAGTCTTGTGTACCCGTCCAGTGTTCTCACAACGCACCCCCTTTCTAATTAAACTGCTCGATTCTTTGTTCCAGGAATGTGCTAAGGCTCATTCCTGCTTCTATGCCTTTTGTGTTTTTAGAATGTTCTTTTTGTTCTCCTTCACCACATACAAATTCTACATTTATTTTAAAAACTTTTCTTACTTTTACAGACCTCACTGATTTCTCTTTCTTATGAATTCTGGAAGGTCTTCAGGCAATGAGTGAATATGTACATCTCTATATATCTTCCTATGTTGCTTTCTATGTTTTGCCCTTTCTTCCCAATGTGATCATAGGTGCCTTGAGAGAAGGATCCATGTGTAGTGGTTCTTCTCAGTCCTTCATGGAATTTAATCTAGAGGAGTGGTTAATAAATTCGAGTTAATTACCATTTCTTTTGGGGGGGATGTGTGTTTTTCTTTCATTGTTCAAGGTTCAAAAATTCAATTCCATTAATGTTCTTGAGTTTTACTCTATGCTGACAGCTATGGGTAAAAAATAAATAAATAAAAAAAAGGAAGAAGTCATGGTCCCTGTTCTGTGTATGGTCTCATAGGGACAGGAGAAGGGATGAGCAGCTTGGGGGTGGGGTGGATAATGCGCATAAGTGGCTTTAGTAGATTGTAGGCTGAGGGTGCTGTCTGGTAGGGCAAGGGTCCACGAGGCATAAGTAACAGTGGGGTCTCCTGTGGGAAAATAGTAACTGGGCAGAAGCAATAAAACTAAAATAGTTTCTTGAAACTTTTCTCAATCTGTCTCTTGGGCCCATAAACTGTGTGTCCTATTTTTGATGTAGTACTGTGGAAAATGTCTACCATATCCATAATCTTAATTTGAGGCCAAAAAAAAAAAAAAAAATACCGTAATGGTTCAGCTTAGTGTTTTGTCAGATGTCTTCTAATTTCACATTTGAATTTTAAGTTTAATGAAATGATAATTGACAATTATCTCATGAATAAGGACAAATTAACATGACATTACAAACAGTCTCAAGGGTACCAAGTGAAGAAAATTTCATATTATTGTCAGAACAGTGCTGGGCAAGGATTACCTACTGAAGGAGCTGGATTTCACTTGGAATGGTCTACAGCTGGGGCTGTGTACTGTGTTCCTCTAAGTTGGGAACTTACTAAGTTCTTTTCCCAATTATTACTCTACTTTTATGTAAAAGAAGTAAGTGGTGGGTCACTGTGGCCCAGATTCAAAGATTAAATGAATTCAACTCCACCTCTCAGTGGCAAGAAAAAGAATTTGTGGTCATCAAAAAATTTTGTTCAATTTTTTCATTACTGTATTAAAATACATATAACACAAAAGTTACCTTTTAAGCCATTGTAAAGTGTACAGTTCAGTGGTATTAAGTACATTCACACAGTCATACAAACATCACCACCATCAATCTCCAGTCACCCATTAAACACTAACTCCCCATTCCTCCCTACTCCCAGCCCCTGGCAACCACCATTTTCCTTTCTGTCTCAATGAATTTGATTACTCTAGGTATTTCATGCAAGTGGAACCATACAGTATTTGTCCTTTGGTGACTGATTTATTTCACTTAGCATAATGTCTTCAAAATTCATCCATGTTGGGGCACCTGGGTTGTTCAGTCAGTTAAGCATCTGACTCTTGGTTTCAGCTCAGGTCATGATCTCATGGTTGTGGGACTGAGCCCTGCATTGGGCTCTACACTCAGCTTGGAGTCTGCTTGAGATTCTCTCTCTCCCTCTCCCTCTGCCTCTCCCCCTGCTTACGCCCTCTCTCTCTAAAATAAATAAATCTTAAAAAAAAAATTCATCCAGGGGCACCTGGGTGGCTCAGTCATTAAGCGTCTGCCTTCAGCTCAGGACATGATCCTGGGGTCCTGGGATCGAGCCCCGCATTGGGCTCCCTGCTCGGCAGGAAGCCTGCTTCTCCCTCTCCCACTCCCCCTGCTTGTGTTCCCTCTCTCGCTGTCTTTCCCTCTGTCAAATAAATAAAAATCTTTAAAAAGACTTTTTAAAAAATTCATCCATCTTGTAGCATGGGTCAGAATTTCCTTCCTTTTTAATATTCCATTATATGTATAAACCACATTTTGTTTATCCCTCCATCTGTCAATGGACACAGGTTGCTTCCACATTTTAGCTACTGTGAATAATGTGGTGCTGAACATAGGTGTAGAGATGGTGGTCACTTTTAATCTAGTAGAACAGAGGACATGAATGAGCAGAATAAGCTTGGAATAAGGAAAAATCTAGTAAAAACACAGTGAAATGGCTGCTCACTCTCAGCCTTAGGGTCTGTGAGATAGTTGGGATTGGTAGGCGTGGGGAGCTGTTCGTATAGGACTTGGGTCTGATCTAGAGCATCAGCCACCATTAATTAGTTCCAGCAGCTTATGGTCATGTGGCAATGTGCATCCAGAGTTGCCCCCACTATCTGTTTCAAGAGAAATGGGCATTATGGATTTTGATGCGAACTTTCCAATTTTTAAATGTTGTCCCCCTAAATGAAAAATTTTAAAAGACTGTGCAAGTCAAATAAAAATGCCTGTGGTCTATGTAATTTGAGATTTCTTCCTAAAACACACCACTCAGTAAAGGTATGCAAATGACTGATATCAGGGTTTTATCTCTTTAAATAGTGCAGACCAGGGATCAGCAAACTTTTACTTAAAGGCGTAGATAGTAAGTACTTCAGGCTTTGCAAGACTATGTAGTCTGTCACAATTACAGAGCTACTCAACCATTCTACCCTGTAACATGAAAGTAGGTAGCCACAGATAATATGCAGATGAATGGATATAAATGAATTTCTGTTCCAATAAAGCTTTATTTACAAAATCCTGTGGGCCTGCCTGCTATAGTTTGCCGACGCCTGGTGTAGACGAGTCAGAAGGCTGGGACATCTGAAGGAAGTTTCACACGATCAGGAAAAATAATTATAAAGGGTTGATGGGGGATAGAGGACTCGTTAATTAAAATATAGTGCATCTATGAAAAGAAAGTGCTGTGCATCTATTAAAAGAAGAATGAGAGGGATTGGTTTGTACGGTGGCAGAATGCATTTTTTCAAAGATAGTGGCCCTTTGATATTCCACTCCTCCCATTGAGATCAGCCTTTGAAATCAAATGTGCTTTTGTGACTCTTTCACCGGTAGAGTATGTTAGGGCATAAAAGGGGATATAGCTTCCACCTCAATGTTGGGAAATGTGCACTCATGAAGCCTCTGGCTTCCACATCATCAGTTGGACTAATGTGTGTGTAGTCCATGCTGTGAGTTAGCCTGAACTTGACCATGTGGAAGGACCACGTAGAGGGGCCCTGGGACAACATGAGATAGAGAGATGCCAGTCAGCCCTGAGCCGCTTCAGGAGCTCACTCTTCCAGCTCCAGCCACCTTCTGACTGGCTCCCCTTCCCCGGCCAAGCCTTTCTAGAATTCCTGACCACAGAAACCACAAGAGAAAAATGCCATGATTGCTACTGTTAAAACCACTAAGTTTTAGAGTGGTTTGTTATGCAGCATGAGATAATTGGAACATGTACAGATACAGAAAGATGAACACACTGTATTATTAGGTGAAATTAAAGCAAATCAATACAGCATGTATTTATGGAAGGATATACCAAAAACTGTTAATTTAAATATTGCTTCTGGGAAACAGAACTTAGATCTAGGGTGGGAGGGAGACCACTGTGTTTCCTTTTATTTTTTGTGTAATTTGAAAGTTTTACCATGTGCATCTGTTACCTGATATTTTTTAAAAAACTGGTTTCCGTTTTAAATAAAGTGGAAAATGATAACTAGAATTTTCTGAGTTCATGGGATTTTTCTCTCTTTCTTTTTTTAAGCATTGGCTCCTTTTTACCCAATGTATGTATAGAAATTAGAGTTGTGCGCAGTGGTATTGAGATGCTTCACAAATTCACATTATAAGAATATAAGGATATTGGAGATAAAAGAATATGTTGAAACATGGATAATTTAGGAAGAAAACCTATCTCCAGGGAAACCCTAAGTAAAAGTAAAACACTGCATCTCAATTTATGCTTTAATTTATCTCAGGGTTCCATTTTGGAAAGATGAGGAGATACAAATTTTAATTTAAAAAAAAAACCAACGGGTTATTGTGCTCTTGAGATCATTACCATTACCACCTTCCCCAGCCTTATTCTCATTGTCCTTACTGAAATATGGTGTGTGTGTGTCTGTGTGTGTGTATTTTTAAAGATTTATTTATTTAATTTACAGAGAGCATTAGCACATGCACAAATGGGGGGAGGGGCAGAGGAAGAGAGAGAATCTCAGGCAGGCTCCACGTTCAGCACAGAGCCATATGCAGGGCTTGATCCCACAGACCTGATTGAGATCATGACCTGAGCAGAAATCAAGAGTCAGATGCTTAACCAACTGAGCTACCCAGACGCCCTGAATTGTGGTATATATATATTTTTCTTTTTTTCTTTTCTTTTATTATGTTATGTTAATCACCATACATTACATCATTAGTTTTTGATGTAGTCTTCCATGATTCATTGTTAACGAATAACACCCAGTGCTCCATTCAATACGTGCCCTCTTTAATACCCATCAGCAGGCTAACCCATCCCCCCACCCCACCCCTAGAACCCTCAGTTTGTTTGTCAGAGTCCATAGTCTCTCATGGTTCGTCTCCCCCTCTGATTTCCCCCCCCTTCATTTTTCCCTTCCTACTATCGTCTTCTTTTTTTTTAACATATAATGTAGTATTTGTTTCAGGGGTACAGGTCTGTGATTCAAAGAGTCTTACACAATTCACAGCGCTCACCATAGCACATACCCTCCCCAATGTCTATCACCCAGCCACCCCATCCCTCCCACCCCCACCACTCCAGCAACCCTCAGTTTGTTTCCTGAGATTAAGAATTCCTCATATCAGTGAGATTATATGACACATGTCTTTCTCTGATTGACTTATTTTGCTCAGCATAATACCCTCCAGTTCCATCCATGTCATTGCAAATGGCAAGATTTCATTCCTTTTGATGGTTGCATAATATTCCATTGTATATATATACATCTTCTTTATCCATTCATCTGTTGATGGACATCTTGGCTCTTTCCATAGTTTGGCTATTGTGGACATTGCTGCTATAAACATCAGGGTGCACGTACCCCTTCAGATCCCTACATTTGTATCTTGGGGTAATACCCAGTAGTGCAATTGCTGGGTTGTATGGTAGCTCTATTTTCAACTTTTTGAGGAACCTCCATACTGTTTTCCAGAGTGGCTGCACCAGCTCGCATTCCCACCGACAGTGTAGGAAGGTTACCCTTTCTCCGCATTTCTCCGCATCCTCACCAACATCTGTTGTTTCCTGACTTGTTAATTTTAGCCATTCTGACTGGCGTGAGGTGGTAGCTCATTGAGGTTTTGATTTGGATTTCCCTGATGCTGAGCGATGTTGAGCACTTTTTCATGTGTCTGTTGGCCATTTGGATGTCTTCTTTGGAAAAATGTCTGTTCATGTCTTCTGCCCATTTCTTGATTGGATTCTTTGTTCTTTGGGTGTTGAGTTTGATAAGTTCTTTATAGATTTTGGATACTAGCCCTTTATCTGATATGTCATTTGCAAATATCTTCTCCCATTCTGTCAGTTGTCTTTTGGTTTTGTTGACTGTTTCTTTTGCTGTGAAAAAGCTTTTTATCTTGATGAAGTCCCAATAGTTCATTTTTGCCCTTGCTTCCCTTGCCTTTGGCAATGTTTCTAGGAAGAAGTTGCTGCGGCTGAGGTCAAAGAGGTTGCTGCCTGTGTTCTCCTTTAGGATTTTGATGGACTCCTGTCTCACATTTAGGTCTTTCAACCATTTGGAGTCTATTTTTGTGTGTGGTGTAAGGAAATGGTCCAGTTTCATTCTTCTGCATGTGGCTGTTCAATTTTTCCAACACCATTTGTTGAAGAGACTGTCTTTTTTCCATTGGACATTCTTTCCTGCTTTGTGTGTGGTGTAAGCAAGTGGTCCAGTTTCATTCTTCTGCATGTGGCTGTCCAGTTTTCCCAACACCATTTGTTGAAGAGACTGTCTTTTTTCTATTGGACATTCTTTCCTGCTTTGTCGAAGATTAGTTGACCATAGAGTTGAGGGTCCATTTCTGGGCTCTCTATTCTGTTCCATTGATCTATGTGTCTGTTTTTGTGTCAGTACCATACTGTCTTGATGATGACAGCTTTGTAATAGAGCTTGAAGTCTGGAATTGTGATGCCACCAGCTTTGCTTTTCTTTTTCAAATTCCTCTGGCTATGCGGGGTCTTTTCTGGTTCCATACAAATTTTAGGATTATTTGTTCCATTTCTTTGAAAAAAGTGGATGGTATTTTAATAGGGTTTGCATTAAATGTGTAGATTGCTCTAGGTAGCATTGACATCTTCACAATATTTGTTCTTCCAATCCATGAGCTTGGAACGTTTTTCCATTTCTTTGTGTCTTCCTCAATTTCTTTCATGAGTATTCTATAGTTTTCTGAGTACAAATTCTTTACCTCTTTGGTTAGATTTATTCCTAAGTATCTTATGGTTTTGGGTGCAATTGTAAATGGGATCGACTCCTTAATTTCTCTTTCTTCTGTCTTGTTGGTGGTGTATAGGAATGCCACTGATTTCTATGCATTGATTTTCTATCCTGCCACTTTACTGAATTCCTGTATGAGTTCTAGCAGTTTTGGGGTGGAGTCTTTTGGGTTTTCCACATAAAGTATCATATCATCTGCAAAGAGTGAGAGTTTGAATTCTTCTTTGCCTTTTATTTCTTTTTGTTGTCTGATTGCTGTGGCTAGGACTTCTAATACTATGTTGAATAGAAGTAGTGATAGTGGACATCCCTGTCGTGTTCCTGACCTTAGGGGGAAAGCTCTCAGTTTTTCCCCATTGAGAATGATATTCACTGTGGGTTTTTCATAGATGGCTTTTATGATATTGAGGTATGTACCCTCTATCCCTATACTCTGAAGAGTTTTGATCAAGAAAGGATGCTGGACTTTGTCAAATGCTTTTTCTGCATCTATTGAGAGGATCATATGGTTCTTGTTCTTTTCTTTTATTAATGTATTGTATCACATTGATTGATTTGCGGATGTTGAGCCAACCTTGCAGCCCAGGGATAAATCCCCCTTGGTCGTGGTGAATAATCCTTTTAATGTACTGTTGGAGCCTACTGGCTAGTATTTTGGTGAGAATTTTTGCATCCATGTTCATCAGGGATATTGGTCTGTAATTCTCCTTTTTGATGGGGTCTTTTTCTGGTTTGGGGATCAAGGTAATGGCCTCATAAAACAAGTTTGGAAGTTTTCCTTCCATTTCTATTTTTTGGAACAGTTTCAGAAGAATAGGTATTAATTCTTCTTTAAATGTTCGGTAGAATTCCCCTGGGAAGCCATCTGGCCCTGGGCTTTTTTTTTTTTGGGAGATTTTTGATGACTGCTTCAATTTCCTTAGTGGTTATAGGTCTGTTCAGGTTTTCTATTTCTTCCTGGTTCAGTTTTGGTCATTGATACATCTCTAGGAATGCATCCATTTCTTCCAGATTATCTAATTTGCTGGCATAGAGTTGCTCATAATATGTTCTTATAATTGTTTGTATTTCTTTGGTGTTGGTTGTGATCTCTCCTCTTTTATTCGTGATTTTATTTATTTTGATCATTTCTCTTTTCTTTTTGATAAGTCTGGCCAGGGGTTTATCAATCTTGTTAATTCTTTCAAAGAACAAGCTCCTAGTTTCGTTGATCTGTTCTACTGTTCTTTTGGTTTATATTTCATTGATTTCTGTCTGATCTTTATTATTTCTCTTCTCCTGCTGGGTTTAGGCTTTATTTGCTGTTCTCTCTCCAGCTCCTTTAGGTGTAGGGTTAGGTTGTGTATTTGAGACCTTTCTTGTCTTGAGAAAGGCATGTATTGCTATATACTTTCCTCTTAGGACTGCCTTTCCTGCATCCCGAAGATTTTGAATCGTTGTGTTTTCATTTTTATTTGTTTCCATGCATTTTTTAATTCTTTAATTTCCTGGTTGACCCATTCATTATTTAGTAGGATGTTCTTTAGCCTCCATGTATTTGAGTTCTTTCTGACTTTCCTCTTGTTTTTTTTTTTTTTAAAGATTTTATTTATTTATTTGAGAGAGAGAATGAGAGAGAGCAAGCACATGAGAGGGGGGAGGGTCAGAGGGAGAAGCAGACTCCCCGCCGAGCATGGAGCCCGATGTGGGACTCGATCCAGGGACTCCAGGATCATGACCTGAGTTGAAGGCAGTCGCTTAACCAACTGAGCCACCCAGGCGCCCCTGACTTTCCTCTTGTGACTGAGTTCTAGTTTCAAAGCATTGTGGTCTGAAAATAGGCAGGGAATGATCCCAGTGTTTTGGTACTGGTTGAGACCTGATTTGTGACCTAGGATGTGATCTATTCTGGAGAATGTTCCGTGGGCACTAGAGAAGAATGTGTATTCTGTTGCTTTGGGATGGAATGTTCTGAATATATCTGTGAAGTCCATTTGGTCCAGTGTGTCATTGAAAGTCTTTATTTCCTTCTTGATCTTTTGCTTAGATGATCTGTCCATTTCAGTGAGGGCGGTGTTTAAATCCCCCATTATTATTGTATTGTTGTCGATGTGTTTCTTTGCTTTTGTTATTAATTGGCTTATATAAATGGCTGTTCCCATCTTAGGGGCATAGATATTTACAATTGTTAGATCTTCTTGTTGAATAGACCCTTTAAGTATGATATAGTGTCCTTCCTCATCTCTTATTATAGTCTTTGGTTTAAAATCTAATTTGTCTGATATAAGGATTGCCACCCCAGCTTTCTTTGGTATCCATTAGCATGGTAAATGGTTTTCTGCCCCTTCACTTTCAATCTGGGGGTGTCTTTGGGTGTAAAATGAGTCTCTTGCAGACAGCATATTGATGGGTCTTGTTTTTTTACCCAATCTGATAGCCTGTGTCTTTTGATTGGGGCATTTGGCCCATTTACATTCAGGGTAACTATTGAAAGATAGGAATTTAGTGCCATTGTATTGCCTGTAAGGTGACTGTTACTGTATATTGTCTGTGTTCCTTTCTGGTCTATGTTGTTTTTAGGCTCTTTCTTTGCTTAGAGGACCCCTTTCAATATTTCTTGTAGGGCTCATTTCGTGTTTGCAAATTCCTTTAGTTTTTGTTTGTCCTGGAAGTTTTTATCTCTCCTTCTATTTTCAATGACAGCCTAGCTGGATATAGTATTCTTGGCTCCATATTTTTCTCATTTCCTGCTCTGAATATATCCTGCCAGTCCTTTCTGGCCTGCCAGGTCTCTGTGGTTAGGTCTGTTGCCAATCTAATGTTTCTACCATTGTAGGTTACACATCTCTTGTCCCGAGCTGCTTTCAGGATTTTCTCTTTGTCTCTGAGACTTGTAAGTTTTACTATTACATGTCGGGGTGTTGACCTATTTTTATTGATTTTGAGGGGGTTCTCTGTGCCTCCTGGATTTTGATGCCTGTTTCCTACCCCAAATTAGGGAAGTTCTCTGCTATAATTTGGTCCAATATACCTTCTGCCCCTCTCTCTCTTTCTTCTTCTGGGATCCCAATTATTCTAATATTGTTTCGTCTTATGGTATCACTTATCTCTCGAATTCTGCCCTCGTGATCTAGTAGTTGTTTATCTCTCTTTTTCTCAGCTTCTTTATTTTCCATCATTTGGTCTTCTATATCACTGATTCTCTCTTCTGCCTCATTTATCCTAGCATTTAGAGCCTCCATTTTTGATTGCACCTCATTAATAGCCTTTTTGATTTTGACTTGGTTAGATTTTAGTTCTTTTATTTCTCCAGAAAGCGTTTCTCTAATATCTTCCATGCTTTTTTCAAGCCCAGCTAATATCTTTATAATCGTCATTTTGAACTCTAGTTCTGACATCTTACTAATGTCCGTATTGATTAGGTCCCTGGCAGTCAGTACTGCCTCTTGTTCTTTTTTTTGAGGTGATTTTTTCCGTCTTGTCATTTTGTCCAGAGGAGGATAAATGAATGAGAGAAAAAATGCTAACAGGGTAAAAACGACCCCAGAAAAATATACACTAAACAGATAAGAAGAGACCTGAAACCAGGGGGAAAGGAAGGGAAAAAAAAAAAAAAGGAAAAAGAAAAACATGAAAAAAAAAGAATATGATCAAATATGATCAGCCTGGTGAACAGATCAGTGCCACACACTAGATTTTGGGCGTATTTTCGTCTGTTAGAAGAAACTGTCTCCCAAAATTTTAAAGAAAGAAAAGCTTATATATGTACAAAAATAAGGGTAAATACAATGAAGGGATTGAATATGAGTGTAAAGAGAAAATTATAAAAGATTTTATAAAAGGAATTCATAAGAAGTTGGTTGAAAAGAGAAAGAAGAGAAATTAAAAAAAGAAAAAAAACGGGAGAGAATGTGATCAGGCAGGAGACTAGAACAAAGCTGTACACTAGAGATTTAGGGTATATTTTGATCTGTTAGAAGAAACTGTATCTCAAAATTTTAAAGAGAGAACAACTTATATATGTATACCAAAAATAAGGGTAACTACTATGAAGGGATAGAATATGACTCTAAAAATGAAAAATAAAAATGTTTTTTTAAAATAGGGATTGATAAAATGTTGGTTGAAAAAGGGAAAAAGAAAAAAAAAAGACAGTTAAAAAAAATTAACTGTGAAAGGCTAAAGAATCATGGTAAAAAAGCCATGGATTCTATGTGCAGTATTCCCCTAGCGCTGGAGTTCTGCCATTCTCATTGATCGGTAAACTTGGTCTTGGCTGGCTGTTCTCACTGATCTTCTGGCGGAGGGGCCTGTTGCCATAGTTCCCAAATGTCTTTGCCGGAGGTTAATTGCCCCGCCTCTGCTGGGCTGGGCTAAGTAATCTTTTCGGGTTTGCTCTCCGGAGCTTTTGTTCCCTGCAGGCTTTCTGTGCAGCTTTGGAGGATGAGAGTGAAAATGGCGGCCTCCCAATCTCCGCCCTGGAGGAGCCGAGAACTCGGGGCCCCGCTCCTCAGTGAGGCCCCAGAGAAAAGCAGTCAGTCACTCCCGTCTCCCCAGTCTCCAGCTGTACTCCGTGCTCACCCGGCCTGTGACTGAGCGTTTCTATCTCTGGCACCCGACACCGTGTGGAGTCTCCAAACCCAGCAGATCCCTGCGGTGCACTCCCGCGCCGCTCCTCCCGGGGGAGGAAGGGGAGTCTTCCTGGATCTGCCGCTTGTTGGGTCCCTGCTGGAGGAGCAGTGGCCCGACTGTGCTGTGGATCACGGTCTATGGCAACCCCGAGCTGAGAGCCCGCGCCTGGGCTCCGCCTCTGCAGCCGGCTTCCCCGCTCCGATACCTGGGAGCTCTGCCACACTCGGGCACCCCCAGTCTTTCTGTGACCCCAAGGGTCCTGAGACCCCACTGTCCCGCGAGGGTTCCACCCCCCGCTTAGCCACTGGAGCGACGTCCCTCAGCGGAGCTGACTTCTAAACATTCCGATTTTGTACTCCGCTGCTCTGTCACTTGCCGGTAGGGGCTGGTGGAGGCCCCCTCCCCCGCCGTCTATCCTCCCGAATATCGCCTCAGATTCGCTTCTCCACACGTCCTACCTTCCAGAAAGTGGTCGCTTTTCTGTTCAGAGAGTTGTTGCTATTCTTTTCTTCGATCTCCTGTTGAGTTTGTAGGTGTTCAGAATGGTTTGATCCCTATCCAGCTGAATTCCTGGGACCAGACGAAATCCAGGTCTCCTACTCCTCTGCCATCTTGCTCAGGGTCTGTGGTATATATATTAACAGAGGCATTTGGTTAAACCACATCTAGAATCTGTCTCTCTTTTTTTAAAGATTTTATTTATTTTTGACAGAGAGAGAGTGTGTACAAGCAGGGAAAGCAGCAGGAAGAGGGAGAGGGAGAAGCAGGCTCCCCGCTCAGCAGGGACCCCAATGTGGAGCTCGATCCCAGGACCCTGGGATCATGACCTGAGCCAGAGGCAGACGCTTAACCATCTGAGCCACCCAGGCACCCCTAGAATCTCTTTTTAATCCAAGTCACTTCTGGAGAGTCAGATATTGTCCTAAGGAGACTAGATTTTCATGGAGACTATTCACAATCAAGTATTTCTGAATTCCAGAATAGTTTCCTAAAACCCAGTTTTATTCCTTACTTTTGGCTTTGCCTTAGGTTCTTGGATCTCGACTTGGACATAATTTTAGTGATTTATTCAAGCTCTCTTAACTTAGAGATGAAGAAATATGAAGAGGGCCACCTCCTTGTGTTACTTTAAAATGTATTGCATGGAGCACTGGGTGTTATATACAAACAATGAATCATGGAACACTACATCAAAAACTAATGATGTACTATATGGTGACTAACATAACATAATAATAAAAAAAAATAATCTACAGTTAACTAAAAAAACAAAAACAAAAACAAAAAAACAGTGGTTCTCAAACTTGAGCATCAGGATCCCTTGGAAGTCTTGTTAAAATACAGATTTCTGGCCCTATCTCCTGTGTTTCTAATTCTGCAAGTCTGGGACGGAGTTTGAGATTCTGCATGTTTAACAAGTTTCCAGGTGATGCTCATATTGTTAGTCCTGGGACCACACTTGAGAACCGTTGCTTTGACCTAATTCCTTCTCAGACCAAATCAGAGAACTTCTTTTCCTCTTGCTGGTGAAAACAATCTTTCAAATATGTTTAGATTTTTTTTTCTACTTGATCATCTTTTCACTGAACCTATGTGCTTATATTTTCCCAACTTTCCAAGAAAGGTACATGTTCTCTTAACATTTTTCCTGAAACTCTTGCCATTTGTCTTTATCCCTTGAGTCACCAAGACTAGAAGTTCAGCCACAAAGATGAATAATCCCTTGACCTCTGTGCCCAGCACTCGTGCATTCTGGCCTTGCTCCTATGCAGCTCCCCATCTTGCGGCTGTTCCTGTGTGTTCTCAGATGTAGGGGGCTGAGGAGGGCTCAGTCTTACTTCTAACATGTCATATAAAGTATCTGTCAGCTTTTGGTAGTTTGTTATGAAAGGTATGATTTGACTCCCAGCATTTAAATATACTTAAATAGAGCAACGCACTGTGAAACTCTCCTGAAATGGGGTTTAAGTTTCCCTCTGTATATCACAGGAGCTAAATATGCCTTGATTTCAGCAGGTCATTATCTTATGGTTATTTTGAAAACTAGCTTAGGCCTGGAAAGAAGTTTAGAGAGCAGACACAGGTTGAGATAAACATTGACTAGGTTGGTCAATTCCCATAGGAGAAAGTAGAAGCCTATCAGAGTAACCTGGTTCCGTTCAGCATTTATTGAGAGCCTGCAGTATGCTGAAGACCATGCTGGGGTTTGAGTACACAGAGATAGAAAGACGTATCCGCAGAGGCAGCCTAGCATCATGGTGGTGAGTGTGGACTCTGGAGCAGGTAGGATTGAATTCAAGTCTCATCTCCATTAATGATGGGCCAATATGTAAACTTGCAAGCTTGACTTCTTCTCATGTATGAAATGGGAATAAAAAACACCTACTTTGAATGTGTGTCCAAGTCCATAATGAGATAATGCCTCGTCTTGGTCTGCTTGGGCTGCCATAACAAAATACCATAAACAACAGAAATTTATATTCTTGCTGTTCTGGAAACTGGAAAGTCCAAGATCAGTATCTGGCAGGGTTCATTTTCTGGTGCAGACTCTTGCTAGCTTGTAGATGGCCACATTCTCACTCACACAGCCTTTTCTCCAGGTCCCCATGGAGAGCAAGAACAAGCTCTCTCATGTCTCCTCTTATGGGGCACTCACCCCATCATGAAGGCCCTCGTGACCTCATCTAACCCTACTCACCTCCAAAGGCCCATCCCCAAGTACCATCACATGGGGGGGTGTGGTTTAGGGCTTTACCATGTGAATTTGGTGGTGGTGGTGGGGTGGGGGAGACGGGGGACACAAACGTTCAGTCCGTGCCTGTAAGTTGTTCAGCCAGTTCTTGGAGTTATAGAACCACTCTGCTAACTTTCCTCATGAATGCTTCCTTCCTTCTCCAGCGTCTGCTGCCATCACTTGGAGCACTGTTGTGAAGGCTAGAAATACGCTGAAAAGTTTTAACCAGCTTTTAAATTTGTTCCATGTAGCAGCTTCTCTTATCAGAGCCTTTGGGGATAAATTTAATTAGCAGACACTTTCCTTTTTCTGGGTTCTAATTGCCCAAATACTGTCTTGAGCTCAGTATCGATTCCCACTTTCCAGTAATGTGATTGTAGTCTCCATGGGAAAGCTCTGGAATCTAGTTTCTCTAAGTTGATATTGAATTTAATTTGAAAATATGAGAATTTCTTTGGCTGTGCCTTGATGTGTTCATCAATTCATGATCCTGTAAATGTGATCTAAGAGTTTATAACAGAAAAGCATTATGTACTTCTCATACTTCACTTCTAAAATTCCGATACTTCATTAAACTACTTCAGCACTGTGTATTCTCTGTTAAATAGGAAATCTTAACTGTGTCCATTTGTTAAGGTTAAGTTAAAAGATGTGCTTCTGTCTCATGAGCTGGTTGTCCAACCACAGTTGTTTTATGAGTGGAGAGAGTGGTAGATGGGAAAGCCAGGACAAGACAGAGAAGAAAGGAATCACATGCCAAAGGCTCCCAAGTTGAAGATTATTTCTCTGAAGAAAACAGAGCCTCACACCTTCCCCAGAATGGTTGATTCCCACTTTCACACGTCACTGAAAATACCATGTGTTTTAATTCCAACAGAAAACCAAACCCTTGATGACGGAATTCTCGGTGAAGTCTACCATTATTTCTCGTTACGCCTTCACTACGGTTTCCTGTAGAATGCTGAATAGAGCTTCCGAGGACCAGGAAATTGAGTTTCAGATGCAGATTCCAGCTGCAGCTTTCATCACCAACTTCACTTTGTAAGCGACAGTCTGGTCAGAGACCTTGGAATGGAGATGTCTGTGTGGGGTGGCCAGGGTGACCCTGAGAGGATGTGAGCTCCACAGCCTTCAGGTGTGAGAATTTCTCCCAGCGAATGGTTGGGAGAAGGATGACTCCCTCCTTCCTGCTCTCCTTCCTTCTCTACCTTCCTTCTTCCTTTTCTCTCTCCCTTCCATCCCTTCTTCTTCCTTCCCTCCTTTTCATGATCTCTTCTTTCGTTCTGTTCCTGTCTTCTTCCTGCCTTCGATTCCCCTTCTTTTCTTCTGTCTTTCTCTCCTTCCCTCCACAAACAAGTGCCCACTCCGGGCCAGGAGCTCTTCAAAGTGAAGTGTGTACTTCTATGAAACAGACAATGTTGCTTGGCTGCAGAAATTGCAGTGGGAGAAATAATAAGTAAGTAAACAAATCAATAGGTGAGATAATTTCAGACCATAGCGAGTGCTTAAAGATGGCAAATAGGACCGAGAGGGGCTTGTCTAGGCAGGGAGAAATCATGGCCTCAGAAGAGGCCATGTTTAAGTCGAGATCTGAATGATGAGATGGCGTGATCCCTATGATATACAAGGTGAATTATTTCATCTTTTCTTCTGAACTAGGAGGTAAAGACATGCAAAATAGGGTGGATTTTGGGGGTGTCCTATTGGGTCTGGGCAAGATTCAAGCTGGTGAATCTTCATGGAAATTTGAGCAGATCTGATTTCCTCCTGGAGAATCCCAGAGGCACCATGGGTCAGGCCTATTTGGACCTGTTGAAAATTGCCCTAGAATGAAATGAATGATTCAAGGATAGTGACTTGGTCTGGAATGCATTCTTTCTGGATATCCAAGAGTCACATAAAAATATTTTCTAGGGTTGTCATGGTTATGAGATCCATGTTTGAATTTGTCTTGGAACTGCAAGGTGGTAACACAGCTGTCTCTTGTATTTCAGGCTCATTGGAGACAAGGTGTATCAGGGAGAAATTACAGGGAGAGAAAAGAAAAATGGTGATAAGGTAAAAGAGAAAAGGAATAAAACCTCAGAAGATAATGGGTAAGTGCCATGGAGTTAAGTAATTAAAATCCACTTCAGCAAAGGGCCACGTTTCCTACTCCTTTGCCTACCCATCTTTTTCTCTTCCCTTCCTTCAAGGATTTATCTGCTTTTTATTGTTATCATATAGTAAGTAATTAAATATATATAGTTAACAGTATAGCAGGAAAGAGTTTATAATAAAAAGGAATATTTTACCACTCCCACTCCCCAGGTCTCACTTCCTAGAGACACCCACTTCTAATATTTCTGTAGTTTCTTTTTGTAGTGACCTCCCTAACTCTAAAACTTACAGTACTTTCTTGTTTTTTAAAAATTTCTTGATAAACATCAGACATTATCTGTTGATTCTCTGCTGTGAAGGAAGATGATTTAGCATATGTACAACACTCCCATTTTCCCTCTGCATTCCACATTTTCACATTCGTATCTCTTCTTCCATCAATGTAAGCCGTGTTACACCATCTTAGAATAGCCCTACTATCTTAAATGATAATTCCCTCTCCTTCACTGAAACCCTACCTTTCCTTTCCCATTTCCAGTGCCCATCTTTTTCTACATGATCATTTACTTTTGCGCTGTCAGAGTTACCAATATTTAAATTCCGATCTGTAATGATATGTATTTTCTTTGTTTTGTCTATAACTTGAATCTAAACATTGAAAACCATTAACTAGTATTTGAGTTTTAATGATTACATAAATGGCATTAACTGCAGAGCCACTTGGTATACTAAGATTCTATTTCCCTCTCTACCCATTTGAAGAAAAGTGATCTGTTCCCTTTGAAGAAAAATGATCTTGGTATCCAGATAAGTTGGTGTGAACATGTGACCCTGTTTTTGTTTGTTAATAAAAGGATGCAGTTTTGAGAAAGCTTGTTCTTTAAAATCATAGACTGTCAGAAACTTTGCTGTTGGAAATCCTATTATCGAGAATGGAACATCTCACTCTTGCCTGGAAGATGTGAGTCATGGGTTTACTTTGATACAAAAAGCAGCCAAGGTTCACAGCTTCAGATAAGGCATTGTTGGACACAAAAGTCCACATTTATCTTAACTTTGTAGTTCCTAAGGACAGAGAACCTCGAGTTTGCTTCTCCCTCCAGGCTGAGAAGGAAGACTCCCTCCACTAAACACTTTACACACAGCCCTGCTTTTTTTCGAGCCTCCAAACACTGTTTCATTTAACCTTATCTACACTCCACTTTTCTCCCAATCCTATGATATTACCCTATGTCCTCCTTTGTTTGGCAAGATTCTCCATGATGCCTTTGGTATGTAGTCTCCCCTCCTGCAGCAGTTTATTAAAATCTAATTTTGTTGGACTGCAGGTGGATCCCGAGTGGTCTTTATTAGATGAGTGTTATGAAGATTATTTTTCACATTACAATTCATAAGTTGTTCATAATTATGCCACAGTTTAGTTCAGTTGGATCACAACATATGCATTTGTTTTTCCTGGAGTTTTTAATTGTCTCTCTTTTTTCTTATGACATAAAACATAATTTGTTACTATTAACATCTAGCAAGACACATAACTCTTTTGAAATGGTGACTAAATGAACAGCTATGACCTAGTTCTGCAAGCGATGACAATGCTGCAGATGCTGTCATTGCAGATGCAAATTCTGCAATGCTGTTGTTGCCGACAGCAGTTGGAAGGCATCACTGATCGGGAGGTACATCATGATTTCAGAGCTGTCCATCATGGAAGAATGGTGTCTCTAGGTCCATGGAATACTGTCATTACTTTGCAGCCTTGTCATCAATGTTTACCCTGGGATTTCTTTTCATTTTCTTTTGGGTTGCTTTTATTACTCCTTATATTCCATAACTTCCTCTTTCTTTTTCACTTTCACTTTGCTGGAGTATATTCTAAAGTAACTCCCCCAGAATAGATGTATGGGAGACACACTTTCTGAGACCTTGATTAATATTTTGACTGTATATGGAGTTTAAGATTGAGAATAATTTATCATCCCAACTTTGAAGACATTGCTCCCAGTGTTTTATAACATCTGGCATTGCTGATGATGCATCTAATGTGGTCTAATACTACTCCTTTTCTGTGTTTCCTCTACCTGATGTTTTGGGAGTTTACAATAATGGGTTTAAGTGTCAGTCTTTTTTCAGTCATTCTTCCTAGCTTTTTAGCTCTGGGAAAGAGGAGTGTAGAAAGCCTGTCATCTTGGTCATTCATTCATATATGGACTTGGAGGTCTCCTTCCTGTATTTGGTGCCCTTCCCACTCACATCTTATGCTGAGCCAGAGCCTGCCATCTCTCTGATGTTCTGTAGATGGTTTGCATCTTGATCCTTTGCTGCAGCCCCTGCCTACATAGTCTGAGCTGTAGAGTTCTGGCTCTACTGAATTCCCCATCTTCCAGAAATGTTTTGAAGTGCCATACCCACTGATGATTGCCCCTACCACTCATTCCTTTGGTTTAATCCTTTACTATCCCTTTTATGGTCAGTCTGCCGTCTTGAATCAGAGAACCTTCACTCCAAGCACTGAAAACATTTGGAATGGCTTGTATTTTTATATGCTTTGCAATCCTTTATTCTTTATCCTTACCCCTAGCCACAACCACCAAACTTTGCAAAGTGTAAAAACCTAATATATTAGCTATTTTAAAGTGACCTCAGATGTCAGGCTCGTTTGGTCATTCCAGTAAAGAGAAAAATGCAATTCACATCTTGACTCCAAAACTCTCTTTTCCAGCAGTTCACCGGTTTCAATATTCCCTTTCCCCTTTGCCCCCTCAAGCCTGACTCAGGGAGAGGTAGGAAAGTTCAGCAGTCTTTGAATTCTGTCCTCTTCAGTATTCCTTGAAACTTTGTGACCTTCCTCTAGTTCAGGTCTTTGCTTCTCTTCCCAATACTAATATGTAGTTTTTCTTCTAAGGACTCTCTTGAGAGAGTGGCCAGTGCCCTGAAGGGATTTGAGGGAACCTGGCTTTCTCTGACCGACCCTGTGTTCCCTTTTCTCTTCCTTACAGGGAGAAGGGGACTGATATGTTCAGAGCCTCTGTCGTGATTCCCAGCAAGGACAAAGCTGCCTTCCTCCTCAGTTATGAAGAACTCTTACAGAGGCGGCTGGGGAAGTATGAGCACGTTATCAGTGTGCGGCCCCAGCAGTTGGTGGGGAGGCTGATGGTGGAAGTGAACATTCTGGAGAGGTCCGGCATCGAGTCCCTGGAGGTGCTACCCTTACAGCACAGCCGGCAGAAGGACAGTGGGAGAGGGGAAGGTGAGTGTGATCACCGGGTCTCCTGTGCTAACTCAGAGCAGGGCGTGGGCTTCAGAGAAATCTATAAGACAGAGGGGACCCCTTCAACAAAGGCTCCGAGAGTTGGCAAGAATCTGAAAGATGGCAACACAACAAAGGCAAAGCCCTGTACAGTTTTGTTTTGTTTTTTTAAAGCTGTTTCTATCTGGAGATTTAAAGATGTTTAAATCATTTGACACAGTAATCTTACTTCTGGGCATCTAATCCAGGTGAAGCATCTAAAATATTGGGAATGTTATACACGCAATTCTGTTTGGTAACATTTGTAGTAGCAAAAACATTCTGTCATCCTAAATATTCAGCCATACAAACGTGATTAGTAAAATAGGGTTATGACAACAATGCAGCATGTGATGGGGAGGAAAAAGACACACTTGTACGCACTTTGTAATGTTAAATATGTTAAGTTTGTTAAATGTGAAGTTGACAAAAGACTAGAAAGTTCTATAAAATAATCCTTTTATTCTAGGGGGTGAGGGATTACAGGGTTATTTTTCTAAAAATCTATTTTTGAAACACTAAACATTTAACACTAACATACACATTTCAATGATGTATGAGACTCTTTCTAAAATTAAACAGTGAAAACTGTGTACTGTACATTTGATTGAGTGCAGGGACATTTTGGTTCATTACCAGGACCACCGTGAGATTTTTCTTAAATTCTGATTTTTAAAATCTCACCCTATTTGTTGAAATGATAATGATAAATTCAATACAATCTAGTCTTATTTACTATATTAATTTCAGCTGATAGTTTATATGAAATGTTCACAGGTGTTGGGCCTTACCCTAAGTAGACCAGTCAGGCTTCGTGTCAAATCCGATAACGAGACAGATGTGTCAGAAAGTTGCACCAGGATTGGACTCTCTCGATTTCGGGTATCTGTATCTGAGTCTGGAGGATCCCAAGAAGGCTGCTTTGGCAGGAATATTTAGGAATGAGATTGAGAAGAGAGTAGAGACATGACTTGACAAGGGGGAAAGGAGAACGTTGTTATTTAACGTAATGTGAAAATAGTCAGGACCCAGGGCTGGTGTGCAGAAGAGTGAACCATGCGGAAGATGCTCTTTCCTCTCGCCAGCACACAGTTCTGTTCATTACTGTCCATGGGACAAGGAGTTTCATCTCAGAGACTGGAGTGTGTCTTGGTTCTGTGGGAAACTCAGGTCTTTTGTTATGTGGCCATTCCCAACACTGAGTTTGATACTCTCAATCTAGATTGCATTAAAAAATTAAAAATATTGTCAAGGTATCTGACTTTCAGAAATGGTGTGAGATATAATACACCATTCTTATGTCCTAGAGGCCCCCTGTGTGTGGTTAATGGATTTTAGTTCAGCTGTTAACTAGAACACTGAAAAAAATTACCTAGGCCTTGGAAGACTCAGCTTGCACTGTAAAGCAGGGACAACAACTCTTTCATAGGGTCATTGGGATGTGTGTGTGCGTGTGAAGTGCCCTGTCCAGAGTAAGGGCTTTATAACAAAGTATTATATTATTATTACCATTATTACCTTATGTTGACTTTTTCTGTGCAAATCTTCTCTCCCCTATTAGAGCATAAGTGATTGGGAAGGCAGTTCTGTGTCCGATTACTTTGTCTCCTTCCGGTATTTAACACAATGCCTTTTAAACAGTGGATAGCTAATTATGTGCTTGCAAATTAAGAAAGAGAAAGAAATACACACCCAAACTAATAACGAGGGATGTTTTAAAATTTCATTTCTTCCTAATCATAATCTCTAGGGAAATTCTCCTATGTTTAGCCATGTGAAGGAGGGATATTTTCAGGAGGAAGAAGATTCTCTACGAGTTGCTGGAATCTCCGAGAGGGCAGGGCCGCTGTGGCCCATGTGTATGGGACAGGGCCTAGGGCTCAGCCACGCGTGGAGGCACTCAGCTGTGGGGGACTACGCAGGTGGTCCTGCTGCAGTAATGAAATGTGTGCGCTTTGCCTCATTTTCAGAACCACCGCAACTCTTCCAGGGATGTGTATGAGTTGTGGTGTGTGTGTGTATGTGTTATATTTGGAGGCCCTACAAATTAATGATTGTTAGTCAAAAAGTTGCTTACTGTTTTTATTCTGGGCCTGTGAGAATCTCAGAGGAATTTTTCCAGACCATTGATCTCTTGGGATCTATTATTTTTAAGAAAGTTGTTTTCCTAGCTTTTTGTACCAAAGCGGATATATAGCCTTCCAAAGCATGGAGATTTCACAAGTATGTACCCAAGCCAGGTGCAGTGGACTGATTCCCTTTTGGCTGCTCATTCCTATCCTTCAGCACTCAGCTATTACTGTCCCTGCAAAATGGCAGCCCAGCATGGAGAGGCACAGGATGTTGTGATTTTTGTCTGGACACTATTGCGTGCTACCAAAAGAAATCCAGGGTAGAGATCAAACCAGAATCAGGCTTGCACCAGAACATGAGCTGTAATTGTGTGAATGTGGAGCCATGCCAGTACATTCCTCTCCTAGATCTCCCTGCCACTAAGAGATCAGACTCCTGGAATTTCTCAAAGCAAATCTCTGACCACTGGACCCATTCGCATCCTTAGGGATGCGCTTCTGGATTAGGACTACTGTGTGCTTGGTACTAGACTCAGCACTTGCTCTATTGTATCTCATTCAGTCTTTATAACAGCCTTCTTGGGTTGTACTCTTTGTCCCCATTGTATTTGTGAAGAAGCTAAGGTTTGCAGAGTTCAAGTAATAGGAACAAGGACTCATATTTAATTATTGTTAGAAACAGAATCTGAGCATAGAGCTAACTGACTCCAACTTCATGCCCTTACCCACTGAACTGAGTACATAGAAGATTGTAAAATCCTGAGGATGTGAGTTCACATTCCTCATCTCTCCCTAGTTGTGTAAGAATGAAAAGAAAGGCTCAAAGCAATAGAACCTGTCTTTGATCAGTTTAGTCATCTGGTATATTGGGATCGGGCCCAGAGCCATTATACCATAAATTCACGGGCTCCATCTCAGTGTAAAACTTCTGTGAGATCTAATTTGGAAGCCAAAGTTTTATACTTATTGGATTACTAAAATATTTAACTCATGTACATGGTTCAAAATCTAAAAGATTATAAATTGATTTCCAGTGAAACACAAGACTCTTTCTCTTATGCCCCCCACCCCCAGTTCCTCTCCCCCCTAAAATATTTTGGTGATTTATGAGCTCAGTGGGACAGAGTCTCTGAAACTAAGACTTTTCCTTGAACATCATGGGATGTGTGAGTCTCTGAAGGTGTATGCCAAGACAGATATCTCATGTATGTGGTTGGTTCAAGGCTGGTTATTTCACTTTCTGTGTTAAAATCTTGAACTTCCTAATGTTCCAGGGTGCCTAAATTACTGCCCTTTCCATGATTCCAAATTGCTTTTGGCAGAAAATTCTTATTTATGGTAAGATCCCTGATAGCTGAGAATAAAATAGAATGAGATAAAGTAAGAAATAAGGTGTCTTGCCTGTTTTATTGCCTTTTGCTTTAAATCAATGACACTCAAACCTGGCTATACCCTTTAGTCACCTGGAGAGGTTAAAAAAAAAGATACAGATGCCTGAGTCCCACCTCAAACACTTGAATGAGAATTTCTCAGGGTAAGGCTTAGGTAGCTGTATTTTTGGGTGTGATACTTTTATGAATTTATACAAGAAACCAAAAAATATATGAGTGCTTTTGACATGTTTGTTTAGTTGTAAAGCTAAAGAATAATGCTTATTTTTCTACCACTAAATAGGTATGGTTCTATGACTTTCATAGAGTTTCCCCTTTATATTCTTTGCTTTTTAAAAAAGCAGTTTTATTGAGGTTTAATTTACATAGCATAAAATTTGCTCATTTTAAGTATATAAGTCATTGATTTTTAGTAAATTTGCAGAGTTGTGCAACCATCTCCACAATCCAGTTTTAGAGCATTTCTATCACTCCAAAAGATCCTTGTATCTCTTTGCAGTCACTCCCTGTTCCCACCCAGCCCCAGGCAGCCTCTAAGCCACGTGCTGTGTCTCTTCAGATAGCTGTATTTTTAAAAGCACCCCAGGTGATTCTGATGCTCTATAAATGTTGGGAACCTTTACTTTGAACTTACTAGCAGACTTTAGGGACATTAACTATGTCAAAATCTGAACCTACAGAAACACCTTTTAAAATAAGTAAGATTGTTCTTTTACTTTCACGGGACCCTCAGAATACTTTTGATCCTTATTAAAATGTGTATCGTTCCTCTTTTCCACCAACATGTTTTTACTACTGGATACAGGCCAACATAGGATTACTCACACAGTTGGTGGAAAATAACCTCTTCCTGTATGCAGCGTCTTCTGTTCATCAACATAGATGGAACTTGAAATGGAAAAGTACCAACAGGCCATCCCAGTGGGGTTGGTGCAATCTTTTTAGTATAGTCTTGAGCTCCTTAAACTAGGTATCCCATCTTCTCTTGGAAAAGATAAATATGATCATTCAGTGCATTTTTGGGGTCAAAAGAGCTTCTCTCTTTTCCTTGATTCCCACTGTGACTTTCTGACCTCTCCTGCTCTTCCCCACTCTTCCCCACACCACAGTGAGAGCAGAGGCTCCTACCTTTCGAAGCCCGGCTTACTGTCCCCCCTTCATCCTGCCTGTTTCACACAGCTCCTTTGCCTGGCTCAGGGGCTCCCGAACATTGGCACACATTAGTACCAACCAGGGAGCTTTTGGAGATCGATTAGCCGTGCCAATTAAATTAGAGTCATCAGGGATGGAAATCAGAGGATTGCCTTCTTGTTTTCAAGTGTTATTTGGCTTCATTCCTACCTCTTTGTTCCCTAAAACTCTAGTCCTGGGCTGCTGACTCTGTTTCCAAGCTTCCCAGCTGGAGTTCCTGAGTAAATCTCAACTCCTCATCTTTGTCAAAACCAATGGACTCATGTGAAGTCACCCTAATCTGACAATAAAAGGAAATTTTAGTTTCAGGAGCTAGAAGACCATCTTCATTTTCTCCCAGTGTATGGTTCATCTATGATATGGGCCCATACTCAAGAACACAGAAGAAAGCTAGAGTATCAGTTTGTGCTCTTAAAATACGTTCTAAAAAGACAACCTACAGAATGGGGAAAATATTTGCAAATCATATGTCTAAGCATCTGGTGTCCAGAATATATAAAGAATTCTTACAACTCAACCAAAAAAAGATAAACAACCCAATTAAGATATGGGCAGAAGACTTTAAAAAAAAAAAAGGATGCAACTAGGTTTTCAACACTCTCCTGGTCTAAGTTGGTTAATTTTGCCAGATCTTGGGCATAGCTCTTATTTCTTTGTGAAGGGGGGATTAGGAGGCAGAATATGGTTCCAGAAGACTGGTTACAAATACATAGATCTCCTTTTCCTGGGTTGCCAGATAAAATATAGGACGCTCAGTTAAATTTGAATTTCAGATAGACAGTTATATCCATGCAATCTCTGGGACATACTTACAGTAAAAAAAAAAAAATCTCTTCTTGTTTATCCGAAATTCAGATTTAACTGGGCATCCTGTGTTTTTATTTGCTAAATCTGGCAGCTCTGCTCTATTAAGGGATTGCATTGTGACTGATGGTTCACCCCTGGTTCCAACTCCCTGCTGCTCTGTATTCTTCCCCCAGATCCAGTCTCCACTCTACAGCTGGAAGGGAATGGCCCTGTTTGGCCTCTGTACATTTGCCAAGAAATAATAATCTGGTTGTTATGTGAGGGTTTCCAGCATTGTTCAGTGCAGAAATTATTCAGGTATGAATCATTTGGCTCCAGAGTTGGTTTTGTTTTGTTTTGTTTTTAATGGTGATATGAGAACCATGTTATCTTGTTTGTTCTGCCATGGGCCGTAGTTCAGTCAGGGCCAGCTGTGAGCAGGATGGCTCTGAGCGACCCAGGAGGGTGGTCTGCTCTCTTGAACTTGACATTGGTGAGCAACCTACTCTTCTTGAGGAGACCACACTCTATCTATTCCTTTTTCCTGCGTCTGTTTGGTGTATGAGGTGGAATGTTGTCTGGGCATGTGGCACTGTCCACCATAGCTGTGGCTGAAGCCAGAGATGTGTCCATGGCACGTGACATGGGTTACTGAGAGCATCTGCCATGCCCACCAAAACACTCTCAAGATGGATTCTCTTGAAAGGCTCCCCTCTTCATCTGCCCAACTATGTGCCAATGTGTTGAGTCACCTCCATGTTAAGTGTTCAACAAGCTTGTCTTGAGTTCTCACCACATTCCTGGCAGGTGTGCTAGATGCCTGGAACCTCAATGTGTCTAAGACATTGTCACTGTCCTTGAAGAATTTATAGTCAGCAATTCTTAAAAATTAAAAAAAATTTTAATTATGGTAAAAAACACACAATGTTAAATTAACCATCTAAACCAGTTCTAGGTACAGTTGAACAGTGTTGAGTTTATTTACTTTGTTGTGCAACCAATCTCCAGAACTTTTTCATCCTCCCAAACTGAAACTCTGTATCCATTTAACAACAGCTCCCTGTTGCCCACCCCCCCGCCCCAGTCCCACCCCCAACCCCTGGCAACTACCAATTCCCTTTCTGTCTCTGTGAGTCTGACTACTCTAGGTACCTCATGTAAGTAGAACCACACAGTATTTGTCTTTTTGTGACTGGTTTATTTCACTTAGTGTAATGCCCTCCGGGGTCAGCCATATTGTGGCATAGAGCAGGATTTCCTTCCTTTCCGTGGCTGAAAAATAGTCCATTGTATGCATAGACCACATTTTGTTGAAGAACACTTGGGTTGTTCCCACTCTTTGCTACTGTGGATAGTGCTGCTTATAAAAACATGGTGTATATGATCTTTGAGATCCTGCTTTTAATTTTATTGAGCATATACCCCAAAGTGGAATTACTGGATCATCTGGTAGTTCTATTTTTAATTTTGGGGGGAGCCTCCATACTGTCTTCTGTAGTGCTGTGCCATTTTACAATCCCACTCACGGTGCACAAGGGTTCCGGTTTTCCCACATCCTCTCCGACACTAGTTATGTTCTGTCTTTTTGATAGCAGTCATCCTGGTGGATGTGTAGAGTTGGCAGTTTTGAATAATAACAAAAGAAAACCTGGCAGGTTGACTCTGTGAAATGCCATGAAGGTTTTCCCAGTGATTGGGCCATGTTCCACCTTCGTGCAGGAGGGCAATGTAGAGGCATTTAACAGGAATCTCTCGATCTTAGAGTCCTCTGCTTCTCTGGCACCATTTTTGGTAGGCTTCCATTTGGTTTAGTTTCAGATGCTTAGAGCAGCTAGTATTTAAGGTCTTCCATGGACACAAAACGGTATCATGAAGTGATATAACACATGATTTTAGGGGGTAACGGTGGATAGAATATGTGAGAGGTGACTTGGTTCATGTGTAGTTTCTCAGGGAAAGTCAGTCACATAGGGAAAACTGAGGCTCAGGAATGTATGATTTTAGGAAGAAAAAGCATTGAGTAACTAGTGAAGAAGGCAAATTTTCTAAGAAATTTGGGCAAGTGCCACTTAATTATAAAGTGATAGAGTTGAATCGGAACTCTTTCAGCTGTCAATTTGCATTAGTATTTTATGCTACATATTGCCATCATGTCTATATGATGCTATTTTCCAAAAGGATTTAAAATACCTATTATCAATCTAGGGGACAAAAAGGGTTCCCATAAGAAAAAACGATACTATGGGGCTTATGAAGGTATTTAACCAAATTCCTTCTCATCTTTATTGCCCAACTTCACCGCTTTTTCCCCTGAGACCTCGCCAATATATATTTTTCATTGAAGTGTGATTCACACACATTATATTAGTTTCAGCATGATTCTATATTTGTATATGTTGCAAAAGGATCACCGCACTAAATCTAGTTAACATCCATCACCACACAGTTATGGAAATTTTTTTCTTGTGATGAGAACTTTTAAGATTTACTCTCTCTCTCTTTTTTTAAAGATTTTATTTATTTATTTGAGAGAGAGAGTGAAAGAGCACACAAGCAGGGGGAGCAGCAGAGGGAGAAGCGAACTCCCCCACTGAGTGTGGAGCCCCACATGGGACTCGATCCCAGAACCCTGGGATCATGACCTGAGCCGAAGGCAGATGCTTAACTGACTGAGCCACCCAGGAGCCCTAATATTTACTTTCTTAGCATCTGTCACATGTACAATTCAGCATTATTAACTGTAGTCACCATGCTGTACATTGCTTCCTCATCACTTTTTCTTTTAATACTCTGCCAATTTGCTTGAATTTTTTCTGTATTGCTACCATCAAAGGGTAGTTGCCCAGTTATTTGCAATACTTTTGACTGCTCTATATTGAAGTAATCTCTCCACTGGGGTCCAGGTGAGCGGGTTACATAAACAAACATAGACAATTTAGCCCCTTTTCCAAGGGAAATGAGCAGGCAGTGTTTGTTTGGAAATCCTTTTTGTAAAAGCACCAGGTGTTGGCCGCTTTCCTCTGACAGTCAGCAAACCCAGGGTCCACAGGAAGGAAGCAGGAAACCCTTCTGTCAGTTGACCCCAAAGGGCACAGATTCCAGATATTCCTGATATCCTTGACTGTGGTTCTTTGCTCCTAAATCTTTTCACCTTTAGACACGTTACATAGCAATTGACTTCCTTTTGTCCCCATGTGGTTGCCTAGGAGGAGAATGTTTATTTGTGAATAACATCCATGTTCCAGGACAAAACTAAAGACATACGTGTTCTCTAAAATATATGAAGTGCTTTGTCATTACAAGACAGAATCCGTGGGAAGAATATTTAATAGAATTTGTGTACTTGCTTCTTAGCCTTATGTAGACTCCTTGGAGAGTCTAGGGAAAGCTACGGGCCCTCTGTCCAGAAAAAATACACACATGTATACTTTTATGCAAAATTCTGTATATAATTTCAGGGGCCTCTTGGGAAGCTACCCACTCCATTATACTTTATAAAGATTGTTATCTCTATAAATATTCTTGAACTCCCTGTTATGAATGTTTATTATGATTAATCTTTTTTCCTCCAAATAATGATTATTTTGTTTTTACTAAGCTCTCAGTTGTATGGAGACACCTATTATGGCAAAAATGTGAACTGTATGTTATCAAAGAGTATTTTTTTTTTCTTCATGAGTTGCCTTTCATCCTATACAAAGAGTATAAGAAGCTACTTCAGAAGGGGCAGAGGCTGGGGGCTAATATGTATTGAGCATCTACTATGTGCCAGGCACCATGCTCGGTGCCTTGTATATGTGATCTCACTTAACTCTGACGGCTATTCTATGATGTGGATTTACTCCAGTTGAATGGATGTGGAACTGAGGCTCAGAGATATTAAGTCAGTCATTTTGAGTCTGTCAAAACTTAGACCCCACTTTCTTCGGTATTATGCAGCTTCTAAAATAACATGTATCTTCTTGTTCAAAAAGACCGGGCTCTAGACAGGAAGAGCACATCCTGGGGATGCTGGCGACCTGAGGAGCGGGGAAGAGTGGGTGGAGAAGGAGCAGTTAGTGAACCTTCCCGAGGACGCACTTGATTCCGTGGTGGGCCACAGAAGGTCATCTTGCACAAGAGCACAGATGCTTGCATCGAAATGGGAAGATGACATGAGGAGACTTGGCTTTCTCCAATCCAGAGCAATCACGGCACTGCACTCCTTCCCCTAACAAAGTGGGCACTGAGGAGAGAAAGCCAAGAGCAGGAAGAGACGTGTGGGCTCTCATTAGAAAAGTAGGTCAGAGTCTCACTCTTTTGGTCTGCTCCAGGCCTCTTCCCTTGCACTCTTCATTATGTTACGAGCACACGTGACTGTGGAGGGCCTGCAAATCAAGTTCATTGTGCTCATGAGCTGTTTTGTGGCCATCAGCAAGACGAGCCACGATTCACACAAGGAAAAGCTAAACAGTATTATTCTGGTTTGAGATGTTGGTCAGTAACTCTGGGGCAGCCTAGATTAACCTCATTGATGAAAAGGTTTTTTCCTTCTCTGGTAAAAAGATGATTTTATTTTCTAGAGTTATTGCTCTGGAATTTTTCCCGGCAAATTTTTTTTTTTTTTTTTTTTTTTGGTAGTTAATGGAAAATTCACTGGGTCACATTGACTGTCTGATACTTAATGGGTGGAAGTCAGCCCCAGGAGTTAGGCTTCTTGGTATTTAACCAAAGTGGGAATCAACCCACTCTTTGGGCATAGAAAATAAGCCCATTTAGAGGAATCTCATGAATTTTCATCATGAACTAGCAAACATCAGAGGTCAATAGGAAACCAAAATAATAATACACTATCTTTCTCATGGCTTATATCAAAGACCCCAGTCAAATGAATTATGAAGAGAGAAATTATACTCTTTAATCCTCAGTGCTTTCACTCAACCATGAATGGTATTAATTCAGGGGAGTTGTAAAGAGCATTTCAATGAGAGAGATTTGAAACAAGGAAGAGTAGGTACATGCTGATAGTATAAAGAGGGTCGAATCTAACATAGAATTTTAAAGTTGGAGATAATCTAGTGCCGCCTAATTACATACACCAAGGGCACATGACCATTGTCTCTGTAAGAACCAGACTCACCCGCAAGCCTTAATCAAATACGGCTTTCTGGTCCCCCCTCCAGAGTTTCGGATTCAGAGTTTCTGGGTGGGCTCAAGAATTTGTGTTTCTAGCAAGTGCGCAGGTGATGCCGCTGCTGCTGGTCCCAGACCACGTCACGAGAGGCACTCGGCACCATCCCCGCTGGTGGGTTTGTTTGAACACTTCCAGCGAGATGGGCTGTGACTGCTGCCTCTGCCCACAGGGGACATCTTTCCTAGAGCTTTTTGAGGCTGCACAAAGAGTGCTTCCCAGTAACCCTACCCTGGTCCTAATTCTGCCAGCTGGAATTACTCTGAATACACCTAATCCCCATATAAATGCCTACACAACAGACTTATCCTAAGGAAAAGAGCAGATAGGCTCTGTTTGGCAAGTAACGTTGATCCGTTCCATTCTAGGGAATGCCTGTTCATTCTGTTCTGCCATCCAACTCCCAACGAGTTCCAATTTTTAAAAAATTGGGGTATGCGTAGAATAAAGTGTATAAATCTCATGTGTACAGCTTGATGAATTTTCACATGTGTATATACCCAGACAGCTACTTCCAGGCCAAGACTTAGAGTATTTTCACCACCCCAAAGGACTCCTGCACCCTTTCCCAGTAGGTACTCACCCTCCAAAGGTGGCTACCATTCTTCACCATCATTCTGCGTCCTGTGGACAAAGTCATGCTTGCTCTTTTTTTTTTTTTTTTTTTTTAAAGATTTTATTTATTTATTTGACAGAGAGATACAGCGAGAAAGGGACACAAGCAGGGGTAGGGGCAGAGGGAGAAGCAGGCTTCTCGCCGAGCAGGGAGCCTGATGCGGGACTCGATCCCAGGACCCTGGGATCATGACCTGAGCCGAAGGCAGATGCTTAATGACTGAGCCATCCAGGTGCCCCAAGTCGTGCTTGCTCTTGAGCTGTATGTAAATGGAAGTCTAGAGAGTATTCTTTTCTGTATCTATGTTCAAAATGACTACGAGATGCTGCATAGACAGCAGTAGTTCTTTCCTTTTTGCTGCATGTACTATCCCAAGTTTCATCTGTTGAATTGTCTTACATTTAATTCCCTGGCCCTTTTCCTACTTTGTATATTGTTAAGGTTTATAATAACGTTGGCTGGCGTGAATCAGAATGGCCCAAGTACAGTCGTTCCCCCTTACCCGTGGTTTCGTGTCCCTCAGTCACCATTATCCCTGGTCACCCACGGTCCTGGAAGCAGATGGTCCTCGTTCTGACATGTGGTCGGAAGGCAGTAGGAGCTTCATGCTGTGTCACAGCGCCTACGTTCCTCACCTCACTTCATCCAGCACGTAGGCACTTTATCCTCTCCCGTCATCCTAAGAAGGATGATATTTTGAGAGAGAGACCACATACACATAAGTCCTGTTGCAGTATGTTCTAATAATTGTATTTTATTATTAGCTGTTGTTGTTAATCACTTACTATGCCTAACTTATAAATTAAACTTTGAATACATATGTATGTATTCAAAAAAGCATAGTATATACAGGGATTAGGGTGGGGATAAGGAGGGACTACGGTCCATGACATCACTTGATCTTTTCAATAGTGTGAGTTTGGTAGACCATTAACCCATTTTGCAGATGAGATAACCAAAGCTCGGTAACTTGCCCAAAGTCTCACAGGTAAAGAGAGGTTGAGCCAGTATCGAATGCAGGTCCTTCTGACTCATTCATGATTCCGAGTTCTCAGCTGTGTTATCATGCCTCTCACTCTTGGTGCTTTACCAGTAATCACCGCATGAGAGACTGACTCGGAAGAGCATGCAGGTTCCTTCTCTTTCAAAAACTTTTCCATTTTCAGCCTTTCTTCCTTTCGTCTCTGTAGTGGCTCTCAGGTGTCGCCGCCCATGCTGGTGAGCTGGAAGCCGGCACTTGTCAACGTGCCATTGAGATTTTCCCAGCTCCTTCTTCAGCTGGGCAGATCTGTTGGAAGCATGTTATCTTTCATACAACTGTCTTCAATAAGAAGAAAATCTCCTGATTGCTGGCTTTCTGGTCGCTCCTGAAACTTCTGCCCTCAATGGGTGCAAATAATAGAAGAATCAGTTCTGCCCTGGTTCCTGTTAAGGTTACACCTAATTTGTCTCTGAAAAATAATTGTCTGTTCTGTTGAAGGAAATGTTTAAACTTCCTCTGATTTTAATGTCTAATAAACCCTTAGCAAGAGGAAGTTTATTCTTACGTACAAATTACCATGGGCAAATTATGCCTTGTTTCCTGTTTTATTTTGCTAATTAGGGATAGAGGATTGCTGATCAGCTCACTCTATGCATGGCATCGACTTGAATAGATTTAAAAAAAATGATCAGATGCTTTGCAGCAGTTTTAAGCCTGGCTTTGATTCAGTATCTGGATAAAGTCTCCACATATACTGACATTTATGTATCCTCCATTTTATTTTTATATTCCTCTTGGCACATGCAAAGCTAAAAAATTTGAATTTCTGTTGTTAAGTATATAGATTTGGTGATGTTTGGATTTATAAAGGTGGGTAGTCTGCAAAGTAATTCCCTGTTGGTCGGGAAGTTCAGGAGTAAAAAACGGGCTGTGCTGTACTTAATCTTTCATCCCACTAATTTTTCTTAAATCATATAAAATCCATTTATGGGTTTTTTTTCCTGTAAGTCTAATTTATATTTGAAGATTTATGCTAGGGGAAACTTTGGGAGTTTTTTTTGTTTTTGTTTTTAAAGAGCCATAAACTTTCTGGACAAACAGTATGTTAGGGCAACCAAATGATTGGTGGGGTAAGGTGTTTCTTCTGGAACACTTCCATATAGAAGGAGTGATAGAATTAGACCCCACCCTTTTATAACTCTAATGGAATAGGGGATCCAGACAGACATTGACAGTGTCTGGTAAAACTATGTAGTGAAAGATCGATGAGGAGCTTTATAATGGGTGATCAGATTGACAATATGGGAGCCCACCATCTTTCTTACTACAGCTGAGAGCAGACAGGTAGATACTGTGTGCTTCTGATGTGAAAAAATGGTAAGCACTCAGCCTCACCTCATCACCTGTGAGGTGTTCTTGTCAGTGGTACTGACCTGCGTCTAAGCAAGCCTCTAACTTTCCTACCAGAACACAGGGAAGCAGAGAAGATGGATCTGGGGTTCTCAACATCGACTGCACAGTAGACTCACATGGGGGATTTTTAAATATCTGATTACCCAGGTTATGCCCCAAACCAATTAAATGAGCTCTTGGCCTGGATATCGGTATTTTTTTCTAGTTCCCCCAGATGTTACAGTGCAAACCAAGGATGGAAACCAGGGGAATCGAGGCGCAAGTTAAAAGATAAGACAAAACAATCATGAAAATGTGAGAATGTGAGAAATTCCACAGGACAAATAACCAGGGTTTTACAACACATTTACGTAGCATTAGAAGAAACACTTGTAAATTAAAAGAGATTTAAGAAACATAAACCCGATGTGGTGTATGGTCTTTTTTTTGATCCAGATTCAAAGGAATCAGCCATATCAAGACACATTCTAAAGAATCAGGAGAATTTCAATACAGACTGAGTATATTCGGGATAATATGACATTGAGCATTGGTTTTGTAATTTGTGATGATGGTTTTGTGGTTATGTGGAAAAAAGTCCTTATAGTTAGAGATATATACTGAAGTATCTACAGATGAAATATGATGTCTGGGATTTGTTTTAAAATACTCTAGCAAGAGATGGTGAGGGGATTCATAAAAACAGATACGAAAGATTGATAAAAGGTTGATAATGGTTAAAAGTTGGGTGAAACGTACATGGGGGTTCATTTTACTATTCTTTCTACTTTTGTGTGTTTAAAAAATTCACATAAAAGATGAAAAAGAAGGCATAAAGGTGAAATCTCTAACATCTCTTGCACTGTGATGGATTATCAGTACAAAGTCTATGAAATTCATATGGAATATAAACCTGCAATAAAATAAAGTCTAGCCCTCTGTGTCCATGCAAAACAGCCCTGCTTCTTTTCAAAAAAAAATATTGATACGTGCAGTTATGAATTGTTTGTATCTTGTTTGCAGATGATTCTGGGCTGCCTCCTTCTACTGTTATCAACCAAAATGACACTTTTGCCAAAGTCACTTTTAAGCCAAGTGTGGTCCAACAAGCCAGGATTGCTCAGAATGGCATTTTGGGAGATTTCATCATTAGATATGATGTCAACAGGGAACAGAGCATTGGGGACATCCAGGTAATGGGCTCATTGTTGCCATTTTGTGTTAGTTGCTTGATACTTTTAGTTAGAACGAGGATTCCAGTTCTTATCTAAGGGAGGGAGAACTTTCTGGTTCTTAGAAATTTGTTTTAACCTAAAATATGTCTCCAAGGGGACTAGGGTGTTTCCTGCTTCAGTAATCTGGAGAGCAAATGAAATCTGTAATGTAATTTTCCCTGCGGTGTTTTAGATGAAGTTAGAATTTTAGTTCATCTTCAATTTTAATTAAGAGAGCCTGTTCCATGGCTCATTTCCCTTTAGGTTTTATGGCTCCAGAGACAGGGTGGGAATATTAAGATGCATTAGCACGCATCCAGAATGTAGACAACTTTGACATCTCAACTTGTAAAAACCACATATTAGGAAGCAGGAATTCCAAGTGGCAAGGGCCATAGGGGGTGGATAATTAAAATTGAATTAGTCAACATAGGCGGTAAGTTTTAAAGGGATGATTTTATCTTTATAAAATCTGTTTCATGTGTTTCATTCATTGTAGAAGTTATATAGACTCTCCATTTTAGGTAGTTTTCCTGCCTATTCCAGGCACATTTTTACTTTCTCTTCCTCCACCAGGTTCTAAATGGCTATTTTGTGCACTACTTTGCCCCCAAAGACCTACCTCCTTTGCCCAAGAACGTGGTATTTGTGCTTGACAGCAGTGCCTCCATGGTAGGAACCAAGCTCCGGCAGGTGAGTGAGGCCAACTGCCAATTTTATTCTTTCTCACTTTTGCCTGGAACCTTGATGCACTCTGTGAATAAAATTCAGTTGATGCCAAATGTCTGCTTTACCAGCCAGCTATTCCTGCCTACACAGAACCTTTCTGAACTGATGATCCAATTCAGCCATTGACATAAACTATCATTTAGGATGGTGTTTTAAAAAAAGAGAGAGAGAGAGAGCAGAGGGGCATGTATAGAGACACTTTGAAAAAAAGGGGACTGGAAAACTAGAGAATGTGAGACAGGAATACGCTGAGAGGAACACTCAACAGCACTATTGTTGATGGAATAATTCTGTGTGGTAATCATGTCCTTTCAGAGCAATGGAAGAGAGTCATTGGCAGCCCTGTTGGCCTACCCTTAGACCAAAGAACTTCCATCTCAATAATTCAGGAGTGAAATTCTTATAGCATTTAGGATAAATGTTAAAATTCTAGGGATAGGAGGGACATTAAGGGACATGTAGTCTATGCTGAAATACTAAACTATATTGAAAATATAAGTATTAAAATTTTTTTAAAAAGCCACTGGAAAGGGCTATTCCTTATCTTACTCTGGTATCATAAAATATCACAAATTTGCTTTTATAATATAGTTTCAACTCACATAACAGAAAACAAAAAAAGCTACTGGCTGCCAGACCAAATTATAATTCTACATTCATCAAACACTTAGTTCTCTTAGTTTTTCTGTCTTAACTCATTATCTATTTTTATCAATTAACAATAAATATGTGGTTTAATAGTACCTCATACCTCAAAAGAACCCTCTACCCTACCTCCTTCCACCCCTACATCCTATTCCACATGTAGTTGAACCTGATCTTAGCTGATAAACTCTTGTAAATATTTTCTCTCAGTTACTACTTTGTAAGTTCTTTCCCTGGCTGTTTATATTTAAAAAATCATGTAGAATCTGTTGATTTTTTTCCTTCATGGCATCTTATTTTTCTCCACCCCAAAATAGTAAAAAATACATTCTATGCAAAAATAGGGTTTAACTCTTTTCTTTCAGAAGATTGCCAGATATAATTTCTAACTTGTATAGGAGCAAGATAACTTCGCCCTGTCAGTCAGTTCCATGTAGTTCTTCCACATCACATCCTTGTACAGAATTCAACCTGCTAACTTCTCCACTTTGATTGCTTTTCCTTCCTTTTGCATCTCTGACCTTCCATCTGGGATTACTTTTATTTTGCCTGAAGAATACTCATCGGGGTCTTCTTAAATGTGGGTCTGCCAGTAAAGAATTCTCTTAGTTTTTGCTTGTCTGAAAATCATTTGATTTCATTCTCATTCTTGACGGATATTTTTATTGGGAATGGAATTCTGCGTTGACAGTGATTTTCTTTCCATTGAAGATAGATCCCATTGTCTCCGGACTTCCATTGTTACTGTTGATAAGTCAGTAATCATATTAACTGTTGTTCCTCTAAACGTAATCTTTTATTGTTGACTGTTTTTAAGATTTTCCTCTTTATCTTAAATTTTCTGTACTTATAATATGATGATTTCAGAGGTGGATTTCTTTCCTTTTTTTTTTTTTCTGCCTGAGGATGCTAGGGCTTCATGAATTTGTGGATTCATGGGAAAATCCTCAGCCATTATTTTTGAAATCCCATTGGCTCACTTCTTCTGGGATTCCAGTGTTAGAAAAGTATCCTGTTTCCCTTGCTCTCTTCTATTTATTCCTACTTTTGCCTTTCCGAACTTCATTCCAAACCTATCTTACAGTTCACAGATTCTCTCTTCAGGTATGTCCAGTCTACTCTCAAACTCATCCATTGGGTTATTTCAGTTATTGCATTTTTTAATTCTAGAATTTCCATTTGGTTCTTTTCAAATTTGTTCTGTCACTTTTTAGAATGTTTAGTTATTTCACAAAGTTTTTAATAACATTTTTTATTTTCTCGAGCATCATAAACATAGTTATTTTAAAGTCCATATCTGATCATTCCAAACTTGAGCCCCTTGGGAGCTGCTTTTATTATTTTTCTTCTCTCCTTGTGTGACTGGTCATTTATGATTGCATGATGAACATTATATTCAAACATTTGTTTTTAGAAATAGTTGAAGGCTTAGGATGACGATCTTTTCTGCTAGAGAAAGTTAGGGATGTTTTTGTCAGGTACCTGGAGGATTATAATTTGGGATCATTTTTTTTAAAGATTTCTTTACTTATTTTAGAGAGCTCGTGCAAGTGGGGAGAGGGGCAGAGCCCGCATGAGTGCAGAGCCCAATGCAGGGCTTGATCCAACAACCCTGAGATTATGACCTGAGCTGAAATCAAGAATTGGCCACTTAACCAACTGAGCCACCCAGGCGCCTCAATCTGGGATCATTTTAGTCCATTTTCAGGGCTTGGGATTTTTCTGGGCAGCCCAGATGGCTCAAAGCTGGATTGCAGTCCTTTCAAGACTGGTTTATTTCTGTATAGCACAAAATGTAGAGGTTTACCAGAGCACCCATCCCTGGTGGGCTCTGGACTTCAACTTTTGACCCCCTAAGCTACTAAAGTGATGCTCAGCTTCTCAGATGTTTCTTTGGCCTTGACAAACATCCTTTAGATAAAAGTGATCCCAAATGCGGAGACTGCCTCTTTAAATTTTCATCTTTCCCAGCAGCTTGAGTGACTCATATCTTTAGCCATCTGAGTCACATCAGGCTTTAACCTCAAACCCAATCCGTTCTAGTGCCCAGGATCTTCCACTTCCAGTGGGAGAACAATCAAGAACCTTCTTACTAAACTCCCAGAAAGGTAAATCCTGCCCCAAATTGTTCAGAGAAAACCAGTGAACTAAATCAGGATCTCTTAGACTCACCATTAATGATAAAATAAAATCAGGCACTTCTTAAAAATATAGCATGGAACATTTTCACCACGGGAGGCATCATGCTAAAGGTATTACATGAATTATTGGATAAAAGAATATTTAATCTTTGTAACAATTTGGCCGTCATCCCCATTTTAATGATAGGGAAACCGAGGCTTTACACTGGTGGATAACTCAGTTAGTCAGTGGCAGGGCTGGCTCCAAAGCCCGGTCTGACTCTGAGCCCATGCATCAAACCACAATGGCGTGGCGTCTTAGTGCAGGTTAGTGGTGTGATGGGACAGTGCTCTCGTGTACAAGGGTAGAAGGTGCCCGCGGATCCAAGGTGAGTGCAGTTTGACATCTCAAGAGCCAGTGAAGACGGATGCATTTCGGGAGGGATTTCCATGCACTGTGCAAGAGCAGTGTAACGGTAGACGTCACTCCAGTTGCTATCCTCCCCTCCTCCCTCATTCCTGGATATTAAAATTCCATTACTTGCTGGGCACTGAAAGTCTGGCATGCAGTCTGCTGGCTTCTAAGCGACAGCATGGCGTCCTTCCAGGAGAACCACCCTGGACCAGCCAAACACATGTCAGAAGCCTCGAGGCAGTTTCTAAAGCCCGTTGCTGCCTTGGAGTGTTTGGAAAACTGCTGATTGTTGTAGCAGCTCTCAGCTCCTCCAAGGCCACAGTGCTGAGTGAAAAGCTTGGTTGACGGTGGAACCTTATACACAATGTCATGGCCACTGGTGAAGAGGAAGATGGCTCCAAGCACAGGGCTTTCGCGGTGTGTCAACAGGCTTGGCAACATCGGACATTTGTCACAAGTCCCCTCGGCTCCTGTGAAGAATCATTCCCTGTCACACGGGGTGGTGGGGGCTGGTTCTTGGCTCCCCTCATCGTTGATGGGTCCGAAGTACTTCACTTTGCTCATCCCAGTGAAGGGCACAGGGTTGGTATTGAATAATTCGAACAACTGACTTATAAAGAATTGTAAGATTTTTTTAACCTTAAAATGTATTCTCCCTAAAGGGTATGTCAGTACCTGGGCACTTTCTGGTTCTGGTCCTAATCCCAGTGGGAATGAGAGCCTGGAAGCCAGGACTTGACTGGCTTAGGAACAGCGACAGAGCCTCCCACAGGTTGCTGGTGCATGACTTCGCTTTGCTTTCTATCCCGCGAGCCTCTGTCGGCGAATCTGCTGCGAGAGAGGCTTCATGCTAGGTCAGGCAAGATTTCTGCCTCCTGATTTCAGCTTATAAAACCTCTCAGTGGGAGGAGGGGCTGAGAAGAGCCACAGAAAATGTGATCAGCGTAGCCCTTTCTTTCCTGATTCCTTTCAGGTGTAAAGCCCTGGCACTAGCAAATACACGTCCTTGGGAACAGAAGGAGAATACGTGTGTGAAATACGTTATTCCTCGACCAAGGTTTACATGTTCTTCTCTTCCCTTTCCCTAATCTATGTAACTAGATCTACTTTCGCTTTCATATTAAGGAACTTGGTTGAGGGACTCTCTCTGGCAACCAAGCAGAGGCTAATGGATCGTTTACCAGATGCTTTTCATGCTACAACTTTCTATAGATTCGTTCCCATCATCTGTGCCATTCTGGGCTAATCCTAGATTCCCATGGAGCTTTTGGAAGTTTGTCTTCCTTTCTCCATTGAATTTAGTCATCAGTTTTGGAGGGTAGAGAACAAGCATGATGTTTCTTATCTGTAATTGCCAGATTAAAGTGAGGGGAAATGTGAACGTTGCTTGTGCTCATTCATTGGCTTACTTCATGCTCTAGGTCATCAGTTTCATCTTCATGTCCAAAATTCAGCTTCCAAGAGGCATTTGGGCATTTTATGCGCAATCCTATAGGCAAATAGCCTGTCTGTAAGCTCCATAGATTTGGGAAGCATCTTGTTTTTGGTCATTAGCGTGCATATTCCCAGTGCCCAGCACTGGGCCTGACACTTAGTAGGTAATGATTTTTGCTGAAATACATACCAGCACATAAACATTAAATGCGGCGCACACTTTTGAGTCAGAGTACGTACCATGGAATGGCCAGTATGTACCAAGCACTTGAAACATTTTACATACATTTTTTCATTGAATCTTTCAGTAATCCAGTGAAATAGACATTGTTATCCCCTTCTTATAAACGAGAAGGTGAGGGGCAGGGAGGTGACATCGCTATGCTAAATAGAGAACGCTGTAAGTAGGGAAGTTCAGCATCAAGCGCAGTCTCCCCCAGCTCTTCCCTATACCATTCTTCACTGTACCATTAGACATAGATCCTAACATCAGACCACCTCTCAAGAGGACAGGCTCTACCTGTCCTCAGGGCCAAGTGATGTGATGGGGGTGAGTGCACACAGATGTCAGTTGCCCTGAGAGGCTAAGAGGCTTCAACCAGCAGCTGGTGTCATGAATGGAGCTGTTCTGCTCTGATGCATAGAATTAACTATTAGAGATTTATTATTTAGCTTTAAGCACACTGTGGGCATGGACAGGGATGCAGACATCTTTCCTTTCACGATTTGGGTTGGACAGGCTGAGTGCCGGCCTGGAGACAGCGGGGGTGGGGAGAGAAGGACGACGTTGGTGACTATGAGGCCCGTGTGGTCATGACCTTCATTCCAGCTGTCTTCTTCAAGAACGTGTGGATCTGCCACAGTTTGAAAGGAAAGATGTTGGAAAAACATTAGGTTGTCAAGAAAGTAGCTTTCATGTGATGGGGATCAAAGGAAGGGCAGCCTGAGCGTCAGTGAGCGGCCAGGAAGACTGCCAGACAAGGCCAGCGAGCCCAGAGGGCATCAGGCGAGTAGTGACCTGGTTAGAGGAGACAGCTACCTGAACAAGTAAAGGAGCTCAGGAAAGGAGGATTCAGGAAGGCCAAATGAGATCGTGTCTCGGAAATTTGGAGGGTCTCAGAGATAGGCACTATATGGCTCTCGAACGAATAAAAATGGATGGTGGAAGGTTTGGGTTCTCCTGCTTACCCTTTCAGGTTATAGGCCTTGTTGTAAACATCTGAAAGCATGGCTTCAGCTAATAATAAGAATGTCTAGCTTCCCCCGTCCGGTTTTCTAGAACAAGGGTCATCAAACTTTTTCAGTGGCGACAGATAGTGAATATCTTCAGCTTTGCAGACTACATGGTCTCTGTCCTGCTCAGGTGCGCTGCCTAGCACAGAGACAGACACAGGCCAGCCACAGGCCATCTGCACAGAAGAAACAATGGGCAGCAGGCTGGATTTGGCCCGCAGGCCATCGTTTGCTGACCCCTGGTCCGCAGGGATGTCTAATGGGCAGGGCTAGAGATAATTCCAGTTGGTACTATTTATTCTCGTCTACTGAGCTGCTCTTGTCCAAACATGGCCACCAGCAGATGCGTGGGTCAGAAATACATTGCAAAACAGAGATCTGGGGCTTTGGGCAGGGGACAGAAGGCAGTGGGGAAAATGTGTTTTTGACTCTGACTCAGAATATGAGGAAATAATTGATGGACAGAGGGCACGGTATTCCTTCCCCTAGGTCACAACTGAAAACTTGGATTTTTTATTTCAGAAAGATTCGCCCCTCCACAAAGATGATATTATTTTAAATAGGTTGGAGGTACCCATTTAAAAAACTTTTTGTTGAGGCAGTTAAGATTTACCCAAACGAGGCCACGTTTAAAAAGTTCTGAGGCTCTCTGAATGAAGGCGCTGTGTGGCTCCCATACAAAGAAAAAGTGAACAAGCTAGAGTTCTGAGTTGTCCCCCACGATCCGTTCAGGGGGTAGTCCTCCTAGTCAGCATGTGATGGCATGGTCCTGGTGTCACCAAAAAGCCTAGCTTCTCCTTTCTGGCGTCCCAGTTTTGTACTCAAGTCTCTCAGATCAGCAGACTTTGTAAAGGGCTGGGGAGGGCCCAAAAGGAAACTTGCTACAAGTAACAAGGAGATAAATTGCACAAGATAACACATGTGGGAGTCGTAACAGGGATTGCCCACCCACGCCTGGTGGAATGCCTCAGCACTGCCCCTGCCCCATAGTGCGGCAGCCTCCTTCCCTCCTGCAGGACGCCCGACTCGGCCTCCCGATCCCATCTTGGCTTTGGCTGCACACTCCAGATTCTCAAGGAATGAGACAAATATTGATTATATGCCATGGGAGAGGTATTGGCAGAGGGGATACAAAGATAAATACGACAGAACATTTTCTCTTGAGGCACCCGGGGAGAAGCGAAGTCATGTGACGGTTGTATGCAGAGCACTCCCTGTGGTAGAGATGTGTGTATGGTCTGGTCATGGCACAGAGCGGGCGCCCATCAGTCCTTTGTAGGAGTGGAGAAGGGGATTGTGGACTTTTCAGAGCAGGGGTAGTGGAGCCTTAAAGGTCTTTTAGAAGTTAGTCAAGTTGGTGGGGTGGGAACGGACAGAGGAGCCAAACAGAGGGGGATGGATAGCATGTGCAAAGCATGGAAGCAAGAGAAAACATGTGTACCGGAGAAGCCTACTTAAGTCACTCTAATTAAGGACCTCAGAATAAAGAAAATGAAAACAGAGGGAGAGGCAAACCATTAAGAGACTCCTAGCTGTAGGAAACAAACTGAGGGTTGCTGTAGGTGGGGTGATGGTCATGAAGGAGGGCACGTGATGGAATGAGCACTGGGTGTTCTATGCAACTGATGAATCACTGACCTCTAACTCTGAAACTAATGATATACTATATGTTGATTAAATTGAATTTAAATTAAAAAAAAAATTTTAAAAGGACCTTAGACTTTTGCTGGAGAAAAGAAATATGCAACAATCACATGTTCATCAAACCAACATGTCACATAGACAGTGGAAAGAATTTTAGGGACAATAAAGAGTTTGAAGTAGTCAACAAAAGATTAATGACAGAGGTGACATAGAAACTAGTCCTTAAAGATGCAACACAGTTTTCTTTTTTTTTTTTTTTAAGATTTTATTTATTTATTTGAGAGAGAGAGAGAGTGCATGAGTGGGGGGGAGGGGTAGGGGTAGAGGGAGAGGGAGCAGGAGACTCCCTGCTGAGCAGGGACTTGATCCCAGGACCCCAGGATCATGACCTGAGCCAAAGGCAGACGCTTAACCAACTGAGCCATCCGGGCGCCCCTAGGGCACAGTTTTCTTGACAGGAAAGGAGGGAGTGAATTCTTGGCTGAGGAAAAACATGAAAAAAGTCATGAAGCAAGAGTGAATATGCCATTGTGGAAAGTGGGGCTTAGAGCCTGAGACCCTTGCATAAAGCTGGTTCCTTTGAAGGACAGCCCTGTTGGTGGAACAGTGGGCAGAGGAAACCTCCTCTAGCTCTCCAGAATGAGTCCCCTTCTGCAAATAAGGATAAGTGTTACCAAACTCAGAAGAAAAAGTAACCAAGCCCCAAGAATGAAATTCACCTGGTTTTAGAATCTCTTCCCTCCTGCAACCAGAATCTCACTTTCCAGTCTCACAGTGTTAAGAGTATGGGAAGATGGAAGAGACACAGGGATGTCATCGCTCTCCCTGCCTGGTGGGAGATGACTCCCCTTCCTGTAAATAATTTCTTGTGGATACCATGTAGGTGTGCTGATACGCCGTGTTTACTTGCTAACTGTTCCACTGTTTGATATCTAGCATGGCTTTTTCTCAGCCTCCCCAATCTTTCTGTTATGTTCTCAGTGTTTGTCAAGGCACATCCCCGGAGATTTATAGCGAGGGCATAAGGTGGACCCATGCCAAGGAAATGGGAATCATGAGAACTCACATGTAGGAGAAAGTTGAATGAGTCAAAGGGCAGTCAAAGAGTCAGACGCCAAAAAAAAAATCTGTAGAATGAAACAGGCAGGGCTCCAGAATCCAAACATGCCGTTGGGCAATATAAACTTAACAATTTAGACCAGGCACGGGGGGACTGAGGATTCAGTCATGTCGATCAGTAGGTGTGTCAGAACATGGATGAAGGACACCAGTTACAAAGGAGACGTGTAAAAGTAGGTGAAAATCTCTTGGTCAGCATCCTCTTATTTACTTCCTGTCAGAGCAGGAAGCCACACCTGCGGATGGCCACGGGGAGTCTACAGATAGAGGTGGTAGGGCTGCATCCTTGGCCAGGGTGAGAAATGTGGGATCAACACTGAGAGCAAATCCTGAGGAGTATTAACCTGACCTATGAAGAGAAGTGAAAAAATAATCTGTTTTGAGTCTTGAGTTATTTACACATAAAGCATGAAAAATGGATGTGCTTAATCTCTAAAAAATCAAAGATGTTAATGTTATTGGCAGAGAGCCTTTTAGAAAAATGTACAACGACATTATTAGGCAAATGTTTCATACATTTGTCAAAAAGAAGTCCAAACATTAGGTAATGAATCTTAACATTAGCCAGAGCATTAACATGAGAGATCATTTGCTTCTCAAGTTAGATTAAGGTTATTCAAACACAAAGACTCGTGAAATGTGGTTATGTTTATATTGCAAAGGATATTCTAATATCTAAACCTATTCAGACCTTTTTTTTTTTTATTTTGATTAAGGCTAAATTTAGCCAGAATTTAGTGTTTAACAAACATTTTCTTTTAGATCCAGTCCTGAAGTAATACCTATATTTAGGCTAAGAAGGTGTTTTTCTCTATGAAATAACCACCACTTTATATTTTTATACAGATCAGGCAAAAGCGTAAGTAATTAGGTATCAGAACAGAGCTGCTGTATATAACCTCTCACACTACTGCACTGAAAGAGGATTTGAAATTAGAATCCAAACAGTAAAGAAAATTACAGCGTAAAATCATACACTTTTAAATACAGGAATCGTACAATTTTGCTTAATTTAATATTCCCTTCTTACTAGTATGAGCATTAAAATGTAGAGACCAAAGAAATAATGTTTTCTACGTTTACTCCTGGGTGAAATTTCAAGTTACTATTTAGCATCTACTAAACTTTGAAAGCATTAGAAGATGTGATGACTTCTATTCCAAATTTTCCATTTATATAAAGCCAACTTCTAGTTTCTACTCTTTTTGTAAAGAACATATTGGCCACTAGAAAAAGAGTTTTAGCTTCTTCCAACAAGATTCCTCAAATCTGACCAAGACACTTTTTTTCAATACTTTGTTTCTTATATTATAGTTTGGAATTTTTATTTTTAATGTAAATTATATAATGAGGTTGGTTTTAGGGAATATTTGTGGCAGAGAGGTGACAAGAGGCATTGTGTGATCACTGATTTCCTTTGTGAGTTGACAGAACCTCCTGAGGGGTCCTTATATTGTAATCAGTGGAGTAACATTATTTTTCAATGTTTTGGTTTCTTCTCTGAAACCAGTCTGTGGCTAGGTTTTTTTTTGGTGGTTGTTGTTGTTTTAAGTGTAACAATGATATAGACTTGAATATGTTATGGAGAAACAGTCTTTCTTACTCAATTTGCCTTGCTCCTAAAGTTGGGATTAAAAACAAAAAAATCTGATAATTTCATGGGTCAGTCACAGTAAGATTTCAGAAAACTTTCCTTCGAATCATTGAAAGACTTGTAGTGTATAAATATAATGTTTTCTTGCCTCTTATGGATTTTTGGTGATCTTGAAATACCATGGCCTTAAAATAGTCCCCCTGCAGCATAACTGATACCATGGACTGCAACTTCTGCTGGCACCTCATGGTTACTGTGATCTTGACCATGATCCTGACTCCAGGGAGACTTGGGACAGCACCATGAGTGGAAGCCTGTGGAGTGTGCAGACAGATGCTGGGATGGCCGATGCATCGAGTCTCCTGCTGCAGGCTTACGCACCTTAAGGTTGCTGGGAGGATCTGATGTTGCCAACTTTCATGGAGTCACAGGCTCTTTTTTTTTTTTTTAAGAGGGGGGCAGGAGGAGAGGGATAGAATCCCAAACAGAATCCCTGCTGATCATGGAGGCTGTCTCGGGGCTTGATCCCATGGCCCTGAGATTATGACCTGAGCTGAAACCAAGAGTCGGATGCTTAACCCACTGAGCCACACAGGCGCCCCTGAGTCAGACTTTTTTAATTGTGTCTGTCCCTTTGCATAGAAGGATTACAAGGACATACTGCCACCCAGGTAGTGAGGGCTTCCCCCTGCGGGCTAACAGGAGGACTGTATAAATATGCTTCCCCCTTCTCCCCATTACCCGTACCCACCTAGGGAAGGGAGAAGGCTGACCCATAGCCAGACGTAGTCCATTTCCTGGTGTTCTCTCTCCGAAATTTAGGGCTGTTTTCATGGTGTGTATCTGTTGATCACAATTCTCGTTTGTGGCCCAAGGAGACGTGAGAAGGACTTAGGTTTCTTTGTGGGATTTTTTAAAGCTGTTTATCATAGGCGCCTTTTCTCTTGGGTTCATTCAAAGGACCATGTGGAAAAATGAAAGGGAAAATGTGCACTTCTTGGTAAACATTTTAAAATGAGGCAAGTGATAGTAGTGCTTAGGAGAACAGCACGACCATTCTGCTGAGAACATAGAATGGCTAATATCTACTACCCTTGAACTTGGATTTCATCTATGATGTCATGGCTCCCCTTGTAAGATGCCCAAGAACCCAGACTTTGTGGCACAAAAGGCCTTTTGTGTCGGAGTTATTTCCTGTCGAGTGTGATTTGGTGCAGACACAGAAATATTTGAGAAAAGCTGCGTCATTGGGAACCCTGATGGAAGTGGTCCCAAGGGTGGGCAGGCAGCTGGGTTTGTCACGGGCTCCGCTGACATTTCACTCGGAGGGTCTTATTGTCCAGTGCCTCCCTGCTTGTGAAATGTTGAATGGTCATTCACGACCAGTGGAATGCTCACCCGCTTGTGGGGCTGTGCCAAGAGCCTGCAGCTGCGAGGGTTCCGTTTTGTAGGGAAGGGGGAGAGGAAGTGTCCATCCCTTGCCCTAGTTTACTGCAGGGACCCCAAGTGCACAAGCCAGAGCTGCCTCCTGGACACTCCCCTCCCTGGTCGTGGCGCTGCCAAGGGGCGGCATGCATTAATCCCAGGGACCCGGCTCTGCCCTTTCAACACGTCTCGTTCCTGAAGCTCCACAACAGGGGACCGTAGCCAACCACACTGAATGAATGGAGATTCTGAAACAGAGAGTTTATTTGTAGTTACTTATATCTACCTTGTTCCTGAAGGTACTTCAATTTAAGGACAGAGATGAAAAGACTAACTTAAGAATAACCCCAAGGCAGAGCTGAAATTAACTTCTAAGGCATTGTTTTCAAAGGAAATGCTTCCTCCTTCTCACCTAAGGAAAGTACACATGAAATTGTTGTAAGCAGAGAACGGTTCCCATTCTTCCTGTTCTTGATAGCTAAGGACTAAAAGGCATCTTTAATAATCTGGCAGGCCAAGGTGCTTCCTCATGACCTGGATAGTAAGAAATATGTCCTTTTATGTTATTAATTGTATTTGTGTACCTTCCATCTTTCTTCAGGCCAGACACCATCTGGAATGTTCTGGTCTGTACGCGGACCGGTGTCTGCCCTGTCTGATCAGCAGGGAGCGTGTGGGAGCCCATGTCTGTGGAGGGGCGCCTCCAGGAACTGCTCCCCCCAGCAGAGGAGATGCATGGCTCTGGGGCTGGCCGATCTCTAAGAATTCTCTCCTCCTCCTCAGCCACGTCCCCCTGTGCTCCTTACTTTTCTCTCCCTCTGCACAGGGGATGGTCTTCCTGCCTCTTCCCGATCGCCCTCTCTCCCCAAGACTCACTGATTCCTCCCCAACAGGCTGACCACCTGGTAGTTGCATACGGTACCCCAAACCTCTCTTCCCAAGAAAGCCCCGTCCTCGTCCCCGACAATAAACATAAACGGTGGTGACACGCTGGAAGTACTCTGATGATCGCAAAGACTGAGGGTAGCTTGTCAATGCCAGACATCCAGCCGCCCTCACTAATCACACACAACCACCAATTGTATTCATCTCCACAGAAACTCTGTACAAAGTACATAATCATACATTGTATGTGCCTATTTTAAAAGGTCTCCAAGGAGGACATTTGCACAGTCTCCGGTGGTCACCTAGTAACAATTTCAGGGCATCCTCACTCCAGGTGGTGTGTCTTGGGGTTTACCTGTCTCTAGCGGGCAGGCTTCTTCCTAGTGTGCAAGGGCGGTAAGTGGGGCTTTGGGGGCGGGGAAGAAGGCCAAGGAACATGGCTTGCTGGGACATCCAGGGTCTTTCCCTTTAGGTCACATTCATTGGAAGAGGGCCCTGGGGGAGAGGTGGTAACTATCGTTGTCCATCCGCATGCACTGGAAGAGTCGACTGGTCTTCTCCATTGTCATCCTCCAGGCCCTTAAGGGTTTAGACCAGCCCCTCTCCTGTGACACCTCTTTGCCTCCAGGGTAGTTCAGGCCTTCAGACTGCACATTCTCTGCCTTTCCGGGCTTCCTCTGATCTTTCTGGAATGTGCTTACCCTGTTCTCTGGATTGTACTCTTGGGAAGTCTGGCGAGGTTGGTGTTCATCTTCAGCATGTAAACACGGTTCGCAGAAACATCAGCTGAAGTCCACTCGCATTTACTCTCCTATCTGGACCTTCTGCTTGCCTTGTAAGCCTTCCAAGAATGCGGAGCGCCCAGGGCTGTCAGCCCATCTAAGGGGAGAGCAGGAGCCCACAGAGCAATCAAGGATGGTGCTGGCTGCAGGCAGTGGTAGCCGCTTCTCCCCAGGCCCCTGGGGTGGGGGGGGGAGGAGGGGAGGCCATCCAGAAGGTCCCGATGCAACTGGAAACGGAGCCATGTGAGCCCACTGGCCTGCCTGCCTTCGGTGCATGTGAGGATACACGGCAGCTGTGGCCTTACAAGGTCCTAAGAAACCTGTAGTTGCCGAGTGAAGGGGAGGAGGGTGGAGAGGCTAGAACTCTTCCTAAAGCAGAGCATCCATCACAATGGGAGGAAAACAGCCGCCGAGAAGCCAGGCAGGCCCCTCTCGAGGTCATTGGCGCACGTTATAAGGATCCCTAAGGATGTCAGCAGCTGAACAAAGCCCCGCCTCCCGACAAGCTGCCCCTTGTCCAAGCCCGAAGCCAGCCGGTGGTGCCTGGCCAGCTCCAAGCTCCCGCGGAGAGCAGCGCGAGCATTTCCCAGTGCCTGCCTTGGGCCTGGGCTCCCAGTGGGGCCGTCTCAGGGATGGCTGTCAGCTGTGGTCCTGTCGCCTCACAGCTGCAGGCCTTCGGGCCTCCCAGAGGTCTAGGCTGCGGGGCCAGGATGAGGCTGGGCCCGGCCGATGCTCACACCGGGCTTGTGTGGGCTCCGAGTGGAAGGAAGGGTGAGGAGTCGGAGTCCTGCCAGCTTCCTGGCTGACACCGGGTCAACGCTTAGGGCACTCCCCCCACATCTGTTTAATGTAGTTATCTGATGGATTTTTACTCCAACATGGTCTAGCAGTCAGTTCTGTTTCCTACGTATCGTCCTTCTCAGGATTATCTTTCCGAGGTTCTCAAGGGTGGGGGCTGGTGTCTCTGACTTCCTTTGTATTCGGGAAGTATTTGGCATTCCACACACCTCTTCTCTCTCTCCCTCTCCTTCCCTCCCTCCCTCTCTCTCTCTCTCTCTCTCTCATTTACTCATTCAACTCACTTGTCTTCGCTGCCTTCCACAATGCCCTTCCTAGTCTTCCAAGCTATGCAGTTCCTTTTACCCTCCTATTCCTGCTTCCCTGTGAAGTCTTCTCATAACGCTGCAGCAGCCCCCGCCCCGTGTTCTCATTCTCTTTTAAATTCTTGGGGTGTTTATTATTTATACCTCTAGTCTTAAAATTCGTAAAATGTGTATGCATTCATTCGTTCACTGAACTGTCTACGCCCCCCGTGTGCCGGGCACTCTCCTGTGCACAGGGCGATAGGAAGATGACTGGAAGCTGCTGGCCAAGAACTTGCAGTACGGTCAGGGACAAAGATAAAAGGCAAATAATCACGACTGGGTCATTATGCACTTTATAACACGAGTATTTTGAGGGCAGTGCTAGCCTAGAGGAGAGAGGATCAGCTCTCTTTGGAGGAGTTAGGAAAGGTTTCAGATGGAGGCCATAGCACATCAGCTGGGTTTTGAAGAGTGAGTAGGAGCTTGTCAGGTGACAAATGGGCGTCAGGCAGAGGAAAAGAACCTTCCATCACCGCTGTGACGGTACGGAGGCCTGAGAGAGCAAGACTTGCAGCAGCCTGTGACACTTCAGATGTTAAAGCCCCCATTTGTGATTGTAACATGTTCACGCCAGTGTTTTTCCAGCTAGGTGACAGAGCTCCTTGGACATTTATCTAAGTCCCTTTACATCTCAGGCACTTAATATTAACCCCAGCATTGCTCCCCGCGTGCAGTTTCCAAGCCAGGAGACGTGAGGATGAAGGTGATCAGCTGTGACCCGTTTTGCTTCTGTGTCGGTTTAGACCAAGGATGCCCTGTTCAGGATTCTCCACGACCTCCGACCCCAGGATCATTTCAATATCATTGGATTTTCCAACCGCATCAAAGTGTGGAAGGACCATTTGGTATCAGTGACTCCGGACAATGTGAGAGACGGCAAAGTCTATATTCACCACATGTCTCCCACTGGAGGTAAATACGAGACCTTGTTTTCTTGTTGCCTTTGACGTGATAATAAGCGAGTAGCTAATTTTCTGCCAGGAGACGAGGATTTGAAAGTTGAAGCCGATCACAGGAAAGGAGATAAAGGTGAGAGCTTTCCCAGAAGCTTATGTTTCTCTGAACACCAAGTCTGGAAATTCTCGTCTTCCAGGCCCCGAACTGATGGTCAAGTAAGTTAGGGGGGAAAATACTTGATAGGTTTTGGAGCCTTTCGTGGTTTATCTCATGGATCCGAACAATGAAGCTGTTTTTGGAAATTGCTCTTGGGTGAGGAATCAAAGCCAGAGATGGTTCGGTGTTTTGTGTGTTTGAATGTTTGCACCTTGGGGGGCAGCAGGTGGGATGGCGCTGCTGAACCATAAGCCTCTCGGCAGGGCTGCGCCAGCAAATAGAGCATGCATCCCCGGTGGCCAGGGAGATGCTGTGCTTGGAGAAGTGTGATGGGCTCTGAGTCTTTGCACACTTGGCTTGGGTATGGTCCCCCGGGGAGAGAGCGGAGGATGGAAAAGGTCCCCCAGGGCTCTAGGGAGAGGAGAGAATCAGAACAGAATGTTACCTAGCCGTGCTGGAGGCAGGTTCCTTCAGCGCAGGACATGGGGCTTACTCTCACTACTCTGTTTCCAGTACAGTGGACCCATGACAGGTGCGCTGTGTGGGAGCGTGTATGGAAGCTCATCTAGACTCCCTCTGCCCCTTCTACAAGGGCCTTTACAGAGATGCCGTCTTCTGGGGCTATTGTCTTGGTTAATTCTAATTTGGTTATTGGGGAACATATAAAACATCCAGTTCAGTTTTCTGCTGGCATTTTTCGTCTTCCGTCCATGTATTATTTTCTTTCCAAGATGAAGCTGTGATTTCCCATATGAACTTCATTTAGAACTTGATCTTGCTTGGATGGAACTCTGACATGGGATTTCCTACCGGTCTCCACAACAGTGTGGTCTAGGGACTGATTTACTGGTTAATGAGAGAGAGAAAAGATTGGATATAATAATATGGGAGAAAGTTGACAAGATCGTCAAGTCCTCGAGGGAGGAAACTCTTCTTCATCTTTGTATGACCCCTGGTTCTCAGCACAGGTCCTGACGTGTATAGCTCGTGCTCAATGAGTATTTGTTCAATTAAACGTTATTTCAGTGGCATTACTCATTACTAGAACAGTGTGTGTGTGTGTGTGTGTGTGTGTGTGTGTGTGTGTGTGTGTGTGTTGGCAGAGGGTGTGGGGATAGAGCTTTAGGAAACAGCTGATGTGTATTATGTTCTTTTGGAATCTACACCTTAGAAACCTAATTAGTTTCCTTTACTTTTCTCTCAGCATTTCATCACCCCAAGCTCTGCAGTGAACAGAAGGTCAGTCTGTTCCTCTCAGAGAAGGGGAATGGTAGGGTTGGAGCATAGGTTCTGAAGCCAGACTGTCTGGATCTGAAGCCAGCCCCACCATCTACGAGCCATTGACTGTGTCCATACCCGAGTTTACTCATCTCACATGTGGACGATAACGTTGTTGTGATGAGGATGAAATCAGTTAAAATATCTGAAGTGCTTAGAACAGTGGCTGCCACATGGGAAGTCCTCTTTCAGAGTCAGACATAGCCATTTTCACCCATGTAGTCCCTCTTGCTGGTGCACTTGGGTCCTCTCTTGACCCGGCGGTCTCTCGGCAGGATGGCTGGGGCAGCTCTGTGGGGGTCTCCCTGTGGAGCGTGCCCCCCCCTGTTCTTAAGAGCATGGGACATGCCCTGGCCTCGCACAGGCTTGATTCCACGCCCTGCTGTGCCTTGGTGCCTGGTACTAGGAAAGCTAAGTCTGTCCCTTCGCCTGGGCTCCCCTTGGCCTTAAAGTAGAATAAGAATTTTGGCACCATTGCCAACTTCTCGATTAAAGGGAAAATAAACATCTCTCTTTTTGTCCAGGCTCATACATCCAGAGGTCAGCTGAAACTAGGCTGGGCATTCAGAAAGGCAAATTAATGAGCCCAAAGAAATGGTAAATACTGTTTCAGCTGTAACTTTCCCTTACATTCAGACTCTGTGTGCATCTCCGAATTATCAGTGTGTTTGCACAGACTAGACATGTATTTTTTTTTTTTTAGCCAGAAATTCTGGAGAATGTGAAACAATGGGGAGAAATCACCTGGTTCGCTCAAACATGGTACATTTTGCGGGTAGATAAAAATCACTCCAGACTGGGTGATGGATTGTGGTGATGGGTATACAGCTTTTATAAAGTAATTACTAAAAGTAATTAAGTGTGTACCTAAAGTGAGTGCCCTTACTTTCCCCCTGGGACTTGCCCTCCCTCCAGATTCCTCTACCTAACCCCCTCCTGCCCTTTGCAAAGCTAGTCCCAGGAAAGGAGTAGGAGCAATTGATGCTAAGGTACTGAAGATTTCTAAGCCAGGGTGCCGTCAGATGCATTCAGGAGAAAGGCCATACAGTGGGATAATTCCGGGCCTTTCCCATTCATTTAGCAAACCCTTACCAAGTGTCTAGATAGGCTGGCATCACCCTGTAGGTCCAGGTGACTTCTTTCCCCATGCACGTCCTCCTGCTACCGCTTGAACGGTGGTGGGTAAAGCATCACCCTGACCGTGCGCCCAGGTGAAGGAGGCGGGCACACAGGCTTAAGCTGGGGTGCGTTTTGGTGTTCCCCAGGCACAGACATCAACGGGGCCCTGCAGAGGGGCATCAAGCTGCTCAACGACTATGTGGCCCACAACGACATCGAAGACCACAGCGTGTCCCTCATCATCTTCCTGACCGATGGGAAGCCCACCGTTGGGGAGACCCACACCCTCAAGATTCTCAACAACACCAAGGAGGCTGCCCGAGGCCAAATCTGCATCTTCACCATCGGCATCGGGAATGACGTGGACTTCATGTTGCTGGAGAAACTGTCACTGGAGAACTGTGGCCTCACACGGCGAGTTCTTGAGGAGGATGACGCGGGCTCGCAGCTCATCGGGTCCGTACATCTGTCCTCTCGAGACAGGGAGACTGGGGCTCTCAGAAGGGGGTGGAGGGTGGTGAGGTCATAACTCAGTACACTGGGAGACGTCCTAAGGGGTGTTTAACCCAGGTCGATCTGGGTTCAGATGCTGGGCCCTGCTTTGTGACTTTAGGCAAAACTGAAGCCAGCGTTACTCACTTTCCTCATCTGTAAAATGAGGATTATGGTTGGTCGACAACTGAATGACAAAACCAGTGTCAAGTATTGTCAGGATGGCTTTTGCATGTTAGGTGTTCAGTTAGCTTGTCATCTTCTCGACACTTCTAGCATAGTTGCTGGTACACTGTCTAGTGTGTTTGCGTTAATTCAGCTGAGGCGTACGTAGGAGACATAGTGCTGTCTCCATTTTGTGTCCTGGTTAAAACCGGCCGCTGATTCTCTTACTGTTTTGAGGTGGAGAAGAAACTAGCTCTTAGGTTTTCTAACTCCGTTTGGAGCCTTCCCACAGCTGTCATGTTGCCAAACACAGAGTATGACTTCGCTGTTGATTCGAGGAAGTGCTGACTCTCCGTTTGACATGATGTGCTTGGTTCTTCTTTACAGCATGTATAGTAGATACTTCAAAGGAAAAGTGAGGTTTGGGTAGATTCGCAGCTGTTTAATAGCCATATTCAAGGAATATGCATTCTAATTGGAGGTCTCTAAGGTGGGCAGTAAAGGTGGCCTCCTTGGTATGAGGATAGCCACCGTTCTCCCAGCCCCCAGGATTTTGGTCAAAGATTTAAATAAAAAGACAGATTTGCTTCCCACATTTTCAAAATTATTCAAAACTATATTCAAAGAGGCAGAATCTAGTGCACTGTATATTAAGATTTAATAACGCTCTCAAAAACAAAAGCAATGATATTGAAACAAACCAACCACTGTCATATTACCAAAACTATCATCCATACCCAACATTTATCGAGAACTTATGATGCGCCAGGCTTTCCTGCATCTGTTGTCTCTGGCGAGCTTCACAGAAAGCCTAGGAGCAGGTGTAGCAGGATCCAAGCAAAGCTGCCATGCAGATGACCCTCTCCTGTAATGTCTGGACACACTAGATTCTGCTCCATGAAGTCGCTCAGAGACTCCCGTTCCTTCCCTTTGGTTGCTCTGCACCCCTCAGGTGTCGTCTTTAGCTGCAAGGTTGAAATTAGGTCACTATCGCATCTATATTCTGGCCCCAAAAAGGGGGAAAGAAAAGAAAACCAGAGTAAGAAGCCATTTTATTTCAAGCAAGCATTGCAGAGGTTGTACTTATCATTTCTACTCATACTCTGTTGGTGAGAACATGGCCATGTTTGGCCAGAGCAGAGGCTAAGAAATGTGGTTGATACCTGGATGGGTAGAACTCAGTTAGGAAAGAAGGGGAGACTGAGCTTGAGGGGACAGCTGGTAATCTACCAGAGCAGTTACTTCAACATTCCAACTTTATAGAGAAGAAACGGAAGTTCAGAGAGGCTACATCACATGTCCCAAGACACACAGCCAGGAAGTGGCTGAGCTGGCTTCCGCAGCCGTGCTGTCTAGCTCTTTGGAAGGGGGATTTTGATTGTCCCCTTATTCAGCAAAAAGCAACCTGTAACAACCAGGAGAAAAGCAAAAGCAAGGAAATGAGGCATTACCCACAAGCTTAATATCAGAGTCAAGATGAGATTTCTCAAGGATAATGGGCTACTTAAAGTGCACCTAGAATATGTGTTTCGTTCTCAGAACGTTTTAAGAGGCTCTTTGAGAAACGGAGGTGTGTACAAAGGAAAGTCACCGAGAGGCCAGTCAGCTCGGGATGCTTGAATTAGTATCATCGACTCTCCGTCTCTGTGCTTCCACTGCAGGTTCTACGATGAGATCAGGACCCCGCTGCTCTCGGACATCCGCGTGGATTATCCGCCGGCCTCGGTGGAGCACGCCACCAGGACCGTGTTCCCCAACTACTTCAACGGCTCGGAGATCGTCACCGCGGGGAAGCTGGCCGACAGCCAGGCGGGGCGGCTGCACGTGGAGGTCACGGCCAGCAACAGCCAGAGGTTCGTCCTCCTGAAGACCGACGTGGCCCTGGAGCCCCACCAGGCGGGCAGGGGCGGGGGCGCCGAGGGCCGCAACCACGTGGAGCGGCTCTGGAGCTACCTGACCCTGAAGGAGCTGCTGAGCTCCTGGCGCCACAGCGGCGACGAGCGGGAGAAGCAGCGCCTGGGGCAGAGCGCGCGGACTCTGGCCGTGGCCCGCGGCTTCCTCACGCCGCTCACCGCGCTGCACCTGAGCCGGCGGGCGCTGCAGCCGCACCAGCTGGAGGACGCGCGCGGCGCGGCGGCCGCCCTGGGCCCCGAGCCGGTGGTGCAGCGCCTGCGCGGCGCCGGCGGGCGGCCAGGTGAGCAGGCGGGGCCCGCCCCGCGGCAGCGGCCCGCTGTCCCGCGCGCCTTACCGCGCCACGTGCGTCGCGCCGGCCTCAGAGGGGGTGTTGCACGGTCGGCGGCGGGTGCTTGCAAAGGGGACATCTCTGTAGAGAAATTAGGAAACGAGGCATTTGTCCCAGAGATGTTGTCCGGTAAAGTCAGTCTACCGGCAAAGCGTCGGCGTCGGGCGCCTGCCCCGTGCGCCGCGGTGTCGGAGGCACCAGGATGAGCAGAGACCAGTGTTTTTGTGTCCCCTCTGCCTCTGTGAGTCCCTCGGAGCTATGCCGCTTACCTGCGGGGGCGCAGCGTCCCAAAGCCTGGGCATCTAGCGATGAGACCCCGCCCCCAAGGGGGGACCCTAGCTCCTGCCCACACACACCTGCTTTGGGCAACGAGAACACCTTCCTCTGGGGTGCTTGATTTGCATTGTCCTGACGAGGTATGTGAAGGACCAAGTTGTGGATTCTCGAGAGAAGTCATCCTTTACATGCTTCTCACTCAGAGTCTAAACAGAAACGGTCACGTCCGGTCTCCTGTCATTTTGTTGGGGGAAATCAGTAGCGACAAGCAGAGGAAAGGTAGTTCTGCTGAAGCAGGGCATGATAATCTCAGCAATCAGGGCTTGTGGGAAACAGCATGTTTTTTACGTTTTAACATTTTTATTGAATTGCTGCCAAGTTCACATCTCCTAAAGAGAGGGAACGGACAGGAACCCAGGGCGTACAAATGCTGTCTCGTGTATTCCTCACACTCTAAACTCTGAGAAGCACCTGGGTGTGGTAGAGCGGAAGGGTAGGACCCAGGCACAGCTGGGTCCTGTTTCCGCTGTGTGGCTCGTGGCAGGTGTCTGAACCCCTCTGGGCTTCTGTTCCCTGGTCTATAAAACGTAGATACTAATGATTTCTCTGAAGGGCTGTTACAAGGATTAGATGTGTTAAAATCTTTGGTACAAAGCCAGTGTTCTGCAAATGTTAGATCCCTCTGCCTTGAGGGGTGTAGCACCAGACATTTATTAAAAGGTTCAGATTATAACTATATATATAATCTTATATATAAGATTATAACTGTCTTTTTTTTTTTTTACATTTTTGTAGTTTTTAAATTGTAAAAAATAACATAAAATTTACCATCAATCACTTTTAAGTGTACAGCTCAGTAGTATGAAGTATATTCACAGGTCTCCAGAACTTTTTTCATCTTGCGTACCTGAAACTCCATACCCATTAAACAACTCTACCCTCCCCAACTCCATAACTATACATTACATATGATAGAATGTTTTCCTTTCTTGTACACGCAGAAGTCTTAGACAGGAAGAATATGCTCTAATTTATAAAAGAATAAAATAAGTCTTCACGTGATATTTGTGTGCTGTGAGGCCAAGCTCCTTCTTTACAACAGGTGATGTTTTTAAATGACCACAACTGCATTTGAAAGCTTTATGTTTACTCACCCCAAACCTCTTGTTGGTGCCTCTCACCTCATCCTCCTTAATGTATAACAATGGGGGTTCTCTTCTTTCTAGGACCTGCTCTGAAGAAACCATACAGCCCAAGAATTAAAGTCTCCAAAACCTCAGGTAAAGAAAAGAACATGGTTCTGTGTCACTTGAAGGGTGAGATGTTTCCAGGCGGAGGGCCCGGAGTTCCCTGACGCCCGCGAAAATACCAGCTCCTAGAACTTGGCATGAGGACCCATGGTCGTTCAGCAATGGCGGGAGGCAGTTCTGAGAACCAGGGCGGTCGGTAAACCCTAAACACCGCGGCTGCCGCCCGGAGGAGGCTGGCAAGCCTGACAGCAGGACAGATGGACAGCAGAGGCCCATTTGCATCATGACTGAGTTTAAACGTTACTTGTTTCAGAGACGTGACATATACGTGCTTCCAGCTCCCAGTGGTACGAATATCTGTGATGGGCAGAGTTTATTATTATTATTATTATTATTTTAGCCTTTGGCTTTAGAAGGGAAAGACAAAAATACCATAGAGTTTCCTTTGGCCAGCTTCCTGGGATTATAATAAGCCTCCAGATGGAACAGCAACATGAAGGCAGGGTTTTAGTCTTGAAATGTACACGTCTTCCTTTGTAAATCTGTGAATTGCCGTGCTGCTGCCGCACTCAACGTGCCAGGGAAGTTCTAGAGATTAGCCACGAGGAGAGGATGCACTCGGTCTCTGATGGGGAAGGTACAACTCTTTTGAGCACACACGTGCTTTGTGGAATGCGAGGAAACTTTCCTCTCGGGTGCTGCGTGGAGTAATGGCTTTCAGACATCTCTCCTCCTTTTTCAAACCGCAACTGCTTTCCTGGTAACAGGATTTGGATGATTCGAGTAGAAATGAAGTGGTGTGAGTACAAGAAGCTCTCAAAGAACCGTCACGTAGTTACATTCATACCTAAAGAGAGCCAAATATATGGACCAAGACTTTTGTCTCCTATGGGTGCCTTTTCTTTTTTTTCCTCATCTACAAAAGACCAGTACCTTGTATTTCTTTATATATCATAGGGTGCTAGACACACGTCACAGTGAGACCAGCCAGGTTCTTTCCTGGGCCTTTCTGAGTCATGCTAGGGACAGAAAGTGTTTTTTGTTTTTGTTTTTTTAAATAGTTAACCGAGAACATTAATTTGCTGAGACTTGAAAAGACTGACCGTATCCACGTGTGTGTACATGCGTGTGCACATAACATAGAGAGGCATTCAGAAACACGTTGTGTTTGACATAAAAATTAGAAAGAAACTAACTCTCTAGTCTTGTGAGGGGAGAGCATTGATGTAGACGGTTGGGAATTATTTTGTCTGTACAATAAGAGGCAAGGCTGTTCATGTTGACCAGAGGCGAAAATGCACAAGCAACAGGGGCCGGCCACACGCTGGGGTCTTCTCTGTGGACAGAACTTTGAGAGCATTTAAGTCCACGTGCCCCTGAGGAGGGACTTCCATGGCCACCGCTGACCGTCCTTCCTAACCCCCAGTGATTCTGAACCCCTCGTGGTCACCGCGTTCAGTTGGGCTTGCTCATGGCCACTGTCACGCAGGGACTGTGGACGTCCGGTGCCGTGTCTCTGGGGCCGTGGCGCTCCAGTCCCAGGAGAGGGAGGGTTTGCATCCACATCTCTTCCCTTGGGTGGTTGGAGGAGACAGGAAATGATTTTCTGTTGCTGAATTGTGGTGGAAGGAGGATCATGTCTGGATGGAGGGGACCCGAGTTCACAGATGCACCTCACACAGTGACGCATAACACTGGTGTGTCCCTTCACCCCCAGGCACCTTCCTCGCTTCAAAGTCGAGGATCAGTGACAGGCTAAACAAATAATGCCTGAGCCAGGAGAGTATACGCATGGGAGACACCCAGTAAATGTCTTGTCTCTCTTGCTCTCTCCTGTTTTTCCTGGTCTGGCAGTGGATGGAGATCCCCATTTTGTCGTGGATTTCCCCCTGAGCAAGCTCACTGTCTGCTTCAACATCGATGGGCAGCCAGGGGACATCCTAAGGCTCGTCTCCGATCACGCGGACTCTGGTAGGTTCTGTGACCTCTGGGCAAGGGTAAGGTAGGTAGGACCACCCCCTCTGTTCTTGAGACAGACGTCCACGTAGATAAGGAGGTACATCACAGACATTCACTGAGGGTTGTTGGTGCTTCTTTAAAGGTGGTCGACTGTGTGTGGGGCTTGGAGTCAAGAAGACAAACGTTGGAAGCCTGCTCTGACTTTAGCCCTGGGCACACGTCTCCCTTGTAACCTGGAGACAGTGGTCCTTGCTCTGCCAGGCTCATCAGACCATTGCAAAGACCAGATTCAGTAATGGGTATGAAGTGGTTTTGTAAATGCAGAGATGCTATAGAGATTGAGGATCTATTATTGTTTTCATGTCTCTCCATTCCCAAACCGTAATGGTGGGAAGGCCGGAGTCCTAAAGCCATCTCTCTCGGTTCCTCTGCAATGCCACTGTTCATCCCCCAGCTCTGTGTGCCTTGAACATGGAGGTGAATAGGGCTCTGACCCCCTTGGGTCTGTAGAGGGGCTGGGGGAAAGAGGTCAGTACACGTATAGCTCTGGAACCACACGCAGGGATGGCCATGGGGCAGTTCTCGGTTTGGAGAGGGTGTGTTTCTTGAAGGCCAGGTGACACGTGTGATGTAATTATGTAATGTGTGATCCCGGGGCTCCTTTCCCACCTTGTTCTCTTGCAAGGCTTCCTGGCCTTTGAGCTAAATCTCAGTTTGTCCTAACTCAGGCTCAGCAGGGAGTGGGGGCCTGACTGTACCCCTCCCTGGAGGCACCCACCTTCCTAGGGGCCGTTCCTGGCGTTTCTGTGATCAGCATGGCGTGCCTGATGGGAAACAGCCGGAGATGCCTGGAGCCTTGAGGCGGCCGTACCTGGTCTCTGCTCAGGCTGGGATTTCTCCTTCCCCCCTTCCCCTTGCCCCAGGGAGGGCAAGCCTACATCTTGCTTCCCCTCCTCCAACGTGTTGATAACCTGGGGATGGCTTCTTTCACGCCGTCCCGCACGCGTGCCTTCACTCATTCCGTGGGACTGAGGGGCCCCTTCCCGCGGGCCAGATACAGCGCTGGGGCCCGAGGAGGAAGGAAACTGTATTAGAAGCCTTGAGCGTGACGGTGGGATGGTGCGCTAACCACTGCCCTTCCCCTCGGCCTTCCAGGCGTGACCGTGAACGGGGAGCTGATTGGGGCCCCGGCGCCCCCAAGCGGCCACAAGAAGCAGCGCACCTACTTCCGCACCATCACCATCCTCGTCAGTAAGCCCAAGAGATCTTATCTGGAGATCACACCCAACAGAGTCATCTGGGACGGTGGGGATAGGCTGGTCCTGCCCTGCAACCAGAGCACAGCGGTGGGGAGTCGGGGGCTGGAGGTGTCCGTGTCCGCCAATGCCAATGTCACCGTTACCGTCCGGAGCACCATTGCCTTCGTCATCCTCATTCACCTGTACAAAAAGCCGGCCCCCTACCAGCGCAACCACCTGGGTTTCTACATCTCCAACAGCGAGGGCCTCTCTGGCAACTGCCACGGACTGTTAGGTAGGCCGCTGCTCTTCACGCTGGTTCTGAGCCCAGGATTCAGTTTCCCGAAGTGAGGCTGATGTTGCCAATACGGTCAGCTTGACTGAGAAACGCAGTCACGAAATCGCATGCCTTGCCCCCTGGCGACTCCCGGGAGTGGGAACGGGCTGCACACAGTGATTCTCACTGGCCTTCTGGGAAAGTGAGCAAAGACTTTGGGAGGTATCTTCTCAACGTCTGGCTCCTGACTCCGGGCAAGAAGATGCTGGTAAAGGGCAGGGCACAGCCCCCAGGCCCCGGGCATGGGTCCCCCACCCTGCCCTGGGCGGCAGGCAGTCCTCTCTGGCTGCTTTCGACAAGTAAAGGGTGAGCTGCCGCCAGGGCTCAGTTTAGAAAGCAGGATTTCCTGGCACTTGAGCTGGACGTGTTTCTGTCCTGCTTGACTGCCAAGCATGAGCCGCCTTGCCCAGACGCAGCCTGGGATTCCTGCGGCCTTAGCAGTGCCCTCACTTGACCTGCAGAATTCTGGTGATGCGGATCAGGAACGGGCCGAACCGACCGCTTTCCACCCCCTCAGCCGTACCCACCGGATGCACGGTCTGGGAGGGGAGCTGGGGCCTGGAGGAGAGGGAAGACCCCAGCCTCTTCCCTAGTGGTCTGGCCCGTCTTGCTCTCCTAGCTCACGAGGAGACGGTGGTTAACTGTCTGTATGAGTCTAGGCGGCTTTCCCGTGTTAGCAGCCGGGCGGCTTCCAGAAGAGGAGGCCACTGCGGACCCCACCTAGGACTCCCCGTCCGCACCCAGCACACACACGTTTGTCCCTGACACGGGACAGGTGTGAGTCTTCTGGGAGAGTCCAGCCTAGGACTGCAGTCAGTTAACCCCCCGCTCTGAGAGCACCCGTCCCCCCCGCCTCTGGGTAACACCATGCACTGACTGGTCACCAGTGGCGGAAACTGACATGAGATCTTTCAACCCATGGTTGCCTGCGCTTGACTTAGACCCGATGCTTTTTTGTGTCCTCCCAGGTCAGTTCCTGAACAAGGATGCCAGCCTCACAGAGGAGCCTACTCACCCTGCATTCCCGAAGGCAGGCGAGCAGTCTGAGACCTTCCTAAAGGTGAAAGGACACCAGGTCCCGGTGGTCTGGAAACAGCGGAAAATCTACAATGGGGAAGAGCAGGTGGACTGCTGGTTTGCCAGGAACAACGCAGCCAAACTGATCGACGGGGAGTACAAAGATTACCTGGCAACCCATCCTTTTGACTCAGAGACGTCATTCGGCCTGGGACTCTCCAGGGGACTCTGACACCAGCAGCCTGAACGCACGAGAGCGTGACAGGGAAGTGGTCTCTGGGGTCCCCGCGGTGCGCTTCCTGTCGCTCGCGCATGCCTGGTGTCTTGGCAGTTAGCTGCCTCCAGTGACCTTCCCTCGGTGGCATGTAGGCCCAGGGTCTGCTTGAGTGAAGGGTAGAGTCAGGACTCGGAAGCAGAAATGTTATTTCCTTCTACTTCCTGCTCCTGCCTCCCCCCTCCCTCTGTCCGGTAGAGAAAGATGGTGGCCCCAAGGGGGAAAGCAAGACGTCTGCGTCTCGTTCCAACTGGCTTGTCTGTCTCCTAGCCTGTCATAAGGTAACTGATGAAGAAACATTGCCACAAAGCTCCCTTTCTCTGGAAATGACGAAGTTTGGGCACTCTGCTTTCCACCTTATTCTAATGCTTAGCAATCTCTCCTCTTAGAACTACCGTCTTCTCCAGATGTGTGGCCAACCTCTGCCTCAGGGGAACCTCTCCTTGGGCCCCGGCCATGGGTCAGGCAAATAGCTCATAGATTTGATCATTGTAAACAATTAAGTCTTTTCTTGGGAGAGGATTTTCTTCCACTGTGATATCTTGCCCTTGAAAGTGAGTTTGCATTAAAAAAAAAAATTGGTTGAAAATAGAAAATCCTCATCCCAGCTACCGATGTCTAATGGGCTTTGTAAACCACTTGACTGTGCTGATGGGTATTCTCCTATTTATTCCAGTAAAGCTAATAAACAGGACTACCCCACGTGGCTGTTTTTTACTCGCCTCTCTTGGTTGGAGAGCTGACCCACCTTTGACTTGGCACTCTCCTCTCCTTGTCATAATTGCGGCCTTACTTGCTGGCGGTCCTCGGGGAGGTGACAGATTAGGCCCTCGCAGCCCTGGAATGGGACGTAGAGCCAGCACAGAGCGCATCATCAGCCTCCTCCAGGGATCGGCTTGCACGTTCTCAGCGGAAGGTGCGGGCGTGCTTACACAGCTGAGAAGCCTGTCCACATCTCAGAGAGGCAAAGCCAGCGAATTGCGTGCGAGGGGGGGTACTTTGGTTCCAGAACTTGGACAAGCAATCTGCTGCCACGAGGCAACGGTTAAAATCAGTGGCCAGGGCTGCAGAGGTCAGGGAGCACCACTCTTCTCCTAGTGGACCCCCCATGCGAAGCCTGTCACCCTACCCGGGGGAAGCCAGGCCGGGGGAGGCATCCTCCTTCCCTGCCCTCCTCACTAGTTCTTGCTTTTGCCTTGTTTGGTCTTCTCGAAGCCACGGAGGTTCAGCAGAGCCTGGTCCTCACTGGGTGAGGAGCGCAGTCGGGACACACATGGACGCAGGCCCCCCTCGAGCCACACGGCAGAGAAAGATCGGGGACAGAGAAATGGAATATTTTAACGTGAGGCTGAATTAAATAAAAGCTTTTGTGCTGGCCTCACAGGAGGTTTCTTCCAGTTGGGAGTGACTCCAGAGCATGCTTTCATGAGATGTGGAAGCATACTTAGGACTTGGAGAGAAATCAGAGCTAAGAATATTGTTTATCATATTTGCCCTCCCATGGGGAACATTCAAGCAACAAAATGACATCCACATGTTCCTGTTGGACCAGGCGGCTTCGGGAGGTTGTGAGTGGGCGGAGCGGGGGGGAGGCATTTTCAGTTCCCAGAGACTCGGCCTCTCCCCACTTTGCGCCCCCACCGGGCTACGCCCGGCCAGCTCTGGGTTTTCGGACTCCCATCTTCCCAGACTCGACTGCCTGTTTTCATACCAGCGGTGCCAAGACACCAGCCCAGATGGCCGGCAGAAACGGCCACATGTCAGAGCTCAGAGGAAGCGGAAGAGTGTGCACCGGGGTGGGCCAGTGCACCAGGGGACCCCCCTGTTACATAACTTCAGCCCCAGATGTCCCTCGAGCCTAGGGGCCCAGCCCGCCCGTCAGCATCGGACGTGACCCACAGTCCAGGGTAGGCCTCAGGGCTCCTGGGAGAGCGGCACCCGGTTGGCTTAGTCGGTAGAAGAGCGATGCTTGATCTCGGGGTTGTGAGTTCAAGCCCCACGTTGGGCATGGAGTTTGCTCAAAAGGAAAGACTTCAGGGAGGGCTGTTACTGCACATTACCAGTTACTGCTGCTTTCTAAGAGCAGAGAGGAATATTCCAGCAAGTTACCCCCACACCCTCCTCCTCTGGAAAAAAAAAATGTTTTTTGAGGATCAAGGTTGAGCTTTTATTTTAATGTTTTTACTTTAGACAAATCCCACTTTTCTTTTTCCACCTCTTTGCTGTCTCTTTTTTTTGGAAAACTTACTTACCATTAAATGATCTATATTAGCCTGAGGCTGTGATATCTCCAAAAAACTCTGCAGCCATGTTATACTTAGGACCTTGTAATTCAATCGGAAAACATAGTATTTTCTGTTGGTCATGTGTGTTGTGGGTAGCAAGCTTTTTTAAAAGTAAATACAGGGGCGCCTGGGTAGCTCAGTCAGTTGAGCGGCTGACTCTTGATTTCAGCTCAGGTCGTGATCTCAGGGTCATAGGATCGAGCCCCATGTCGGGCTCCATGCTGGGCATGGAAACTGCTTGGGTTTTCTCGCTCTCCCTCTACCCCTTCCCCAACTTGTGCACACATTCCCTCTCTCTCTCTCTTTCTCTCTCTCTAAAAAAATAAAATTAAAAAATAAATTAAAAACTGCTTTAAAGTAACAGAGGAAAGGAGGAATTCCCTTCTCTGGTGGGGAAACTGAGGCAGAGTCCAGTTGAGTGATTTTTCCCACGTTATGTGAAAGATGGTAGAACAGGGCCAGGCTGAACCCCCAGAATTCATTCTGTTAGCTTGGCTGCGATTTCACCATGTGGGCCATCATTTCTCTCCCTTGAGCACCTATAAATGGGGGGCAGGGTGCTAAGTGAGCAGTTAAAGGAGACTGACCACTGTGTTGCAGTCAGAGGAGATGAATCTCATGTTCTCACCACAACCGGAAAGTTGACTGACCGGGGTCTTAGCAGGTCCCCTCCTGGGTCCCTATGCCCTCCCTCATCTGAAAAAGAGAAACATCTGAACGGGGGTCCTCTCTAAGGGTTTCCTAATTTAAAGCATCCCATTCCCCAAATGAAATGGATGGGATATTCTCTACCCACTCATGCTGGGTGCTTTATCTTCTTCATTCTGACTTTTCAAGGATTTACCACTTCCAGCCAGAGGGAGTGGGACCTGGAGGGTAAACCACAGGGTGATGCTCTGGCGCTGGAAGCTGGATAGAACCCCTCCTTGATTCTGTCAGACATGACATGAAGTCTTTCATGGAATCCTCATAGGGGGATGAGGGACAGGATTCATTTCTTTACGTGTATTTCTTGGCTAAACTGGATGGAATGAATGTTTGGGCCCTCCTAAAATTCATAGGCTGCAGCCTAAACCCCCGGTGTGATGGTATTTGGAGGCAGGGCCTTTGGAAGGGGATGAGGTCCTGAGGGTGGGGCCCCTGATAGGATTAGTGCCCTTCCAGGAGGAGACGCAGGAGAGAGGATCTTTCTGCTCTCCACCATGTGAGGATGCAAGAAGTCGGCCGTCTGTGAAGGAGGAAGAAGGCTCTCACCAGACACCGAATCTTCGGGCTCCCTGGTCCCGGACTTCCAGCCTCCAGAGCTGTGAGCAAGAAACGTGCGTTAAGTCATCTGATCTATGGTATTCTGGGAATAGCAGCCTGAGCTGACTAAGACACTGAGGCCAAAATATGCATTCTGTCCCCTTGGTTAAGCTCCCCAGAATGTATACAGTGCTGTTATTTAATCGGGAGGGCTCCTGGAACCCTGAGAACATGGTCCAGCTAAAATAAACAGCAAATAAAGTTACATAGCTAAGCAAAGACTTAGAAACATAACCTTAAATATTTATTTTAGTCAGTTTAAGAAGGAGGGTATGAGATAGTTCTCATTCAAGAGCCTTTTTTTTTTAAACAAAGAGATTGATGTCTAAAGACAAACAGCGTATCGGTACGCTTCTGTTTTGAGGGAAAATGGAGTTAGGGCTGCAGAGAATAAAGCTGGATGATTCTAACTGTGCTGCTCGCTTATAGCAATTTCTGAATGACATGAAGATATATGTAAATGGAGGAGTAAGTGACATCGGAAGTATAACGGTAAAACAACACAAGCTATAGTACTGCAGCAAACAGTCCTGACCGGATTTATGTGACTGTCAAACACAGAGAGAAGCGCCTTAAACCTCTCTGTCCCTTAACTTCTGGGGCTCCGACATCCCAGAACTTCTGCCACCTCATCGGGTGCCTCATTTGCACACCCTGACCCCCACCGTCTTGCTGCTGTTTCTTCCATTTGCCTCTGGGGCGTCTTCCCTCCTCAAGCAGTCTTTCTAGCCCGTGGTTGTGGCATTGTCCCTCAGGGGCTGAGGGGTCCTGCCGGGGCTCATGCGGATCCCCTCTGAGCTCCGTTAAATTCTGAATGGAGCACCCCCAGGGTCAGGGCCAGCGCAGGCACGGAATGGAACGTGAGCAAAGGCACTGGAAGGCCACATGAAAGAGAAAACCAGAGGACACCGAGAGCCGGGGCGTCAAGTCAGCCCCTCTGGGCTTTGGCTTCTTCACCTGTAACACGAAGGGGCTGCACTAAGACCCCAGGATCTTTATCAGCTGCCGGCAGATGAAGATACTTCCCAGACTTCCAAGTAACCAATGCAGAATGATTCACTTGATGACTCCAGTGGATTTTGAGATCCAGTGTTCCAGACCCAGGGATTCAGAGGAAAACAAAGCCCGTGCTTCCAGGGAGGTGACAGTTCCGAGCAGGAGGGAGAATGAATGCAAGGGTGGAAACAGCACCAGAAATGCTGTGCGTGGACTTGGCCATGGGCTGCGCCCCGCGCAGAGGAAGCTCAGCTGTGAAGGCAGGAAGGTGGTGGGGAAACCAGTCCAGAGATGGAGGGTGTTGCACCACAAGCAGGAAGAGCATGTGCAGAGGCAACCAGAGAAGCTCGTCTTCTATAATGTTAGGCGGCTGGGAGCATCTTCCGAATGGCAGGGGCCTTCTTACTCTACCCACTTTGCGCCGGATTTGGGGGCTGCTTCCGTCCCCAGCCCAGGGACAGTCGCCGCTCCCCATGACCCATCCCGTCCCCAGGACTCCCACTGGCATTGAGCAAACTCAGGTCCCTCTTTTCTGCAATACGCCCTGCCCTCAGCAGCCTCTCTGTTCTGCTCCAGCTCTCTGGACCACCTCGCCCCACGGCCCCCCGTCACTGGCCTCCTGTGCGGGAGAATACTGTGGAAGGAGCTCCCTCCTTCACTCGCGCTCGTATCGAAGTGGCTCTGTCATCTTCACACCCCTTCCTTCCAAGTATCACTGGCCACCTCCAATCTCACGGCCTCTGGGCAGGGGAGTTGGTGATTTTCTTTCTAAAATCTCCAGACTCTTGTTTCCCACCAGGTTATGGCCTCTTGTTTCCAAATATCACTCTGGAAGTCTCCTCTGGTCTGAAACTCTTGTCCCCAACCTGGTTCCCTCGAGCTTCCATCTTTCATGTCTGCGTCAGGCTTGCTATAGAGGTTGATATTCAAAACCTCTTTTTTCTTTCTTTCTTTTTTTTTTTTTCTTTTTACCTTTTAGGTGCTTAACTCATCAGATTTAGCTTCTGTCCTCACCACGTTAATGGAAGTGTATCTCAGACGGCACGCTCCCTGTCCTGACCCCCACTTCTAGCCATCAGGCTCTTCAGCCTCTTCTACCTGACTATGTTGGCCTCTTCTTCTCTTTGTAATCCTGGACCACTTTGCTTCTTTTGTGTGATTAAATTTTTTTTTTTCTTAGTCTCTTTTGCTGAATTTCTTTCCTCCTACCAACCTAGAGACTTACCCTCAGGTTCCCCCTCGGTCTCCTCTATGCTCTTCCATAGGGATCTCATTCACTTCTTGCTTCAGCATCTGGCTCTGCATAGATGGCCCCCGAAAATAGATTTATGGGCTTGACTGCTTGTTTGGGGACACTTCTTTTTTGTTATTCTGGCATCAGCTCAAACTCAGGAATAGAAGCAAACTTTCTATCTTCAAAGTGTCTATGTTTTTATTATAAGTGTTTGGGATCTGGGAAGAAAGGAAGAAATTCTAGCAATAGTCCTTTCTATTTCAGTTGTTGCAAATGAAGGTAGAAGTGTGTGTGTGTGTGTGTGTGTGTGTTGGATACATTTCATAGGAGTCCAGTTTAAAATAATTTTTATTGACACAACATTCTTCCTGAAAATTCTCTGTTAATTATATTATTTTCTCAAAACAACAGCTGTGTTTGTGTAAGAGAAAACCCAATGTCCTGATTGCTCACTGGGAATTTCTGGTTATATAAGATGAAAATCACACGTGCAAAGTTTATTGATATGTGAATTAAATAATTTCATTGCACTGCCAGTACCAAATTCATTATAAATACATTTTCGTATGCTCTTTAAAAATAAATGTTATTGGAAATGTATAAGGGCAATGTAGAAGAGACAATAGTCCCGATACTTGAGTGGAATGAATGTATGCGTGGTATACATGTCTGTTTTATCCTATTAAATTTCCAACTAGAAGTCTGCCTCATATTGCTAGAATTTTCCAGCTCTATAAATGTCATAAAATGCTGAAAGCCAGCTTCTAGTCTGCATGTTCATATGGATGCTATGAAAAAGACCAGACCTTTCCATGGGGAAGGCGGAACCAGTTCAAAGTCTGAAGGCTCAGCTCAGAAGCGAAGTGTAATTGCTTTTGAAGAAGGCTGGAGACCAGGCATATTCTAGAAACTGAAAGTTCTCCTCTGCAATCTGGAGGCAACTCTTTATTTTTTCAACCTCTTCAGCCTTTTCAGCCTGCCTGGAAGACTAAAATCGAACACTCTGAGAACTTGTGATGAAAACATAATATAAAACTGTGTGTATTACTGATGAGCCATAACATTTTTTTTATTGTTCATGCAACCTTCCCAGAAGACAAAATATTTCAAAACTAACATGTTCACCTATTCTTTCATTTAACCAGTATTCAGTGGGCACTAACTATGTGGAGGGGATAGAGTGCATCCCTGCAGATAACATTTCATGCAATTAGTTGTAAAAGACGGACACCCGTGGGCCCACACAAAGGTTCAGATAAAATGTATGCAAGTTTGAAAAGGAAAGGCCTGTTTTCGGCCTGTCAGGGGAAGGGGCACTTGCATTGGGTCTAGTCTTACAGAACTGGGGAAGCTTGAGGGGCAGACTAGGAGTATTTTATGTAAGAACTTATGTTTTTTGTTTGTTTGTTTGTTTTAAGATTTATCCATCTGTTTTAGAGAGAGAGAGTCTGAGCAGGGGGGAGGGGCAGAGGGAGAGGGAGAAGCAGACTCCCCCCTGAGCATGGAGCCGGGTGCAACGTGGGGCTCTATCCCCTGGGATCACAACCTGCGCTGGATCAAGTGTTGGATGCTTAGCCGGCTGCACCAGCCAGGTGCCCCCCAGAACTTATTATTCTTTTTTCTTTAAAAAAGGATTTATTTATTTCTTTGAGAGAGAAAGAGAGAGCATGAGCAGGGGAGGGGCTGAGGGAGAGAATCTCAAGCAGACTCCATGCTGAGCCCAGAGCCTGGTGCAACGTGGGGCTCGATCTCATGACCCTGAGATCACAACCTGAGCTGAAACCAAGAGTCGGATGCTTAACCGACGGCACCACCCAGGCGCCCTCCAGAACTTTAATTATTCTTAATAAAAACACTAAGGTAAAGGAAAATAAGTTGTGTAAAAGAACTAAAACTCCAGAGACTTCGAATGCCTCACTCTCATCACAGAGCTGCTCTTTGAGCATAGGCTGGTCTGACCACAGTGCCTTTGCTCATCTGGTGACCCTGGCATGCTCTGGACACCACAAAGGCGGCTTCTGCTGCGACTCCGGTGGATCGCTGGAGCCCGCGTCCAGCACCCACCCTGGGGGATCAGCTTCGTGTCACAGAGCAAGGACAGAAGAAAGGATGGCGCAGGGCGGCCCGATGCGGTTAAGTTGAGCATCACCCTCTGAAAGCAGGTGTCCATGGTAGGAAGGCTGGGCTGCTTTCTGACTCTGGTCCAGGCGCCAAGGGGGCAGGGGATGTGCTGGGCTGGAGGCCACAGGATGACTCCAAGCACATCTTTCTCCCTTTACCTTAGAAACCACTGGGGAAGCAGCTCTCTGAAGCAGATCCTTGTGGGCTGGAGGGACATGGAAGCAGGTCTGGGGAGCTCAGGTGCGGGGAGCAGCTGGAGAACGGGGTCCCAACCTGCAACCATCACATATGCAGAAACGGAGAGCCGCAGAACTCCCGTGCACACTCAAGGGCTTTGAAATGTCACTCGCCCTCCTTGGAGAGGTGCAGACAAAGCGGCTGTGGACGTGATTAATGAGCCGCGGGCGCCCCTGGCAGGGGCTCGGACTGGGGAGGCGGGCGCTCTGGCAGCTTCCCTTTCCCACTGTCAGACAGCCGCCGCAGTGCACAGGGGACATGTCCTAGTTTCTGCAGAGGGGACAGGCGAGCCCCTGCAGAGCCCTGCGTGAGCAGGGAGGAAGGAAGGAACCCACCCGGACTTAGCTCTGGGGCCACAGGCAAGGACAGCAGGAGGGTGGGAAGGTGCCCAGAGGTAAAGTACCTGGAGAAGGTCTCTCATGTCACCCAATCTTGTTGGCACATCCTAGATCATTGCATGGGGATGAGGGAAGCAAACCAGAGGGACAGCCTGCCGGGTCTGGAGCCGATTACAGATTTCTACAGTTCTGCTGGGTTCTGTTGCAATGGGCCTTGCTGCCTTGGCCCATGCAGGGCAGCCCCCCTATGTGTCCCGTCTCCTGCTTCCTCACCCTCCCTCTGTCTGGGGCACCTCACCCCCACCTGAGCCCCACAAGGGACTTTGGGCCCCATCCCTGCTGTGGGGTCCCCTGGCTCACGTCCACACTGCCTGCCCCCCACCAGCTGCTTGGAGCAAAGGGGGAGGGACAGGGAGAAGATGAGCATCTTCACCCTCATCAGGGACCCAGCGGGTCTGGACACATCACACCATCTGGTTTTTTTCAGTTGACTTGTATGAATTTATTTCAGAAGCTCACATAAGGTTGCAAAGTTACTTGCGCAGGATGTTCCTCGCTGCTTTTTAATAATATTAAAAACAAACACACAGACACCAAGGAATGGCATAAATGGCCATCAGAAGGTGGCAGCGAATGGTCACCGTGGGAACACCAATCCCAGGGCTGGTGGAGCTGCACATGTTACCGCAGAAAGCAAACGCCTATGAAATCAGAACACAGGTCACCGCATCGGCACGATCCTACCAGATCGTAGCGTCTTGGTGCTTGACATCGCTTTAGTCATGGATGCTCGTGAGCACCTGACAAAATACAAAAGCTAAAATAGGAAATCTCTCTCTACAAAAAAAAAAAAAAGCTAACCACAGCTGACTCTCTTAATAAAAGTTGTCCAAGCACATCATTTCCTGCCAAATTCAGGCGGCCACCACACTACAGTCCAAGCTAAGGGTCCTGTGCAATGATTTGAGCTGAATTCGTCTGGTCCGGGTCCTTGAATGACCCTCACTCCCCTGGGTCACCCAACTGCCCGTCCCTTTGAGAGAACAGAGCCTAATTCTCGGGACAACACCTGACCCTGTTTCTGGTTTGTGTTCCTCACTTCAATCTCTCTCCTTCCTCCACAGTGAGACAAAAGCAGCTCCCAGACCTCCTTGCAAGGTCAGGGAGGGGCAAGCCTATCCTTTCTTGCTTCCAGGGTCATGGTGGAAGCTGAGAGCCAGCGACCTGCTGATGAGCACACCGTCCACCCCGGCGGGGCCCGGGCTCTCCCCAGCTCAGCCCTGGCGCCCCTCTACCTGGGCCTGCTAGGATTACAGCCAAATGTGCTGGCAGAAAGGGGAGACTCTCTGGCAGGCTCAGTGAAGCCTGTGTCCCCACGCGGGAGGTCCCGGGCTGCCCTGGCTGCCGGCTGGCTGGGAAAGAATGGAGCTTATTATGTGGGGTGGGGGGTGGAGGGGGCAGCGAGGTGTTACGCAGAGAAAATGGTTGAAATTCTAGTCGCAGGGATGCTGGCAGCCCGGAGCCTGCTGTTAGACAGTCAGATGAACTCTGATAAACCCGGAGGCACTCTCCCTGCACCCGCCTGGAAACTCTAGCACTCCATGGAGAGTGCAGGGGCCCTGGGGCGGGTGGGGGATGGGCTGGGAAACGAAGCCCAGGGAGGGGGCTCTGTGCATTTCCAGAGGGGCAGGTGGGAGTTTGCTCAGGTCAGCCCATTCAACTACTGGTCTGGTGACATAACGGGTCTGCAGGGGGGGCAGGTGCACAGCTAGGAGGGGGTCCTGCCTGGGGCCTGGGCAGGCGGGGAGGAGGGAGGGAGTGGGCAGCAAGAAGGCCCCAGGGCACCAGCGCATGGATCAGACTCTGTGGTGGTGAGCAGAGCTGGGGATGGGGCCCCCCCTGGCAAAGAGTCCCTTGCCATAGCCTCCTAGACAAGCTGGTGAGAAACCCTCTCCTTTGGGAGAGCAACAACACCCCACATTTCCCTTTCTAGGCTTGGAGATTGGGGTGACCTCTCTTGGGGGAATCCGATTTTGTGTGCCTAATCTCAAAATCCTCAGCCTCCACACACAGCAATGTGAATGCACTTAATGACACTGAATTTTGCCTTAAAAAAATGGTCAAAGATAGATCTACCATGCGATCCAGCAACCCCGCTTATGGGTATGCATCTGAAGGAAATGGAATTGTTGTCTCAAAGAGATACCCGCATCCCCAAGTTCATATTATTCACAGTAGCCAAGGCACAGAAAGAACCTACCAGTCTTTCAATGGATAAATGGATAAAGAAAATGGAATATTACTCAGCCTTGAAAAACAATTTGCAACAACATGGATGAATCTGGAGGGCATTCTACTATGTGAAATAAGCCAGACAGAAAAAGACAAAAACTGCATGGTATCACTGTGTGTGGAGCCCTAAAAAAATAAAAAACAAAACAAAACAAAAAAAACAACAGTCGAACTCATGGAAACAGAGAGTAGAAAAGTGGTTGCCACAGGCTGGGAGGCGGGGAAAGGGGGACGTGTTAGCCAAAGGGCGCAAACTTCCGGTTATAAGATGAATAAGATCTGAGGGTCTCTTGTATAGTGTGGTAATTCAGTTGGTAAACTGTATTGTAGAATAGGAATTTGCTAAGAGAGTAAAACTTAAGTATTAAAAAAAATGGCCCAAAGAGAGTTTTGAAGAGATATTTGCACACTGACGTTTATAGCAGCATTATTTACAAAATCCAAGATTTGGAAGCAACCCAAGGGTCCATCGATGGGTAGATGGATGAGCGAAATGCGGTCTCTCGGTACAATGGAATCAAATTCAGCATTAAAGAGGAAGGAAATCCTGTCACAGGCTACAACATGGATGCACTTTGAGGACATAGTGCTGAGTGAAATGAACTGACCACTAAAAGACAAATACTGTATGATTCCACTTCTATGGGGTACTGCAAATAGAGTGATAGAGAGAGAAAGTCAAATGATGGTTCCCAGGGGCTGGAGGAGAGCGGATGAGGGGAGTCGTCGGATGAGTTCAGAGTTCCAGATCTTCAAGGTGAAAAAAGTTCAGGAGATCTAATTTACAACTTAACGCCACTGAATTGTACACCTAACGGTGGTTACGACGGTCCATTTTATGTTATTTTAAAAAATTAGACTTTATTTTTTAGAGCAATTTCAGGTTCACAGCGAAATTGAGAGGAAGGTACAGGGAGTTCCCTTCTGCCCCCCCCCCCCCCCCAAAGCCCCCCCCCCGTCGACAACCCCACTGGAGCTGACACACCGTCACCCAGTGTTACTTGCTTTTTACCACGACAGACAAAGTGAGCACAACATTGATAGAAAAACCTGACAAACTGCACGATGAGAAAAAATGACAGACAAAAACTTATTTATGAACATGGATGCAAAAAATTTGTCATTAATTATCGGCGAAGAGAATACATGAAAAGAATAACACACAAAATATGGTTAAATGGTTAAAATTTTATGTTCTATATTTTGCCATGATTTAAACAAACCCTCCAGGTCTTTTGCTTTCCCACCTGAAGAACAGACCCCCACGGGCTCCAAAGTGAAGAGGGAAGGTGATCTGGGCAGTGAGGGCCACGGCCATGACCACGGGGGATTCCAGGCGGTCACAAAGTCCTGGATCCTCTCTGGTCGGTGGCACAGCTGCGGGCAGGGGGATCCGGAGGGTCACAGGCCTCTGGGATGTTTGCAACTCAAGATTTCGCTTGGAAGACAGGCAATCAGCATCTGGGATGGAAAGGGGACCCCAGGCCCCTCAAAGCAGGGCCTGAAGAAGAGGTTGTATAGGGGCACCCGGCTGGCTCAGTCAGTAGACTATGACTCTTGATGTCAGGGTCTTGAGTTCGAGACCCACATTGGGCATGGAGCCTACTTAAAAAATAAAATAAAATACTATTTAAAAAAGAAAAAAAAGAGGTTGTGTCCAGACAAGTTTCCTGAGAGTTAGGAAGCAGAGAAAAGCACAAGTAGATGACAGATCCAGAAATAGTTTTTAAATTCTAAAAGGAAAAAAAAAAAAACAAGACGAAACCAGAGAGGGAGACAAACCATAAAAAACTCTTAATCATAGGAAACAAACTGAGGGTTGCTGGAGGGGTGGGGGTGGGGGATGGGGTAACTGGGTGATGGGCATTAAGGAGGGTACATTATGTGATGAGCACTGGGTGTTCTATGCAACTGATGAATCACTGACCTCTACCTCTGAAACTGGTAACACAGTATATGTTAATTAATTGGATTTAAATTAAAAGATTTTTTTAAATTCTTTTTTTTTAAAGATTTTATTTATTTATTTGAGAGAGAGAATGAGATAGAGAGAGCATGAGAGGGGGGAGGGTCAGAGGGAGAAGCAGACTCCCCGCCGAGCAGGAAGCCCGATGCGGGACTCGATCCCGGGACTCCAGGATCATGACCCGAGCTGAAGGCAGTCGCTTAACCAACTGAGCCACCCAGGCGCCCAAAATTTTTTAAAAATTCTAAAAAGAAAATATCCAGCTTCTTTGTAGGATGAGATGGGGTAACTCCTCTCTCTTTTCCTCCCCCCTCCTCCCCGGGCTTCCCTCCCCCCTTCGCCCCTTCTCCTCCCCTCCCCCTCCTTTCCTTCCTTTCCTCTTCCTCTCCTCCTCCTCTTTCTTCCTCTTCCTCCTCCTCCTCTCCCTACTCCTCCTCTTCTCTTCTCCATATCAAATCCTTACATCTGCTCTTATGTTTCTTTTTTTTTTTTTTAAGATTTTTTTTTTTATTTTTATTTATTTATTTGAGACCGAGAATGAGAGAAAGAGAGCACATGAGAGGGGGGAGGGTCAGAGGCAGAAGCAGGCTCCCCGCCGAGCAGGGAGCCCGATGCGGGACTCGATCCCGGGACTCCAGGATCATGACCTGAGCCGAAGGCAGTCGCTTAACCAACTGAGCCACCCAGGCGCCCTGCTCTTATGTTTCTTAATAAGTCACCCTAGTGCTTGCACATAAGCCACATAGCATATTCCCCCCCACTTTTCTGATGTGATCTGGAGGCACGCTTAGATCGACACCCCCCTGTGATGGTGAAGGTTCCCAGGTGGCCGTGCTGAACTGAGCAAACACCGTGTCCCTGACACCTCCCTTTCCAGTCTGCACACCCAGAACACTGTGACCAACCCCGCTCATTGCAAGAAGCTAAACCTTGAAGAAAAAAACGTCTTAAATGAGTAGCAGTTGTCATAATTCAAAATATTCAAAATGGACCATCATTCATTCAGATCATGGTTTTAACAACTTTACATCTTTTTTTTTTTAAGAAAGAGGGAGGTACTAGGTTGACGTGGGTCTGAGATGAGTAGTAGATGCCCCGACTTCCAAAATCACTCCTAAAATGATTGCAAATATATTCAGCTTTCTAGTCTCGTATTTAAACTATCAACTGTTGAAAAGAACTTTGCTTCAATTGTCAGTGGCTGACAAGGGATACTGTGTGTGGAAGTGCTTTGTTCCTGGATTGGAAGACATTGCATTAGCCTCCCTCTTTAGGAGAGTGGTGGAAAGAACATTCCGCAAAGCCAGCACCCAAAGTCAGGGTGGGGGTGGGGAACACGTTGCAAAATGGCGCTCTGTGCTCCCACTTAGAGCTGGGCTGATGACGTTCCATTTGCAATCATAAACAAAGAGCAATTGTTATCTGGTTGCAAAATAATGCATATGCATAATTAAACCTTGGAAATTACAGAAAATCCCAAAGAACCAATTTCTTTTTAATTTGATTTTTGTATCTTCTTTGGTCCTGTTTGGGGGAAAGATTGTTTTCAAGAGAGACCTACTTCCAGGAGATGATCTGTGAGGAATAAAACCCCTCTTCTGACAGTCTGAGCAAGCCAAGCCAGGGAACAGCAAGAAATGTGTTCTCAGTAGTGAGATTCAGAATATTTAGCTAACACTGAGAAAAAGATGAGGTGCCAGTAGTTTTATATTATTAGATTCCCTGTCCCTCGCCAGTGAATGTCTGTCTGACCCTGGAGAAAGACACTGGGCCCGTGGAGAAGCAAATCCGTGAGCGGGGAAGGGTCCTGGTCCCCGCCAGGGTGGCAAGCGAGCACGTGGTGACCTGACCGTTTCCTCACCTGTAATCTGGAAATCTCGGTGACGGCCTCCCAGTTGTTGAGAGGGATCAGTGAGCTAATGTCCGGAGCCTGGTGCCGTGTCTGGCATACACTAAGTATTCAAAAAAGAGATAGCTGCATAGCCCATAACCAGCCCAGCAACTGGATTTCTCTACCACGCATCGCGCCTTGAGTCACCACGAATACCTCTAGGCAGGGAGCGTTTCTGAATAAGACAACAGACGTGTGTGTATCCAAGGAGTGGTCAGCTTGCTCTTGCTTGGTCTTTTTTTTTTTTTTTTTTGACGTGGCTTGTGATGCCCTGAGCCTGTGGGGTGCTATCAGGTTCTCGGGATGGGGGGGCAGGCGCCAGGCGCCGGTGAGGAGTCAGCCTCATCATGTTTCTGTCTTCCTGCTCCATTGCAAGTGAGAAGTGTGTGACTCCTGGACCACAGGCCAGAGACAGAATCTGCCCTGGGGATGGAGGCTGAGGTCTACTGGAGACACTTGATCCCCCCATGGCGTTCCAGAAGTGTGGGCTGCCAGCAGGAGCAAACGGGGCTCTGCGACAGGATAGAGCCGCCCCTCATCTGCCCAGAGCAGGGTGGCCACAGGGAGCTCGGCGCTCAGCCCCTAGATCAGTGTGGGGCATGGGACCCACCCGCCCTCACCCTCTCTGGGGCCTCGATGGAGACCACAAAGGCTCAGTTGTGTTTGTCTGGTAGGGGTCATGCCATGGTGAAAGCCATGCTTATTCCTCATAGATTCTTCCTGATTCTGTCATGTGGTGTCTCCATCTGCAGGGGCTGCCATACCAAAATACCACAGCCTGAGGGGCTAAACAACGTTCATCTCTCACAGTTCGGGGGGCTGCAAGCCCGCAAGCAAGATGCTAGCCAATTGGGTGAGAACTTCCTGGCTTGCAGACAGCCGCCATCTTGCTGTGTCCTCATATGAAGGAGAGAGAGAGAGTGCTCGAGCTCTGGCGTCTCTCCTTGTGAAGCCACAAATCCTACTGGATCACAGCTCTACCCTCATCACCTCATCTATCCTTCATTCTCCCTTTACTCCAACTACCATGACATTGGGAGTGAGGGATCTGACAAATGAATTCTGGGAGAACACAATTCTGTCCATAATGTGCGATTATAACTCACTGTGCACAATCCTAAACCCGCGTCATTCACAGAACAGGTGAGGTGACAGCTCATGAGGCAGCCACCCATGGGAAGAAAGCATTCAGGGAGGAATGAGGAGGCTTGGACTCCTGTCTTGTCCGCCAAAGCTAGAAAACCTTTAGGCAGGTCCCGAACACGGGGTCCACTTGGTTCCCTCAACTCTGGAAGGAGACTATTGGTGCTGCAATAAATGTTTTAAGAACTGTACAAGTCGGGTGCCTGGGTGGCTCAGTCGGTTAAGCGACTGCCTTCGGCTCAGGTCATGATCCTGGAGTCCCGGGATCGAGTCCCACGTCGGGCTCCCTGCTCGGCAGGGAGTCTGCTTCTCCCTCTGACCTTCCCCCTCTCATGTGCTCTCCTCTCTCTCTCTCTCTCATTCTCGCTCTCTCAAATAAATAAAATCTTAAAAAAAAAATAAAAATAAAATTCTTTAAAAAAAAAGAAAAGAACTGTACAAGTCGGTTATCACTACTGACATCTGACCCCACTGGTTACGAGGGGAGGAAGGCTCTATGGGTGTGTTGGCCAAGAACAGAGCTTCCTTCTTGTAGGGGGATGAGCGTCACTGCGACTGGGTTCTCATGCAGAACCACGGATGCAGCTCCAGCAGCTGCCCTGCACTCGGGGCCCACTTGGAAGCAGGCAGCCTAATTTCAGGGATTTTTTTTTTTTTTTTTTTGGCCCATTGCTGATTGCTTCAATCACTACTTCACTTTTTAGGAGAGGAAATTGAGGCCTAGAGAAGGAAAGTTGTTCGAGCTTGTCCTGCAGCTTGTTGGAGCTGGACTCGAACTCAGGACTCCAAAACTTCATTTAATTTTGGAGAATCTAATTCTTCTTTTATGGGCAACCTTTTGTGCCTCATCATTAACAAGTCTTCTCCAACTCACTGTAGATTTCATATTGAAGCCTTGCGCTAGCGTCCGTGAGGCAGGATAATTCCCAGCAAAACAAGCACTTCACACACTGAGGGTGGGAGGAAAGACTGGCGCCGACTGTCTAGGGGCACCTTGGCAGCAAGTGTGATCTTAAGCACATGCATACTCCCCGACTCAGGGTACTTCTACAAGGGGCGTCATTTATGAACATCATCATGATGTAGGCAAGAGATCCGTGGATGATGATGTAGTCCAACTAGAAACAGTTCAGGTGTCTAACAAGAGAGGGTTGGTGACATTGAGCCTGGTGTACTCATTCGAGGGAGTCTCATGATGCAAAGCATGTTTTCCGACATGGGAAAATGTTCATCTACGTTCGTGGAAAAGAGAGCCATATACAAACCATAGAAAAGAAAACTGGAAGAAATGTGCCAAAATAATAATAGTGATTACCTTTAGGTGGTAAGGTTATACACCATTATTACTTCTTTTTTTTTTTTTAACTTAGAAGTATCCAAATTTCCTACAATAAAGATAAATTTTCTGAGTGAATTTATAGGTATGTGTGTCTCCATCTTTTGTAACAAACATTGCAAATATAATTGCACCATTTCTGCACCCAGATGCCTGACTTAATGCATCCTGACTCAGCCACAGGATCACGTTTAAAGTTGCACGGACTAATCTGAACATGATACTCTCCTGCTTTGTGACTGGTAGACTGCCCACTTCCCGTCTGCATTAAAGATCATCCCCACTATTTGTCTTCTTTTTGTACCTCCTCATGATGACATTGTCCACCACCCAGAAAATGTGGCCTTGAAAAGAAAATAAGGTATGTAAATTTTAATAATTATTACTATTAATGGGAAATGATTTTGAATAAAATCCTGATAGTGGATTGTGAAGATGGTAAAGGTCTTAGGAGGAAGGGGAGAAATGAGGACAGAGAGCATTTACCATTTCTTGTCCATGTGTCTCCAGTTCGATCCCCATAGTCAGCTCACTTCCAGCCGTCCCGACCACATGTTCCTGGTCATCTGATGTGTCTCTGGTGAAAGAAGATTCTAGAAGTTAAGGAAGTGGAAGAAAAGAATGTGGGAAGAATCTTTATGATTAAAAGTGTTGGGGAGAAGGGAGGGTGATGGTGTGGATGGTGTAGAACCACAGTGATTTGAATAAACCAAAAGTATCTGAATGCTCTAAGGAGCTAAGGGGTCATTCTACTTCTTATAACTGATGCACTTATTTTCCACTTCCTGTCCTTTGAACCGAATGAGAGCCATCAATCATGTTAGTTTAAACTTGCCATCATGCCTCCTTCATTTGGAGACTGAATCAAGGACAGGAAGCATCAGGACAGAAGTCAAGTCATCAAAGTTTCCAGGCTGTTCACAGAAAGCCAAAATAGATCTATGTCCCAAGGAGAATACTTTGAAAACAAACAAAGCAAAACTCTCGTGTGGGACATATGAGATGTGCATCTCACACAATGCACTCTCCAAACACATGTGCTTCTGTCCACTCAAAGGACACATTGCTTTATTGTTTTATGGGTTCCTTGGAGGAAATCCCAATCCTTAAGAGAACATCCTGTGCCAAGGAAGACACATGGGGGTTCTGTTGGCTTCCACCTCATCCTGAACAGAGGGGGCCCAGAGGCCAGTTTCCTGTACTGACCCACGAGCCTGGCTGTGCTACTCTAGAACCCTTCTGGACCCACTTACGATGACAATGAAAGGCACAATAAACATCATAAGGACCAGATCCCACAGAGGGTCTGGGATATTGTGCAGTAAAATCTTCTGGAGCTAGGTGAGAGAGTAACACCACCACACAACAAGGCAGTAGAGTCTGTCTTGGGGTCTCAGTCATCGACACCATGGCAACCTCCCACTGGGGAGCTAAAATCCCCTGTGCTTCTCCCCGTCATCAGGAAATGTGAAGGAAAATAGATATTAAGCATATAGCTCACAATTACACAGCAAATGAAGCAGTGATGCTTGGGGCCAGTGAGTTGAAATCAAGTAGAAGCAACTCTCCATTATTCGGGTAATGGAAGCACAGAGAAAAGTCCCGAATCCAAGAAATGTTCCCAGCCCCAGGGGAACTCCACAAAGGTTTCATTTTCATTTTCTGCCCTAATATGTGTTTTGCCAGAACTGTTTCAAGATGAGTAAAATGGGCTGGTTTATGTTCCCTTGGAGGATTAGGGAAATGGTCAAATATGAGTGGCTGGTTGAATCCCTATAACCAGTGCTTGAGTAGACAAGAGTTGGCCAGATCCAATCCTCCTTCTGGCTTCAAACTTCAACACTTTCTTGATCATCAGCCCACAGACCTGCCAGAGACGTCACCCAAATTCTTACCGTGGTCCAGCCTAGGATGAGCAGAAAAAAGCCAGTGGCCACCTTCTCACGCACCATGGTCAGCAAGTTCAGGAGACACTGCCCCGTCCACTCCTTGGATGGGAAAGTTCCCCTTGGAGGACAGAATGAGCCCAGTGGGAGCCACTGGCTAATACCCACACTGGGGACGCCCAAAGAAATCACATCAAGCCATTTAGCCACACTGTTCCAGAGTTCAGAGCCAACTTTCCAATTCCAACATGGCGAGACCCAGGCTTTGGAATTTTAATAACTGGCGCCATCTGGTGTTGAGCACTAGTATTACCCTTCTGTAGTCAGCCAAACAGTGAAGCAGGGAACAATATTTGCCCTCTGCCCAGAAAGTCAGGGGCGGAACCAGCCAGGATGGTGTGTACTATTTTCCAAAATGTGCCGGTTTGATTGGGATGGCTTTCCACTTCCCAGATTAGAATACTCCATTAGGGTAATACCCCAGTAACCACGTTCTCCCCTCTGCTGCAGCCTGTCTCCCAGAATCTGAGTCAGGGGACTTCTGAGTAGACGCCCCGCTGTCCACATGCCTCTCTGTCTCTACCAAACCAGACAAGCCCTTGACGACAGCGATTCTTTGTCCTCATGGCTCCAGGATGTCTCACGGTGTGGATACAAGGGAGGCCATTAATACTCACCAAGTGGAAGAGTAACTTGGAGGGACCATGAGACTGAGGTGGGGCTGATTTTAGGTTGGACCATTTTTCTTTTCAGAGCTCTGTTTCTTCCATACTGGAGAGAAGCAGCCCTTTGATCGTGGGGGCCTCTTCACTCATCTTTGTCTCTTTCCCTCCACCTTCCTCTGACCTCCCTCTACATCATCTGCCAGCAGGCCCCTCGCACAATTATGCATGGATCCTATCACTTTCCCAAATACAGGGACACACATTACCATTGTTTTAGGTTTTATGCAGACATAAAAATCACCACTGTGGGATCTCATAGCGAAAAATTTACTCCCTGTCCAATTCTCTTTCAACCCTTCTGATTCTGACAAGGAAAAAGCGAAGGTCCTGGATAATGTGACTACGCCTTGAACACCTCTGGAACATCCATTTGAACAAAGGAATCCCAGGCAAGACCATCAGACCATCACAATATCCATCTATAACTGAGAAGCATAATTATTCCCACCACCACAAAAAAGAGATGATAATTATGCGGCATAATCGAGGTGCTAACTAACACTGCATGCAACATTTAAATGTACCAAACCAGCATGGGGCACACCTCAAACTTACACAATATTAGATAAATCATTGCAAAGGCAGTACCAGTTTATAGCAAGAAAAACAGGAAGCTGTTATGATACATGAATGAGTTAAATTGGGGAAACACTCGCAAAGCCAGACACCCTTTCCTCCTTCTCGCTGCCTTTCGGCAGAGACACACCTGGCCGGCCTCTCCAGGACGTGCTCGACCAGCTCAGAAAGGAAACCAGGGGAAGGTCGAGCGGGAGGTGGACACTGCTCACGCGGATGCTTCTCCCACGATTCTTTGTTTCTGCGCCATATCCCTGCGCAGGCCAGACCCATCTGTGACCACAGCCAGCAGTTCAACCCCTTATTAACCTTCTGTGGGACTCCCCCACTTTGCAGTGAAGTACATGAGCCAGGCTCAGCTTTGCGGAGTCTCATTCATCAGGAATCACTTCAAGGCTAATGAGTAGGCCCCCGCCTGGGCCGCGTGTGAGCAGATCGTGTATCTGGCGGCTGCCGACCGGGGACAGCACAGACATAGATACATGGGGCGACTGAGGTCTCAGGAAGGCACCAGGTTTCTGGGTAATGCAATCTGAAAATCAATTCTCGTTAAATACAAGTGAGACTAATACCTCTGACAGGTTACATCTTAAGTGATAATTAAAAGCATATTTCCTGACGCTTAGCTGCTATGAAATGCACCTCTATTTATGCCACAGAGGGGGTCTCATGCTAAGACCATGGACACTCATTAGCTCCCCCCGGAAACCTCAGAGTTCCCGGAGTGTCATTCATTATTTTAATCTGATTTTCTTGACTCAAGCGAAATCGAACTTGGCATTGGCATTCTCTTTCTCCAGCGCCACCGAGAGTCCTTAACACAATTAACATTGTCATAAGCCAAGGAATGAAGACGTATTTTGCACGAATACAGTCTTCAGCGCCCTCCATGGGTAGAGTTTATTAATCATCGATGGCATCCCACTAGGTTTCATGAACTCCCCTCAATTAATAGGAGGAGGCATGGCGGCTGACATGTTAAATTTTTCATTTACGAGGTCACGGTGTCGGGAGCCCCGCAGTGGGCAGTGGGGCTGACGGGAGCTCAGACTCTCAGAAAACTAGGAGAATTTTTACAACAGCCTGTACTAGTTGCTGATTTGGCCCTTTCCGTATCAAGATATCGAATTTTATCTCAAAAACTGTGAATCGGGAAAAAAAAAATGGGAATGTTGAATATCTCTTTCTTCTGAACTGGGTTTACAGGTCATTAAAACATACCACTAACGCATAGGAATAAACCACAAGGTGGCTTAAAAGGCAGAAAGTTATGGTCCCACGATTCTGGAAGCAAGAGGTCTGAAATCGGGGTGCTGGCAGGGCCATGCTCTTTCTAAAGCCCCTAAGAAAGGGTCCCTCCTCTTATCTTCCAGGCTCTGGGAGGCCTGTGTGATCGTGGGCTCGAGGCCACCTCACTCCTGTCCCTGCTTCTGTCTGCTGCTGCCCATCACCCCTGCGTCTCTGTCCTTTTCATCTTTTTACAAGGACACCAGTCATATTGGATGAGGGCCCTCTTCCCCCACTCCAGCATGACCTCATCTTACCTAATTACATCTTCAGTGACCCTGTTTCCAAATAAGGTCCCATTCTGAGGGACTGGGGGTTAGGACATCAACATATCTGCTGTGGGGACACAATTCAACCCAGAAGACACCTGCAAAGAGAGTAATTAATTAATAAATGATGTGTGGATAATGAGCTAACCATTTGGGAGAAAAATGAATTCCTTTAATTCCTTACTCCTTGTGCTGAAATACCAAAGGGATCAAAGTTTTATTTTTTATTTCTCATTTTTTTCCAAGGGATCAAAGTTTTTTTTTTAATTTTTTAAAGGTTTTATTTATTTATTTGAGAGAGAGAGAGCAAGTGAGAGGAAGAAGTAGAGAGACTCTGAAGCAGACGCCGCACTGAGCACAGAGCTGGACATGGGACTCGATCCCACAACCCCAAGATCATGACCTGAGCCAAAACCAAGAGTCGGCCACTTAACCGACTGAGCCACCCAGGCACCCTTCAAAGGGACCAAAGTTTTAAATGTGAAATATCTTTAAAGTATTAGAATTGTAACAGCCAGTGCATAAGACTTAAGTGCAGGCTCGATTTGAAGGGCTTTACACACATAACATAACACACATATCTCTGCTGTTGTTTCCATTTTATGACAGAGAAAACTGAGGCACAGGGAAGTTTGTAATTTGCCCAAGATCACACAGCCAGCAGGCGTGAGCGTCAGGTTTCCAGCCCCGTTGATTTGGTTCCAGAGCCTGTGCCCAAGAAGGCAATTCTAATGTCTGTTTTTACTTTATGCTCTTATGTAGTGTTTAAAATTTTTATAATGGATGTGTATCACTTTAAAACTCATAAGAAAATAATGTGATCTCTCTCCTCTCTCTCCTGCCCACCACTGCCTTCCTGCCACACGCAGCCTCCCCTACCTGCGCCTACTCAGACGGTTAATCTCCCTGTAATGTGCAGCTAAAGGAGCCCAGAAGCTTCTGCAATGGAATGTCTGCTTTAGAACTACACCCTTCTTTCTATATCCTTCTAGAACTTTCTTTCTCAGTGTTGACACCGGGTAACTCTTTCTGACTCGGTCAAGGACACATTCCCTGTCTCAGTTCTGAACACTGCTGCTCGGGCTTTTCTCTAAACCCGTTTTCCCAAGCATGAAAGAGCTCATGAGTCCCCCGGAGAATTTGCAGAATGGTAGACTCTGATTTTGGGTGGGAGGAGGATGGACCCGAGATTCTCCATTCCCAACCAGCTCTCAGGGGAGGCCCAGGCAGCTGTCCTCAGACCACACACTGATTCCTGACTGTGGTTGTCTTCACCCTCTTCCCTCTCCACCAGCTCTACCTCGTGCTTCTCTTTCCCTCTGAAAATCAGGACTGCAGAATTTGAACTTTTTTAGACCAAGAAAGACCAAAGTTGGAATCCTCTGCTAAGAATGCGTCTCCCCCAGCAAAAGAAAACATGAGGGTGGAGTGCAGAGCTTTCTTGTTCAACTTGAAACTTGGCCCCACGATATAAAGCCCTCTGAAGGTTTCCACACGGGAGGCAGGGCTCAAAGCAGAGGATTTCCCCAAAAGTTGGATGGGTCCCCAAAGGAGGAGATGGCCAGAAACTGACGCATCACTCCACTGATAGTCCAGGCTTTGCTTCTTCATTCACTCAAATATTTTACTGGTTACCAGACACACGAGACTCTTGGTAAAAGCAGTAGAGAAATGACCTGGGGTCTTGAGCATTCTTTTCTTGGGATATCACCAAGTGCTTTAAAGGTAGTGTCTTAGGCAAAAACAGCCCTGGCTCCCTCTCAGCAGATGAAAGAAGCTGACACGATTTCCTGCTGGTCACCTGAGCAAGGTGGCAGAATCTGGAGCCAGCACAGGGCTCCCGGCTCTAATCTCTGCCTGTGCATACTGTTAGGGTCTTAGTAGCAGGGAGAGGACAGGCGGGCACTAGTAAGATTTACTGAACCCTGACCATAGGTGGGGCACTTTATATAGGGGATCTCTTCAGAGCAAATAAACGGCCAAACTACTAACCCAATCTACAAACATTAAGAGCAAATCTGATCACTGGTCGTGAGAACACAGAATGGTACAGGATCTGTGGCAAACAGTACTGAGCTGCCTCAAAAAATTAAACCTGGAACCACCACATGAGATCCAGCAATCCCAGTTCTGGAGGTATATCCCAAGGAACTGAATTCCAGATCTCCGAGGGAGACCCTCCCTCCCATGTTCATTGCAGCATTATTCCCGATAGCCAAGACATGGAAGCAAGCTAAGTGTCCATCAGTGGAGCAATGGATCAAGAAAACATGGCGCGCACACACATATAATGGAGTGTTATTCAGCCTTCAAAAAGAAAAGAAATCCTGTACTGTTTGACAACATGGAGGAAACGTCACACATTACACTAAAATAAGCCAGTCACAGAAAGACAAATACTGCGTGATTCACTTATGTGGGGAATCTAAAATCGTCAAACTCAGAGAAGCAGAGAGTAGAATGGAGATGGGGAGCTGCGAATCAATGGGTATGAAGTTTCACTTCTGCAGGGTGAATAAGTTCTAGGGATCTGCTGTGCAACGTTGTATCTATAGTTCACAGAACTGCACTGTACACTTAAAAATCTGCCTAGAGTAGATCCCATGTTATATGCTTTTCCAAAAAAATAAATAAAGGTGTTTCTAAGGATGCTGGTTGTGAATCAAGACAGGGTTGTTTGTGTTTACCACACCGAGGGTTGTTTGTGTATACCACACTGCAGTACATGGAGTACATACACATGCAAAGATGGGTCTAGAAAGAAAGAAAAGAAGTGAATATTGCTTACAGATTTACAAAATTATTGTCTTATATATTCTATGGGAAGAGCGGGGTATTGTGGGGGGGAAATCATCTGTATGGTCACCAAAAATTTCCTGGTAGATTAAGGGGTTCCGAAATCGCACCATTGCCTTGTGTTTGATACCTTTTTGGTAGATGTCCACTCCCAAACCCATCACGATATTTGATTTATGCTATTTAAACAGATACTTGCTTATTATGTATACACAGAACAGGTTAGTTAGGGGATACAAACATGGGCAAGCATGACGTCTGTTTTCGATGAATATGCTGTTTAATAGGGAAGATAAGAAAAGCAAATATATAATGATTTCATACTTTACCAGCTGGGGAAGTTTGGAAAAAATATTCCGATACCCGGTGCATTTTGGTCACTAGGATGAGCGATGGAGTCAGCGGGACGGAGGGAGGACTCTGAGATGGGTGGGCTTGGGGACAAGAGAAGCTGGCACACTCTTTTTTGTAGAAAAGGCTAAAATCTCCAAGCCACAAAAGTCAGCCACCACCTGGGCCCTTGTCATTAGCTCTGCCACCTCCTCCCCTTTGTCTCACTCTGGTTCCTCCCCCTACAGCTGCCATGTCTCACGGACACAGACGCCCTGCCACGTGCACACTCAGCACACCCTGCAAGCTCACCAAACCCCAACGGCAAGGAAAGGAGGCGGGGTGTGTGCAATGACCCCAGAGCAACTCCAGGACCATCCCCTTTCCATCCTGAGATCCTGAGCCTGGGCTGGTATACTTGCCCCATTCCAGCCAGAGTCAAACTTTCACACACAAAACCAGAGGATCAATCCCAAAAGGTCCTTGATCACTTTCCAGCCTGACTAGCATCATGCAGGGCAAACCATCCAAGTCGGCTTGCCCAGAGTGTGGGAAGGCTGTGTTGTAGAAACACTGTAGGGCGCCATGGCAACAGCGCTGGGAGCCCCACCCCCCACCCCCTTGCCTCCACTCCTGGCAGGGTGTGTGTCTGCCACAGGACTGCAAAGGACCAGCCGAGTTCACAATCAACCTTAGTTTGGAGGGCATTATGCCTCCTCATCCTTTGCACAACGAACGACTGCAGATCCCAAGGGCAAACTTGCATCCTGTTCTTTGTACAGAATGTTTGAGTTCTTACCCCCCAGGCATCCACATACTTGCTGTTTTGCCTGGTGTTGTATGACATGCTCCAGGGTTTTTTCCTAAGAAACAGTCTCCGTCCTCAAGGAGTTTAACCTCAAAAGTGCAAAAGGTGAAATAAAATAAGGCTTCTCCGTGAACTTCAATCTTTGCTTTAAAAGTATGGCGGAACTGGGACTCCTGGGTGGCTCAATTGGTTGGGCGTCTGCCTTCGGCTCAGGTCATGATCCCAGGGTCCTGGAATCGAGTCCCGCATCGGGCTCCCTGCTCGGCGGGGACTCTGCTTCTCCCTCTGCCTGCCGCTCCCCCTGCTCGTGCTCTCTCTGACAAATAAATAAATAAAATCTTTCTAAAAATTTAAAAATATGGAGGGATTGAAACGGACACCTAACATGTTAAAAATCAGTTTTCTTACCTTTTATCAGTCATAGCTATTACTTGTCAACTAAGAATGAAAAAAATCTATTATCTGTGAATGGATACCTGGTACAAATTTGTCTCACTCCTGAAGCTAACGTATTTCCAGGACACATTTCACTGCCTTAATAGAGAGAAATTTTAATATTAAACAGATAGAACACTATTTGAAAAGCAAAGCTTGACATGAAAACAGCACATCATTATTCTCAATCAAAAAGAACTGAATTCTGGATTCTCCACTCTTGCATGAGTAACAGGATCATCCCATTCCTCTAAACCCATTATTGCTACAATTCATCTCAGCTCCTCGGTCTTCCTCCTTCTCCCCCAGGGTGCCCACCGCTGCAGAGCGCATTTCACGGTCTGTTTTTCACTTCTAACCAGGGCACATTCTTCAAGTCCTTGGCATAGAAGGGAGGGTGTGGCCACCCCTTCTGCTAAGAATATTCTCTGAAGACAACCAGGAGCAGGGTTATTAAGTGAAGAGATCAGAGGAAAACAAACACCAGTTCTCTCCCCATTGGGTTTTTCGGATTAGGAAAGATATAAACTTTCACTCATAATGACAACAGAGCCTCAGTAAGTCGATGGAAATTTCCTCTGGAAAAGTAAAAGCATTATGTTAGGTAGAGCCGGGGCTTTTGATTTCTTCTAAACAGATCAATGCCATGGCTCACCATCCTCTACTTCCCTAACAAACCAGTAGTAATTTGCCTTGGTAGTTGCTTTATTCCCACCCACTCCCAGTTTTTGGAGCAACTTGAAACAGTCATTTCTTCCACCCTCCCACCATCTGCTCTTCTCCTCACAAAGGGAGAAAGCGAGGAGTGCCCCACCAGATTCCATTAATGCTGACCCTGCCCAGCTTCTTTCTTTCCTACCGCCCCCAGAACTACATGCCTCAGCACTTTTCATGCTTAATTCTAAGCAATCACAAAATAATCCAATTCTTTCCATCCCTAGAGGTACAAAGCCATGACTGCATGAAGATCAGAAAAACAAGAAGAAAATCTGACATTTATTTGCTTGTCTTTGAAGGGCAGTCCAGCACTCAAGTGAGATGTCACATTTTTAAGTAAGTCATGAGGCTGCAGTTTTCTTCCGTGTTGACATGTAACCCATGGAGACTAGCTTTACAGTGATGCAATGAATGTATAATCTAGTCAAGGACCATTTGTTGAATGGCCCACCCTGTGTAGGGCAGCATAAGAGATGCTGAGGGGTTACTATTAGTTGAGAGGCAAACATGCACACAAGAAAATTAAGTCACAATAGGAGGAATTATATGCAGGGTTCGGTCAGGGGTATAGAGTCAAAGTTCAGAGGATGGAGAGAATATTGTGAACTAGAGAAGCCAGGGAAGGCATGGGAGTTGGTGTGGCTGAGCCTGGGAATATGGTAGGATAACAGAAGTCAAGAGGAGAGAGAAATGCTCAAGGCCCACTCTCAGAAGACAGCCCTTCCTGGAACAGACAGAGGTTAGCATAGGGGTGCAGTGGGACATCCTATCATGGTGACAAGGTAATCTGCTCTTCAGAGTGCCCAACTACCATCAAAGGATGTTGCTGCCTCCATATGGCTCTCTGGGCACTCCCACACAATGGACTATGAGGCAGATTTTATTTTCCAAAAATGGGACAGGGGCGCTGGGTGGCTCCGTCAGTTAAGCATCTGATTCAGGTCATGATCTCAGGGTTGTGGGCTAGAGCCCCGCATCAGGTTCCATGCTCAGCACAGAGTCTGCTTGGGATACTCTCCCTCTGCCTTTGCCCGCCTCCCCCTCACACGTGCTCTAAATAAATAAATAAATAAATAAATAAATAAATAAATAAAATCTTTGAAAGAAAATGGACACCATGATATTTCAGTCCTACATGCTATTCTAGGGTATCTCCAATGCCCCCATCAAGAGACAGAGTCTTCCTCTTCCCTTGAATGTGGGTGGGACCCCCTTTGTGGCTGTCTCCATGAATGGATGGCAGTGGACTTCGGAGGCTAGGTCATCAACAGCGACGTGGCTTCTGTCTATCTCTCTCAGGACGCTATCCATTGGAAGTTGGCCGCCATGTTGTGAAGAAGCCATATGTAGATGTTCCAGCAGAAAAACCCAGTCATGAGTGTGAATCACCAGACGTGTGAGTGAATGAGCTTTCAGAATGTTCCAGCCCCAGCTGACAGAGTAGAGCAGAGACAAGCTACCCCTGCAAGCCCTGCCTGAACTGCAGATTCATGAACAAAATAAATATTACTATTATTTTTTTAAGATTTTATTTATTTATTTGACAGAGACAGAGATAGCGAGAGCAGGAACACAAGCAGAGGGAGTGGGAGAGGGAGAAGTAGGCTTCTCGCAGAGCAGGGAGCCCAATGCGGGGCTCGATCCCAGGACCCTGGGATCATGACCTGAGCTGAAGGCAGACGCTTAATGACTGAGCCACTCAGGTGCCCCCTATTATTATTATTTTTAAAGGCTTTATTTATTGACAGAGAGAGAGACAGCAAGAGAGGGAACACAAGCAGGGGGAGTGGGAGAGGGAGAAGCAGGCTACCCGCTGAACAGGGAGCCTGATGTGGGGCTCAGTCCCAAGACACCGGGATCATGACCTGAGCCGAAGGCAGACACTTAATGACTGAGCCACCCAGGTGCCCCCAAATAGATATTATTATTGTTCTAAATCTCTAACCTGTGGAACGGTCCGTTCAGTGGTAATCAATAAATAGAACAGATCCCGCGTCTAGCCTTCACTTAGTACCAGAACTCCAGCAGGAAATCAGAGTATCTGAAAAGGCAGTGAGGTTAAAGTGACATTTTGGTCGAATACACATTGTCTTTCAATTTCGGTGATGCCGATCAACATGTTTTTCAGGTTAAATTTCCCACGAAGGCTGCATTAGAACAAGTGGTCCACATCCCTTTATTTAAACTTGTCTTCCTGTTCCTGTGGATCAGAGAGATAAGTGGTAGGGTTAGAACTTTACATAATTCCTTTCTGAAATTTAATTTTTAAATTTACTTTTAACAAAAAGTACATATTTAAGGTATATAGTGTGATGTTCTGATATATGAATACCTTGTCAAATGATCACTACCCTCAAGCTAACATAGTCATCTCCTCCTGTAGGTGCCTTATTTTGTGAGTATGATGAGAAAACCTGAAATCTACTCTCTGAGCAGATTTCAAGTACACAATACACTATTAATTATAGTCACCATGCTGTATCTTGGATCTCCAGAACTTATTCGTTATGTAACTAAAAGTTTGTGCACTTTGATTAATATCTCTTCCTTCCCCCCTCCCCTCAGCCTCTGGTTACCACCATTCTACTCTCTGATACTCTGAATTTGACATTTTTTTTTTAAGATTTCACATTTAAATGAGATCATGTGATATTCGTCTCTTCACTTAGCATAATGCTCTCCAGCTTCATCCATGTCCACGTGACTCTTGTAGTCTCTTGAGCAGTTTTCTATGTCTTACACGGGGCTTTGGAGGAAGACACACCTATATTTACTGAAAAACAAAACCAAAAAATTCCAGTTTCAAGTCTGTATGTCTTTTTCATTGTTCTGATATGTTGATGCCATGACTAGTTACAAACATGCATTATGTTCTTTCAGTTAGCAAGGGCAAAACTGGGGTCTTTGGCAAGTGCAATGGAGGTATCCCTAATTGATAAGGTCTGTAGGAGAAGCTGGAAATTAGTTCATATTCAGTTACCACCCCAAATAACAAGCGGTTGCCAGAATCTCTTCCATCTAGAAAGATCCCCAGCTTGCAATTCACGCCTGGGTCTGCTGAGTTTCCAGTTATCCACTCCCTGGAGCATGATTAAAGGTCATCTTCTTCTCCTTCCTGATTCTTTCCTTCCTTCCTCCCTCCCTTCCTTCCTCCCTCCCTCCCTTCCTCCTTTCCTTCCTTCCTTCATCCTTCCTTCCTTCTTTCTGCTCTTCGTCCCTTCCTTCCTCTCTCCCTTCCTTCCTTCCTCTCTTCCTCCCTCCCTTCCTTCCTTCTTTTCTCCCTCTCTTTCTCCCTTCCTTCCTTCTGCCATTCAATCATCTTGACTTAACAACAAAAAGGGGCAACAAATTCTAAAGACAGCTAAAGGAAGCTCAAATGTATGCTTTTTAAATGGAGTTTTCAGTAGGAAATAGGATGGCACAGTGGTTGAGAACCATGGAGGTAGAGCAGGTGACTCTGAGCCCCCGTGCCTTAGCTCCATTCAAGTCACTTAGCCTCGGAGAGCCTACCTTTTTTCATCTTTAAGGTGCAAATAAGAAACTGTACCAAATCAGATTGTTATGTGGCTTAAATGAGAAAAAGCCACGTGAGAAATGCAAGACCCAACACAGAGTAGGTGCTCAGTGGATGTTCAACGAGTATTGCTTTGACTTAGAGAGGATCTGCTGGAATTTCCTTAAGTCTTCTGTAACTTTCTAGAAGTCGACTTTCATATCCAGTAACACCAGTGGGACAAAGAGAAAGTGGGTTTCGGTTTATTTCAGGGAGGCAATGACAAATTAGCCAAGCCTCACTCAGGTGATAGAATTGGAAGTATTCTCTGAAGGACCTCCTGAGCGTAAATGTAGTAGAAGTGTTCTCTTTGTAGGGAATAAAAGAAAAAAATAGACTCATCTTTCTCAGCAGAAAGCATATCACGAGGAAGAACAAAAATTAAACTATTTTCAAGCTCTTGCAGATTTCAATAGCTTGGACCCTGTGGTCTTCTTTAGGACGGTGGTTTTTATCCTTTGGTGTGCAGATACACCATTAAACTTGCATAAAATTTGCCCCAGGAGAGACTCACTGGGTCAGGATCTCTAGAGGTGAGGCCCATGCATCTGAATTTTTTAAAGCTCCAGAGGTGATTTGCACACACTGCAGGCTGGAAACCACTTTTTCAGCATCTCCAAGAGATTTAAAAGAGATACGCAACAAGGTTTGTGACTATTACCTACAAAGGAGTCGAGGCTTCAAGAGATGCACCTGGGTCTCAGGGATGACAAATCATTTAGTGGAAACGGGCACTGGACTCTAGAGTCCGTGATCTTCTTGTTCCATCTCTCCTGCAGAGCAATCATTGATTAATTCACTCGTGTCCTCCTTATTCTTCTATACCTTCGACAAGGGTTCAAGGGGTTGCTTTGTGCAGAGGATAACTACCCTACCACATGGGAACCAAGATGGCCCCATTTTCCAGTGCTTATGGCAAAGACAAAGAAGTCCATGCCATGGTTCTTTTCTCTTACAACATTAAATTAACATGATTCTGACCTTAGTTCTTAGAGTTGCTGTACCCAGGATGCCATGGGGCCTGTGAGGGGGCATGCTGAGAGCACGGTGGCAGGAGATCTCATCAACATCGGAGGGACCTAATTATAAGAAAATACTGACACAAACAAAGAGGGGGCAGAGAGAAACAAAAAGGGGGTGAGGGAAATAAACCTTACATTTAGCATGTACTGCTGGTAGGAAAACAGGTCAAACTAGGGGGTTAAAACAGAATTTTTACCAAGTTAGCTGTAGTAAATTTTCTTGGGTTTTTGGTCACAAAATTCGTAAACAGTAAGTTTTCTGGTCTGATGGTAGACGAAGAACATCTAACAAACTATCACAAGAAAGACTGTAGGAGAATTTTCGTCCGCTCCAAGAACTGTGGTCGCCCCCTTGTGGGACAGTTTGAGAACTACTGAGACAGAAGAAGTGCATTTGAGTACACCTTGAATAGACACCTCACAGACATTTCAGTGGAGTGAATTAGGATCAAGGCTTGGCGTATTTCATAACACTTTTGAGGAGGCTCACATAAGATGTCATGAACCAAGGCTGAGATGACCTAAGAGTTTGTGTCTTACGGATTGTGTTGGAATTCGGGAACGTGTGCTGAGCTATCCCAGGGACTGGAACCTCCAACTGGTGTGGAGTGAGCAGAGTGGGCTTTGCCTCCTCCAGGACTGACCACTGTGTTCCAAGGAACAGTCAATGAACCTGAACTTCGGGGTTTTTTTTCATCTGAAACAAACCAACCAACCTCAAGGGTTGTCAGGAAGACCAAAGAATGCAACAGATACGAAAACATTTCAAAAGAGAAAGGTGAAGGATTATTACATTATGTGCTTTAATTAGCGCCTGATTCACTGGCAGCCCTGTTCAGTCGTCAAGACAGAAGCTCTGAGCCTTCACTGCCTCAATTCTAGTGGGAGGTCCCAAGGCGTTCTCTTGAAGGAAGGGCATTGGGATGAAATTTTGAGAGAAACTAAAATTTTAAAAGAGAGAGATCTCATCTCAGAAGTTTTGAGAGAAATTTTGAGAGAAACTAAAAATTTTGAGAGAAATTTGGTCACTTTCTATGAATTTGGGGAAATGGCTAAAATTAGGAGACTTCTACCTTATTTACAGGAAAGGTGGAAACTGAAGATCGTTGTTTCAGGAGCCCCTGGAAATACCCATGAACTAGACTAGGAGAATCTTTTTTATAAGTTTTTCTTTGTTGGTGTATGACCCTGCTCTTGTTTTAGTAACTTAAATTGTCATGCTTATAATAGAGATATTTTTATCCCCACATCTAGGACAGAACTTAAACAGAACTGTTCGTTTGGAATTGAAACCAAGGACGGGAACAGTGATACCTGATTTCTGGTTTTCAAGATTCCATACATAAACTGAAGAGTTGTCGTAACGGCAGAAGGATGATCTAGCAGCTTCTGCAGACTGGCTCACAGCCAATCTCCTCCAGCCTCCCTCGGGGGCCCCTTGGGTACTGCAGGGAGTAGGGACGGGAGATGCCTGTTAATGGGCGTGTGATGGTTTATTTTCTGTGTCAACGTGGGTGCACCATGGTGTTGCCCAGGTATGTGTCCTAACATTATTCTGGATGTGTCTGTGAGGGTGTTTGTGGGTGAGATTACCCTTTAAGTCCAAAGCAGATCGTCCTCCATAACGTGGGACAGAGGTGGGGTGCGAGGCAGGCTGTGTGCTGGCTCAGACACGGCCGGGACCTTGAACTCCCAGAGCTGCCGCTGGAATGATGACAGGACCGCAGCTCCCTGGTGGCCCAATTCCTCATTGTGACTTTGGGAGTCGTTCCTGGAAACTCCACTTAGAGTTTCTTCAATTTCTCCCGCCTTCCCAACTATCCTGGGAGTCATTTATCGCCCTGTAATCAATCCTTCTCTGCTTGGACTGCTGCTCTTGGCAAGTGAACCCTGACCAACGTGGGACATTGGTCACTTTAGCTCCTGGAAGTGCTCTTGTTAGCGGAACGCCAGAGGGGGGGGACAGCAGTCTCACAAAGAACTTTTATGAAGGCCCGTGTGAGGGAAATGAAGCTGGAGCTCGGAGGAAACAGATACTCCACACCCGAGTGGATCTGGATCTCATCTCTACTCAGCATCCTCTCCAACACCACCAGGAAGAACCCCGGCGTCCCCCTCGTTCCACTGCAGACCGTAGGAGTAACATTCCCACGGTGGCATCCCAGACAAAATTCACTGGGTAACAAAGTAAAAAGGGAAGGGAACACAGCTGCTAAACCAACACTTGTAGGCTTGGCCCGTCAAAAAGGTCCCCATAGGTGGGTCTCCACCGTGGAAAACGTGGCTTCTCTTTCCCTGGCTTAAAGAAATTCAGAGGCTTTCTATTGGCAGTTCTTTAATGGCAATCCCATTTTATTGAAATGATCCAGTCTTTTCCCATTATTCTTTGGCTGAAGAACACAGGCACCATGATTTCCCAGCAGTGAAGGCATGGTCTTTGCCCTCGTGGAGAGAACAGTCTGCAAAGTACTGAGGATTTTAGGAGGCCACAGTGTTATTTTCTTCTACCATCTGACTCACTCTGCCATGTTTTCATAGCTTTTTACAATAGACAGATAATGAATAAAATCCATATTATTTTTCAGGGCTCCACTGGAAGTAACTTTATTCCCAGGGCTGTTGGTCTATTCTAGCAGATGGATGATAAAGACCAGCCCAGCAAGTCCCAACCACTAGGATTGCCTAGGAAGTGCACAGGACACAGTGCCCCTCACTTAGGCATCAGGGCATGAGCATCCTTTTGCTCTCCCTCATATATCACGAGTCCTTTGAAGTTATAACCTCCAGCAAGGTACGCCTCAGCAGCCAGAGAGATCCCTTCAAGATCCAAACCTGATATGTCACCACTCCATCCAGAATGATTCCTGTAAGGCCCACCATGCTTTGACTCCTGCTCTTCTTTCTTCTCTGGTCTTGCACCAAACTGCCTCTCCCACCCTGTGCTCTCTGCTCTGGACACACCACCTGCTTCTCACCCCCTCACCAACCTTCAGATCCTAAGCCCAGAGCCCGCCCCCACCATCCCATGACCCAAGCACCCACCACCCTTCTCCTTCACAACCCTTGTCATGGGAACAATTTTACATTTGGTCATGACAATTCTTTGATTAACATCTTTCTCCTGAAGTGAGCTCCACGAATAGGAATCAGGTCTTACTGTTGCAACTCATTCCATCCTTGTACCCAGCACATTGCCCGGCATGTAGTGGGTCCTAAGGAGAGACTTGTTGAATGAATGAATGAATGAATGAATTGTAAAATAGACGAGTGCTGAGTAATTGATTATACCTAGAAATAAACAGAAAAGGATGGGGCCTAGCATAGAACAGGGCAGGAGAATCAGATGTCTGCGTTTTTCACAAATCGAAAAGCTGAGCAGAGACTAATTAATTTCTGTATGTTCCAAACCCAGCACAGCATCTGGCAGGTAGAGGTAGGTCCCAATCAATGTCTGTCGAATTGAACGCTTGTCTCATTTCTGACAACCACTGAAACTTCAATAGCTTTCAAAGAAACTGACCAGTGCATTTTCCCAGATCAAAGGCAAGGTGCAATGCAGCATATCCAGTGAAAATGGATTGAGCTCTTTTCCTAAAGGTGTGTTCATTTAATGTTAAATGCTATTAGCCAAATAAATAAGGATTGAGGAAAAGGAAAAGCTTATCACCATGATAAGGTTTTCCCCCTTAAAGAGTGCCATGGTGGCAAAGAAAGACCAAACACCAATTGTAGATTCACTTAGCACCTGCTGATTGCCAACAAGAGCCAATTAGTGACAGTTAAATACATTATCTATATTATTTATATGCACAATTCAATTACTTTTGGTTACAAGGACAATGGCGTGTTTTAGAGACAGAATCTGTATGTGCAGAGAACAGGGTCCTGTTCTGTAAGATCTGTTGGGGAAATGTCAGCAAAGTGTATGAAAAGAGCTCCTATTACTCCTTCTGAGTCCTCAGAGAACCAAGAAATATGTTTCCTTAAAAGCCATAATCATGGTGCACCACCAGAGTCCACACTGCCCTGTTCTACCTCAGACATTTGCAAATGCATTCAATTTTATGCCATTCACGTGGGCAGACATTTAGGAAAGAATGAGAGGAACATAAAATACATATTATGCTCTTTATACATTGTGATGTTGGTCCCAATGACTTCAATGAAGGAATGAAGTGACGATATTTATATTTTACTTGCTTTCACTGTAATTCTGATCGTAAGTAATAAGGCCATTTTATTTTCACAAAATGAGGAAATTATGCAGAGCTTAAGAGACATCCGGGGATGAATCAGCCAGACTGTGGATCAACTAGAAATCTGGCCGACGTCGATTTACCCAAACCAACAGCATCTTACAAATAAGCTGAAGTTCAAGTCAGGAAGTATTTCTGCCGTAGTTTTATGCTTTGAGGGGGTAAATGTTAGGTTTATCTCAGTTGACTTTCACGTGTAGTCAGGAATAAGAACAACTTCTTTTGTGTGAGAGGTTATATTATAAACTAAGAAAAAATGCCTCCCACATGGGTCATGTTTGGGATATTCAGGAACGAAAAGCAGTATGATTACCATCCATTAAGAGAAACTGGTAGAACTCTTTCCATCCACACTGAACGTAGTCAAACCTGACCAGCTGTCCACAGAAGTCTTTCTTCTTTTGGTTCTTTAAAATGTTCCAGGAGAGGAGAAGGAAAAAGAAAAGTCAGAATTCCACCACAATGTTTTCAGATTCACCGAGATAGGAAAAGTCATTGACAAGATGTAAAGGCAGAAGGCTTGAACCTGTCCTAACTTGGTAGAGTCTTTTTCTTATTGTTATTAATCACAAGACCAAAACCTTTGAAGTGACCTTCATTTTCTCCCCCCTTGGGAGGGCATTTATACAACCTCCCATGTCATGGAGGGTCTCCCTGGGGCCTGATCAGTTTCAGCAAAAAAATGTGAAGCCTGTGGCTTTGTTGTTATTGAGCGAGCCCATTGTATCCAAACCAAACCAGAAAACAACAAATCTGTGGTTGGGGGGAGGGGAGGGGATCCTTTTTAAAAGCAGAGAGGACTAGGTGGAGCTGGTTGTAATTAATTATTCTTACTTTTAAAGTGGCTTATTCAGGGCAAGTATACAAACCTTAAGGATGCATAGATCACTGAATGTGTGTAAGACTTGTAGAGAAATTTGAAAAGAGCATTTTCTAATGTGACTTCCAGTTGAATATTTAGATTTCTCAACAAAAGGGCCCGAACTCTGTCAGTTAGGTCCTCCATCAAGGAGCCCATCTTCCAGAGGAAAAAATAAAACAAGACAAAACCAGAGAGGGAGACAAACCATAAGAGACTTTTAATCACAAGAAACAAACTGAGGGTTGCTGGAGGGGAGTGGGGTGGAGGGATGGGGTAACTGGGTGATGGGCATGAAAGAGGGCATGTGATGCAATGAGCACTGAGTATTATATGTGCTGATGAATCACTGAACCAATAATATATTATATGTTAATTAATTGAATTAAAATAGTTTTTTTAAAAAAGGAGCCCATCTTCCTCCAACAGCCAACTGACCAGTAGGGTGCTCTTGGGTTGAAGAACAGTTCTCCCAGGACGACATTGGACCTGCACCTGGAGATTGCCTCAAAAGGAGGTGTACACGCAGCGTCCTGGGGGGAGGTCTTCTGAGCCCTCTGCCATTGAAAGGTAGAATAAACGTGTATTTATTGTGCTGCCCCGAAATTCTTGCTCTGCTGTGTTGTTACCGTTTGTAGGCATCGACCCTCCAGCCCCTTCCCACTGCCTGCTTCCTACGGGCAGAGCACCTGGCTGAGACATCGCAGACTCGAGGAGGATCTATAGCTCATTTTATCCAAAATATGCAAACAGCTCACTTTTACTAGGATTTCTCTATGAAGTAAACTAATAAATTGTGCCTTTGGGTTACCTTTACAGGTATGAAAAATAAACTGGAGTACGAAGTCCATCTGTCCAGCTTCCACTGTCCATCACCTGTCAGTCATGTGTCTCCCTCTCTCTTTCTGTCTCTCTTTCTCTCTCTCTCTATCTCTGTCTCTATCTCTGACATCTCTGGTTAAATGAAATGAACACAATCAGTTGACTCTTCTGATGACTCTACTTACATTGGGGAATTCACCCTATATTGTACAAGCTGTTCATACTCATTCCAGCTTCCCCACACCTTCCCTCCTTCTTCAACTTGAAAAGTAAAATCAAAGGGGCGCCTGGGGACCTCCATCCTTTAAGCGTCAGACTCTTAATCTCAGCTCAGGTCTTGATCTCAGGGTGGTGGGTTCAAGCCCCGCTCTGGGCTGTGTGCTGGGTGTGCAGTCTACTCAAAAAAAATAAATAAATAAGAAGTAAAATCAGTTTTGGAAAGCAGCGGAAATGAGGTCGCCGAGGTCCCTCGGCCAGGAGAAAGGGCACGCGGCCCGGGACAGGCGGCGCTGGGGGAGACCGCACAGAAACGGGGGTGGGTGGCGAGTTTGCTTGAATTCCTCTCCTAAATGGGTCAGCTGCTCCTTCCTGGGGAGCGGAGGGGCGTTGCCATGGCAACGTTGATATTAATGCAGGTGGACGCGCCCCAGGGTGGTCTGGGGAGAGCCGGCACCCTGCATCTCATCAGCTCGACGGTCTAGCAGGAAGGGGCGCCCTGTCCCCAGCCTCCGTGACCCCCCTGCCCCCCACTTCCAGGTTGAGAGGCGTTCATCGGCGTGAAGGGGCTGGTCATCACGGCCCTCTGAGGACAAGGGCGATTCTTCGTGCGTCTGAAATAATCAGCCCCTATACCTCCCTACGCCCCAAAATATGTTAGAGGAAACCTTGAAAAGGACAATTGTAAAAGAGATAAAGTAGCAGACTGTTCTGGCCGGAGGTCACAGAACAGGTGAAAATCAAGCTCCTGATAAGAGAGAGAGGGGACAACGGCAGTGAGAAGAAAGGAAGGGAGAGCATGCGGGCCGCGGCCGGTCCAGGCCGGGGAACCCCCAGAAAGGCCGAGCTCTCCCTTGCCGCAAAAGCTGCCCCGACACCTTCCGGTGGGAATGCGCGCTCCATCCTGCCCACTCGGGCCTCGGGGCTCAGACCCGGGTTAAGGTCTTGGAACCTGAGCCCCGGTCACGAACAGTAACATCCCAATGTGGCTTTATGACTTCCAGGTGACGGCCTTCCCCAGACGCACCGCCGGAGCTCCGCGCGCCCACCCTGGCAATGGGGGGGGGGGATGCCCCTCGCGTCCCAGTCCTCACGTCCAGAGTGGGCTGTCAACGGGGACTAAAGCGCACAGACCTAAGACAGTGGCACTGTCGGGCAGCGGCACGGATCACTGAAACTTCGGGAAGGTGTTCTATGGCACCTTAGTCTGTCCTCCATGCCTTCCGTCCACCTCCGGGAAACCACGAATCCCTCACATCCATGGCTTCCTTGGGGCAAGCCGAGCTTTGCAGCTAAGAAGCCTGGGACCTTCGTAGGCATTTTGTACCCAAAGGGATCTTTAGTGTATTTATTTTTTAACTGATAAGTTATTTCTTTTCTTTCTTCTCTTTTCTTTCTTTTTTTTTTTTTTTAAGATTTTATTTATTTGACAGAGAGCGCGAGAGGGAACACAAGCAGGGGGAGTGGGAGAGGGAGAAGCAGGCTTCCCGCGGAGCAGGGAGCCCGATGTGGGGCTCGATCCCAGGACCCTGGGATCATGACCTGAGCTGAAGGCAGACGCTTAACGACTGAGCCACCCAGGCGCCCCTGATAAGTTATTTCTAAGGAACTCTTGTCCTATAGCTTTCAAGTCTCAAAATTGGGTTCCGCGCAGGGCTTAGTGGCATCTGGGAGATAAACGGGTGGACAGCACCATCTAGTGGATTAAAGTCATAAGGCAACCTGAACCAAATTAACTCTGAGAGAGGGAAACGGAGATGACACTCCAGGATATGTTATTTCATTATCAGTAGATTTCCCACTTCATTTCTCGGTAGTAGAGCTACTTTCTGTTACATCATCTCTATGTACATCCTCTCCCCATAAAGGGGAGCTCAGAATGCAGCCCACTGTCAGTCATTAAGATGATATATCTCTAATCTTTTTTTAAATTAATACATTGGTTATAAAATTATATAGTAGCCAATTCTTATATTCCCTGTAATTACCACTGGGGGTGTGCGAGGCTAAGGAGCACATGTGGGCAGGCACGTGGGACCTGGGGTCAGGAACTTACTGACTCGGCGGGAACTGGGGCAGTGACAATATGAGACTGGCGGGGCTGCATCTGAGGAAGCACATGGGCCAACCGCAGAGTCTCAGAGCCACACTGACCTGCCTGGGGTGACTTCATTTCATTCAGTCATTTACCAAATAGCATGAATTATTTTCTATCGTTGAGCAAAAAGATGTGATTCGTTCCCAAACATGAAAGCGCTCTGTAGGAGTTGAAAAGCTGCAACAATTTTATAACCCAGATGGGAGTGCGCAGTGAGCATTCTCTGAGCTGGTGGCTTCATCCGAAACCTTTTAGAGAAAGGACATCTCCAGGTGCCAAGGACCCCCAGTGACATCCTCATCCACAAGTGACTGCTCCCTCTTTGGATTTCCTTTCAACTTTGGAATCATAGGTACTCACATTAACTCTGCTGCACATTTTAGTTATTTTTACCTACTTTCAATCTCGGTTGACAAACAGCCTAGGCTTATTTATTTTATTTTATTTTTTTAGTTAAAAAAATAGAAAGATCTACAACAGTCTGAATATAACCTCACACAACAAAACTATACACTTAAAAATGGTTAAGATGGTAAACTTTAGGTTATGTGTTGAAATTGAAAAGCACAATTAAAAAATTTGTGTACCTACTATATTCTGGAAACTTTAAAAGTATTATGAAAAAATATCTGGGAACAACAAAAAGATCCAATTTCAAGCAACAAAGTGAACTTGGCTTTTCTCCACCTCACCTACCTTGACATGCTCTTTGGGTTGGAAATATAGAACAACTACACATTCAATGACCCTTGATTAATGCATCACAGGAATCTCAGAACTAAGCGGTGTGCCTTGCTGATCCACCTGTTTCTAGGGGCAATCTGGTGAGTTGGGCAGGGACTGTTTTCCAGAAGGAACCTAAACGTCTTTGCCGTGTATCCCCAGATGTTCTGGAATTTTCATGGCCTCATGGCTGATCTCATGGCTGCCTCCTTCCCACCATTTGTGTCTTGGATCACCCCCAGCCACCACTCTGCACGACTCTCTACCACAGTGTCAAGCTTTCTTTACTGTCTTCACTGCGTTCAATCACAACTGCAATTATCTCTTTACTTGAACTTGAAGGGTGTCAGGCTGTCCATACTGGAATGCACGTTCCGTAACAGTTGAGTTCCAGTCCGTCTTGGTCCCCACTGTGTCCTCACTCCCGGCAGACGGTGCCTGGACCTTATACATTGCTGGAGGGGGTGCAGAATGTAGACCCTTATTGAAGGGAATCTGACCTCCCCCAAATGAAAATGCCTTTGTCCTTCGATCCAGCAATCCCATTTGTGGGCATTTATCCTTACAGATTCGATTGCACGTGTGTGCATAAAAGGAGTCACCGTGACTTTGTTTGTATTCCAATAACAAAAAATTAGAAACAACCCATGCCTATCAGTAGAAAACAAGTTGAATAAACTATGGTACATATGGTAGTGGAATACTATACAGCTATAAAAAATACTGAAGAAGATATCTGTGTGTAGACATGGAGAGATCCAGGTACAAAACAGGATACATAGGGCGCTTCCTAACACATAAAGCAAGATTTATATATTTATATTTGTTTATAAATAGGAAACAAGTAAAAATGCCTACCAGTGGGGGAGCTTTCTCAGTTTGTATCTTTTTAATCTAATTTTGAACTCTTGAGTTGTGTAAATGTATTATGTATTTTTTTTTTAAGTGCCTGTCTGGCACATGGCAGGTGCTCAGCTGATATGTTGAAAGAAAGAACGGATTAATGAATAAGCCTATGAAGTTGGTAAGGGATGCAAAGGACTAGATAGGTGGAGGCTGCCATGGTAGCTCACTTCGCATAGCCTAGGGGGATGAGGGTCCCTCGTTACTCAATGTTCTGAAGAGCGTCCCTATATGGTTACAGGGGTGCGTCCAAGTCTACACCTCTGGGTAGGGATGGTACTTACGGTCAAGGTGAGGGACTCAGGGCCAGGCATGCACTCATCATCCATCTGTTTGCTCAAGAAACACCTACCCAGTGTTCACTTGGTGCAAGGTCCTGCACTGAGCACTGTGGACGTAAGGAGGACCAGGCTGATGCCGTCCCTGTCCTCAGGTAGCTCACAATCTAAGGCAGACTGGATTCTAGGGTGCTTCCTGAGCCAGCAGCCCTCGGTTTTGCTCCTCACCTGCCCGGGATTCTTTCGGGGTGAGTGCCCTGGGGACAACAGAGCAAAAGAATGAGGAAATCCAAACCCAAGGCGGAGCTCTAAGTGTCCACGTGAGGCTATGCACAGCAAGCAGGGGATCTTTATTGCCCTCGAACAGGGCGCACTAACTCATGGGGACTGCAGTCTCTCACATCTCACCTGTTTTCTCTGGGGGAAAAAGAAACTTCCAGGGTATTGGAACAGACCAGGAGGAGGAAACACCTTGGTGGCAAAGTTGGGACAGTGTAAGGAGTAAGGAAAACAGAGACGTGTGGTTTTTCTTGGGGGTCCTGAGTGTCCTGGGAGCCAGCAGTTCTCACAGCAACAAGGACACCCACTGCTGTCGACATTTTTCAGAGCCTCCCCCCACATGCCCACTCACACCCCACTCCCCAGGGTTTTCTGCTTGGGGTTAAGGACGGAGCTTTTGAAGGTAACAACAATCCCATTTTTTTTCCAGGTTTGCAAGCATGAAAATGTAGTTTGTTATATTTATTGTAAACTGATCAAACTCACATCATGACAACCTGGAAGAAACACATGACAAATGACAAATGACTTGACATTGTATCTTCGGAAAATGAAAGATACCTGTGGGCTTGGGTGAAAACCGACCTTCTTTTAAAGATGCGTGTTTGAGACCCGTTTCAAAATCTTATCAGTAATCCTGGTAGGATGGAAAGCCTTCCTTGGGTTCTTGCCTCCAATGTTCATTGACAGAATCAGATTTAGAATGAGCTTGGAAGCAAAGCAAGAATATGGGTGTAAGAAGATGGCAGAGGGAGAGATGGTTCTTGAAATTACAGTTCTTGAAATCTTAATTATTTTTTTTTTAAAGCTTTTATTTATTTAGGGCGCCTGGGTGGCTCAGTTGGTTAAGTGGCTGCCTTCGACTCAGGTCATGATCGCAGGGTCCTGGTATCCAGCCCCACATCGGGCTCCCTGCTCAGCTACAAGCCCGCTTCTCCCTCTCCCTCTGCCTCTTCTCCCCCTGCTTGTGCTCTCTCCTTCTCTCTCTCTGCCAAACAAATAAATAAATAAAAGCTTAAAAAAAGATTTTATTTATTTATTTGCCAGAGAGAGAAAGAGACAGAAAGAGCACAAGCAGGGGGAGCAGAAGCCGAGGGAGAAGCAAGCTCCCTGCTGAGCAAGAAGCCCGATGCAGGACTCGAACCCAGGACCCTGGGATCATGACCTGAGCCGAAGGCAGGCGTTTAACCAACTGAATCACCCAGGCATCCCCCAAATCTTAATTATTCTAATAGAGCATATTTAACTTAAAAACATCCCTTTCTATTGTCAGTAATTATCTTGTCCACAGCTAAGAGAAATTACCACAATTAATAAAAATATTTCCCATAGCTATTTACAGTCTATCATTTTCAGATGCTTCAGTCCGTGTCTTCACAAGAGCCTATGAGAGACATTATCATCTCCCTTTTACTAAAGGCCCAGGGCATAGTATTAACAAAAACTCAGTCTTTTAGCACCAAATCTTCTGCACTTTCCACCACACCACACGCACAACCTCAAAATGGTACCTCTGTGTGGTCACTGCCGTCCACCTTCTCATTACACTCACTCACTGTAAAGGCCACTGGTGTCCGTATTTTGAACTTTGAACTTGACCAGACACTGCTTGGGGCAGTGGGAAGAAGGAAGTGGAAAGTGATGAGCTTTCTGCTGTTCTTTCCGTTTGTACGAAGCTGTGGCTATGGGTGCCCTTGCACAGAGCACACACTTACTGAGCCAATCGGTGTCCCAGGGCCAGAGACCATCCCTACCTCACAGGCCACCGTGCACACAGTCTGGAACAGAGGTAGATGCCAAAGAAATAAATGAACCCCCAGGAATCCCCAGATGATTTGGGAACGAGGCAATAGAAAGTTGGTGGCAGTTATACAAAGTGTGGGGAAGAAGGAAGACCTAAAGAAGTAGGTTTTTTTTTTTTTTTTAAGATTTTGTTTATTTATTTGACAGAGACACAGTGAGAGAGGGAACACAAGCAGGGGGAGTGGGAGGGGGAGAAGCAGGCTTCCCGCCGAGCAGGGAGCCTGATGCGGGGCTCGATCCCAGGACCCTGGGATCATGACCTGAGCCAAAGGCAGATGCTTAATGACTGAGCCACCCAGGCGCCCCAAGAAGTAGATTTTTGACAGCATCTCGACTCTGTTATTGATTTATACCCTAACTCTTCCCCCACCCCCTTATAACACTATCTCTTTTTAAAAGTAGATTCCAAGGAGATGGCAATTCATTCATTTACCTTTCAAGACACCTTCATACATACGCTGTTTGGGCTGAGACTTAGGTTCAGAGAGATGAAATGGTTTGCCCATAGCCATACAGATGGTGAGCAGCTCAGCAAGAGAGTCCCAACATTTTTTGACTCAACCCAATGTTCATTGCATTACTTCTCCCAGGGGCTCTTGAGACAAAACCTTAGAATCTCCTGGAAGCAGGGGGTGAGAAAGCAGATGGCCCCGTCTAAAGATCCTGTTATTAGGTAAGTGGAAAGCTGATTTCTACCAGGGGTCCCCTCGACCCACACTGTGGGCAGGATAAAATGCAGGACCGGAAGTTTATTAAGTACCGCTACTCACTGCCTGGACGGCAGGTCATTTCACACTGTTTGGCTAATGGCAAGTGACAGGTTTGTGTCTGGCTGGTGATATAGCAATTAAGTGAGATAAGATGACAAAAAAGGCAGGAAGCTAATGATGTGTTGCCTTGTTGAGCAGAGCTTGCCACGCCTCATTAGATTTAACAGATCTATCGAGACAGAGTAATTATCAGAGACAGTAAAACTGTTGTATTAAAAGATAATTTTTAAAAAGCCAGTATCAAAGACAAATAATTAAGTGCTTAATAGGGCACTCGCTAGCTGCTGGGTCCAGCGATCAGACTCTGAGAGGTTGCAGAGGGGGCCCTTCTGCTCGGTGGGACCTCATGCTACCTCGTTATTTTGGACCACATCCTCTTTTGTTTAAGTTTTTTATTGTGGTCAGTTATACGTGACATAAAATTTACCATCTTAACCATTTTTATGCGTTCAGTTCTGTGGCATTAGTTATATTATTCACATCATTTTATAAGCATCACTGCCATCCATCTCCAGGACTTTTTCATCTCCCAAAACTGAAACTCTGTCCCCGTTAAATAAGAAGTCCTCATTCCCTCTGCCCACAGCCCCTAACAACCCCCCTTCTGCTTTCTGTGCCTATGACTTGGACTACTTCAGATTCCTCCTACAGGCAGAATTCTACTGTATTTGCATTTTTTGTGACTAGCTTCTTTCACTTCGTATGTCCTGAAGGTTCATCCATGGTGTAGCATGCATGAGAATTTCCCTCCTTTTTGAGGCTCAATAATATTCCCTTGTATGTATATATCATATTTTGCTTGCCCATTTATCTGGTGATGGACATTTGGGTTGCTTTCACAATTTGCCTATGGTGAATAACGCTGCTATGAACAGGGGTGCACAAATACCTCTCCAAGACTCTGCTTTCTCTTCTCCTGGGTGTATATCAAGAACTGGAATTGCAGGATCGTGTGGTAATTCAATTTTCAATTTTTTTCAGGAGCCACCATACTATTTTCCACAGTGACTGTATCACCTTACATTTCTGCCAATAGTACACAAGGGTTCCAATTTCTCCATATCCCCACCAACTCTTTTTTTGTCCTGGAATTTCTTTGTTGGTTGGTTTTGTTTTGTTTCATTTTGCATAATAACCATCCTCATGGGTGTGAGGTGGTTGGGCCATACCCTTTTGAACACACTCCAAGTGTACAGTGGGATCTAAGTTAAGGAATCCACATGGAAAAAAATCAAGGTCATCCTTCATAAACTATATTAAAGGAACTTTATTTCTGTTTAATTCATATTTATTGGTCTCCTGATTAGGCAGGAGTAAAGATGTGCATCTATGTCAAGAAGCGCTTGGTCCCAGGAAAGAAATTAGTTTAGGGAGATCAAAACATCTCTGAGGAGTTGTGTTTATGACACAGGGAGCTACCATCCCCACTGAAGCATTTCATGAAGCAGAAATGCCACCGAGTTGGGTTGGCCTATGAAGCCCTGCTTATGAGTAGCTATCCAATGGAATAAGTTTATTCCCTTCTGTTCTCTGACTTTCTCCCTCTTCCCTTCCTCACCACCTGATCCTCTCTCTCGTTCCCTCTACCACTGTACGTGTCCAAGTCTTCCGGGCGCCATTCCCGGTCCAGGCACTGCTGGACCCTGGAGGTGCCTGAAGTGAGGGGACTCCTCGCTCTTTCCAGGGGTCTGTGTCTTCACCCACCCCACCTCCAGTAGCCACTGTATCAGTAGGGACGAGACTTGACCCTTGTCACCATCAGCCCGGGCTTATGCCCCCATGCAGCATTTCCCACTCTCTTCCCAGCCCATCCTCTTCCTTCCAGTAGGTTCTCACTGTTCCTGAGAAAGCCTTTGCTATGTGTTGCCCCAACTTCTAGTGCTTTCTCCACCTCCTGGGCCTCCTCCAAGTATAATTTTAGAACTCTGGCTTCAACTGCTTCAGTGCCTCCAATCAGCCCTCTTCCAACTTCCTGTAGACTGAATCAGGGTCTACTTTACAACTGAACTGTCCACTCCACTCATCGGTTCCTTATTCTGTTGGTGAGAATCCCAGCCACAAATGCAAGTGAACAGGTGACAGGATCAGGCACCCCACATCACTTCCTCAGTCCTTCCCCGGGTACCAGACTCTCAGGAGGTGACTGGAAAAGACATGAATTAAGTGGACGTGAAGTTTCTACAACATCATTTCTACAGGATGACCTTGATTGTTTTATGTGGATCCCAGTATGCATTTGGAATCTATTTTTTTATCTATTATGATATTTTATTTAAATTCAATTAATTAACATATAATATATTATTGGTTTCAGAGGTAGAGGTCAGTGATTCATCAGTTTTATATAATACCCAGTGCTCATTACATCACATGCCCTCCTTAATGCCCATCACTCCATTACCCCATCCCCCACCCACCTCCCCTCCAGCAATCCTCAGTTTGTTTCCTATGATTAATAGTTCCTTACGGTTTGTGTCCCTCTCTGATTTCTTCCCATTCAGTTTTCCCTCCCTTCCCTTACGATCCTGTTTTGTTTCTTAAATTCCATATACGACTGAGATCATATGATAATTGTCTTTCTCTGATTGGCTTATTTTGTTTAGCATAATACCCTCTAGTTCCATCCACGTCATTGCAAATGGCAAGATTTCATTCTTTTTGATGGCTGAGTAATATTCCATTGTATATATCTCCCACATCTTCTTTATCCATCATCTGCTGGTGGACATCTGGGCTCTTCCCATAGTTTAGCCATTGTGGACATTGCTGTTATAAACATTGAGGTGCACGTGCCCCTTCAGATCACTTCCTCTGTATCTGTGGGATAAATACCCAGTAGTGCAATTGCTAGGTCGTAGGGTAGCTTTATTTTCAATTTTTTGAGGAACCTCCATACTGTTTTCCAGAGTGGCTGCACCAGCTTGCATTTCCACCAACAGTGTAGGAGGGTTCCCCTTTCTCTGCATCCCCGCCAACATCTGTTGTTTCCTGACTTGTTAATTTTAGCCATTCTGACTGGTGTGAGGTGGTATCTCATTGAGGTTTTGATCTGTATTTCCCTGATGCCGAGTGATGTTGAGCACTTTTTCATGTGTCTGTTGGCCCTTTGGATGTCTTCTTTGCAGAAATGTCTGTTCAAGTCTTCTGCCCATTTCTTGATTGGATTATTTGTTCTTTGGGTGTTGAGTTTGATAAATTCTTCATAGATTTTGGATACTAGCCCTTTATCTGATATGTCCTTTACAAATATCTTCTCCCATTCTGTTGGTTGTCTTTTGGTTTTGTTGACTGTTTCCTCTGCTGTGCAAAAGCTTTTTATCTTTGAAGTCCCAAGAGTTTATCTTTGCCTTTGTGTCCCTTGCCTTTGGAGACATGTCTAGCAAGAAGTTGCTGGGGCAGAGGTCACAGTGGAATCCATTTTTAAAAATACAGTCTAAAATGACTATTTGGCTAGATTAACATGATTAATTTTGTGGGTAGTGGAAAAAGAAAGAGGAACCTTCTTGGCATAGATTATAAATCGCATGACTTTATACAGGACAGATTATTTCATTAAATCTTTTTGTAGTTACTCAATTCCTGCCAATAGTCTTCCTGGAGACATTTTATACTGTTAACTTCAGTCGAATTTTTTTTAATTTTATTTAATTATTTGAGAGAGGGAGAGAGAGAGCACAGAGAGGGAGAGGGAGAAGCAGACTCCCCACTGAGCAGAGAGCCTGACGTGGGGCTTGATCCCAGGACCCAGAGATCATGACCCAAGCCGAAGGCAGACGCTTAACTGACTGAGCCACCCAGGTGCCCCTTAACTTCAGTCAAATTTCAAAACTGGTGAATAGGAAGGGAGAAAAAGGAAAACAAGCGTGTCTTAAAATGGTCCGGTTTGATAGCTCAGTTGTAGAGCGAAAGAGGGTTTGTAGCATTTTTATTTGTTTGTTTGGTAATGAGAGAAAGAAGAAACATAAACATCTTCCCAAAAGACATGCAATTTTAAAAAGGATATTCACAATCTTGTACACATTTATTTTACAAAAGGGTTTTCCTGAGACCAATAAATGCGGCACGTTAACTTTGTACCAAATGGGGCACAAAGAGATCCTTAGTCCCGAGGACACAGAATTTCCCCATCTCCCCAGACTGGGAGCAATTCTGATCCACAAAGTGGACAGTTTGGAAATGTGGGTATTTTTTTAAACCTAGGTGCTCACTAGTTCAAATGAAAACCTTAGTGCAGTTCCAGTAACCCAGCTCCCATCTGCTAAGGAAGTGGATGAAAAGAACTCAGAGGCTGTCAGCAAGTCAAGTGTATGAATTACTGTCTCAGCAGAGAGTCCTCTCCTGTTGAGAGTCATGGTCTCCTTTGAAAATAGGATAAAAACCCTGAAATTTCTTCCTAGGTATAAAAAAAAGTGACAGGGAGAGACATACACGTGAAGTCTTTTAAATCCCATTACGAGGACTCAAAACCATTTTATTGTTCAGGACACAATGCACAAACCCCTAGTTAAGAAATACTAATCTAGAAATATCCTGAAAATAAGGAGTAAAGGAATCCATATTTAATTTTGTTGTTGAACGTTTTCCAGGAGTTGAATATAAGTAGGGAATAGTAAGATTTTATTGAAAACAAAATGGACTCATTTGAATGTATTTATTCTAGGACCCACATGCTGAATTCTCATCTTTAGGTGGATAAAAATAATTCGGTTTCTGACGCAGAACCAGTGAGGAGAGTGTCTAGCTCGTAAACATTGAAGAGGCAAGGGAGCTCCTCCAAATTCAACACGTTATGCTTAATGTTTTGGAAATAGCAGCTTGAAAGACCGGAAGCACTAGGGCTAAAAATGCAACTTCAGAAAACGACCCTCTCCATCCATCATCTTGACTTTTTGAGACAAGGAAAGGAGGGTAACATTTTCCACGTGGGAAAGCCATGAAAGATGATGATTCGGCAGATAGGGCTTTCAAGAGCTATGTTTTATTGGCGACTCATACACAGTTTGCCCGATAAAAGTTTTCCCCTTTTGCAAATTATAACATCATGAAAGAAGTATTTTATTCCATTGCACAGATAAGTTGCAAATTGTAAGTATGTTTCAGCGCATGCCCTTCGTCCTATGGGACATGCAACCAGAAATCAGGAAACGTTAGCACCTCAGAGCCCTGTGCACCCACCTCTTCCTTTTCAATGAATGAGGATGCCCAGGTAAAAGGACCTGTTCAGGGTCACACAACACTTACCGTCAGGGCTGAGAATCGAGCTCAGAGCAGCCCATACTTTCTACATCGTTTTCACAGCCACACTGGACCTCGTCCAGCAGCGGTGCATTTTTGATACTCAATTTATGGGTTTCAAAGAGTCCATTTCCTGGTTGCCTCGGTCTACCCACATACAGAATGAGAGCCCAGGCAATGACCATGGTCACAGCATGAGGTTAAGGCGTACAAAGATACTGTTAATACTTCTTGGGAAACATTTTCTTTTTTAATTGTTGATGAGAAGTCATCTGACTGGCTTTCTGGTGGACCACTGCCACGGTTGATGTCAAAGTCTGATTTGGAAGAAGAAAGGCCCATGAACGCAGGCTCTCTGACACTGGATTAAGTTTGAAAGCCCGAGGAGATAGGATCTGTAGGTAATTATTCTTGGTCATATCAGGCAGCTCCAAAATTCATCTTTGGGGGGGTCTTAATCATTTGAAATTAGCCCTTGAAGAAATCAGGAGGGAGAGAAAGAAGGAAGGAGAGGAAGCTGTCAGAAACGAGGAAGGGGAAGGTATGGTGTTCCCACAATGTCATGAACTTGAGAAAACCAGGGTTTGTGTTAGGGGGTGGAAGGAATCTCTTTTCTCCCTCCTATTCAATAATGCAGCCCGAATTTCTGCACTTGAGTTTTAAAATCTGTCCCTGACCTGCGGCAGGCCCTCAGCGGAGCAATGTGGACAGGCTGCCCTATTACAGAACACAGTCCTAAAGGATGACTCAGCTGGGAGCTACTGGTGAAAGGCGAGGACACCTTAGCTTCTGGTAGCAAAGGAAATTATTATGATACAAATTAGGCTGAGCTATCATTTGTTGGAAAACTTCTTGAAGAATGACCAGCTCCGGTCCACATCCTTTGTCCTGGCTGGCTTTTTATTTGTGCTTGTGGAGAAATGGGTTTCCTGAAGAGATATCATCTCTGCCTCCCGGGAGGAACCTATATTGACTAAGACTAAAGAAGCAAATAGTATCAGATAACCTACTAAAATAAAGCGGGCAAAGTCATTATGCTTTTACTCTATTGATCCAGTGCCTGGCTACATGGGGGAAAAAACAACTTACATTGTTGAAGCTGGAAATCTCTAAGGTTACAACAACATGTTAAAAAGTGGTGCATTTATCTGCCCTAAGAACAAGACACTGTATCAAGCAGTCCTGGGATATGCTGAACACCAAACAAACAATGAGAGGCTTGTAGGGATGGTATCCTGTGTGTGTGTGTGTGTTTTAAAAATTGTTGGATATGCTTTCTGAATACGTAAAAATACACCAAAAATTGAAGTATCATTGACATACGACACCGTATTAGTTTCAGACGTGCAGCATAACGATTCATTGTTCATATATATTACGAAATGATCAGCACAGTAAGTCTAGTTAATACCCATCACCATGCATCGTTAGAGAATTTTATTCTTGTGTTGAGAACTTTTAAGATTTTTTTAGCAACTTCCAGATAAATACGGTATCCGTCACTATAGCCACCACCTTGTACATTATATTCTGTGACATTTATTTTATAACTGGAAATTTTGGCTCCCTTCACCCATTTTTCCCACTCCTACCCCCTCTGGCAATCGTCATTCTGTTCTATGTATTTATGAACTTGTTTTTTTTTGTTTGTTTGTTTGTTTTGCTTTGGGTTTTGGTGGGGTTTTTTTCTTCAGATTCTACATCTAAGTGAAATCATGTGGATTTATCTTTCTCAGTCTGACTTATTTCACTTAGCATAAAGCCCTCAAGGTCCATCCATGTTGTTGCAAGATTTCATTCTTTTTTATGGCTGAATAATATTCTGTTATATACATATATACCACATCTTCTTTATCCATTCATTCACCGATGGACACATGTTGTTTTCCCCATATCTTGGCTACTGTAAATAATGCTGCAGTGAATATGCAGGTGCATACATCTTTCTGAATTAGTGTTTTTATTTTCTTCAGATAAATACCCAGATGTGAAATGGCTGGATCACATGATAGTTCTATTTTTAATTTTTTGATGAACCTCCACACTGTTTTCCACAGTGGCTGCACCAGTCTGCATTCCCACCAACACTCTACAAGGGTTCTAACTCCTCTGTAGCCTCCCCGACACTTCCTGTTTCCTATCTTTTTGATAATTGCCATTCTAACAGGTGTGGGATGATCTCTCATTGTGGTTTTGATTCACATTTCCCTGATGACTAGTGATGATGGGCATTTGTTCATATCCGTTGGCCATTGTATGTCTTTTTTGGAGGAATATCTATTTAAGTCCTTAGCCCAGTTTTAATTGGGATATTAGGGTTGTTTTTGTTTTTGTTTTTTTGTCATTGAGTTGTAGGAGTTCTTTATATATTTTGGAGATTAACACCTTACCTGGTTTACAAATACTTTTTTCCCATCTGTAGGTTGTCTTTTCACTCTCTTGATTGTTTCCTTTGGTGTAAAGAAGATTTTTGATTTGATGTAGTCCACTTGTCTAGCCAACAGCGGCCAACAGAAGGGCTGGAATGTTGCTTTGGGGGTGCAGAGATCCAGTCTCAGGAGCAATACACCACTGGCCGTCCAGAGAGCCCTGCTGTCTGTAGGACTGCAGCTCCAGGGAGGAGGCAGGCACAGTCTGATCCTCGCTGGTGTATCCGGCAGGTCCAGATGGACCCACGGCAGCCCATTTCCCACGTGTGAAGCTATCTCCCACTGGGAAGAGAAGAGGGTGTGTTCTGTCCACCACAGACTCTGATTCCACATTTCGTGAGCATCTGAGGTGCAAGATGTCTGTCTGCTGCTATGGAGCATCACCGCATTCAAAGAGAAAACATGACTTGTGCCACCAGAGAACTGATAATCTAGTGAACCGTTCATAGACCATGCAATGGGATCATGAATGAGCATCTTCTTGCTCAAGCTAGAAGCCCCATGCTGGGTGCAGGGAAGACAAGCAGCCTTCCTTCAGGGAGCTGACAATATTGTGAACCAAGGATAAACATAAATAAGGTCAATGGGTGACTTCTCAGTCAGAGAAAATACCGATTCAAGCCAAACAGAAACGTTAAGTCTTGGTCCAACATAAGCAAAACTGTTGATACACTTCAGAAATATATTCCTTTATTGAATAAACAGCTCAGAGATGTGGTGTCCTTCTTACCAACAGGGCTGCACCATGAACACCCGTGTGGATGGTCCCAGGATGAGAGTCAGCAGGAAGTCCTTGTGGGGTCAAACCAAGTCTGCACCTGCCCACAGGCCGAAGGCCCAGCTGCTCTCCTAGCTTTCTGCTTCTCTGTCTACTGCCAGTGGGATGGTGGCCAGGGACAAGGGGGCAGGAAATTTGGTGGGGGTGGGGGAGTGCTTTGATATTTTTCAGGATGAAAGAAATTCTTACTGGTAATACAAATCAATCACATAGGGGAGAGAGAGGCACAACCCTCGGGGAGTTAATGTCTTTCTTTCTTTCCTTCCTTCTTTCCTTCCTTCCCTTCCTCCCCTCCTTCCTTTCCTTCCTTCCTTTCCTTTCCTTTTTTCTTCTTTCCTTCCTTCCTTCTTTCCACGCTTTTCTTTTTCCTTTTTTCCTTTTTTTTTCCTTTCCTTTTCTAACTTTCCTTTGCTGTATCAACTTCCCAATCTATTTTTCCAAGCATTTAATAAAGTCTTTTGAGACACAAGCAGGTCAGGGACTTAAGGAAGCCTATGCTAGCCCCACTTAGTGCATTTCCCTCGCAGACATCCACTTCCAACCCAACCATCTGCTGTTCTGTGAGCCCCAGCATTTACAGCCTCTCACTTTCTCCTCCTCACCAGGCCGGGCTTTCATGCCATGGAACCCAGCTTTGTCTTCCCCCCCTCCTGCCTGAAGAAGCAAGAGGGTAGAGTTAATTTCTAATCATTGTACCATTTCCTTCCATTTCAGATGTCACGACAGAGTTCATCTGGAAAAGATTTCAGTGGTATCTGATCAATCATTTGCCATATATTCTTTCTCTATAGAACAAAAATCACTTCCTGACTCTTCTCATTCGGAGACCCTTTCGGATGGACTTAATGATCATAATTCAGTGGAACAGTGTATATTAAGGCATTGGCATTCAGTCCCATTTTTAAAAAGCTGGCTTTTATCCACAACTTGTTAAGTCGTATTTTTGACCTAGAAAAAAATCACAGGACTGAGAACGAGAGATGTGGTCGCTGGCTCACAAGAGTAATCAGATCTATTCATCCTTGTCCAGCAGGAAGGCTCGGTCTGCAAGGAGGAAATCATCCCCCTCAATTCAGGACTCCAAGTCTAGGGTCCTTTACTGTCGGACTTTCCAGAGCATCAGTTTCTCCATTCACATCACCCACCAGCTGGGGGATTCAAGACCCTTGACAAGGAGTCAGCTTCTGAATTAATCTTTTCCTTTGCCGGAATCCTAAAAAGCTCAAGTCCCAGCCTTCTGCCATCCGAGCTGCATCATCCTGTGCCATTTCCACCCTTAATCCTAATACAAACCTCACCGGTAGCTCCCACCACTTGGGAACACATTTGCAAACAGCCCAAACCTCTGTGGAACTCGTAACAACCTCATAGACCATTGTTCTGTGGTCCCCCAAAAGTATGGTGTGTCCCCAGGAATACAAACTGGAGCTCTTACTTACACATCGGGGTGCTGGAGGCGCCTACAGCTGGGAGTGCCAGTAAGATGACCCAGACGGGTCCAACGGTACCCTGTTGTTGCAGTCAAGGGTAAGGACATGCAAGATGCACATGGGGAGACCGGGAGGAGGGTCCTCAGGGTTAGCTTTCATGGGAAATGTCCTCTGCCCCGTCCACCCAGGCAGGAGACAGGTACGCAGGACGGGGAGCCTGGCAGGTCTCAGAGCACAGACATACCATGTGGACAGTGGGGTCTAGGGGGTGTGTGGGGCGCTACTTGATGCTCAAGGGTGCCCATGACTGTGCTAGACAGTAGACACAGGTTTCTAAAAGGGATTTCGGACATCCTCCTCTATCTAGCTCTGTCACCGGCTGAGTCAGGAAACAGATGTTTGAGGTGAAGGGACCAGATCATGGAGGTGGCAGTGGGAATGTCTGCCATAGAGGACTGCTGCAGGAGTGAATGAATCCCAAAATGTTGGGGAGACCTGGGACCCCACAAGGCATCCACCTCACCAGTGCAAATTGATCCAGCCCTTCTGCGAAGCAACTTGCTGGCAATGTATTATTGCATTGCAAATGTTCAAATTGTTTCTTCCCCCATCCCAGTCACCCCCCTCTGGGAATGTGTACTAAGCACAAATAGATTCAGTTATTTATGACTTTTTTTCTTAAAGGAAATAATCTAAGTGACCAACTAACTACAGGGAGCATAGTTCAATAAATTATGGCAAGTTGCCATTTTGAAAGGTATAAAAACGTTTTCACATAACTTTTAGTGACATGGGGGGGGAAAAAACCCTAATATGAAGAAAATAGCACCCTTCTGGCAAACAAAGCATGATGCCAATTATGGACTTAAAAGAGAAGGTTGGAAGGAAGTGTAGCACAAACTTTCCAATATTCCATAACCTGTGGTTTGTAGCAATTATAAGGGATTTCTTCCTGTTAGATTCTCAGTTCTTTTATAATTTTTATAGAAATTTTTAGAATTTCTATAAATTACTTTTATAAATGAAAAACAGGATGTTTGGGGCACCTGGGAGGCTCAGCTGTTTAAGAGACTGCCTTTGGCTTAGGTCATGACCCTGGAGTCCCGGGATGGAGTCCCAGGATCGAGTACAGCGTCGGGCTCCCTGCTCAGCGGGAAGTCTGCTTCTCCCTCTGACCCTCCCCTTTCTTGTGTTCTCTCTCTCTCTCATCTCTCTCTCAAATAAATAAATAAAATCTTTAAAAAAAAGAAAGAAAAGAAAAACAGGATATTTAAGCCTGCTCCATCATATCATCACTATCAACTTCATCAAAACTTATAATTTATAAACATGACTTTGTATTACTAAGGAACATTTTTTTTTAATCAAATTAACGCACAAGGGCTGCGGTGTAGACCAGGCAAGGTGTGTGGAACCACAGCCTGTCAGCAGGCTTAGGACTGGAGCAACTCAAACCATCCCCTTTCTCGTGACACTGGATCTGAGCCCTGGGCGTCAACAACGTAGCTTTATGCGTAGTCCAGAGGAAAAATGCTCAGGGATCCTATTAGTTATTTACACTACTTAAATTATAATATGACTGCAGTGTGAATGGCATAACTTCCTCCTCTTGTATTTAAAATCAAAATAAATTTATAAATTAGCCATCAAGAAACCTGTAAAATGATCCAGAAAGCCAGTTCATCATTGGTGACCCTGAGCATGTTATTAATCTTCTCTCAAGTTCAGTTTCTGTCTTGCCCAAAGGATCGGAATAATAGTGCTGGCTTTTTTCTTTCTTTCTTTCTTTTTTGGGGGGTGATGTTAAATGACATAATGAGTGTAGACTTGATAAGTGTCGGGCGTGGTCATTGTTCCTTACTCTTCTAGAGACCAGCAAACCCATGGGAGAAAAGACTGTGTCAAGAGTTACCTCTTCCCTGTGGCTGCGAGTCAATCATGGAGCTGAGATGCTCGGCTGGATAAACTCCTCTCATCACTCACACTGTTGTCCTATTTTTAACCAAAATGACGTTCTGTGTCCAGAGGGAAACTCAAGCCATCTTCCTCCTTTAACTGGGTGCTCCTGGGCCCTGCTTTCGGAATTAATAGTTTAGCTTCTTTGCTCTTTGTACAGAAGTTCCCATGGAGATTGTATATTGTTATTCATCCAGGAATGTTCAAAAAGGGAATTGGGGAAATGCAGAGGTGACGCGAACAACTTTACATAAAACATGTCAGGAGCTTCCTCATAATTATGTCGAGGCTGTGAGTTCTGCAGAATACAGTTGCCATACCTACACTGAGCACCTGCTTTGTACCGAGTCCTTTGCTCAGTTTAGTGGAAAATAAAAGCACATGGAGCTCAAGGGTCAGAAGGGGTTTTTCCAGCATTTTTTAAAAGGCTGCAAACCCATGTAAGCACAACAAAAACAGGTAAGTAGACCACTGGAAAAGGAGAAAAGAAGATGTGTGCTAAGGACAAAAGAAGGGGAAAAACAGAAAAAGCCAGAAATTATGCACTGTATTTGAGACTTTGGAGCTTTAAAAGTGTTTTTCAAACTAATTCCTCAGTTTGGTGTCCACTCAAACTTGTGAGTTAAGTTGAGCAAGAACCTCCAGGATTCCCATGATGGGGGCGGAGGGGGGCAGAGAGATGACATCATCTGACCACGCTAGCCACACACCCTTCCTCACGTGCACAAGGACTTGGGGTTGTGGGTAACTTTGGACGTGCATTCATCCTCAGTGCAGAGACTACTTACTTAGTCCAGGGCCTTGCAGATTTATTCTTTCCTCCTTCTGATCACGAGGCCCCTGGCCACAACCCCGTTACACGCGATCCTCGGACAGGCTGAGGAATATTCAAGCTTAGCTCCCTCGTGGCACGTACGGGAGCAGCGCTGTAGGTCTTGGGCTTGGCATCGTTCAATCCAGACATCAGCTGGGATAGGAGGAATCACCCAGAACCCTGGAAACGCACTGGGTCCCCGTGATCAAGACACGTTCTACTCCGTGAATAAAGCTGACAAAGGAGTGAAGGAAGTCCAGACTTCTGAATGAAACATTTCACTTACAAAGCTGCTAAGAACGAAGGTCTTCCAGAAGCCATTTGCACAATCCCCCACTCGTGCAGGAAATGGTTCCTCTCTAAACGCACAGAATCACGTTGGTGTATTGTGTTGGGGCTTGCACCGATTCATAAACACCTGAAACTGGAAGAAAATAATCAAAAGCAACTCTGACTTGAAGCCAGGACTCTCAACTTCCAATCTGCTTCACTAGAGCCAGATGCCAACTCGAAGGGAAAGAGAGGAAGGAGTTTCTGAACGTCTCTGGGGCTGAGCAGGAGGTTTTGCCATCTCGGGCTGAAAGGACATGGAGGTCAGTGCTACCCCACAGATTTCTTGCTCGGCTTATCAAAATCCTGAGGCAGCACCTGCTCATTTACATCCCAAAGCTTCCCAGCGCCGCACCTCCTTTGTACTAACTACTTGCCACGGTCCCGAAGATTTGCTTTAAAGTCACAGATGGGCAATTGCGTTGTGCATGCATTCATTTATCTGCTCCACAAATATTTACGGGGTTCCTGACCCACGCCAAGCATTGTTCGAGGTGCTGGGTATGTAATAAGGAAGCAGGCCAGATCATTCTGCGTTGTGATTTAATGAGCTGGAGTGTGTTGTCCTGTGGGGAAGCTCTTCAGAGCAGGCTGGTGTTGGGGTGGGGAGGGGGGATCTTGCTAAGCCAGTTTCCCTTGTTCTGTTGCTCTGGGAGCCCCCACCAGGCCCGTGGCTGCAGAATCTACCTCGCTCTGGAGCCTTCTGTGGCACAGCTGCCTACCACCTCCCACCTTCCAAAGAAGGAGTCCACAGAAACTCGTTCATGGGATACGCCCGTTACCCTTTAGATTTGGGCAGCATGGTGGCTCTTCCCAACAGTTTAATAAACAGCACCCCGTCTCATTTTCTCATCCAGATTCAGGAGCTGCGTTAAATCCAGACATCAGCTGGGATAGGAGGCTTTTTTTTTTTTTTTTTGAAAAGGAAAAACAAAAATATTTATTTATTTTATTTTTTTCTTTGTGCAATTTTTTTTATTCTTATGTTAATCCCCTACATTACATCATTAGTTTTAGATGTAGTGTTCCATGATTCATTGTTTGTGCATAACACCCAGTGCTCCATGCAGAATGTGCCCTCCTCAATACCCACCACCAGGCTAACCCATCCCCCACCCCCCTCCCCTCTAGAACCCTCAGTTTGTTTTTTGTTTTTTGTTTTTTTTTCTGGATGTGGATGGGGCTGTGTGGGGGCAGGGACAGAAGGTATATGGTCCAAAGTGTGGGACACTAAGTATTGTGCCTGAGCCGTCTTGACTGTGTTTTTGAGAGACTGAGAGCCAAGAGCTTAGAGTGAGTGCCCAACCTGCTCTTGGGGCTGTAGGTGTAGCCCATGAGTTCGGTCCTGCATGGGCGGTGGGGAGGAATCTTTGACAGAGCTACAAACTGTGGACTCCCAAGTGAGAGGGTGTCACAGCCTGAAGCTGGGCTTTAAGGGTCTAACAGGCAGTGTCCCCATATTGCTGATTTTCCTGTCCTGAGCCCCTTTATGGGGACTACAGCACCCCTAAGGCTGGCCCAGTAGGGGAGGCTTCCAGAAGTGTCCCAGGCTAGGTGAATGTTCTGGCGTCGGTGTTTGATCCTCCCAGCATGCATGTGTCCGTCTCCAAGGCTGCATGTGCCATGGTGGGTGTGACTGCCAAGGGCCCTGGGAGCAGGGAGCGGGTGACATTCCTTGCCCATGACCCTGTGAGCACAGGACAACGTGTGCTTGTAACTGTGGTTGGGGGAGGGAGGGATCAGTTCGATGGGCAGCATTGTCTGAAGCAGAGGAACAAGATGATCCTGAGGGGGAGGAGACTGACACGGTGGAGGGCCACAGGGTAGGGTCTTTCCTTCTCAAAAGCTCCAGAAGGCCCAGGAGCTGCTCATCCCCGCCCCCCAGGCCGCAAGTTCATCATCGCCAACGCTCGGGTGGAGAACTGCGCCGTCATCTACTGCAACGACGGCTTCTGCGAGCTGTGCGGCTACTCGCGGGCCAAGGTGATGCAGCGGCCCTGCACCTGCGACTTCCTGCACGGCGCGGCCGCGCAGATCGCGCAGGCCCTGCTGGGCGCGGAGGAGCGCAAAGTGGAGATCGCCTTGTACCTGAAGGATGGTAGGCGGGGCGGGGCCGCGACGAGGGGGCGGGGCCGCGACGAGGGGGCGGGGCCTCGACGGACATGGGTGGGAAAAGGGGCAGCGGGATCCGGGAGGCCCGAGGGTGCGGTGGGGGAGACCCGGCGAGTTCCCTGGGGGCGTGACCTCAACTGGGGCCACTGCTGTGGGTCAGGTGGCAGGCGCGGCCTGGGCACTGGGGCGGCAGGACGGTGTGGGTCTCTTCACCTCACGCACTCTGGCGGGATGATTTTCGGGGTGGCCAACGGTCTGTTTGGCTGTGGGTCTGGCGCCTTTGGTTTCTCCTTCCCTAGACAAACGTGGGCAGGTTGAGGTAAGTGGAGTGGAGTTTGACGGGGCCGGGATGGCAAGTGCGTGGGAGGGGGGGGGTCTTGCTAAGCCAGTTTCCCTTGTTCTGTTGCTCTGGGAGCCCCCACCAGGCCCGTGGCTGCAGAATCTACCTCGCTCTGGAGCCTTCTGTGGCACAGCTGCCTACCACCTCCCACCTTCCAAAGAAGGAGTCCACAGAAACTCGTTCATGGGATACGCCCGTTACCCTTTAGATTTGGGCAGCATGGTGGCTCTTCCCAACAGTTTAATAAACAGCACCCCGTCTCATTTTCTCATCCAGATTCAGGAGCTGCTGCCCCCTAACCATCCAATCTCACTCACTGGGCCCTTACTCCCTAATTGCCCCTGGAAATTGTACACCATGAAAGTCACACTCCTACAATAAAGCACACCAGGCCCTAGACACTCAGATTAGATTGAGATTTAAGAAAAACTTCTAGAACACATACCATCTGCCAAGCACTATGTTAAGTACCTTCACGAACTTTGTTCCCAAGGATATGGCCTGCAGTTCATGAGGCCACACAACTCATCAAACATTCTCTTACTCTGGGACGGCTGCCATCTTTATCCTTGGCACATAGGAGCTACTAGAGAAGGTCGGATGCTGGGAATATTTGCATCTACCCTCCTCCTTGTCCTTTTCCTTCCTTCTCACTCTCTCTCCTTCAGAGAAGCAGAGGAGAAGAAGATATCTGATTTGGGGTTGACTAAGCATTTCAGCTTTCCAACCGGGCCGTAATACTTTCACTGAGGCGTTGAAATCTGTGCGGTAACCAGAGCCCACCGCAAAACTGCAAGTAGTCTTTTTCCTCTTGGGGTTTCCACCTGTTGCCCCTGCTTTCCTGGTTCCGTGCATGTTCTCGCTGAGAGCTGACTAATCAGCCAGATATGTTGTGGAGATGTTTCTAAGCAGAACTGGCTCTTTCTCTCCAATCACCTTGTGCCTGATCCCCAGTGAGAAACTCGGATAAGGGGGACACAGAGGTCTCTCATGTGGTGTCTTAAGTGGACCTTCCAGCTTTTCCACTCTCTGGGATCTGATCAGGCTTTTAGAAGCAGAAATCTAATTCCATTTGGATTCCTATCAGGACAACATTGCCCTGCCTTCCAGTATTCAAGCTTTAGACAAAATATGGTTGCTGAGACTTCTCCCATAACTTTTCCAAAATGCCATCTTTCTGCAAATGAATAAACTGTGTTGGCCCCCTTTTCAAAATTTTGAGTTCTCCATGGGAATAATTAGTAATAATTGTTTGGTGGGTCCTTGTTATTCCAAGCAACACTTGTGCATACCAGAATAAGGGGAAAGAATATACAAGAAAGAATAGAGAGCCAAAGAACAGAAAAACATAGGAATGGTGAGTCCATCTGTGTAGATGCAGCTCAGGGGAGCTGTTAAGATGTATATTAAATCGAGCCTTTTCCAAATGGAAAACATGCGCGTCTCAAGATGTTTAACTGCACTGTGGAGAGCACACTCTGCAGAGACTCATCACACCTCAGACGATTGATACACTGATCACTGGGAGATGACTTTAAATCGTGACCGGAAATATAGCGAGGAGCACTTAGGCTGCCGGGAAGGGTTTTCTTGTGTCCACAGGTAAGGAACTATAAAGCCCAAATGCAACTTTAAAATGATCTTCCCTAGGGGCGCCTGGGTGGCTCAGATGGTTAAGCGTCTGCCTTCGGCTCAGGTCATGATCTCCAGGTCCTGGGATCGAGCCCCACATCGGGCTCCCAGCTCAGCAGAGAGCCTGCTTCTCCCTCTCACTCTGCCTCTTCCCCTGCTTGTGCTCTCTCTCTCTCAAGAGAATGAATAAAATCTTTAAAAAAAAATAAAAAAATAAAATGATCTTCCCTATTTGCCACCTTGGGTAAGACTGGGCTGAAGGTCACGGTCTTCAGAAAACACTTCTGCGTTGGATTTCTTTCTGAGTCGTCCCCGCCACCCCACACACAACCCCGGGGGAGGCGACGGGGAGCCAGCTCTCCGACCCTGCGGTTCCTCGGGTGCCTCTGTCACAACACACAGCTTCCCTCCCATAAAGAAGATAAGGTAGCACGTGGAGCCAGCCCAGAACTGGGGAGTCAGGGAATTTGAGTTCTGACACCAGCCACGTCTTGGTGCCTGAGGTTTCTGTAAACGAGGAAACAGGTGCACACCACCCCTTGGGTCTTTTCCAGCTCTGGGGTTCTGCTTTTGCTCCCTCCTGTCTGAAATTCTGCAGGGAAGAGGTCACATCTTTGCCTGAAGTTCCCCTACCCCGTCTCGGGGTTCACTGCAAATGCTCCCAGGAGGGGTGGCATCTTAATGCATTTTGGGTAGCTTACACTTCAGAGGGAATTATTGTTGGCAGTGTGATTAAATAAAGCTGTAAACTTCAATTTGAGTCTTTTTTAAAAATTTTTTTACGATTTTATTCATTTGAGAGAGAGACAGAGAGAGCACGAGCTAGGAGGAGAAGGAGAAGCAGGCCCCCTGCTGAGGAAGGAGGTGGATCGGAGACTCGATCCCAGGACCCCGGGATCACAACCTGAGCCAAAGGCAGATGCTCAACCAACTGAGCCACCCAGGTGCCCCTCAATTTGAGTCTTATCATTGATAATATAGAAGACTTTGCATAGGACAGATAATTTGTAATCTTCCTCAAAGTGAGGGTTCTCCTTCAAACCATTGTTTGGGTGCTTTGCAGAGCACTCAGCAGCCTAGTTGTTGCAGAAATGGTGAAGGATAATTACCAACTCTACCTTGTTTTCTCTGATTTTGGGTTTGGTTCTTAGGCAGATTGATTTCAAAGTAAACTTGTGAAGATTAATCTCCTCCACTAAGCCTCAGTTAGGAAACAAGATTATGGCATTGGCAGCCAAAGGAACAGCTGTGTTTTTTGGGGGGGGAAAGTGTCACAAGTTGCTACATAATTGAAAATCCTCCCATTTGGGCCTTGTTAGGTTTTCTGTGGTATCTCGAAACTTCGCTTGGGAGGGAGCCATCTGATTTTTTTTCTGTGGTCCTCTCAAGCTTCAAAATACTTCGAAGGAAGGTATTTTTCAGGGTTTCCATCAGCAAAGGGCATGCAGTTCTGAGAATCTTGTGCTGTGAGGACAGACAGAAGCATGGGCAGTCTGCCAATAGATTTGTGCTGTTTGCCTTTTTAACTCTGGGCCTTGGAAAGTCTGACGGTGTCGGCAGCTCACTGGCTTGCTAAGAATCTGTCCCTTTGCCTATTTGAAATGCTTCTCTCTGGCTGGTGAAGCTTGAAGCTCGCAGTTTCTTGCTTCCCTGGTTAGTATCTGTTGCGTTTAAATCAACTCGGGAAACAAAAAACACACAATCCTGGAAGAGGATGTCTGAAAAGGACGTCTCGCCCCTGGCTTGGGAATTAAATGTAAATACTTTATGTGCCTCCTGGCTTTGGGGAAGTCACATCACCTGTTTGCATGTCAGTTTCAGTCTTTGTTAAATAATGATGCAAATATCTGTCTTGTAGGCTTGTTGTGAAGTTTAGAGGTAATATCTGTCCAAAGTACACAAATGTAACCTTGTTTAAATTGTCCCTCCACGGCTGGACACTTGAGTTGTTTGGGGGTGATTGGCTATTATAGATAATATTAGACTGAACTGTCTGGCGGCAGAGAGATTCTTCAATCCAAAGGTACCAGGGTCACCTGAGGTCCTGTCTGTTCTGGGCCCCTCAGAGCTTCACCTTCTGCAGGAACCAGCAGAGTATCCTCCTTTGTTTATGGTGTGCAGGGGACATGGGAGAGGAAATGGTGACTGCAGAGGAAAAACCCAGTTGCAAAAAAGGTGTAAGTCCAGAGTCTTTATGTAACAAGTAACCAGCTTGCTTAACTGCCAGGCAAGCTTCGCTTCAGTAGCTCGGGTCAGTTACAGCAAGACCTTGGCTCTTGATGTCCTCCTTGTGTAACTAGGATGCTACTTCAACAGCAACATCACCCCACCCACCTGTGGTTTCCTAATATTGTCTGTGGTTTTTCTAAATCTTTTTTTTTTAGGTAATCTCAAAACCCAACTTGGGGCTCTAACTCAGGACCCCAAGATCAAGAGTTGCAAGCTCTATTGACTGAGCCAGCCCAGAGCCCCTGTAATCTGTGTTTTTTTGTTTGTTTTTAAAGATTTTATTTATTTATTTGAGAGAGAGCACAAGCAGGGGGAGCGGCAGGCAGAGGGAGAAGCAGGCTTCCCGCTGAGCAGGGATCCCGATGCGGGACTCGGTCCCAGGACCCTGGGATCATGACCTGAGCCGAAGGCAGACGCTTAACTGACTGAGCCACCCAGGCGCCCCAGTAATCTGTGTTTTTTAATTGCCCTCCTTTGTTGCATGTCTCACTTGGTCAGCGTTTTCTCTTTCTTCTCTGTGTATTTTCCCATATTTACTTTGTCTATATGTGTATGTTTTTCTGGGTCCTTCTTTTGTTCTATTACTAATCCAAAATATAAAATTAAAACCCTTTTAAAATTATTTTAAGTTGCTACAGTCACTATGGAAAACAGGTTGGGCAGTCCTCAGACAATTACAAATAGACCTATCATGTGATCCAACAATTCCATTTCTGGGACCATATCCAAAAAAAACAACATGAACTGGAGAAGATATCTGTCCCCCTCCACCACCCCCCCCCATGTTCACTGCCCCATCATTTACAACAGCCAACACATGGAAGCAACCCAAGTGTCCACTGATGGGTGAATGGATAAAGAAGTTGTGGTAAATATATATACAATGGAGTAGTATTCAGCCACAGAAAATGAGGAAATCCTCACATTTGCAACAACTTGGACGGACCTTGAAGGCATTACGCTAAGTGAAATAAATCAGACAGAGAAAGACAAATACGGCATGATCTCACTTATATATAGAATCTAAAACAAAACAAAACTCATAGAAAAGAGATCAGCCCTGTGGTTACCAGAGGCGAGCGGTGGGAGTGGGAAGGAGGAATTGGAAGAAGGTGATTGAAAGGTACAAACTTCCAGTAATAAGATAAATAAGTTCACAGGATGAAATGTGCAACGTGATGACCACAGCTTACACTGTTGTGTGATATATGGGGACGATAAGCGAGGAGATCCTATGAGTTCTCATCAGAAGGAAAAATTATTTTCTTTGTTCTTTTCTTTTTATTGTATCCATACAAGAAGATGGACGTGAGCTGAACCTCCTGTAGTGATCATTTCACAACATATGTAAATCAAACCATCATGCTGAGTGCCTTCAAATTCTGCAGTGATCATTTCTCAATAAAACTGGAAAACAATATTTTTTTTCTAGTTAAAGATGGCAGGTGGACCTCATGCATTTGTCTCCATGCTCTCCTAAAACCTCCAGAAGCAACCCAAAAGGGATTATCTGCTAAGAAGCAGTAAATCCACACAGAAAAGAAGAACAGAGGAGGGAAGTAATGGAGGAAATTTGCAAGCTGGAAAGAGGTAGAAAGAGATACAGATTCTAGAAAGATGAATTCTAAGCTTGCAATAAGGGAAGCCAAGAAGCAGAACCCAGAAGATTCAGGAATATGCTGCACTGATATTTCTAGAATAGCACTGTAAGTGGGGTTGAGCACAAGAGGATTAGGTGAGAGTCTGTTTAAGAAGCAGCTGGGTGTCTGATCTCCACTCACTCCTTCCCCACCTAATGGAAGACTAGGAAGCGAGGTCCACATTCCACAAGCCCCGTCTACGCAGAGAGAGCTCCCTGTTGGCCTTTTAATGCTCCAGTCTTAAAAATGGGCAGATAGCAAAGGATCACCAGACATCTGTGGAAAGCTTTCATCCTAAGAGAGAGCCTGCAATAGACTGAATGTTCACTGTCCCTTTGCCCCTTCCCCCAAGTTCATAAATTGAAACCTAACCCAAAGTGCGATGGTATTTGGGGTGGGTCTTTGGGTGGGAGGTGATCAGGTCATGAGAGTGGAGGCCCCATTGATGGATTGGTGTCCTTACAAAAGAGACCCTGGAGAGCTCCCCACCCCTTCCTCCATGTGAAGACACAGTGAGAAGGCTATGAACCAGGAAGTGGGTTTTTGCCAGGCACCAAATCTGCTAGTGCTTTGATCTTGGACTTCTAGCCTCCAGAACTATGAGAAATAAACGTGGGTTGTTTATAAGCCATCCAGTCTATGGCATTTTTTGTTACAGCAACCCAAATGGACCAAGACAGAGACCAAATCATACAGAAAATAGAAACTTAGAGGATCCTAAATAGAGAGAACAAAACTTTAAGAGACATTTATTAATATACGGAGAGAAATAAAATAATATATCAACCCTTGGAAGCAATGCTTGGAAATTATGATGACCAGAAGCAACTCAGTAGACGTGTTGGAAACTAAAATTGAAAGGACACACAAAGCAAAAGAAAATCGGAACAAAAAGATAAGGTAACTGGAAGATGGGTCTGGGGTATCCAGACATACACATGGTAGGCAGGAAAAAAATGCTCAGGGACACAATTCAAAGAGTTTTCCAGAACAGATGAAAATGAGTTGCCAGATTGAAAGGGGCTGTTGAGTTATTAGCACTATGGGTGAAAATGGACCCCCCGCTAGGGCACGTCATTGTGATGTTTCAGAACACTGGGACAATAGAAAGAAGAGTCTCTGAGAATCTTGCACAGAAAGAAAATCGTCTCCTACAGCTACATTGTATCAGAATGGCACAGACTTCTTAAAACAACACTAGCACCTGAGATTCAAGTGGAGAAAGAGCTTCAAATTTCGGAAAGGGAATGAATTTCAATCTAGACATCTACACCCAGGTAAGCAGTCATTTACATATGAGGCAGATTAAAAAGGGGTTCTAGTCAAGCAGACCTGCCATGTATCCTTTTTAAGGGAGTTTCGTAAGCCAGATGAAGAGGCGAGTCCAATGAGAAGTGAAAGGGAGCACACGAGGATGGGGAAGAAAGACCCCACGTGACCATCGTCTTGGGGACCTGCACATCACGGGACCACGCTCAAGGAAACTAAACACACACCGAAACAAACCCCAGCTCTCAGTCACTCCAGGGGAAACCAGCATGCAGGAAAGGAAAGAGAATCCGTTTGCTACTTGTCTCAGCAATGAATGGCATTTCCATGATCACAATAAGGTAAACAAAGTTAAATAAAACTATGGTATAACCACATTGGGAAGATGAAGGATGGAAGTGTGTGTTTGTGTGTGTGTGTGTGTGTGTGTGTGTGATAGAGAGAGACAGAGAGAGAGAGACAGGATACGCAATACTAAATTTCCAGAGTGAAAAGCCAATAAAGCAAAATCTGAAAGATCAAGAAGCAGCAGTATAAGCATTTTACTAGGAATATGACATTAAGAGAAACAGTTAAAAACAGTTGAAAGTAATTGTGTCTATGGAGTAGGAGGCTCTTCAAATTATTTGCATGTATAACTTTAATAAAAATGAAAAAGAAAAAATAAAAATGAAAGGAGAAAAGCAGCCAAGAGAGAAATATTAGCTGCAATTCTTCCCAAGTAAAACTCTTTCTTTAACAACAAAGGTGCACTTTACCTATATAGATGATGTCAATGTTCTTCCAATTAAAAAAATAATAAAATGCACCCATTTCCATTTCATGTTGGTGTGCAACCTCCACCACAATCGGGAGACAGATGAAGGGACATTCCCATCATCAGCCCAGTCCTCTTTTGTGTCGGGCTCCTTTCTAGCACACTTCAGTTTCAACCATGTTGTGTCCGTCTGCGTCCTGTTCCTTTTATCACCGAACAGTATTCTGTTGTGAGGAATATACCACAATTTGTTTATCTGAGATGAAAGTTTTTCACAGAACTCAGGACAGTGAAATTGTTTTACTCCTGCAGTCTTTTGGTTTCGAGCTCCTTCCTCCCATCAGCAGACTCTCTCCGTGGTCAATTACCAAAACGGGAACCAGGATCTAACAGCGAAGTGAGATTCTTCTGGGGAATCTCGCTCAGTTGCTTAGCAACGCACAGAATAACAGTATTAGTTTAGGGGATTCTGAACAAAAAGGTAATCATCTTTTATTCCCAGATAGAATGAAGACGATGTTATTCCAAGTAAAGTGGGGAAAAAGTAAAAACCACGAAAAAGGGGGGGGAAAACACATCTAGTAAATAAAAGCCTAATGATGCCTCCCGCACTTGCACCACAGAGTCCCCCTAAAGGTTCTGCTTAAGACCAGAGAAACTCATTTCTCTTAAATACCAGGGTGTGAGGCACTGGTGTGCAAAATTTTTAGAAGGCACACACACACACAAAATGATGCCAGAAAGAATTATAATTCATGACTGAAGTAAAGAGAAACACATTGACCTTTACTGGCGTTATGACTTCAAGGAATCAATTTGAGGCGAATGGGAAATGTTGAGCGTGTATACTCTTCCAAACAAAGAAAGGATTCCTCTAGACCTTACTCTTCCACTCCCGGTAGGGTAGTGAGTAACTGCTTCCCATGGTAAAGGTGAGGACTTGGGTTTGCTCACCTGATTCCTTCATCTCAGAAAGAATGCTCTCCAGTTTGCAGGGGATGGTGCTAATATTAAGTTCGGTTTGTTGTTGTTGTTGTTTGTTTTTTGTTTTTTTAACTTCCTCAGGAGTTTTGCCAACTTGGTACAACTACTTCCTTCTCATTATCTGTGTCCCTTTCCCCCCCACCCCCACGATATAATCCAGCAGAAATGGCTCTGCTAAGAATTGTGGATTTAATGAGCAGAATATCCCCCAGCCATTTCACGCAAAGTGCTTAATAATCAATCAGAGATCGGTTTCACTTAGTTTTACAGGGTTGAGAGGGAGACAAAAACCCTTCACCATCATTTTTGCCTCTCCCTGGAGCTGTTCCCTACTTACCTTCTAATGACAGATTTCTTGGTTTAAATCATGCCCCAAGGGGAACTGTACGAAACTCTGGTTGTGCAGTTTTCTGTCAGTGCCTGGGCATCTGGTAAAAGACAGCTTTGCGGTCTCATTTATTTTAGGGGCGAAATTGACTACCAAATAATTGGGTTCATGTTCCCCCTTTCCTTGGGGTGGCAAGGATCTGTCCTCCTGAAAACATGTTTCATTGCAGCCTTCGAAAGGAAAGGAGCTAGGGGAACACATCTTCCAAAGCTGCTATCTTTTTATTTTCAGTCTAATTAAAAATGCTCCAGTCTCTTCTGGTTCTGAGTTGTAAGAGACATCCACTTGTGTTTTGAATTGCGTGTGCTGTGCGAGCGTACGGGGCAAATAAACAGGAAGGCAGGCTCTGCCGGAGAGCTTTGCAAAACCAGCACACATCCTGGGGCCCCACACAAATAATGAAGATCTCACTGCTACACGGCTCTGGAGCTGGCGAGTAATAGCTTGTGAGTTACAAGTGCCCTCCGTGGTTCCCTCCCTGTTGTGACATTTTGTGCTGTGGTTTCTGCTCTGGGGAGATGTATCAGTTAGCAGAATAGACCTGATGGAAAAGTATGGCTTTGCACATTAACAGATTCTTGTTCACAAAGTGCCACATTTACAGCAAGTTACTGAAATTGATTCTCCTTTGGGCTACAAGGCAGAGACTCCCAAACAATGTGTCCCTGTCTCCATATTATAAAATATATAAAACGAGAGGCAGATCTTGTTAATTTTTAACTTAGTGTTCTCATGGGGTCCGTGCTTGTTGAAAGGCTTTGAATTAGAGCAGTGTTCTCTAAAATTCACATTTGGGGTCAGCAGGAGCCCTAAGATTTCTGTTGGGTTCCATCTCTTCTTTATCTTTCTGAGTTTTTTTGGTTTTGGTTTTGGTTTTTTTCTCCACTGCGGTGGGTTTCTAGTGAGAGGATAAGAAACTAACAGGGATAAGAAAAAGACATGCTCCAAAAAAAAAAAAAGAAAAGAAAGAAAAAAGAAAAAGACACGCTCTCTGTGCATTTCCACGGATGATGTGGAAACTCATGAAATGCCACACGGTTGACTTTCCCCAGACATAAAGCAATGATCACACAGAGCAATAGGATACAGGGACATTTGTTGGGGCTGCTGATTATCAAATCGAGTTATTGCTCAAATATTAGTTGAGGATTTCTTGTGTGTGAGGCACCAAATACACCCATTCATGGGCCTTAAGAAATTTCAGGTAGAGAAAATTTCTTTTGAACAGTGATTCTCAAAGAACCTTGAAGGTCCTCCAAGAAGAGTTTTTTAGCCAGAGGAGATCTGGGGAAATGAAGGCATATGGGACTTGCGGAGTGGTTCAGGTGTTGTCAGGGAACCAGCCAGGGATCAGGCCAGGGATCCGGCCAGAGCAGGGATCTGGACCGGATGGAGCAGGAAAGCCAGGCCTTCTTTTTTTTTTCTTTAGTGGTAGAGAAAGTAGAAATGCTTCCATAGTGGTGTTTTGGTTTTGTTTTGTTTTTTTTTAAGATTTTATTTATTTATTTGAGAGAGAGAGATCGAAAGAGAGAGAGAGAGAACATGAGCGGGGTGAGGGGCAGAGGGAGAAGCAGACTCCCCGCTGAGCAGGGAGCCCGACGTGGGGCTCAATCCTGGGACCCTGGGATCATGACCTGAGCCAAAGGCAGACGCTTAACCAACTGAGTCACCCAGGTGCCCCTTCCATACTGGTTTTGAGGATTTAGTGCAAAGCTAGTAGGAAAATCGATGGACTCGTGGACCTACTGTTATCAAACATCTGATCTGCAATAAGCCTTAAATATTGTCAATGATGATTATTTAAAAAATGGAATTAGAGCTTGGAGGCAAAGCAAAAGCAGAAAATAAGCAATAGTATCAGGAAGCTGTGGGACGTGGAAAGGGGAGGGTAAATGCCCGGGGTCTGGGGGTTGCACCCCAGCCTGTCAGGGAGGGTGGCTGAGGACTTGAGGGGCAGGGAAGCCGACGGAGTCAGGTCACTGTACAGACTTTCCCCCGAGTGGAGGGGGAGGGGGCGGGTGGTTCTCCATCCTTAGCCAAGCCTGGCTGAGCATGCTCAGATGTGTCCTCGGCATCTCCTATGGGTGGTATCTGAGCGATTTCGGGTCTCTGCACCCATGGCCACCCAGGGAGCATAGGTACTTCCTATCTTAGGCCTGACACAGGAAGTGGCTTCTCATGCAAGGACTGGTTCAGAGCAGAGCCGGGACCACAACCCAGATATCTTAACCCTTCTGCTACCCTACTCTGTACCTTACCCGATTGTGCTCAGAGATCTGGGAAGGCTCCCGCCAAAAACCACATCCCAGGGACCCACGTGGCTCTGGATTTGGGCAGACCAACTTTGGGGATGTTCAAGAGCAGGCTTCTCCACCTTGTCCCTGTTGGTATTTGGGGCAGGAGTCTTTGTTGTCGGGGGCCGTCCCGTGCACTGTAGGATGTTCAGCAACGTCCCTGACCTCCACTCAACCACAAGCCAGTAGCACCCCTGAAGTTGTGACAGCAAAAAGTATCTCCAGACATCGCTCAAAAAAACCTCTGAGGAGACAAATCACCCTTGGTTGAAAACCACTCCTCTGGTGGGTCCGTAAATATGGTGGCAGTTCTTCCTACTCTGAGTGACAAGTGTCACCAAACAAGGGTGATGCCAAGCAGGGAGCATGAAAGAAGGCTGGGTCTGGCGTCATGGCGCCCAACTTGGGGAGCCGAGCCTTGTAGAGGGGAGCAAGTTGCTGTTGGACAGAGAACCCTGAAAACCAGCCATCCAGCCCTGGCTCTCATGCTTGTTAGCCGTGGTGGCCATGGAAAAATCACTTCCCCTCCATCTTTCCACCTGGTTCCTCGTGTCTAAGGAATTGTAGTAATTTCTAATTTTTAAATATGTGTCACTCAGTGTTCCCCAGAGAAACAGAACCGCCGTATCTGTGTCTGTCTATGCAGTTTCTTATTTACATATATTTTTTGTATATCTATATATTCCTCAAATCAATAGGTATAGGTATGGTTATCGATGTAGACGTATAGACATGTTGGCACAGACATAGATGCAGATATGGATATAGCCACAGATCTAGAAGAGGAGATTTACTATAAGGGATTAGATCACACAATTCCCGAGGCTGACAAGTCCCATACCTGCCATCCTCCAGCTGGAGACACTACAAAGCCGGTGATATAGTCAGTCCAGGTCCGAAGGTCCAAGCGAGAACCAGGAGCACCAATGGCCAAGGGCGGGAGAAGACAATGTCACATGGAACAAGAGAACAAATTCGCCCTTCCTCCATCTTTTTGGTTTACTCAGGCCCTGAATGGATTAGAGATTCCCACCTGCAATAGGGAACGGGTCTTCTTCACCCAGCCTATGGATGGAAATGCTCACAGACACGTGCGGAAATAATCTTCTACCAGCTCTCGGGGCAGCCCTTCTCCCCGTCCGCTTGACACAGAAGGTCAACAGTCACAGCATCCCAGTGTTAGCCCACCTAGCCTCCAGGTGCCAGGAAGGGGAAGGGCAACCACATCCTGTGGATCTTCATCATCCGTGGGCTACAGTCCAGAGCGTGCACTGGGGGACGGGGTATGTGCACGTGGGAGGCAAGGGGTGAGCGGGCGCTCTGTACAAGGGACTTGTCTGCCCCTTTCCTCCCCCTCCCTCCTCTTTCATTCCTGAAGAGGTGAGGCAGCTAGCTGGGAGGGGCAGGCAGAGAGAGAACATGGGGTTTCAGAGTGCCCGTGTGGTTTTTATGTGTTGTGCAGTAGGATGATGCAAAGACCCAGACATTTTACCCATCCCAAAATTCTATCTTGGAATGCACCCCCCCTCCCCGCCCACACACACACAGAGTTCCAGTAATTAGTCGGCACAAAGTAATTAGTCCATGATGGCAAAGAATTCCTCCTTTGGGGTAGCTGTGTTTAGGGGAAGCGCCCTGCCTTTCACGCAGCTGCATTTTGGCGTCAGATCATGGGAGAGGAACATCATTGCAGACACTTCCTCTTTCCTGTAAAGACTTTATTCAAATAGAAAGAGTGCTGCAGCTGATAGTGAAAAAAGACAGAGGCAAATTACTTGGCCAATGAAGATGGCCTAATATGGAGGCACAGGGACCTATTTCAAACACGGATTAGTAAAAACCAAACAAGGGAAGTCGTGCTTTGAGGGCACTCATTTGCAACACGAAGGACCTTATTTCCCCTCTCCTACACTGAGGACGGCTAATGCTGCTTTGATCAGAGCGCAGCCTGAGTGGCCGGAACTAACAATGTTTGCAGAAGCGATTAGCTGAGAATTAAGGGCGACATCTGGTCACATGGGAGGTGTAGTGAGCAGGCTCACATCCGATGAACCTTCATCTATTCGGCACACCTCCATGTAATTTGTAAATCAACCGTATTGATCCTGCCAAGAGGAAGTCTATGGGGGAAAAAAAAAAAGATGTGCTTGGTGTTCCTGGAAATGCTTTTATTTTGGGGGGAAAGCAGAGCATATCCTTTGAATAGGAATAAGCAAGCTAAAGCTGCGGAGAACATTTGTATGCAGCACTATGACGTTCAGAGGAAAGCATGGCCCCCCTCAAAGGCGTATATTCTTGAGAGGGCATATCTGTCGATTTTCAGTAGGGACAATCCTAAGGTCTTAGTGGATAACCAGGCCATAAAATCGCAACGTATTTATAGATATTCTTACATAAAATCAATTAGCAAGCACTTTTGACTCCGAAGCAAAAGCCTTGAGGTACCCACCTATGTCAAAACTTGAAGGAAGGGGCGCCTGGGTGGCTCAGTTGGTTAAGCGACTGCCTTCGGCTCAGGTCATGATCCTGGAGTCCCGGGATCGAGTCCCGCATCGGGCTCCCTGCTCGGCGGGGAGTCTGCTTCGTCCTCTGACCCTATCCCCTCTCATGTGCTCTCTGTCTCTCTCATTCTCTCTGTTTCAAAAAAAAAAAAAAAAAAAAAAAATTTAAAAAAAAAAAAAAAAAAAAAAAAAAAACTTGAAGGAAGAAATTAATACAGATCGTCCACTTAAAATGGGGTTATGTCCCAATGGACCCATCATAAGTGGAAAACATTATAAGTGGAAAATGCTTTTAATACATCTGACCTACCAAGCATCACAGCTTACTTAGCCTGGCCTGCCTTAAACATGCCCACAACACTCCCATCAGCTGACAGGTGGGTAAGACACCTCACACGAAGCCTATTTGATCATCAGGGGTTGACTGTCCCGTGTCATGTGTTGAGGATGGCCCTGAAAGGGAAGAACAGAACGGTGATGGGTGCAGATGGTTGTTGGGATGGGTCGTCCGCCCTCGTGATTGCTGCCTGGGATCTGCGGTTCACCGCCCAGCATCAGAGAGAGAGGACTGACCGCACATTGCTAGCCCAGGACAAGATCCACATTCCAAATTCCAAGTACGGTTTCTACTTGAATACATATCATTTTGCACCATCATAAAGTTGAAAAATCATTATGTTGAACCCATCCTAAGTCAGCGAATTTCTATAAACCAACCAAAGGCACTCCTTACTAAGACATGTATTTTTGGGCTTGACTAGAAAGAATTCGATGCTCAACTCTAAATTTTGTCTTCCTGAACACTACCCTTGGGGACTGATGTGAGTCTCACAAGCTACCCTTCTTGGTGTCTTCACTTATTCCTGCTATTTCCAACATCCTGGTTTTCAAATCCTGTCTCCTCATTTGTTGGCTGTGTGACCATGGAAGCTGCTAGACCTCTCTGGGCTTCTGTTTGTTCATCTATAAAATGGGGTAATAATCCCGACCTGAGATACGGAACAACTAGTTTGTGCCATGCCCTTGATAATGTTGGTTTCAGTCTCCCTTTTACTCTCCTCCTCCAACTCCTGCATCCCTGGTCTGTGCTGCAACCCATCATGGAAAAACTCCTGTAACCCCCGATGCATGTTTTACTTCTCTGCTAGCCACAAGACCCCAAAAATGTGAATATGTATGATGCAGCCTTAAGCGGTGGACAACTCAAGATTCTCTAGGGACGTTTCTGAATAGGAACCATGTCGCTGATGAACTCCACAGTCCATTAGATGAGAGCATTTTACATTCAGATGATAATTGTTCTTACTCCCCCACACAAAAGAATGGGGTTATAGGAATTTGGAGGTCCAGAGTGAATTTTCTCTCATCATTGCCTCTGTGCAAATTTATCCACAGGAAAGAGACAAATAGTTAAAAGTCTTTGCCACCTGAATTCCTTAATATTTTCTTGTCTTATTTTTTTTCCCTGGTAATGTTTAATGGCTTAGATAATCCAGACGAATCTGAGGCAGGATGGAAAGCTTTTAAAAAGAAATTCATTCTGAGATAGAACACCTTTGTTTTCCTGTAGAAGGAATTGCTCATAACTGGTAACTTTCAGTATGTCTAAACTTTAGAGATGGTCTAGTAATGGATTTTGTCTTTATTTTAGTATATGTTGCTTTATGTCTCCATTTTATGTCATTTAAGTGTTTGATTTCTAAGTGCTATGGTATTTTACTTTTTTTCTAATGTACCTACTTAAAAATGAAAGTATGTAATTATGTAATCTTCGGTAGGTGAACCACTCTCTAGTTGTGACACCGAAGGAATAAACCACATGACAATACGAATCCCTGTTTAATGCGTATCAAAATATCTCATATGTAAAATTAAAAGCAAATAGGTAATGAGGAGGAAGAACTTTAAAATATGTGACCGTCAGAAGTGTAATGTCCTTAATTTTTAAAAGAGTGCACTCCTTGGGGCACCTGGGTGGCTCAGGCGGTTAAGCGTCTGCCTTCAGCTCAGGTCATGATCCCAGGATCCTGGGATCGAGCTCCGCATTGGGCTCCTTGCTCAGCGGGGAGCCTGCTTCTCCCTCTCCCCCTGCCGCTCCCATCCGCTCATGCTTGCTCTCTCTCTTTCTCAAATAAATAAATAAAATCTTAAAAAAAAAGAGTACACTCAAAAGTCAAGAGGATGTAAATGAACAAATAAATAGAAGAAAACGAATAAAGATGTGAAATGAGTACTTCATAATGCAGCATAAGTGATGGAATAATCAATATATGGAAGTATCTACAACTCCAGTGATGAAATATAATATAAATTAATACTGGGAGACAATATTTTTAGCTACTTTAATTGGCAGAGTGGTTTCTTTTTTTCAGTTGTCAGTTTAATGTTGGCAAGGGTGCAGAAAACAGGAATATTCATGCACACCATTACTGGGGATGGAACACATAAATGATATTAATTTCCTTTAACCCATAATTCCTCATCTAATAATTTACCCTAAGGAAATATTTGCAAAGATCTCACTATAGTGATATTTATTACAATGTTCTTTCGAATGGCCAAGAAATAGCAACAAGTTAATATATAACCAACAGGGAATTAACTAATTGAATTATGTATTTATACAAGAGAAAACTATTCAGCTATTCAAAATGACATTATAGATTGTCTCAATCAATCTCTTCCGTTTAAGTCTACTCAAATAATTAAAGTAAAAAGGCAAAATATCGAGAGATCGAAACAAGCCCATTTATGAGAGCAGAGAAAGAAAGGTCAGTCAGGTCACGTGGGAGCCAGAAATGGAACGGAGCTACCCACTAAATATAAAAAGATTGCATTAAATATAGTATGATCTTGAGTTTTAAAAATCAGTATGCATAGAAAAAAATTAAGGGGAAGAACCCCTGGTGGTAAAATTATGAAGGACTTTTACTTTCTTTCTTAGGATTTTTGTTTTCTCAATTCTCTGTAATGAACTAGTATGGTGAATGTAGTAAGGCAAAATATACATTTTAATAAAGAAAAATAAATGTAAGAAGAGCTTACAAATTTTAAATAAAAAAAGAGCTTAAATCCTAAATTAACCCTTATGAATAGGTAGTTACCTATATTACTGGGAGACTATTTATAACCTGGCAGACAGCAATATCATGGTTGGTGATATTCTGAGTGTCTCAAGGCAAGGAGTTCTTCTGCCCTGAAATTCATTATGTTTCTACCTGGTGGATGTAGGCAGTGACCATTTAAGAATATATTTAATCTATAGGAAAGTTATCAATACTGGTAAGCTTTTTTAAAGAACACTTTATTTTTTTAGAGCAGTTTTAGGGTCACAGGAAAGCTGAGGGGGAAGGTACAGAGATTTTCCATATCCCTCCTGCCCCATGGGCACAGAGTCTCTCCCTCTCCGCATCCTTCACCAGACGAGGGGACAGCTGTTACAATCCACAAAACTACACTGCACAGCAACATCACCAAGAGTCTACACTGAGGTCACTCTTGATGGTGGACTCCCTACGGGCTTGAATAAATGTATCCACCATTGTGGTAGCGCACAGAGGACTTTTGCGGCCCTAAAAATCCTCTGTCCCTCCCTCCCTTCTCCCCTGGTGACCACTGATCTCTTTACCATAGTTCTGCCTTTTCCAGAATGTCATACAGTTGGGATTATACAGTATGGAGCCTCCTCAGACCGGGCTCTTTCACTCGGTGATACGCATTTCAGGTTCATCTATGGGTTTCCTGGCTTGATAGCTCATTTCAGTTAAGTGCTGTATAATATCCCAGTGTCTGGATGGGCTCATCTCCTGAAGGATGTCATGGCCTCAGGCAAGTTTTAGCATATATGAATAAAGCTGTTATAAAAATCCATGGGCAGGTTGTGTGGACCTAAGTTTTGCGCTCCTTTGGATAAATCCCAAGGAGCACAACTGCTGTATCAAATGGGAAGAGTATGTGTAGTTTTGTAAGAAACTGCTACTTATCTTCCAAAGAGACTGCGCCATTTTGTATTCCCATTCTGGTAAGTTTTTTTTAAAACTCTTATATACCTATTAAAGTTAGTAATCCAAACACATTGAGGAATCTATAAAAAGAAGGACAATTTTCAAATGCGCCAGGGGACGCCTGGGTGGCTCTGTGGTTAAGCATATGCCCTGGGCTCAGGTCATGATCCCAGGGTCCTGGGATCCAGTCCCGCGTGGGGCTCCCTGCTCAGCGGGGAGCCTGCTTCTCCCTCTGCTTGATGCTCCTCCTGCTTGTGCTCTCTCTCTCTCTGACAAATACATAAGATCTTTAAAAAAAATGAAATGCACCAGGAGTTGGGACAGGACTCTTTCTCTTCGGAGCTAACTATATCGTCATTATAAACACACTTTTCTCCCCAGCTCCCTCCCTTGTCCACATGCCTCTGTGCCTCATTTTGCCAGATTGCCCCAAAGGCCAGCTTTGTAGGAGTCTCTGTATTTCCCCCAACACACATTTCACAATTTGCCGGCAAGAATGGCCTTACTTTATAAGGACACTTATCTCAAAGTGAATTTTTAAGAGATGCCTCAAGCTCCTACTTCCACCTCATTCTTCTAAGAAAATAAACACCCATTAAAGATTCAGCTCTTTGTGTGAAGGTACTAGTGTCCCGAGAGAGCGCTTACGATGCAAGCCTCCCCGGGAGGGAAAGACACATCACCACAAACCCTTTCGCGTGGTTACCTTTATCAGGATACACTAACCAGTCCCCTTCCATGGCCCTGGAAGGAGGGACACTGGTGGCCTTCCAAAGACAAGGATCAGAGATCTGAAGGGTTGCCAGGCCGCCTCAAGGAAGAAACAGCTGGGATCAGCAGGAAGGCACTCGACAGCTTGGTGGGAAGCTAGACGGGGCGAGAGACTGGGGAGGAAAGGTTGGGAGCAAAATAGCACAGTGTTGATTTAACTCTGGGCTGGCCAGGGCCATTCCCAGGAGGTGCCCCTCATCTTTATAGTTCATCCCTGGAGTTTCTGGCTGTCCCTCTCTCTGCAAGGCCAGAGCAGTTGGGAACCCGGAGCACTGTCCTCGTGGTGGGTGGGGTGGGGAGCACCGACGGGCTCTCGGGGCTGTGGCTGTGGCATCCCCTGGCACGGGGCCAAGCTGTTCCTGCCAAGAGTCATAAATCAGCCCTTTCAACCTGTTGCCGTGAAGGGGGAGTCCAGTGATTTTTCCCGCCGTGCCTTCAGCACCCAGCTGAGCTCTGGGCTAATTAGACCCAGAGGAGTCGGGGAACAGCCTGGTAATGATTACGTTCTCTGCAACGCCTCACTAGGACACCCTGGTCTGGTTTGGCTGCAACTGAGATTTTTCTGTCGTGGTATTTTGCTGCCTAGTTCAAGCCGACAGTATCTCAAGTGTAGTCCCTCTCCCTTCACCGATATTTGCCCCGAGAACATGGCGAAGCACGTTAGGCGTGATGGGCCTGCTGAGCATCTTCCCGTGCACTCTAGGGGAGGGGGAGAGAGAGGTCATTCAAGATACAGACGCCCTCGGCTCTCCAGGACCTGTCAGCTATCACGGTCTTAAGAGCATTTAAAAGAATTTGCAGCAAAAGTTTCTGAACACAATAAGAATGGGCAGCCATACCTAGTTATCAATCCCTCTGGGGTATTGGGAGAATGCCCCAAGGGCTATCTGGGCCCATTTCCCTGCGTTAGGCAGGATAGATGCCATAATAATAGCAATGTCCAAACCTCAGTGGCATAAGACAGCAAAGGCTTGCTTCTCATGTCAAGTAGGCATCATGGGACAGCTAGCATGCGTTGCTGGGGCACCCAGGCCCCCACAGTGACACACCGCCAACCTAGAGACAACCTGGGGACCCACATACCAGCTCTTCAAGCTACCTGGCTGCAACTTCGTGTGACTTCCACTCACATTTCACTGGCTGGAGCAAGTCAGAGTAAGATTGTTTACTCTACCACGTGCGTAGAAGGAGAACCACAAATATTTGTTGAAGGATGCACCCTCTCCGTGGCTGGAAGAGACGGACTGCACACTCTTGCAGACTGGGGCTAAGAAAGGGACAAGGGGGGCGCCTGGGTGGCTCACTTAGTTAAGCGACTGCCTTCGGCTCAGGTCGTGATCCTGGGGTCCCTGGATCGAGTCCCGCATTGGGCTCCCTGCTCAGTGGGGAGTCTGCTTCTCCCTCTGACCCTCCTCCCTCTCATGTGCTCTCTCTCATTCTCTCTCTCTCTCAAATAAATAAATAAAATCTTTTAAAAAAAAAAAAAAAGAAAGGGACAAGGGTTGCCTCCAGACCAGAACCACATGCTTTATGAGGTTTCCTTCTTTCCCTTTTCTCTTCTTTTTTTTTTTCATTTTTTTAAATGGAACCAAAATTTACCAAATATCTACATTTTAGCCATTTTAAAGCATCTTGGCCGCTGGTTGTTTAGTATGTTCACAAAGTGGTGCAACCATCACATGATCTAGTTCCAGAACGTTTCCACCACCCTCCAAAAGAAATTCTGTAGCTAAGGAGTCACTCTGTTCTCCTCCCTCCCCCAGCCCCTAGAGACCTGGCTTCTTTCACTTAATATGATGTCTTCAAGGTTCGTCCATGTGGTCGCACGGACCCGTGCTTCATTCCTTTTTACGGGTGAATAACATTCCCTGGTATGGATATACCATAGGTGTACATACATTTGTCGACGGACATCTGGGTTATTCCAACGCTCTGCCTAGTACGAATAATGCTGCTATGGACATTCATGGACAACTTTTGTATGCACCCATGTTTTCAGTTCTCTCAGGTATATACTTAGGAGTGGAATTATTAGATCGTATGGAAACCTCAGTCTAAGTCTTGGAGGAACCGCCGAGCTATTACGCACGGTGGCTGTGCCATTCGGATTCCCACCAGCAGCAACGTGGGAAGGTTCCAGTTTCTGCACATCCTCGCCAACTGGTTTTCTGTTTCGTTGATCACAGTCTTGTGGAAGTGAGGTGGAGTCTCATCGTGGGTTTGATTTGCATTCCGCTAACGACTGCTGATGTCCAGCATCTTGTCATCCGCTTCTCGGCCATTCAGGAATCATTTTTGGAGCAGTGCCCGAGCTAGAATTGTGTTGAGAGCTCTCTACCATTGCTTTGGGACTGCTCCTGGCACAACCACATCAGCAGCCTGAAAATCCAGAGAATGGGCTTCTTCAGTGCTCACACCCCAGCAGATGCTGCAGGCTGGCAAGTGTCTCTGGCACTCCGGGCAAGCCCCCAACACGCTCCAGCAGCTGCACGTCGTCCCTTGGGAGGGATTCTCTCCTGTGTTCCTCTTTCAGGCTCTCTGAAGAGACGGTCCGAACATCTGTGCTGTCTGGTCTTGGTAGTTCTTCAAACCCAGTTTCGTTTCTGCTAGGAAGGTATAGAATACTCCAGGCTCTCTTTAAAACCGTTTCAAGGCCAGTATGATGACGCGGCTCCTGGCTTTCCCAGGGAAATTGCCTTTTGCTGCGATGACCTGCTGCCCAAATTCATTCTTTTGCATATGGATGTCCAGTCCTTCCAGCATCTTTTGTTGAAGAGACCATTGTTTCTCCATTGCATTGTTTTGGCATACTTGTTGAAAATCAACTGGCTGTTAGTGCAAAAGGTTTACTTTTGGACTCTTAATTCTGTTTACCGACTTATATATCTATCCCTATGGCCCTCTCATGCCACCTCGCTTATTGTAGTTTTGCAACAAGGTGTAAAACTGTGAAGCGTGGGTCCTCCCACTGGGTTCTTTTTTCAAGACCGTTTTGGTTATTATGGGTCCCTCATGTTTCTCTCTGAATTTAAGGATCGGTTGGTTAATTTCTGCAAAATAAAAGTGACTTTGATTCTGACAGGGACTGCGTTGAGCCTGAAGATCAATTGGGGGAATATTGCCATCTTAACGATCTTCCAGCCCATGGGCAGACCCTTGACTCTTTAACCACTTTGAATTCTGAAGTAAGGTCTCCAGCACGTGCCCGCTTCGCAAGGGCCTGGCAGGGGATTCTGACGTGCCTCATTGGGGTACTGAGGAGTGAATTAGCTGGTTTGGGGGTATTTGCGATCCATGCACTTTTCTGGGCTGCTTAAATTCTCTGGGGTGGAGCATGGCCTCAAAAAGCCAGATAACTTCTCCAGGTAAGATGTAGTTCGGCGATCACAGACTTTTTCCAGAGCCACGGTCAGATATCACTCAGATTCTTGATGTTGGCAGGAGGCGGTACAGTGAGATTACTTCTGCAGCTCCCCCGCCCCCCGGGGGGAATTCAGTGGCCAGAAGTTCCTTTGAGATGTAAAAGACTCCACCAGAGCCTGGGGAATGCTTCGGTGGCCCACTGGGTGCAGCTACTCATCTCAGTTACTCATCTCCACTCCAGAGCTGGGGAGGGGTGTTCCAGGGGGAAGGGACCAGTGAAGGCAGTTTTAGCTAATCTACGCTTGAGCGTGAAGGAAGTAGGAGGCTAGGACGACTGCAGGTGTCCTTGAAGAAAGTCAGGAGCTGAGGGACCAGCACTTTCAAGCTGCAGGATTTAAACCAGTGGTGGGGCTGTGACAGGGGCAGCCGCTCCTAATTGGAATTCTTAAAAAGCGAAATAAAAATAGAACAAGTTCATTGGGAAAAGGAGTATGTTTTGTTTCCTGAAGTTGTGAATACCAACCTAAACCATGCTGTGAGGTGTTGAGCTTTTGTATTTATTTCAGCCGCTCACATCTCCTCTGCAGCCTTGGGCGGAAGAGGCTGAGCGCAGGAAGGTTTGAGGGCGGCTCTTAAGGAAGAGCAGATAGAGCACAGGGCGCTGAACTGGAAAAGTCCAACAGGTTCTGGGAGTGGGAAGGGAGCCCATCATTTACTGGGTCCTTTGGAAATAAACAAGAGAAGCTGTTCACAAGAACCTAGCCTGCAACTGAGAAAGGGGCTTCCTCCTTTGACCATAAGGAAAAAAGAGCCGAAGAGGGAAAGGACATGACTATTTAGTCCTTCATAAAGAGCTTCCAGCAGGGAAACACCTTCCAAATAAAGGTCAGGAGGTCACACAGAGCACTTAGGAGCACATTCAGGAGCTTCGAGTATTTCCACTCACTTACTGAAACTTAACACTTCAGCTGAAGGAAGTTTGCTACGGATCAAGGTTAAATGAGGAAAAGGAATAATGTTTAACTCCTATGAAGAAGGGGAGGTTTCTGATAAGCCTCAGAATGTTGTTTGAGAAAGCAGGGGTAGGAAGTGTGCACAGAGATGGAGGTTCTAGATTCAGCAAATCCCCAGCATCCACTCTCTTGCAGAGAGCTCACTCACGGGGAAGACGAGTGCATTGCGATGTTTGATAAAGATTCAGGAATCACGTGCCTTCCAGAAGGGGCCCTGCTGAGTGAAACCTTGGCATTTTTAGTTGTTGTTAGACCCTAAAGATCAACAGGTACTAAAGGCACTAAAGACCCAAGAATTAAGAAGGCCACCTGGTACAACTTAGTGCTCTGGAATATCGAATCCTAAAGCCCAGAGAGTGAACTCTAGGGAGACATTTGTCCCCCATGTTCTTGTCTTGACCCCATCCCTGGCACTCAGATCCATACTTTCACTCTATTTTTAAGCAAAAACATTGGCGAAAAAAAAAACCACACTAAACCCTACAATGGCTATGGTCTTGCTTTCAGTATTTCGGTGTTGAGCAGCAGTCCTGATTCTCTCCTCTCGGTTCTACATTGCTCTTTTCACTCCACTCCCCCTCATCCCCTCCATCTTGCCTCTCCAGCCTCCTTTTCTGCACTCCGCACTCTTTCTCTCTGGTTCCCTCCACGTCTTCAAAGCCTGGCGATGGGCTTGGGAGGAGGCGTACTCAAGTGGAAATGAGACGTGGAGGAGTGATGGGCAGAAATGGGACCAAGCTTCCCCCAGGCTCCCCAGCCGTGAGCCCACACCACACTGTCAACCTTAGTCATGCCACCTCTATTTGCCGCCTCTTTGCTACATGGTCAAAAATTTTTCAAGTCAAGTCTGTGTCTTCTGAAGGATGGAAGCTTAGAGCAATCCACCCCTTCACATAATCCACTGTGTAAGATGTCTAATCTGTATTAGAATGTCTCTGAAATTTGTGTAGTGTTTTGTTTTTTTTTTTTTGCCAAGGTCACTTTATCAACATTTTGGCCGATTATTTGGCAAGGTGCCCTGGTCGTATTGAGTGAATACCCTGATAAATAACTTCGGGATTGTTTATTGTTTTACATAGGCACTTAGTTCCCCATTTCTCACACTAAGTCTTCCCTTCCATGAATTCTAATTTTAATCTTTAAAGTAAATACTGCAAATGGTCATGTATTGAACGAGAGAGAGCAAAACCATTGTAATGAGTTCGTTATGTCCCAGGAGGGACGTGAGGAATACGTATTAGAAGTTCTCATAACTTCGTGGTAAAATCTGTGCAAAGTTGCACATGAGTTGGGGGGGATGTCTTGTCTCCCTTCTGGGCTTCTTTCTGTATATACGGTATTCTCAATCTTGAAATTTTGGAAATGTCCAACACTTACCCCTTACCCCCACCCTCTGTTTGTCCTTCTCAGCATGGTGGCCACTTCAGGTATAATTTCTGTGAAAACCCCCCAAATCCCTAGGCTATGAGAGCACTTTGTACTTACCTCTCCCAACCACTGCCCACCACATGGTGCTTTGGGTTGTGTCCCTATCAGCCCTACACTCGGAACTCTTTCCCTTAGTTGTAGGACATGGAGCTTCCCATGGCGCCTGGTGCCTCATAGATGTTGAATAAAGATTTCTTGAAGGAGTCATCCAGGTCTCCAGCCCTCCCGGACCCATGCTCTTGCCTTTAGGCCAGGGTCTGCAAAACTTAGGGTGTACTTTTCAGATAGTTATTCTCCCTACTGGGTAAATTTTAAGCAAAGAGGTTGATTCTTTTTTTGCTTGTGTTTTTAAGGTCCTCACTTTGGCTTTATAAAAAGAAAAACTCCACTGTGATCCCACTGACTCTTTGAGCAGCTTAGAGCCCCAGCTGGGATGCCGGGACCTGAAGCAGGGCTTCGGGCCAGTTCCGTGTGGCTCTTTGTTCCCAACTCACCTGCCACTCACGGCCACCAACAGTCACCTTCACCCAAAGCTCCCTCATTGAGAGATTCAGATAGAACCTTTCTCCATTACTCTTTGTAAAGGAGCAGACTGTAAGTGATTTAAAGATGTTATTCTATTTCTTTTTATTATCCCAGAGATGGTTATTTTCTGGCGTTTCATCTCTGTCATCTATTTACCCCAAATTGTGATATAGACGTAAGGGGTATTTTTGATGCACCACGATATTAAAGATTGACTTTTCCTCTGTCTTCCCTATCTTTAAACCTCTATGTCAAATGTATTACTGTGTTTAGCCTCCTCAAAACGTTTTAGAACCTGACAATTCTCCAGCCACTGTCTAATATAGACATTTCACTTGGCGAATGAGGATACCCATTCCTGGCGAGCGCGGGAGGCATCAGTGCTGGGCTGAGTCTCAGCCCCGGGCTTTTCTCTCTCTCTTTTCTCTCGCCCTTCCCACCTCCTCCTGCACCTACACTGCTGGGGTGCGCTCGCTCGAGCTAGGACTGTGTTCTAATGATTGCCAGTGAGTAATCCGCACAGAATACTCTGCCTGACTCCGTCAGTTATCTCTGCATCTTCCATCACTAAGCACAGCTCATTTTCTGTCCTGGTTAGATAGGAGACTAATTACTATTTCCTCTTGTTTCTTCAGGTTTGTGATAGTGGGGTACATTGATCCCGAAACAGTACAAAGCCAGCCAGGAAGATACAAAGTCAATGGCTTATTCTCTTTGGTTCCATTTAATTCACTCTGAATGGATGTCCACAACATTCAAGGTCCTGGGATTCCCCTCTATTGTTCCCATGGATGACCACCATTGCATTTATGCCATGAAGCTAATTTTTCAGGGAAAAAAATGGTGGACACGACCTAAAAATGGGGTGGCACAGTGTGGCCCGGAAAGGCTGGAATGGGGGCTGGGCCAGCCTCTAGGTCTCCCATCTCCCTCAGCCGGAGGGGTGGTAAGGGTTGGAAATGGTGCAGAGTACTCTGCCTGGGGAGCCAGTTTGCAGATACAACTAAGGTACCCTTTGGAGTGGCATTTTCAATGTTACTCAACCAAGTGACATCTGAAATCACCAGTAACCAGAATGGTGACAATCACACTTAACTGGTCATGAAGTTATGTCTCTAAGGCTACTTCAACAGCTTTCAAATCTCAAACAGCCCTCAAGAGGCAGGAACATGAATATAAATCATGAAGATCTTGTCTGGACCTGAGGGAAAGGACTAAGAGCCTGCCGGATGCTCTGTTTTCAGTGCCTCTGAGGATTTCAGGGTATTACATGTCAATGACACTTTGGGCCATAAGCTTTTTGACAATGGGTCCATGGCCTCTGTTGAATGGCAGGCAAGTGGCCCCATGACGGAAGATCACATGTTGGCAACAGAGATCAAATCTAGGTGACAGCATCATAAAATGCTCTCAACCATTTTCTTGACGAATGTCACATGTGAATGATTTACGAGGACATATTGTGGGAAAGGGAAAGTTCTCGCCACAGGAATGAGTTCTGTTCTGGGATGTTCAGTTGTTATGGAAAAGCAGGGCGTTGATACAAGGAATAAAGGAATAAAGTAGATCCAATGCATAAGCAATTGTCACCGCAACCTGACATTCATGAGGGCTTGTTATTAAACACTGAGCTTGGCTTCATCCTAACTATACACTGGCTCTAATCCCAGCAGGAAGATGGCGTCGAATGCCTCCTTTGTTCATTTTTTAATTTAGTAGATATTTATTGAAAGCTTATTGTGCCAAGCATCACTGTAGACTCCAGAGATAGCAAAATAAAAACACGAAAATCTCTGATCTCGTGGAGGGCGCTAAGTAAATTTGAAATCATCCTGATCTTCGAATATTTTTATTTTAGTATATCAAGTACCTGAATTGGCTAAATATAGCACAAAGGTGTATCAGTTTGTATCCACCAAGTACCAAGAGGCTGTATACCCAAATTGCAAAAGCAACCACAGGAAACATTTTACTTCCCTCTTTAGGCTTTCCTATGTTTTCCATATTTTATAGGTTTTCCAAAATTTACATTTTGTTTTTGTAACCAGAAAACACTCTTTACAAACTACTTATTTTTGCTGATTATGATGAAACTACTACCTAACATTTGCAAATAATTTCAGGACTGGATTGCTGGCTCCCTCATATATTAGATGAGTAAGACTGTCCTAATTACCTGCATCAAGCGCTGGAACCACAGACAGAATTAGAAGTCACAATCTGAGGAATTTGTGACCAGATGCTTTACTCGATGAACTATATTCTTCTTACTTGGGAAATTAGTGCTAGGTGCCACGTATTAGTTTGGCCTTCCACAAAGTGGGGCTCTGAGGCATGATTTGAGGGTAAGTAGTTAATTTGGGAAGGGATCTCAGAAGCACGGTGAGGGAATGGAGAAGCAAGATGGGAAAGAAGGAAAACCAACAAAGTCTGCAGTAGTGAGAGAACCTAAGGGCACCCGGGCTCAGGTCTGCGTAAGACCTCCGAAAGAATATGCAGAGGTACCTTACAGTTATCCCCCCAAGAGGGAAGAAAGTGGAGCTATCCATCCACCAACCTCCATCCTTTATTGGTTGAGGGCTTATTCTAAAGGTTTTAACTCCTGAGCACTTCCCACCTGTTCTATATGCACGACAAGCCATCCCCTGGGGCCCTTAGGAGACCCAGGGCCTGAGTAAGAAGTTGCAGGGGACCTCTGGGATGGACCAAGGGGACATGGGGGGTGTACTGACAGAATCTCATACACTTGTGTGACAAACAGCTCTAATATCACAGAGTTTAACAGAATACAAATTCCCTTTTTGCTCAGATACACTTTGCAGGGCAGGCAGCTTGTCCTCAAATCTTATCTCTGTCCATTGCATAGTTCTCCATCTCAGAGCCCTCTGTCCTCCCCCCGCCCCGCCCCAACCTGCCACCCGCGGACAGGGAGGAGGGATGGTGTGGAAGGTGCTGGGTGGCCCAGGCTGATAGGATGTCACTTCTGTGGGAGCCTTTCCCAAAACTCAGCCATGTGATCCTCACCTCCCTGCACAGGAGGTGTGGAAATGTACTCTCCTATGCGGCCAAGAAGAGGGTAAGGGGGTTGATGAGCGGATAGCGATATCCTGACATGCTTCTCATTTCTCTGTCTGAACTCGTGAGTGCTCTAAATCGCTGGTATGAACTGGATACTGTACTCTAGTTTTTTTGGAAAATGAGCTTGAGTTCTTTATATAGACTCTTTCAGATGCAAAGGGTTCCATGGAATAGTTAGTACTGAGGAGCACAGAAGAGAAACCATGGTCCAGGGTGGCAAGGGCTTTAGAATGAGAGTCAGAACATCCATGCGCTCATTTTGGACCTGCTTTTGATTGGGCATGTGATTTGGGACATAAAGCACATGTCTTGATGTAAAAAATAATAAAGTCTCTTAGAGCTATAATATTTGATGATTGCTGCAGCTAAGTAGCTGGTTATTTATTTTTTAAAGAATATATATTTTTAGGATGCCTGGGTGGCTCAGTCAGGTAAGCGTCTGCCTTTGGCTCAAGTCATGATCCCAGGGTCCTGGTATCAAGTCCCACGTGGGGCTCCTTGCTCGGCGGGGAGTCTGCTTCTCCCTCTGCCTGCCAATCCCCCTGCTTGTGTGCGCTCGCTCTCTCTCTGACAAATGAATAAATAAAATCTTAAAAAAAGAATATATATTTTTACATGTGTATATATGTATATTTTATATTTGTATAGATATATGTATATTATGCATCTATTAATATATACACATATTGTATTATACACCCATGTAAAATCCTATACATATCTATGATGATTTAATTTTAGAGTCAACTGGAGGGGGCCACAGGGTGCCCAGATGAAACATTATTTCTGGGCGTGTCTGGGCGGGTGTTTCTGGATATAAGTCCTATCGGTTCTGTTCCCCGGAGAACCCTGACGAACACGATATACAACGAGGTCAGGCAGAGTAAGAACCGGGACTAGAAGGTCCACTCTCAAATGCTCCATACTTGCTGAACTACCTTCTCTGTTCATCACATCTTCTTACGGTCTTCCTCTCCCCTCCGAGAAGAAGTGTGTGTATTCTGCAGATCACGGGGTGACCAGCCAGGCAGGTGGGTGTCGTCAGGGGCGATCAAAACATTGGTGGCATCAGTGGGTTCAGTCCCCCCCGAGGTGGCCATGGGTGGAAGGAACACAGGTCCTGTTGTGCAACCCGTGACACCTCAGACCTGGAGTCAGTCTGCTCTCACCACGGGGCAGGGCACGTTTCTCAGTTCTTGTGTTTCTGGGCCAGAGGGGCTGTGGCTGTTAAGTACACACCAGAGACCAGTAATGCGTGCACCAATGGGAAGGCGACATTTTTTAGCTAATAAACAGTGCACGGCGCCAACTGACAGGGAAGTCTTTTTCCAGCAAGGTCTGTGTAGTCAGAGCAGTTTGGGCATGAAGGACCATAATCTCATGGAAACACAGCTAAAAGGACCGGGCATTAAAGTAGGAAAGTCAGCCATCCGTTGAGAGCCTGTTTGATTTCAGGAAAAAAGTACTATGGTGATTTTCTATCAGGCGCGTGAAAAAAGGACCATGTTAGTTTCAGTAACTTTTTCCTTCCTTATTAATTTATTCATGCGTGCCTTTATTTATCGAATGGGAGTCACAGACCAGGATCTGTGATAGGTGCTGGTTAGGGTCCGGCCAGGGACCCAGGGACCTTCCTGGGTTACTTTCTGAACAAGGGTGGATAAAACAGTGGCCCATCTGCCTCCTGTCCCCAGATAGTCTGTGTTCTGAATTGCAACAGGAAGAGTGGAAACCAGATTTATTTTTTCCCCTTCTGCATCACCAGTGACTAAAACACCTCTTGCAGTAACTTCCTCTAACGGGGTGGGGATAACGGGATGTGGGATCCAGTGAGGAGTGAGAGGTGAACATGCATTTCGTAGGTGCTCAGCACTGTCCTAAGCATATGAGGCCGACCCTGCTATTCTTGCCATTTTACTGAATTGGAAGCGGATAAGAATAGATAATTTTCCTTCAATTGGAAGAACTACTTAATCTACCCATGTGGGTGGCATGATTGCCATGTCATGTCATTCTGGGAGAAAAAAGAGCTACATAAAAGAGAACATCCTTTCCCTCCCCTGACCCCACCAAGGGCTGAAGAGTTTAGAGTCTTCAAATTTGATCGAACGTATAGAGAGGATGCCACAGAGATCACACTGTTTGATATGCAGGCGGACTAGTCAATCATTCCTTTGTCCAACAAATGTAATAATTACCCATCCTGGACTGGCATCTGGGATCCAAAGATGAATTGCCTGAAAAAGCACTTAGGCCGGTGGACAAGAAAAATGGGTAAACAAATACCGTGACATGTGATGAAGCTATAAATCAACTATGTGGATAGTGGGAAGGGGAGATATGGGAGGGATGTTAATACTAATAACTAGCTCTTCCTGACCGTTTATTCCGGGCTGGGAGCTGTTCTAAGTGCTGGACATACGGCAAGTCTTTTAACCCTTACGAAGTCCCCATGATACCGATACCATTATTTTCCCAACTTGAGACAAGAAAAATGAGATAGTCAGAGGTGAAATGGCATGTGCAAGACTTTTGGGAGAGACAGTCCACTGTGGACCTTGAGCATTCCTGGAGGATCTTGCTGGGTGTGCCAAGAACTCAAGGTCCTCACTGCTCTTTCTGTGGGCTGATTCCCAGGGCTGTGTTTGTAGAGCGCAGCCTTGAGAGAGGAGGTAACATCTCCCCCTGGATAGAGAGAAGGCTTTTTATTCCACTTATTATGAAAGGGATGATTGCCCCCATGCTCAGGGATCCTCTCCTGCAATGCAACTCACTGCCTATGCAGCCATCGTAATGGGCCCTCGGCATGGCCCCCATGAGACTTGGCGGTCATGGGGAGCAAACACTAGCTGACATGAAGCTCAATCTACTGCGTTTGTCTCTGACCCAGGAGTCAGGTCTTCTACCAGCATCTATGAAACACTAACAGGTAAGGTTGATGGCTGGTAAGTAGGATAAAATCTCAATCCCACATCATTCTTGACAAGACCGCGTGGCCAGTAAGTGGTGGTGAACTTTGCATTTGAAACCTGGATAGTTTGGCTCTGAAGTCCACGGTCTTAAACACCACCAGCATGCATCAGGGATAGGTAAATAACTTTTCCGAGTGGAGTAAACACAGATTTTTTTTAAGAGACTGTGGTGCTTCGATTGAATTTTGAGGCACAAATGGGTATGTGACAGACGATAAGGGAGAAAGAACATTCCAGGTAGTGGGAGCAAGTTGTGCAGTCTGGAAGCTTCCGGTATGTTCCAGACACTGCAAGAATGGTGTTGTCAGACTGCAGGGCCCAGTGAAATTTTCCTGGGGAAGGGGGCAAGAGGTGAATTTGGAAAGGCAGGCAGAGGCCAGAACATGAACGGTCAGTATGCCCATTTATGGACTGAAAGTTTCTTTTCCTCTCCACTCCCATCCCCATCCCCCCATCAAATCCATATGTTCAAATCCTAAAACCCAGTGTAATGGTATGGGGAGGTGAGGCCTTTGGGAAGTGAGCCCTCATACAGGAGACCCCAGGAGGCTCCCTCGCCCTTTCTCAGCAAGATGGTGGTCAGGTCATCTACGAACCAGGAAGTGGTCCTCACCAGACACCAAATCTGCTGGTGCCTTGATCTTGGACTTCCAGCTTCCAGAACTGTGAGAAATAAATTTCTATTGTTATTGTCTAGTCTACGGTGTTCTGTTCTAGCAGCTGAAATGGACTAAAGCATGTGTAGATGTTGTTGTGAGGATTCTAAGCCAGAAAATGACATGACCAGATTTGTGTTTTTGAAAGAGCCCTTGGGAATGGCTTGCAAGATGAATTGGAGGGGCCAGAGAGATCAAGCAAGAAGCAGTTGTAATAATGTACATGAGAGGTGATGAGAGCCTGAACTTTGAAGCATGTGTAGTTTTAAGTGCCAATGTTTTAATTTAATGCCTAATGATAGTAGTAATTGACTTGGAATGACTCCAGCCAGAATAGTTGTGTTTGTAGTTCCTGAGCCTTGATCTTTGTTCTTTATACATGAACTGGAGAAAGTGATCTCGCTGCTGCCAATTCCAGATGGGAGACTAATGAGGAGACCCTGGGTCCTCACACCCTAAGACTAGGTCAGCATATATGGTGCTAAGGCACAGAGTCATTTCCTCTCTTCCTGGTGGCACAGAAAAATGGAAAGAAACTCACAGGGAGTTCCTACCCAAAGCAGACACTCCCACACCTTTCTGAGCAAAGTCCACTTAGGCAGAATAGTGTACTCCATAAGCACACATAACTCCTCTTTTCATAAGAAAAACTCTGGTAACAACGATGGTCACTGGAGAAGCCAGTTGGGGGTACTGAGGATGGTGGTGAGGACTGTGGATTTATCTGCTTTGGTGATGGAATGTGGATAATCTATTCTTGGCCCCCAAAGGTCACGTGTCTTTAAATTTAGTGATGGGAAACATTACAGTCCAAAACATTGTTGAAAAAGATATGCGTTTCTCCACATTGTAGGCTTAGCCAAACAGTCCACAACAAACTAAATTAATAACATTGAAACTAAAGAAACTGTAATTTGTGGTGAAAAACCAGTAATACCAGCAATGGAACATTCTAACTTGGGCAGAATTTCCTGAGTCACCTAACATCCGTTCATCCTTCCTCCTTCCTGATGAAGCTCAGAATTGCCCATCTCTAGCTGAAGATGGTAGAGTCTAGCTTGTCTACATATGTCCAGTTCTCCTTGCTGGTGATTGCATTAGGCACTGGCACGTCACAAGGCTCTTCTGGACATTGCTGGGTCAGATGGAATGCCCAGACATGCTTTACCTACCTTGCAACCTTGAGAGGTGCTAGCATGAGGGACAAACTTGACATAAGGGTTAGGGGGCAGCAAAGCCAAGACAACCCAGAGAAGTAGAGCTACCATAACTTTGGACTTGCTGTTACATGGGATAGTGAATACTATCATTTGTTGTCAAACCTTCCTGATATAATGACACACGGAGAGTGATCATGCACTGAGGACAGAACACCCTTTGGGAAACTTTGTGACATTAACAAGCCCTAAACGAGTAGTTAGGCTTTTCAGAATTCTGAGCTAGAATCTAGGATAAACTCTGGAAAACTACTAGTGGTGGTTTGTCAGGATCACATTTTATTAATCCTGCTAACTTCTTTATTAAGTTGTTACTAAGGAGCCCTTCCAAGTGTATGTAAAATAAACATTTAAGAGCCAATGGAAGGACATCCATTTTTGAACCTGCCTTTGCCAGAGGGTGGAACCCAGCCAATATTTAAAAAAAAAAAAACACTGCCCTAAAAATGACTGGTGACATTTCATCCTAATAGAGGGACTGGTGGATGATGTTTCCTGCAATAAGTATTCCCAGTAAGAGCTAAACTGCTATTTGTGGAATATAAGCTGTAGTTAAAACACACTTCAAAGTGATAACTACTGGGGGAGAATATATTATAATCATGGTAATTTTGAAAAGACTCTCACAAACCCATTCAGCTTAGAATGCAGAAACCTGTGAAAAGTTCTTCACTGTTCCTTTCCTGATGGCCATATGTAGACTTTCCCCCTGACGCTTGTCTATATTCTTCATTAAAAATTTGGACTGCCTCATCAAAGCCAATGATCCGTTCTCCCTCTCTCCCTCTCTCTCTCATTCTCTTCTAGAGATTTTATTCTTAAGTAATCTCTACACCCAACATGGGGCTCCAACTTACAACCCGATCAAGAGTCGCATGCTCCACTGACTGAGCCAGCCAGGCACCCCTCCTCTCTGTTTCTATTTTTTGTAAACCAATGGGCAATACTGCATTCTTTCTGAAGAGAGTTTGTGAAAATTTACATAATTTTAATTGAAAGATGCTTAGTCCTCACGTAAAATAAGGAGACTGTTTCGTGGAGGGACTCTGGGACCGTGGAAGCAGTCATGTGCTATTTTCGTCTGCCATGCTGGCTCTTTCCCCATGCCTTAATATAAAGTATTTGTTAGATGTACCAAAAACTTGGATGAGAAGTCACCTCGTCTCAAGAAATTATATTAATTTTTCTCCTTCAGATTGCCAGGAATAGAGACTTCCTCCTACTTTAAATGATGACTTGTCCTTTTTTTAGCCTAAGGCACAGAGAGAAAAAGAAACAGGAATCAGGAAAACACATCAGTGCCTGGATACCCATTACCCCAGAGAAAACAGAACAATGGTCTCTTATCAGTTAGGACCCAGGACCAGCATACATGACAACAAGAACTCTGGGGACCAGACATCTTTGTGTGGCCTTGGAATTGGACATCTGTCACTCCCTACTTAGGACCGCCACACTTGTGACTTTGTTTCTTTTCTATCTGGTTTGCCCTTGTGTTGCCTCTGATCGTTCCGCTGCGTATAGAATTCTAGGTTGATAGCGCTTTTTCCCTCAGTGTTTAACATTACTCCTCATTGTCTTCTGGCTTGCATTGTTTCCAGTAAGTCAGTCCTCATTCACACTGTCTACACTTGGTTGGTGAAAATCTCTTTTCCATCTCTGACCCAGCCAGATAATGTCCATCAACCTGTGTCAAGTTCGCAAATGCTTTCTTTTGAAGATTTAACAAGCTGTTAATGTCATCTAGTGAATATTTTACTTTAGGCATTGCAATTTACACCCCTAGAATTTCCATTTCCATTTTGTCCTTCCTGAGAGTTCCCTTTTCTCTCCTGAAACACCCCTATCTCTTACCCATTGTATTCATGTTTCTCTCTAAATGTTTAAAATGTTTATAGTAATTGTTTTTAAATTCTTTTTTTTTAAGATTTTATTTTTAAGTAATCTCTACACCCAGTGTGGGACTTGAACTCATAGCCCTGAGATCAAGAGTCGCACAGTCTACCAACTGAGCCAGCAGGGCGCCCCTGTTTTAAAATTTTTGATGCTAATTCCAATAACGGGCTAATTGTAGGTCTGCCTCTATTGGTTGTTTTTTTCTTGATTATTGGTAGAGTCTTCCATTTGTTTGCATGCCTTGTAATTTTTTATTGTACCTAAGGTAGACAATGAAGACTGAAGTACAATAATGTTTTGACTTTATTTCTCAGAGAATGTAGGCTGTCTTCTTCTGTCTACTGAAGGGAAGGTCTCACTATTCAGATTCCTTCTAGAGTCAAATCGACCTGGGTCTCGGCTGAAGTTTTAATTAGATTGAGATGAGGTGTGCTTAGACTGACCCTCAAACTCCCACACTTTGAGAGAAATTATTGATATTTGAGCTGATGGGCTTCCGTTTTTAATATTTTTCATTTGCTTTGGATTCAACTCAGAAGATCCCTGGAATCTAAGTACTGTGGGAACATGGGGGTCTTTGTCATCTTGCTCTGGATGTTAGTCCTTTCTTCCCAGAATCTTTTTGGTCAAATTTGAGGGCAGGGGTAGAAATGTGAGAGTGGTTGGAGCAATTTATTTTTACAGCTGGGACACATCCACATTGCATTCACCTCTGCAGCCTCCAATACCCCCAAAGTTCAGGCGATTTCTTCTCCTCCCTGAAAGGTCTCCCCAGACCCAGCCATACCAGACCTGAAACTCTTCCCCAGGAATAGAGCTGTCCTGACTCCCTTTGCCAGCGTGGGGCTCATTTCTCTGAAATTCAGTTCATTAAGGCTTTCTTTGTGCCTGATCTTTGTTAGCCTCATGGGAAAGTATGATTTTTATATGTCTGGGTTTTTCTTGGTGTTACCATGTGAATGAAGGCTTTTCATGTCCTTCTACATTCTAACTTGAAGTAGAAGTCAGAATCAAACACTTGAATTTAAGAAAATAAAACTATAATTCACAAGGAGAGTGTATGGGATAATTTATTTTACAATTTGCTGTAAAGAAAGTTCTTTCAAAGCAAGAACCAAACCTTGGAATCTCAGAAGTCACAAGGAAAATGATTTCATCTCGCCCCTTCTCTGTCATGTATGTGATATATACATATATATATATATATATACCTATATGCACATGGATATGGATATATAGGTCTTTATTTATATGTAGATCTATAAATCTCTTCAACTTCAGTATAGTAAAATATACCAAAGACAACGAGAAACTAAGAAATATTTGCAACACATAAGACAAAGATTGCTTCAAAAAACATAGAGATATTTAAAAATAAATACATTTTAAGAAGAAAATGGAAAAGATGGATAGTTAACATAAAAATCATCCTAAATTGAGTATCGACATGAAAAGATGCTCACACCCACTGGAAAATTAAGAACCACAAGTTGGACTGAGGTCCTAATTTTGCCCCAAATTTTGACAAAGCTAGATGCTAGCAAGGGCCCAGGGAAACCAGCCTCATACACACTGTGGATGGAGCTCGAAATTAGCCCAGGTCCTTAGATGTGTTTGTTTTGTGTTATCTCAGAGCATTGCTAATATCTAACAAAATTAGAAAATGAACGCACCATTCCACCTGGCAATTTCAGTTTTAGGAATTTAGTTTACAAATATGCCGAAAATGCACATAAGGATGTATGCAAAAGTGTAACCATTGCTGTGTTGTTGGCAAGAGCAAAAACAAAATAATTTTGATGTCTGTAATGGGGGCTGGTTAAGAATTTACGGTATATCATCTCAATGGGGCGCTCCACAGCTAGAAGGAAATCAGTAGAGGGGTACGTGCTGATACAGAAAGATTGCCATGGTATCCTGCCAAGTATAAAAATCAAGGTATCGAATAATACGGTCTAGATGTCTTCCTTTGTACTAAAAGAAAGAGCGCTATGGATGTGTGTCTACAGATGATGTCTGGAAGGTACACAAGGAATTGTTGAGGAGAGAAACCAGGAGTCTGGGATGGAAGGAGGTTTGTTTTTCATTTTAAACCATATAATTATTTGAAGTTTTATTTTTTGTTTATTATTTTTTTAAAGATTTTATTTATTTGACAGAGAGAGAGAGCATGCACTAGCAGGGGAAGCAGCAGAGGGAGAGGGAGAAGCAGACTCCCCACCGAGCAGAGAGCCAGACTCGGGGCTGGATCCCAGGACCCTGAGATCATGACCTGAGCCAAAGGCAGATGCTCAACAGACTGAGTCACCCAGGCGCCCCTATTTGAAGTTTTAAAAATCAAATTAAAAAAAATTTTTAATTATTTTAAGATCTTATTTATTTATTTGAGAGAGAGCGCACACATAAGCAGGGGGAGGGGCAGAGGGAGAAGCAGACTCCCTACTGAGCAGGGAGCCCGTGTGGAGCTCCGTCCCAGGACCCTGGGACCATGATCTCAGCTGAATGCAGATGCTTAACTGACTGAGCCACCCAGGCATCCCACATTTAAAATTTTTTTTAATAAAATAAAGGAAATAAGTTATTCCTATGCTATGAAGGAGGGCATTTAGCAATAATGCTTATAATTAAGTGACTTATATTGGTGTGATATCACAGACCATGTCATATTCTCTTTTGAATATTCTCGGAGTCCAAACCAGAGCCTTTCACATAGGGGAATGAATGCACAAATGAAACCATGAATTTACTGACAGCATGTGTGAGATGTGCAAATTTGCAGACTCCACTGACAACTTCAAAATGCTGATAAAAGTAGCAAACTTCCTCTTTAGTTCCAGATAATGACTTCCCTTGCTGCCCTGAAGTCAGAGCTACTCGTCATAAAGGCTTTGAAAAAAACATAAGTGAACTCTTGCTTTTAGGTGGGGCTGGGCTGTCATTATGGAAGGAAAAAGAATCTCGTCTTGTATGAACTCTAATACCATTTTGGAAATCAGGGAACACTGGTCTGGGAGTCAGGGGTCTGGGTTTTGTTGTCTTTGCTTTACTACCAACCAGCATGTGACCTTAAGTGGGTTACTTTTCCTATCTGGGCTTCGTTAGTGAAATGTTGGCTCATGCTTAAGGTTCTTTATCCCTCTAAAATTAAAAAACAACAACAACAACAAAAAAACCAAAACAACAACCCCAAAACAAAAAATACAAGCAGCACATCCCACATTTGTGCTTCCTAAAATTTCTATTTTTGTGTAATTAACCTAATGCTAATTCACTTCCCTGCAAGCCAGGCTATAGATTTCAGTCCTTATCAATGTGAGGCTAGGTTTTGATTATCTGTGGAACTCTTGGCTCTCTAAACTAGGTTACTTTGATTTCTGGGGCTGTATGAGCTCAGAGACATACATTAAACACAGTTTCTAGTTTCCTATGTTATCCATGGATAGATGTGTATGCCTATTCTGTGCTGAGTTTTTTCTCATTCAACCCAGTGAAGGAATATTTACCTGATGAGTTTACTCGGGCCATCCTTTGGAACTCCCAGACTTTGGCAAGAAGCTAGAGTGAAGCCCAAGGCTTTTTTCTTAAGCCTTCAAACAAAGTTCCCCGGTGCCTTTGGGAAAAGCCATTCCATGTCTGGGTTTCTGACGTGCCAGCAAGTAACTGCAGAACCCTGCCAATTTGCTGCGAAGTCCTATCGATTGCCCAATGCTCTGGTCTCTGCACTGGGGACACAGTTAAGATGAACAGTGGCTCCTTCCAGGGGTTCATTTAGCTCTAAAACTGGAAAACCAAAGACTATCTATCAGTAAGCGAAACAGGCCTGTGCTGGAACAGAGCCAATGGGAGTTCAATTAGGCAGAGACAGATCAGGGAGAACGGGAGGGTGGGTGTTCTGCATTTAAGCCTCAGCAGGATCTCCTTAGAAATGGCTGGTGCAGAGCCACCGCAGTTAACCCGAGGCTGAGCCTGTGTCCCCAACCCCATCCCACAGAAGCCACTGAGGACAAAGCCTGTGTAGACCAAGGCACTGTTCTCTGCCCGAGAAAATGAACTTGTAGCAACATTGTAGGGTTGCGTATATTTTAGGATCAAAATGTTGCCACTGGCCTCTTAGAGAGCAGTTCTGTTTTCTTGGGTTCTTTATTTATTTGCAATAAATACAGTTGAAAAAAAAGTCAATCTTTTCACTAAGAATGTTTTTACCAAAACCTCTTTCTTTTCCATTAGATCCATGGTTTCCAAAAATGGGGTGTTGGAGACAATCTAATGGTGTGTGTGGGGGGGGCGGGACCTGGCTGACTCAGTCAGTAGAGGCTTTGACTCTTGATCTCAGGGTTGTGAGTTCAAGCACCATGTTGGGTGTAGAGATTACTTAAAAAAATAAAATCTTAAAAAAAAAAAGGGTGCATGGGAAGAAAATTGAGAACTTCTAATAAAGTTTATTTTTCTCTCATCTTTTAAATTCTTCTCCCCCCCACTTTATGTTTTATACCATGTCTAACACATTAGCAATATTAATATATTATTAGTATTGTATTAGTAGTAGCAATCTATTAGTGCATAACCAATTCTATAGATTATGCATAATAATAATTATGCATTTAATCAAGAGTATAGACATGATTATTTCTTATTTATTTTTGTACAGGGAGGGTTATGATGCAGTACACAATTTTGGAGACCACTACTTGGGAATCCAGAGTTTAAATGACGGCTCTGCCCCTCATTCCTGCCTACTTCACCGTAACTTAGTTGCAAGGTAATGCTGGTGATTGTGATAACTGAGTATCTCCATAACCCACTGCAAGGTGACAAAAGGTGTTTATTGAGGAACAGACAAGGAAAGAGAGCTTCAGTACAACTTATGAGCATACACATTTCAAGTCAGGTCGGGAATGAAAACAATTGTACGTTCTCGGTGACATAACTGCATACTCACTTGGAAACTGTGAAAATAAATGATCCTTTTTCTGGGATGGAGAGGTCGTCAAATTATGGACCCCACTTCTCTGCCTCTTCCTCCTCCCACCGCGGAGCAGGACCTGTGGAAGGCCGGCAAGCCCGTGGACTGAGTGTGTGGGTCGTGAAGCTTGCAGAGCTTGCCCGCCCGCTGAGCACACCTGGCCCTTCCACCCATCCTACCTGGGAATCCTCTGACTGGTTTGTTGCACAGGGCACTTTCCTACTTGATTCTCCCTCTACTAGGTAGGGACAATAAACAATGGGTTACAATGCCAGGGACACAGAGAGCAAGCGGTTGGTCTCACAGCCGAGCCGGGCGTCTACACGGCATGATTTAAGCTTTCCTGTGAGAGCACAGCGAGGACCCCCATCTTTCTTGTCATGGCACCAAATCCTCTCCAGCCCCATAGCACCATGTTGATGTGTTGAATTTCCCGATACAAGTTTTGAATCTCAGGCCGGGCTCCCCACATTACCTTCTCATGGCCCACCACCTCTCCTCTTTGTCACCTCCCATGTCCAGGCGCAGGCCGGGCTGCAAACTAACCGAGTAGCTCAAGGAAAGTTTCCCGGGAAGTGCCTCCAATGGAAAAGCAAAACACACGTGTGCAAAACCAAATGTATTTATTTCATAAAACCCAAAGAAATGGAGCTACTGTCACTCCCTGGGCGTGGAGACTGGTGAGCAACAGTGGGTGGGTGACAGTCACAAAGTTCACGTACTGATTGAGCCAGCTGGGGGCACTGGGCGGTCCCCCGACGTGTGGCGCTGACGGTGCTCAGTCCACGGTGAGATCGGGACAGGGTGTCCCTGGGCTCTCCTTCCGACAGCTACTGAGCCAGCTCGGTCAGATCAAGGGTTTGGGTTCTATGCTGCTTTTCTTAAATTCTTATCAGAATCGTTCTCGACATATCTCCTTGCAGGCTTACTGTTTGGGTGTCGTGGACTATTTGCTCCCAGAAGCAGTTATGCTTCATTTCCACTTCTGGCATATTAATATTTTACACTGTGCAGGGGTTCCCGGAGTGAGTGGTATTTTCAGAGTGCAAGAAACCCATACACCGTCTGTAGGAGATATTTGGGCAACTTTGGGTTCCTTCGGGTCCTAACACACTGACGTGCTCAGATGCCCGAAACAGTCAGGATTTTTGCTTTGAGGTGGGAATCCATCTTTTAAACTATTAATTTTAAGTACCTGCTACCTGCTTCTTCGGTTTCACAAATAATGCAAACTTTGACCAGAATATCCAACAACAATCCTGTCTCCCAGCAGTTGCTAAGTATTCCAAGAAGCGCAAGCGATCCAAGGACATTGCATCCATGATCTGAAGGCGGGAGCAACATGGGGATGGCAAGAGAACCCTTTCTTCCATGCCATCATGTCCATTTTCCTGTGACAAAGACCAATGTGAAGTGCAGCCTCTATGGCCTGGAAACTTTCCAAATCACACTGGTAAACCCCTGATGGCTCACTTCCCAGCAAGGGGCACCCCCGCCCATCTCTCGAAGTTCTGATTTCATCTTTGTTCCATTTTACCAATTCTTTCCAGGGAATTGCCTTTTGAGGATAAAGCAAAGGTCTGTTAAAAAAACAAAAAAACAAAAAAAACCCTACAGTGTGAGTGTGTGTGTGTGTGTGTGTGTGTGTGTGTGTGTGTGTGTAGTGCGCATGCGTGCATGTAGTTCCCTCCAATCCCAGCTGTCGCTTAGCTAGCTATACAACTTGCAGCCTGGCGGTGATTCTTTATTGTCGTAATTGTCATGTCTGGGTAGGTGACCGCCAGGTGCTACCTGAACGGTGAGATGCAGGGCAGTGCAGTGGCAAGACTATGCCCTCCAGAGTCCATCCAACTCAGCTTTTAAATTCCAGGCTCCGTCACTTATTAGTGGACAAGCCATTAGGCTTCTCTGGGCCTTAATTAACTGATCCCTGAAATGAGGAGGAAGCTCTCCACTTTGCTGGGAGGCTCTAAGGGTCGTGGGGAGGGTGCTAGACACGAAAGTTCTCAAAAAATGAGCTATCCCGGCGTTCAGACCCTTGCACGGTGATGGGTAAGAAAACAGTAAATCGGATTCATGTTCTTTTAGGGGAAAACGCAAACAAGAGGGAAAAGCTGATAAAATGTTGGATGAATGATTTCAGGGTCTAGAGGAAGCTACAGTTTGAATATCTGAATGACAGACCTGCACGTTAGCAGAGTCCTTGATGCTTAGGAAGTGCCAAATGTTTGACAAACGTAATTCTTCCTAATGCTCCGTGCTTGCCCTGCAGAGGTCTAGAGACTGACAAATTCATAAAGTCCTGTGCTACTCAGTTACTGTTACAGTTCTTGCCAGTGTTTCAAGCCACAAAAAGAAAAACAAAACGCGCCCGCCTTGCCAAGGCTTATAAAAACTGTACAGTAGTTGCAGAAAGTTTTCAAGCAAGGAATTTCTCCATAACCTAAATTATTTGTGAGGTGTTTTTTTTTTCTTAAAATAGAAAATATGTTCCTTGCCCGAACCAATTCCCATGTTAAACGTCAGCCTTCATCACTCATTTTTATTACCAGTCCAAACACAGACTTTCAATGGAGGCCATTTACAACGCACAATAAAAAGGATTCATTACTCATTTTCCTCTTATTACCTTTCAGTTGCTCTAGCTTGAGATAGTGCTGAAAGTGGGCATTCAGGCCCTGGTAGCTGGGACATTACAGGAACACAATTAATGATAATACTTAAGGTCCTCAAACACCCAGACGAGGAAGACGCTCTCTTTCCCTAATCCCTTAGCTCAGGCTATTTTTCATCACATTTATTCTGCTTTCATCTCATTAAAGATCACATTTGTCATAGGAAGTTCTCCCTCTTTTATTCAACATGATGTCTCCCTCTTGGTCTGTAATACTCACCGGCCCCATTCAGTTAGCCTAAAAGATTTTTCCTTACACACACACGCACACACAGAGAAAAACACCTACCACATTCGCCTCATAATTAAGTATAATCTCTCTAGAAACAAGCTGACAACAACCACTAAAAATTGAGTCTGAGATTGAATTCCAGTGCTGCATGCAAGTAATAACAGTATGGGGATGATAGTCAACGGTTATGTCATAACCCAAATAGAGTTTACAGTTCCAAACCATGTCCTGGCAGTGAGCCCGTGGATTATGACCTTCCCTCGCACCACTTCTACCTCTCTTAGGATTGCACTGTACTCATCATAATGTGACTTTGATACTTAGAGCTCACTAAGATTGGAGTTAATAGGTTCTAGAGAAATAGATTTTGAAAAACACTGTCTACTGTAACTCAAGTTAATGTTGCTTCGCTCGTATATAATACAAATTGCTCTTTTATTAATAATAATCAGTTGGCAACTTGCTCAGTGAAGTTCTAAATCATTTACAAATTGCTCAGTTTGTGTATGTCTACTCCTGATACATCTAACTAAACACACCCTGGACGTCCACAAACTGGAATTTACTTTCTACTGAGGGTCTGGGGAACGCTCAGTAGATCCTGTAGGCTCTCGCCAGTTCCATCTCCTTGCCAGTAAAATGAGTAAAATAATACTTAGTTGTTCTTAAGGTTGTTGCGAGGAACAGAAAGAATAATGCCCATAAAACACGTATTGTCGTGCCTGGAGTATATTAAATGCTCCATAAATATTAGCTATTATGTCTGCCCTCACCACTTAGTTGGTAACTATTATGTGATGGGTGCTTTTATGTACTGTCTTAATTAATCCTTGCAAAATTCTGTATAGTTGTCATTATTATCCACATGTTACAAACCGGAAAACCGGCGAGATGAAGTAAGTTGCTAGTATGTTTCAGACCTCGGGCTGTCCATCTCCAATGCCTTGGAGGCGTGGGTTGGGTTTGGAAGGAATTGGAGTCCATGCCTTAAACATCTGGTCACTTCCCACAAGACAGTAGTCTTGTCACCAGAGGGGTTCCCGATGATCACCTTCCCAGCGATTGAGTAGAGCTGTCCCGTGGACGTTCCATTGCCTGGAGCAACAAAAGAGGCTCATCCAAGTGAGAACTGTTGATCATTGATTTGATTAAAGAAACTTAGTGCTACCTTGCAAGAGAAATCCTCTCCAGTCTTGGGTAATTTATAGTATTAGGGGAAGGCAGGGAATGGATTATTGGCAGAAGGGCTGTCGTATGACATTGCTGTAAATGTTTGCATGAAAGTTAAAAATAGGGCAAAATATATTGTTGAGGTCAACTTCAATCACACAACTCAATTCCGTTTATTCATGTTATGAGCCGAGCTTTGGAAAATGTGGTAAGGATTTAAAATCATGTCAACTTCCATCTCCTTAACAGGTAGGTTTCCTGAGCCAAAAAAAGCTGAACTTTGAGTTCTATCCCTGAATAAATCATTATGGAAGAGATCACTTAAAAAAATTCAAAATGTGCACAAATGAACATCAAGTCATTCCGAATAGAAGGGACATCTGGCAGTGTGTGAATCTAGAGCATCCCTATTCAGCCATATCACTGACCTAATGCCTCGCCATTTGAAAGTACTGCAGTGGGGTCAGATAGGATTTTAGCAGCTTTATAAGTGGTTGATCTTCTCTATTTCATAGGAAGCAGATGGGGAATGGAAAGGGGGAGAAAAAATTGAAGGAAGAATTGGGAGATCACTCCAACCTCCAGGCCAGATGCCTTCACATTACCTCAGTTAATTCTCCCAACAGCCTGGGCTGCCTATATCCCCTTAGGCCACTGCACTAGTCCCAGCAATATCATGCCCCTATTCTGTCCTTATTTCTCTACTTGACCTCATCTTTTGGAGCATGCTTTGTGCATGTGGATTTGACCTCTGCTGTCTTCTTCCCAGCTACACGATTGGCTCTTCTCAGATTTTTCCACCACGCCCTTCTCTCATCCTAAATTTTACTTCTGATTTTACCTGCCTCCTCATCTCCAACACTCCAGCCAGGCTCTCCTCTCCCAACCAGGTCCTACTGCTGCCTGCATTTTATCAGCCTTGAAGTCATGACCTGGAGAACACCTCCACAACCCAGGAAGGTGAGACATACTTTCCCTATTTTATAGATGGAGAAACTGAAGGTCAGGGGAGTTAAAAAAAAAAAAAGTGAAGTTCAGGGCAACAAGTTTAGTTTTGGAGCCAGAATCGGAACCTTGAATTCATATGTTTGACAAGTTAACTGACCTGTAAAGACAAGCCTTTCTTATCTCAAAATTCATGCTTTTAAAACTATACCCCGGAAAGCACAGGTGACAAGACAGTCTTGTTGAATCTCAAATGATGATTCTGGCCCAGGACCTCCCCTCCACTTCACTGACCTTTCATACATGTTGGGGGCCAAGGCAGGTGCTGAGGAAGGGGCTCGTAGGGGTGGGAGCTACTATGAGTTAGAATTTAAGAGAGAGGGGCGCCTGGGTGGCTCAGTTGTTAAGCGTCTGCCTTCGGCTCAGGTCATGATCCTAGGGTCCTGGGATCGAGTCCCGCATCGGGCTCCCTGCTCGGCGGGGAGTCTGCTTCTCCCTCTCCCACTCCCCCTGCTTGTGTTCCCTCTCTCGCTGTGTCTCTCTCTGTCAAATAAATAAAATCTTTAAAAAAAAAAAGAATTTAAAAGAGAAAACACTTCAATTGGCAAACATATAATGGACCAAAATATACTGACAATGAGGACAAGGGGGGAAATGTTTGACTTTCATTTATCCTTAAATTAAAAAGCTACACGGTGAATATCTAAAAAAGAGAAACAATCAGTATCAATCTCTATATCCATTCGTGGTGTTTGCCCCACCCTCACACAATATTTCCATTTTCAAGTTAGTTCACTTAGGCCCTTAAATTTAGACGATTCTCTTGATGCTTTTATTCAGCCATCTCTTTCTCCTAAAAATGGGAGGAATCAGGTAATATTAGTGCTGTCAATAAATATTAGGTAATCATCTGAACGGAGCATTGTGGGAACAGTATGATGGAGGCAGAGGACTTCTTTCCCACCTCCTTCTCAGTGCCATCCTTCCCACCCAGGAAAGGTCTGCATTTACCTTGGCACCTTCTCTGCTCAGAAATACCCTGCGCTTTTTTTCAAAAAAGATTTTATTTATTTATTTGACAGAGAGACACAGCGAGAGAGGGAACACAAGCAGGGGGAGTGGGAGAGGGAGAAGCAGGTTCCCCACTGAGCAGGGAGCCCGACGCGGGACTCGATCCCTGGACCCTGAGATCATGACCTGAGCCACCCAGGCATCCCGGAAATACCCCGCGCTTTGCCACCAAGGAGTCTCAGCCTTTTCTAGCTGTGTACCCATGAGTCTGCATTTCTTCCACTGTAAAAACGCAGATAATAACTACCTCACACAGTTTCGGGGGAGAATTCAAGAAAAGAATGTTGGTAAAAACTCCTAGCTTTCCCCAATTGAAAAGGAGGACCTAGCGGATTGGTACCAGCTATCTGTTTGCTTCCTTCTTTCCTTCTTGCAAAACCCAGTGTAGCAGGAGAAACAAATGTTTCCTAATCCAAGAAATGGATACACATGCTCAAAAAAATGACGGAGCCATCACAGATCATGCAGATCTAAGTGGAACACCATGCAGTGGCTAGCCCAGGATCTCCTAATAACACATTTTATGCCTCACTCAGCAAGCGTGCCTTGGAAAGTGGATCAATTTCTCTTTCTGACACTCTTACTGAGGGAGTCCATGGAAAATAGGTTAATAGATGTTCCCGAGTGTAACCAGCATGTTGGAAACAAAACCGTGGACTGTTAGAGGAAGCAAAATAAAAACGAAAACCAGCTAGATTTCCTGCCTGCTAAATTCAGGATTTTCAACTTTATTAACCAAACCATTTTCTTAATTGCATAGTTCATTAGAGGACTGTTAGAGTAACTTACAAAACATTCCCATCCCTGTTTTCATACCGCCTGGGTAAACTTGAAACACTCCAGTCCCTGGGTATGTCTTCCTGCAATCCATTGGTTACTTCAGGGAGGAAAGAACTTGTCCTGTTCTTTTCAAACACAAATTATCTACTGCCTCTCTTCCTATGCTTCCCTCACAGAGTGTGGCCACCTCTGGTCCTTCAGTTCACTCTTTGTTTCTGCTAACGCCATAAACTGTCCCTAGGGAGTTCTGGCTAAACATAATATTAAATAGTCAGCAACATAATCAATTATTTTACCAGCAGGAATGGCTTGCTTACTTAATCTCTCTTTCAAAAGCAGTCATTTCTAGAAAGGCATTCCATGCTTATTTTGACAGCATCAGGAAACCCCATTGTTAATCAGAAGCATGTTAAATCAAACAGACATACATAAAGACAACAGCCAAGATTTGTCAGCTGGATTGACTTTTACAGCGTAAAGCTGTAAAAACATTTTATAGGAGGAAACCCCATACAGCAGCACTGTAAGCGCACACCGTGTGACAGAGCTCAGCCCAAGAAGAATCCAGGGACAGAATTGTGCGTTAAATACCCAATTTCCTTTGGATTCACTATTTTTGTAAGACAGGAGTACTTGGAGATTCCACACTAATGATGGGAAAGAATAGTAAGAATTAAGTGTATAGAAAGGAGAAAGAGGCGACAATTCTGAATCACTCTATGTATTGGTTGATTTATTTTGACAGGTGCATTTTAGTCTTTAACGATTTCAAATAACACTTCGTAGTAGGATACTGAAAGTCCTGCTGTGTGTGTGTATGTGTGTGGTAATAAAATGTTGGTAATAGAAGTCTGAGCAGCTAAATCTTCATTAAGAATAAGTGGTTCTTCGGGGTTGTCTGTCAGTGAAGTGAAATTATGCAGGTCTCTGTACCTTATGATCTGATTTTTTGATCATCATTATTTGTCTCAAGTTCAGAATACAATTTCTTCCTGAAGAGAACCCTGAGAATTTATCTGGCGGATAATAATTCCAGCTCTGGGGCTGAGTTTTTACCTGACTTCAGTGTGTTGCTTTGTTTTCTGCCTCAACTTCCCAAAGATGCAAACTAGGTAGAGTCATTTCCTGGTGAGAGAATTAATTAACATCTGTAAAGAACTTTAGGATCTCTTTATGAAAGAACTCTTCAGGAGGGAAAACATTATGCCCTGTGAGATAAAAGAGCAAAGACTGTAGATTTCAAAAACCATGGCAGTTATTGAAGAATAAAAAAATACCGGAGGGATATAATTATCTTCAGAAAGACATATATCACCCGACAGACTATAATACAGTGATGAAAGATATATTAAAAAGGAGTTTGATGAAGCCTTCAGGGAATTAGGCACCATGTTGTCGGCAAGACTACTGAGACTCATATTGTAAAAACTCTAAATCAAATATGATCCGGAAGACTGAATGAAATGAGATTGGTTAAATCGAAACCTAACTGTAGGGCTTCTTTCTAGTAATCACCTCAAACCCTTCATGACATGTGTTTTCTTGGTTCCTTTATGCCCGTTGCATGTACTCTAATGGAGGCTTCATTATTGATTCAGATAAGCCTTTCCATCCTTCCTCACAGACCTGAAGAGCCAGATAATTGAGGAATACAAGTTGAATTTCTCTGTCCGTCTTTCTCTCCTTCCCTCCCTCTTTGCCTCCCTGCCTTTGGGTTGGAAGGCAAGAGAGGAACATTCCAGATATGGTCCGAGTAATTCAAGTTTAAAGAGAGTTCCGTCCCTTCACTTCACTTTGTGCTAGCTAACTCTCACTCAAAACATGGCTTGGCAGGTTTAACAGTATTTTTTAACATTTTTATTTTTAACAGCCCCATTTGAGCAGAAAGCATCACACTTTTGCAAAGTATTGGGAAATACCATGTTTCTTTTTGTCAAGGACAAATGATTGACGCCCCAAGACTCTTTCTGAAGAGGACCTTGAGAGTTTGGCTCCAGGGTACTAATTCCTCCCCGGTATCCACTACCCTCCACGCAGACATGCACACTGAGCCAACGAGGGAGACAGTTGCGTCCAGTGGGAACTGCGGTCCCGGGAATGCCTCAAGTCTTGCATTTTTCCCAGCAGTGCTGATCATTTTTTAGCCATAGGCAATTAGGAATTCTCAAATAATAAGTCATTTGAATGAGAAAAAAAAAGTTTCTTTGGAATAAATCCCAGAGGAGGATTATCGTTTTTAGAAACTTGAAACTCATGGCCAATTTAAGACATAAACCCACACTGAACAGTCAATGTGATCACGTGGGTGCAAGCGCTCACTATGGTGCCAGGTACACAGTAAGAGCTTAAAATATCCCAGCTGAGTCTTTTGCACAGAAGGAAATCAGTGTTGAGAAAGAGACTGATACCTATCATAGGTGATGTGGACAAATTCAACAGGATGAGTGTATGCAATACGGATATGAATTTGGGGTACGAGAGCTGGATGTTGCTGTGGACTGATTATGTCCCCCAGGTTCATATTGGAATCCTAATCCCTAGTGTGATGGTGTTGGGAAGTGGGGCCCTTGGGAGGCGATAGGTCATGAGTGTGGAGCCGCAGGAACCAGATTAGCTCGCTCTCTCTGGGCCCTGTGAGGACACAATGAGAAGGTGCTCATCAGACACTATTAGATCTGCAGGCACCTTGACCTTGGGCTTCAGCCTCCAGAACTGTGAGCCACCCAGGCTGTGGTTATAGCAGCTTGAACTAAGGCAGATGTCAACTACGGTTATTCAATTCAGCTTTGATAAAAACCAGTAAGTGTCACATTTTAAAGACCTACTATTGCACACTATTACTATCTCTAAGCATTTGGGGAGCTAATTCAATTTTCAATCTGCATCTAAATACTAATTAATCATTAACCCCTCCCAAGAAATTAAAATTGAGACCAACCATGTTTAAATAATCTATAATTGCTTTATCTTTCCCATGGATGAAAATACAAATGCTTCTTTCCTTCAAAAGGAAAAGAGAAAAAAAATTCCTCTAATAAATACTTAGCTTATTTGATACTGTTTGGAGAATCAGTGGAGAAATTGAAATGATGGAAAATCATAGTGTACAGTGAAGATGTTGCATTTAACATTTATATTTTTAGAAGAGGATTACATTTTAAATATTGCAGTAATTACCATATCCTAGAGAAGACAGCCGAAGAAGAATTTTTTTCTTTTTTCTTTTTTTTTGCAGTTGCACCTGTGAACTGGGTGGAAAAAAACGGGTGTTAGGAAAATTAGCCTCAGTAAGGAAATACACTTTGCCCAATACACCATACGAATTTGTAGGGTTAAGGGTGGCTAGGGGTACATTGATTATAGAGGTCAACCACTTACATAGATGCTGGAGTTACTTCCCATTTCAGCATCACCCATCATTTCCACGCATAACCACAAAAATTATTTATACACATAGTGGTCATTTTAATAACTTAATGTGTAAAACAGTTTTTTGTATTAATAACCTATATTTTCCAATTTGGATTTTAATCCTGTCTCCATCAAGACTGAGCCATGTGAGTTGGGCTCCTTTATAGCACTTAGTGGTTTTATATGTCAAATATTGAGATTGAACAAGGTTGGTGTTTCTCAAACATGAATGTGCATTTAAACCATCTGGGGGTCTTGTTAAATTCCGGCGATCTAAGGTGGCGCCTGAGAGTCTGCCAGCCCCAAGTGATGTTAGTGGCTTTGCTCTGAGGACTATATTTTGGGTAATGATAATAATTCACACATTTCCGTTCATCTTTCTGAGATACTTCTTTAGATGAGCAAGGATTCCTGTTTCCAGTGTCACACTGCTTGAAATTGTCTATAGAGTTTAGGACACTTGATACCTTGCCTTCTCTCAGCACCTTGGAAAATGTCCAGCTTAGGTTTCACTTTTCACGGTTTCTTTGGAGTCTCTCTCAGAGGCTGGACGTAGTCAGTTTAATAACAGCCACGAGGGCGCCTGGGTGGCTCAGTCGGTTAAGCGACTGCCTTTGGCTCAGGTCATGATCCTGGAGTCCCGGGATCGAGTCCCGCATCGGGCTCCCTGCTCAGCGGGGAGCCTGCTTCTCCCTCTGACCCTCTCCCCTCTCGTGCTGTTTCTCTCTCTCTCTCTCAAATAAATAAATAAAATTAAAAAAAAAAATAACAGCCACGAGCTGGGAAATGATTAAATTCAATTCACCCAAATTTAAGAGCACAGACCCTGGCACTAATACAATGCCAGGGTCTGTGCTCTCCATGGCCTTACTCTCCAACCATGTTACCTTCAATATCTCTTAATGTTCTTTGAGTACAATTATCACTCCATTCAATGACAAATAGTCACTGTATTTCCTTTCATTTCCCCGGACTGTAGTCCATCCCCTCAAATGAGGCAACTCTCAGTTTCCAGGTGAGGGAAATGGGTCTAGATGCTAGAAAAAGGGGCCAAAATTCAGAGTCCTTAGCTCCGTCAGGGACAGTGATATATTTATCTTAGACGTAACAACAAACAGCAACGCTAAGTGTCTTATTGAAGCACTGGTTTATTTCTATTTATCTATTATAAAATACTTTAAGAAGCTTAGTTGGAAAAATACTGGCTTACTAACAGTAGCAACCCTCCCCCGGCCAAGCCCATCTGAGGATCTTGGGTGAGTTAGTGTGTTTTGTTTTCCTTATCTGTAAAATAAGGGAAACTTTTCATAGGATGGTTAAGATTAAGTGAGTCAATGCCTGTCAAGTATTTAGAACTATACTTGGCACATAGTGAGTACAATATAAGTATTTGACAACATTGCCACTCAAGATCAATGATTAACAAGATATTCAATCTTGTTTCAGACCATATGCATTTATTTATCTTTTAAGCAGATACATATTTCCTGCTTGGTGTATACAAACTATTATTTAGCGGTCATGATAATCCCCAGTGTTTTGTGTGTTTTTTTTTTTTTAAGATTTATTTATTTAGAGAGAGGAGAGTATCGGCGAGGGGGAGGAGAGGGAGAGGGAGAGAGAATCCTCAAGCAGACTCCGTGCTCAGTGCGAGCCTGACACGGGGCTCGATCTCACGACCTTGAGATCATGACCTGAGCTGAAATCTAGAGTCGGCAGCTTAACCGACTGAGCCACCCAGATGCCCCAATAATCCTTTGTGTTAATAAAGCCTTACAACTTATAAAATCTTGGTAATTTATAAATATTATGATTCCAAGATTACTTCAATTATTTTATTGTATGTACACAATTGTGCAGGATAAAAATTGCATGACACCAATTCTGTCCTCCCAAAATGTACAGATTATGGGGGAGAAAGACTAGAAAGATGGGTACTTAAGTCAGTGTAATATAACAAAGAAGGCCTATTCCTCACTCAGAGTTGGGTAAGTATTCAGTATTTCCTATCCACTGCTCAGCTGCAGAACGAAGAAAACCCAAGTAATCCTGTGACTGCTTCGGTTCCTCCATTTCTTTTAACTCCCCAAAACTTCATTTTAATCTTAATAAAATTATTTTTCCAAAATGGAACTAGTACCATTGTTCTTCTGATCATGAAACTAATACATGGAAAAGCATAGACCATCTCAGGAAGGTTAGGGAAGACAGAGTTAGAGGTAGGCACATGGGAGGGAGGGAGCCTTAATTTTTATTGTTGACTCTTTTGCAGCTTTTAAATTTTGTGCCACATGCAAGCATTATCTTTTAAAAATAAGGGTTTTTTCTGAATTAATAAATGTATATTGTAACATACATTACATGATATATAGAAAGTTACACAGTGGAAAATGAAAATATGCATAATGCCACCATAAACTTGATATTATGGTATCTGTGTTTCCTTCCTTAGGCATCTACCCATGTATTTTTTTTTTCACAAAAATGAGATCATATATATGATATTTTTGAAATGTTTTCCATGCCAACAAATATAAATCTACAACATAATTTTTAATGTCTGTTATTATATTTTATTGTTATTATGTTTTATTATACTTTACACAGTTTAATTGAGCACCTATAAGTATTTTCAACACTTTTGTGATGACTATCTTTGTACATACATATTTGTGTACTTGTCTTGTTTTCTTAGAATATACTTTTAGGGGTGCCTGGGTGGCTCAGTCTGTTAAGCATCTGACTCTTGGTTTTGGCTCAGGACAAGACCTCATGGTTCATGGGATTGAACCCCTAGTAGGCTCCACGCTCAAGGAGTCTGCTTGAGATTCTCTCCCTCTGTCCCTCCCTGCACTCATGCTCTCTCTCTCTCAAATAAATAAATAAATCTTTAAAAAAATATATATATAGTTTTAGTAGTTCAATTGTTGGGCACAAGATCTGCATGTAAAGTGGAGATTTAAAAGAAACATAGTATGGATAAAGCAATGAGCCATGTCCCTCGGCTCTCCCTCCCCAGGAGAGTGGTGCATGGTGGCTTACATGCAGGAGCAAAGGGGATGGAGTCATTCTTGCTTCTCCATGCTGGAAGTGGTGGTGCTTGCTCACCTCAAGCATCCTCTTTAATATGCCAGTGGGGAAATGATGGAAGGGACAAGATTGGATCTTGGCAACAAATTATGACTGATGTTTCTGGTAGGATTTTATTTTTGCCTCTCTGTTGTCCAAAAAAATCCCTTGCTTTCATCCTTGTAACAGCATTAGATTTATTTCTGCTAATGGACTTAGAAGTAGTTAATGTTGATGTGGTGGCCAATACTTTCCTTCATGGGGAAGGAGATAGAATTTGAAGGCGATCAGAATAGCTCTTCAGATGGCTAAGCCTAGATGACATCTTGCACTGAAGTAGAGGAGAGAAATGGAAGAAAATGGAAAACATTAGATACAGAAGTTCGAATGGGTACTTTAGTTCTCTGTTCCTCTCTCTGTTTTAACCCAAGGACATTTAGACTGAAGGTGGTTAATTCACTCATTCAACATCATAGAGGTGATGAAAGGCTGCCCAGAAGCAGAAGCGGAAGTTACACCCCAAATTGTGGGTCAGAGTCATTTGCATTATACCACGGGAGCCTAATTACGATAATGTAGGGTCATTAAAGACGAGATAGTAGTTGGCAAGTCTTTCATCTAGGATCTCGCCTTTCTGAATGGTGCAAGAACTGGAAGTCACATATTCCCGACTGCTGAGCTGTGAGCTCGTAGAAGAGCAGAGTTAATGGCAGGAGCTGATACCCAATAGCAACCCTTGTTTCTGCCGGCCTTCTGGATACTGGCATCCTAATGGGTAATTTTTTTTTATTTTTTAAATTTTAAGATTTTATTTATGTATTTGACAGAGAGAGAGCACAAGCAGGGGGAGAGGCAGAAGGAGAGGGAGAAGCAGACTCCCCGCTGAGCAGGGAGCCTGATGTGGGCTTGATCCCAGGACCCTGAGATCATGACCTGAGACAAAGGCAGACTCATCACTGACTGAGCCACCCAGGTGCCCCCCCAATGGGTTATTTTTAAAGGATCCATTCTCTACAGGTGCTGGTGTGGAATGTGGCCTTGTCCTCTGACTATCAAGGCAACTAATGAGATAAGGCTTGGATAATGCCTGCAATCTACTTGAAAATCAAGAAAGAAAATGAGCAGGAAATATTTTAAACATCTTTTTCATTTGGAAGTGTGGTAGCTTCACAGAGAAAAGGAAGGCAATTTGCAGCTCCGACCTCAAATCCTATTTTGGAACCATGGCAAGGATAAAAAAAAAAAATGGAGGTGTCTTTTTCATAAGGCAAAGTGCTCAATGGCAAGGGATCTCTCAGTGTCTCCTGTGCTCATTTGCAGGAACCTTCTTAAAGTATAGCAAGCACCTTGCCATTCTCACTCAGGTGGTCAGTAAACATGCCCCCCTTGAATAGGTTCCTACTTGATCTGTTCTTATAAGTACAGATTATGTAAAATCTAGAATTTACGTAGAACATATTCATTTCAGCCTTTTTGAGAGACTTTGTGTTTACGGCATTTCTTTCATCTTTTATTCAACAAATATTTATAAAGCACCTACTGTGTGCCAGGCTCTGTTCTAGGGGAGTGGGTTATACAGCTATGGATAAGAGAAACTCCCTACTCTCATCGTGCTATGATAATGGGAGAGACGGATAATAAGTTTCTTAAAAATAATACAATATTGATGTTGGTAAGTACTGGGAAGGATAATGAAGCAGAGAGGCCCTGGGGGACGGGCTGTTTGTACATGTAGAGTGGCTAGGGAAGTAGAAACCTGAAAGAAATAAAGGAACAAATTGGCCAATACTTGAGCAAGCATATTCCAGGCAGAGGGAACGGCCAAGGCTAAGAAAGGAGTGTGTTCAGCCTGTCTAAGGAAGAGCAGACCCAACTCCAAGCAAACAAAGGACGGAAGCAGAGGACAAAACCCGATGGGAAGGTGAGAGGAGGAAGCAAATAGGCTGTGTGAGGACGTCAGATTCTCACTTGAGTCAGAATGGAAACCACGGAGAGTTTGAAGCAGGGAGTAGCGTGATTTGATTGCCTCTTTCAGAGCTCACATTTGTGCTTCTGTATGGAGCCCTGAGGCAGAGTGTAAGAGGAGAATCAGGGAGACCAATGAACTCACCTGGAGGCAGGTGAGCCTGGTGGCTGGGACCAGGGAGGGAGGAGGTGGTCTCAGACAGCACCTATTCTGAAAGGGGGGCCAAAGCACTTTGCAGTATCTATTGACTGGGGCACTGCTGATATAGGAAAGATGTTGGGGTTTGGAGCTGACATCTAAGAATTCTTAAGACATCTTTGGTGCAAAAAGGTGGTTTTATTAAAGCACGGGGACAGGACCCGTGGGCAGAAAAAGCTACACTGGGGCCATGAGGAGTGGCCCATTTTATACTTTCAAGTTGGGAGGGGATTAGGGATAGCGTAAGTCTCTAGGAAATTTTGGAAGGAAGGTTTCCAGGATCTTGAGGAGGCTAGCTATTGTTAGGAAAAGGTCATTTATTACTATCTAATAAAACCTTAGTCATGAGATCCTTCAGATGTATACTGGTGGGTCATATGCTTGGGGGATGATTGCCAACCTATATCTTGGGGGGTAGAGACAAAGGAAGTTTCCAGAAGTATTTTTATATGTTAAAGAAGACTTACAGGATCTTGGGGGGTTTGGCTAAGATTGCCTTTTGCCCTTAGCAAAGTATTAACATCGGCCTAGCTGAATTCCTAGAGGAAGGTCACTCTGCCTATTTCAAGAACTTGTCAATGGACTGTACGTAGTAAGGAAATTTAATTTTTCTTTTGCCTTTTTTCCCCACATCTTATGTCTACAGAAGCAAAACTGAAAGATACTCAGTAAAATATAAAGTGTCAGAAACTGTGACTGAAGGTAGAGTTGTCACCAACGTGTCAGTTTATAAATATACAGATTGAGTTTTTGATATCCATCTGTCTCTAGTGATTAATAATAAAATAACATGGTATGGGAAAATAATATGCAGAAATGCCAGTGCAGAACACTGGAATCAGATGGGCCACAGATCATAAACCATCCCCAGGGGTTCAGTCCCTTAAGTGGTGAGAGGTTTTAGAAGACTCTAGTCAGTCATCTCGGCCTGATTCCCAGTATCCCTTCTGTGGTGAAGGACGTCAAAGCATAGAGCAGTGTGAACCCAAGACAGGTGCATAAAAACGGGAACAGTAGAAAAATAAATAAATAGATAAAAATAAATAAATAAATAAAAATGGGAACAGTAAGGCTGTGTTTATGGCCACAAAAGAACCAGAGGACAGTGACATCTCTAAAGCATCCCTTAGAACCACCTGTATTAGTCAGGATTCCCCAGAGAAACAGAATCATGGGTGGGGTTCTCCAGAAAAACAGAACCAATTGTGTGTGTGTGTGTGTGTTTTAAGGAATTGGCTCACGTGATTATGGAACTTTGGTCAGTCCAAAATCTACAGGTGGGAGACCCTGGCAAAGCTGCAGTTCAAATCCAAAGGCTGTCCATTGCAAAATCACCTTTGTTTGGGAGAGGCCAGCCTTTCGTCTATTAAGGACATTCACAGATTAGAAGAGGCAATTCACATGATGGAGGAAAATCTGATTTACAATTTAAATGTTAATCTGATGCCAAAACTACCTTCACAGAAACACTGAGAATGATGTTTGACCGAATATCTGGGCACCATGGCCTAATCACGTTGCCACATAAATAGTTAGCTGTCAAACACGCCCCCCCCATGCCTAACCTCCATAGGCTCACGCTTTTGCAAAAAAGGGGAGGGGTTCAGGTATAACAACCTTGGTGCCATTTATTTCCCCCCTGATGGTGCCCCCAAATTGGTGGTCTGAGGATATACCTTTTTTAAAATAGATGAATAAATGAATTGCATACTTCTCTTGGGGCGGACTGTAAGGTTCTTCTTTCCTACTCCCCACCATGAGTGCAGATGGCTGTTTTACTATTAAAATCCCCAGTGCTCATTACAACACATGCCCTCCTTAATACCCATCACTTGGTCACCCCATCCCTCCACCCCCCTCCCCTCTGAAACCCTCAGTTTGTTTCCCGGTGTCCATAGTCTCTCATAGTTCGTCTCCCTCTCTGATTTCTCCCCCTTCGGATTTCCCTCCCTTCCCCTGTGGTCCTCCATGCTCTTCCTTATGTTCCACATATGAATGAAACCATATGATAATTGACTTTCTCTGCTTGACTTATTTCACTTAGCATAATCCCCTCCAGTTCCATCCATGTTGATGTAAATGGGAGGTATTCATCGTTTCTGATGGCTGAGTAATATTCCATTGTATATATGGACCACACCTTCTTTATCCATTTGTATGTTGAAGGGCATATCGGCTCTTTCCACAGTTTGGCTATTGCGGACATTGCTGTTATGTACATTGGGGTGCATGTGCCCCTTCTTTTCACTATATCTGTGTCTTTGGGGTAAATACCCATTAGTACAATTGCTGGGTCATAGGGTAGCTCTATTTTTAATATCTTGAGGAACTTCTATACTGTTTTCCAGAGTGGCTGTACCAGCTTGCACCAAGTGTTATTCACAACTAATTAATCATTAAACACTATATCAAAAACTAATGATGTGGGGCGCCTGGGTGGCTCAGTCATTGGGTGTCTGCCTTCGGCTCAGGTCACAATCCCAGGGTCCTGGGATCGAGCCCCGCATCAGGCTCCCTGCTCAGCGGGAAGCCTGCTTCTCCCTCTCCTGCTCTCCCTGCTGTGTTCCCTCTCTTGCTGTATCTCTCTCTGTCAAATAAATAAATAAAATCTAAAAAAAAAAAGCTAATGATGTACTATACAGTGGCTAACACCATAATAAAAATAAATAAATAATAAAAAAAAATTCAAACACTAAAAACAAAACAAAATTCCCAGCCCGAGGCCATTACACTGAATGCCAGGTGAAGGGGAAAGAATCCCTAAAAACACAAACATGTAAATGAGACATTTACCCCTCATCCCCTCCTCTAGGAAAAACACAAAAACACCTTGTCTACCGTTGGTGGAGAAGAGACCTCGGTTTCTGGATGGTGGGCTCCTGTTAAGAGCCCCAGTTGAGGTGGACACCTTGCTTTTGAAGACAACATCGTCAGAGTCGTCGTGAAGCGAAGTTGCCAGCGCACTAGCTAAAATTCTCCTAAGAGCCCAGGACTGAGGCTTAAGATAGAATAACGATAATACAAACGACAGTTCACCCCGGTATCACTTTTGAAGCTGGCCAAGTGCTGGTGTGCCTTGATGAGAGAGATTTTGAGGTCCTTTGTCCCTCGTTGGAGAGTCATATTTTTGACAGCTTTTAATGTATTTTTTTAATATTAAAAAAATTTATTTATTCGTTTTTTTTAATCCAATAGCTTTTAAAAAGGATGGTCCACACTGCAGGCCTCAGCATCTCCAAAATGGTTACCTCAAAAATTCAGTTTATAAAAATAGCTTTCTTCTTAAATGTATCAGCAGCCTGTTGCTGGGGTTTCTCTCCAGAGGGATCTCTTTTCCTGCTCCAGAATGACAAACAAACACAAAATCAATACACATGAGAAGGGCAAACAACAGGTTTGTGGAACACACCAGTCGCTCAGAAGCTATGTAAACCACCTTTGCTTTCAAAAACCCAAATCCTTATTGTCACCTTTTCTTCCAAGAAGCTAAAAAAAGTGACAAAATTGTAATGACTTTCATACGATCTTTCCAAAAGTGTATGCATGACAATATCATACTCATTTTGCAGAAGGGGAAAGAGACGTACAATCAGTTCATAGTTTACGTTTGGGTCAATGTCAAAGCCGAGACTGAACTCCACCAACATCCGTGAGCTCCTTCTGTGTACACATAACCCTGGCAAGTGTCAGATTCAGGGTCTGATCTTTAGATATTGATTTTTTCACTACTAAAAATTTGTCAAAAAGCTTTCCTTTAGTTGATAACTAGAATGAAGAGAAAAAAACCTGGTGTTTTTTTTTTTTTAACTAGAAAATACCAGCTCATTCAATGTGATTTGTGCTACTGAGGGTCAAGAGAAAAGAAGATGGAGATATTTCTGTCTCAAAGAACTTCCTGGTTTTAAAGATTTCTTTCTTTCTTTTTTTCTTTTTAGGAGCAAAAGGGACACTAACAAAAGACTCCCAAGAAATACCAGCCATACATTAAGTTTCTGTAGCTCTCTTCTTTCTAAAAGCCCAAAGCACTGTGAAACGCAAATACAAATGTGAAAGCAAATAGTGCCTAGCTCAATGCCTGGAATAAAACAGACAATAATTTATACTGATGTGGATTATAGAGCGGCCTTGTAAGGTGTGAAGTGTCTATGATTTTCTTTCACTCACGGTTTGGACTTGGAAACTTAGTTTATCATTAAACAAAAAGGGAGAAAGAACTAAAGGAAATGTGGTTTTGTTTTTTGTTTTGTTTTTTTTTAGCATCCGAATCAAAGCTCTGCACCAGTCGCTGGGTATATTGCTTCTCTCTCAATTCTTTCAATCCTATGAGGTAAGAAGTTATTATGTCCATTTCACAGTTGTAAATCGGAGGCTCAGAGAAATTCACTGACTTTTTAAGAATCTAGTAAGGGACGTCATTGAGATTTGAATCCAGGTCTCTTCATTTCTTGTAACATTTTGGGGGGGACTACAGTATTATTCTGTGACTACCCATCTCATGTGAATTTAAAACAATTTGTCTATGAACATGCTATTGGTGTCCTCATCTGCTTTTTAAAATGGGCATTAAAATTTGTTAGAATTTGAAGGATTGACAAAGGTTCACAAAAAGAACATAGCATTGGTCTATGTGAAGGCTTTGTTCCCAATGAGTAGAATAGAACTTCAAGCCTTTTGATATCATATGGACCATTTGCTAGCCACATTCTTGTTTTGGAATATTTCATTCTCATTTTCAGGACGGTGAAACTACTGAGTGATGCAGAAAGGATCATGTTAATAGGGAGAAAACACTCATTGAAGAAGAAAGCTGAAATAGGGATCACATGGGGAACAAGATCATGGAATAGAGAAAACAAATTTGGGGTGTGGTCTGATTGGATCATTCAACATATAGTTATTAAGTGTGAATTTAAAATATTTCAACATTGTATTAGAAGTTTATGAATAATGCGTATTTCAAGCAGGTGGCAGATGGTAGGAGATGTAGGTAATATTTCTTAAGCTTCTGTTATGTGCCAGTCTATCTCTCTAAAAGAGAAGTTTAATCCTCACGGTAAGCTGCAGTGGGGAGAAGGTGTCCTTAGCCCCATTCTGACGTGGAGGAAACTGAGTTAGAGAGGGAGGAAGAAGAATGAGGGAGAGGGCGGGAGATGGATCGTGCAAAGCTGGGATTTAAGTAGAAGTCCTTCCAGCTTCCAAATCCATGTTCTTTCCATTACAACATGCAGCCTCATGGAGCAGACGTGGATTCAGTAGAAACAGGGAGTGTCTGAAGGCCTTTGGTGAGTTTGACAAACAGAACCATTAGCTTTTCGTGGTGTCCAAGTAGCCCCATCTTTAGGACGAACTGTTTCGGCTCTCAAATAGCATGAGTTAGAATACCTATGTGCATATAAGACACCAGCTCTGCGATTCACTAGCTGGCTATCTTAAGCAATTCTGTAAGTTCTCTATGTCATAGTTTCCTCATCTGTAAAATGGGTATGATGATAGTAATTGCCCTATAGGGCTTTATGAGGATTAATTAAGACAAATGCAGGCCGACCACTTAGCAGCACAGAGCCTGGCATGGGATGTACAGGCAGTAAACGGTAGTTCTTTCTTGTTGGTGCTGTTGTCATGTTCCAAGTGTCCTCAGCACTTTTCATCTTCAAGGTCACTTACAAGGTCACGGTCACAATTCTATGTTTCAATGCCTTTTTTTTTTTTTTCCATTGGTGCTGCTCATCAACTTGTCCTTGGTCCCCCTTTTTAATTTCACTGCTAAATGACACAAGTTTCTTCAACCTCCCACTCCATACATGGTATTTAGATTCCAGGATCTCTATTCTTAGAAATAATGGGAGTGTCATTTTGGGATGAAAACCTAGACCCTGGAGCCAGGTTGCCTGAGTTCAAATTCTGGCTCCAATACTGACTAGTGCCCACAGGTGACCTGGTTGCTTCCTTGCTCCCAGGCTCTCAGTTTCTGCATCTATAAAGTGGGCATAATAACACTGCCCAACCCATGGGTTTGCTGCGGGGTTAAATGAGTTAATAGATGTATAGCCCTTGGAAGAGTGTTAGGCATGGAGCACGTACTCAGCAAAGGTTAGCTGTTGTTTTGAATTCTCTAGCCAGATGAAGTTTGCCTTCAGCAAATGTACTATATTGTTTACTCAGATTCATTTGTAACTGATTATGTTCTCCAGACTGTTTTCATTTATGTCATCCCTAAGTGATTGATTTTGATTCAGCATAACTGCAAACCAAGCAAGGAATGAAAGGTAGGCAGAGCCCAGAAACATTGAGGTCTTTCAGTTCAGCACACTACTCCATTTCTACTGGTTTAAAGGCTTCGAGGGAAACACAGTTCCCTTGTTGTGAGGACAAGGCTTAGAAACCACTGTGTGGCTGAGGAGTTCTTATGAAGGTGGGGTCATTTTCATGAGGATGAATGAATTCATTTCTAGATATGGTATTTACTGTACGTCCATTAAGGAGGCAGGTGCAAAGCCACAGGTCCTAGAACATATGTAAAACTCCTGCTTATAGAGGCTACCTGCACAGTGAACAAAAAGAAGAGGGGACCCTCTGGCTTCTCCTTGTGCCAGGCAAGCTCAGCCCAACACAGGGAACAGAGAAATGGGTTTTATTCAGTGTAAGTATGGAATTGCGAAGAGTTGGAGCAGTCCAAAGATGGGACTGGCTGTCTCTGGAGGGAGTAAAGAATGGGGTGTCCCAACACAGACTGAAAGACTATTAGGAACAATGTAGGTAGGTGTTAGGCATGAGAGAGATTAGACCAGATGATCTTTACGTTCCCTTCAATCTAAGAATCCAATGAAACTCAGGAAAATTGGGTTTGATCTCTTGGGGAATGCATGGACTTGGAAGCACTGGAACTGATCGTTTTGTTGTGGTTTCTCATCTGGAGGTACTAGTACTCTTTGCTTCACTTAGACTACATGTTAACTAACAGTTAATGCTTCTGTTGTTGAATATCATCAAACTATGATGGGGCGCCTGGGTGGCTCAGTCGGTTAAGTGTCCGACTCTTGATTTCAGCTCAGGTCATGATCTCAGGGTGGTGAGACTGAGCCCTGCCCAGCTCTGTGCTGTGTGTGGAGCCTTCTTGAGATTCTCTCTCTCCCTCTGCCCACCCTCTCTAAAAACAACCAACAACCAACCAACCAACCAACAAAACCCCAAAAAACTGTTACAGAAAGAAACTTTGTTCTTTCTTTGAAATGGAGCCAAGACAAGCTCAGGACCTTTGTACTTACTGTTCCCTCTTCCTGGATGTGCAGTACTCCCCTCAAGCAAGCCCATACTTGAATTATTATTATTGGAGCGGGCTTCCTGACCCCCTCCTATGCAAATGTCCTCCCTACTTGACCTTGTTGCCACTTTTTTTTTTTAAAGATTTTATTTATTTATTTGAGAGAGAATGAGATAGAGCATGAGAGGGGGGAGGGTCAGAGGGAGAAGCAGACTCCCTGCTGAGCAGGGAGCCCGATGCGGGACCGATCCCAGGACCCTGGGATCATGACCTGAGCCGAAGGCAGTTGCTTAACCAACTGAGCTACCCAGGTGCCCCTTGTTGCCACTTTTTATAGCTTCCCCTGTTTTCTTCTTTTCCATTGTACTATCCTCCACAAGACATGTCACATATTTATTTATTATAGAGCTCTCCGAGATGAAAATTAAATACCATGGAGTATGAAGTGTCTATTTGGTTCACTGTATTTCTGAGGCTAGAACATAGGAAGTACTCAGTAAATATTTGTTGAATAAATCAATATGAGCAGAGGTTTGTTGTTATTTATCACTTGTTAATTTTCTTCTATATCTAATTTTTAAAACATTTACCTCTTCAAGAAATTGATTTGGGAAACCTTGAGAAATCTTTGCATCCCTCCCCCACAAAATATGAAATTAAAATGAAAACCTCTAAGAATTCATCAATTGTATCTATAAGAAAAAAAAGTATAGTGCTCTATTAAAAATCTAGTTGTAAGGACTCATTTTAAAAAATGGAAAATCCCCTAAGTAATTTATATGCTATTCAAAGAATACATGATTTGATATGAATATATTTCTGTGTATTTAAAACTAGAGCTTCCAGATCATTACCTGTAATCAAACATAGTAAGAACCCAATTCTTCTCTTACCTGTGGTGTCTGTTATTCCCAAAACTCTTTCCCTTAAAAAACAACAACTATATATATATATATATATAATCTGAAAGCAAGTCATTATTTGTTTCCAGTAGATGGCACTGCAAATCAAGTCTTTATGGGTCTATTAACTATTACTTCTTTGATCATGATCATAATTATTTATTCTGTAGTAAGATCATCTGAAGTGACTTATACAGTAAAAACAAATAGGTTGGGGATTTTGAAGCTCTAATAAAGCTGGATTGACAGGGTCTGAACACTGGCATTTCTTCTCTGTATATGATAGTTGGATATTTATTTATTAGAGCAGTGCATATAAAAATTGTCCACTTGCTTATACATGAAACCCACTGCTTGATGTGGGATTTCAGCTGCTTCTTTTAATTTGTTTAGTCTATATGATGTTATAAGTTCAATGGGACTCTTTATACTTTTGCACAGGGTTGAATTCAGTCTCATTAACGTACAGAAGCAAAACTGTCCCAGGGTCATAAAACACATCCCTGACTTGTGCTGTGTGTGTGTGTGTGTGTTTTGGTCAATATTTGGTCAATAAATATCCTTGCTCAGAGAGAATGTAAATGATTCCAGGCAACTCCAGCACCATGAAAAAAGTGATATACAGATGTGTTCTAGTGACAGCAGAGCATAATCTAGCTTTGTATGTAAAGGAATATATGTTTAAAACATACTTGAAAACAGTTTCAAGACTAGAACACATTAAAAGCTATCAGGTATGTAAAAACACCTAGAACAGTATCTGGCACAAAGTAAGTACTAAATAAATTCCTTCTTCCCTTTCTCCTGTGGTAGAGGAATAAGAGACCAGTATTTGAGAGTCAGGCCCTGCTCTGCAGCCCATGTAAGAACTTAGCTCTCCTTTCTCACTTCCAGAAATGGCTGAAAGCAAGGCTGCAAGATGGAGAAGGTTCTACCTAATATAAAATAAGATTCCCAAGGGAAGCCTGTGATACCTGGCACCCACCTTCACAAGGAGCCTCAGAAGTTGGGTGTGACTTTTGTCCTGGTGTTCATTGTCTTCTGCAGAGAAAGAAGCCATCAGTCAGAATGGGCTCATCCACAAGGAAACCGTCTCTGCTTTTTAATTAAATGGAAGTTCAGACATCATGCAGTTTTTAATATGCCCTGTATACTGCATTTTTCCCCCCATCTTTTGCCAGGGAAGCCTGAAACTCCTTCAAATTATATAAGAAGCAATAGTGGGCTTCTGAAATTTCTAGAAATGTATGAGAAAGTTCACTGTCTGCTAAGTGATATGTTTGTGGACCTCTACTCATCACTATACACATTTAGTGCACTTTATCCATTTAAATAGTGATCTCCATCACCCCACTTTTTCCAGAAAGACTCTCATGGGTACACTGACCTCAGCCCTGACACTACCATGGACAACCAAAAAAACCCATGCAGCAAATATAAAACCCAACGGTCATCTCAACGAGGCAGAAAGATGACCAAACAATACTTTTACTTCAGGGTCATTGGGCAAAGAAGGCCCTTTCTCCCTTCCTTCACGTGTATTCTTCATTTTGTTTTCCTCTTTGTGACCCCAGAATTTACACATTGACCATTTCAAATGGACAGAGATGGTGTTAGAATATTATGGAAAGCAATTTGTGGCTTTGGCCTGGAGTAGATTGATAAGCACTCTTTAGAGTTTGAAAGGACCTTGCAGAACATCTAGTCCAATCCCTTACTCTACCCAGGAGAAAAGATTGGCTCAGAGAGGTCACTTGACTGAGATAGGTCACACAGGAAATTAGTGATGGAGCAGTGATGTGCTCATCTGAATCCTGATACCGGAGCTCATGCTTCAACAGGGGATCAGGGAAAAGGGTGAAAACATAGGGAGGGAGTGTCTTTAGATTTCACTTAGCGACTATAGAAAGGTGATGGAAAAATATCATCTTACTAGCTTAGAACAAGACAAGTTTGGCTTTTAAGCCTCTAGTAAGGTGAAGATTGTACAAATTCTTCAAATATTTGGTTATTTGGGGGGGGGTATTTGGGAGATTTTTCCCCTCTTCTGTTTTTGTGTAAGATAGCATGTCTATTATCTCTTTAGAGATTCGCTATATTAAGAAAGCATAATGGTTGGATTCTTTAGGGCATTTCCTTTTCTTTATTCTTTTTTTAAAGATTTACCCACTTATTTGAGAGAGCGAGCATGAGCTGGAGGGGCATAGGGAGAGAGAGAATCTCAAGCAGACTCCAATAGGAGCCCAAAGCAGGGCTCAATCCCATGACCCTGAGATCCCAACCTGAACTGAAACCGAGTCAGTGGCTTAACCGACTGAACCACCCAGGTGCTCCTAGGGCATTTCCTTTTCTCAGTGGGCAATGATAACTTAATCACAAAATAATTATGAGCAAACTGACCAATATTTTTCTTGGTGTGAAGATTGAAGCAAGATTTAAGTAATCACAGATAACGTAGATAAAATTTAAAAAAATATGCATATAATTGTTAACTCTTCAGCAATAATTTTTGTGGAGTGATACTTTAGGAACCCACAGTATATGAGAAACAAACTTTTCAACTCTTATTTTTTATTCCTAATTTGTGCTGTATCATCAAGCAAATGGAAATAACATCTATATATTTTATAATTAACAAATATGATTTTAATATTTTGTATAATTTAAGCCTCATCCATATGAAAGAATTCCAAAGTCCTTCTGAAATCATAACTGGGATGTGTAAGTGCATTTTAAAAGTCATGTAATTCATGGTTTAACCATTGTTTAGGAATGAAATAACAGTTATAGCCAGTTGGTGTGATTAAAAGTTTCTTTTTGCCAAGATTTTCAGAAAATGTTAGCAATATATTAGAGAAATCTTGTGTGTTTAGTCATGAGATTTCCATGGTTAAATTTCTCTGAGTTGGAAAGTATCATGTCTTTGAAACATTCGCGATTTTTACCAGGTTTTATCCTTGGTTAACTATGCTGGATTCCGCCCCCCCCCCCCATCTTCAACTGATTTAGGGTGGATTCTACATCTGGATACCCATATCCCCAAAGTGTCTGGCTTTGAAATCAAAATGGAAGTTGGAAGGTATTGGAGTGGGATGAAGGGGCCACTTCAATTGCCTGCCGGGGGGGTCTTCTCACCAATTTTCATTGGCCTCATTGGTGTCCTTGGATACAGGAGAATGGAGGCAGGAAGCAAAATGGAAAGCCAAGGACCTTTCCAGAAGTCACGCGGAAAAAGCAATGCGAAAGTAGAAGGTTACAGAACTGGGAGAAATTGCGCCGTAGACCACGTTGAGAGTCTTTGTGACAGCAACGTGATAACCATTGTGCACTGTGGCTTTCCTATTTATTTCTTCATCACGGTAGGTACCCAAAATGGACCTCCTGCACTCTGTTTTGTAGGGGTCTGAGTACCAAAAACAGAGAGACTCCACGACTCTGGAGGAACTTCAAGATAATGTCTACACTGGTCATCGGGTTAGGGATTAGGTGATCCTTTGCATTTGCTTTTTGTTTTGATGAACTAACGCTCCGAGCATGATAATGACTTCAGCCTGGTAAACAAGCCTGGAGACGCAATGGCGGGCTGCAGCTCACGTCGCCACAGCTCACCGAGAGGGAACACGCATTCTCCCCGTAAACAGGGGCGCTCCGGAAGTCCTGTGTAGGGAGCGGTCCCCTGCGGCCTCCCCCGTATTCCGCCCGGCTGCCGGGTCTGGGAGGCTCACGGGAGGGATGTAGCCGCCCGCCCCCCGCGGGGCCCCCCGCAGCCGGGGTGCACCCAGCACCCGGGGTCGGAGCCAGGCTGGTTGGAGGAGGGGATCGGCATTCAGGGCCCTTCTGCTGCGGCGCGCTCAGCGTTTGGGCAGTCCAGGAGAAGGGCGCGCGGGTTGCGTCTCCAGCGGTGCAAATCCTCTTGGCATGGGATGGTCCCCCGTCTCCTTCGCTCCTTCCCTCCCGTCCAGACTGTGTTGAAGGAGCGAGGTGACCTGGGTGAGCGACACCTACTAGCAGAGCCCGGGGGACTGTCTGGAGTCCACATTCTGGATTCCTCCGAGCCTCAGGGCGTCCATCTGACTCAATGTGGCGCTGTTTTAGGGCACAGAGGGAGGCCGTACGCGGGTGCGGGTGAAAGGGTTAATGTGCAGGGACTGGACGCAGTTGGTTTGAGGAGTGACCTGCAGGTGAAGGAGCTAGGGGTTCCAGCATGGTGTCCCCAAGAGGAGGGGACCGGAAAACTGGCGGGGATGCAAACTCGGGCTGTAGTTTGAACTGTGTGAGTCGCCTGACCTCCCTCGGTCTCAGGTGGGGCCTCAAAGAGGTGTGACAGGACCAAGGAAGTCGTTTCAAACCTCTCAAAGCGCTCTCCGAGGTGTAAGGAAATCCCATTTATTTCCCCATACTGGACGAGCGCGCGGCCTCACTGGGGCCAACGCCCGCGCGGCATCTCGGAGCTCCCTGGACCGCTTCCGTGGGGGGACACTCCCTACCTCGTGGCTTGGCGAGAGCCTTTTCTCGACAAGTCCCTCCCGTGGATCTTCTAGACAAGCTCAGTCCCCGCCGTCGGGCAGAGGACCCAACAGGTCAGGACCCCTCTGATCCCGCGCGCCGTCGGACTCTGGACCCCGGACTCCATCCCCAGGTCCCCGCACTGTCCCCGGCCCTTCGGAGCGCCCATCTCTCCTTCGGGGACCTCCCTTGCCAGAGTTCCCCGGGCCTGGAGGACGCACTTGGGGTGGCAGGCCCCGGGAAGGTGGGTGGAGTTTCGAGAGCTCAGGAGGCTCGGGACCGCGCGGTCCTCCTGACCCCCTAAGCCAGAGTAGGGGTACGGCAAGAGGGGTTCGTAGGAAAGAGATGGACACAAAATTGGGAGACTCGGGGAATTGTACACGTTGTGGCAATAGTACAAAACCCCTGACCAAATGTGTCCGTATCTCTAGTTTCCTGGGAACTAAATTGCTGCCCCCCGACCAGCATCTCCTCGCTCTCAGTACAGAGAGGCCCACCTTTGTAAGTTCTCGGTCTTTCTCACTAGGGCGTCGCCAGCTTTTCCGGACTGGGGACGTTTCGTTCAGACTCTGCCTAGACAGTGCGCCTTAGGCTGGGGATGGTCCTCTCGGTCCTCCCCCCCCCCCCACGCCCCGGGCAAGGGGCCGGCGTACCCGCGCACGCCGGCGGGTAACCGTGCCCTGCACCCGGCTGCGCTGCCTCCCTTTCGCTCCAACAGTCGCCGAGGGCCACGTTTTTTTTCTCGGGCAGGATTCTTTTCCCGCCCTACAATAGCTGGCCCCGGCCAAGTGCCCTCTTCGGGCGTCCAGGCCCGGGCACTGCCCCAGGAGACGCCGTGGCGACCCTCGTTACCTGCGTGCTGCCGGGGCCCGGCAGATCGCGGCTGCAAGCTCGCCCGAGCAGCCCCAACTTCATTTCCTCCCCCTAGAGGCACGTTTCCCAGAAAAACCTCCCCCCGGCCCCCTCCCGCCTTCCCTACGGGACCAGGAAAAGTCTCAATCTCCATAGAAAAGGTTCCATTTAAGTGCCGGGGGGGGGGGGGGCAGTGGGCGGGGCAGAGGTGGTGGAGAGGATTGAATTTCTCTTCGCTGCTAACCAGCCACCGGCGGATAAAGCGCAAGTTTGTGCGCTTCGTCCGCCGAGGGATTGCAAACCCAGAAAACAAAGTGTCCAGTGAGATGCGGAGTTTGCCCAGATTTCCCTGCAGATGGGTTTGCGGAAACGCCTGTGATGTGAACTTTCTGCAGATTGTGTATGGAGGGAGCTGAAGGAAAGGAGGAAGGAGAGCGGGGCGGGGAGGGGGCAGTGTGAGCGTGAAATGTGCCCGGGTGTGTGTGTGTGTGTGTGTTTGGGGAGGGGGGGGTTGTGTGCCCAGCGCGGGGGCGTCACAGCGGGGCAGAGGAAGGCGTCGGGAGCGTCCCGCAGGCTAATTGGTTTGAGACGTTCCGCTAGCGCTGGAAAAGGTCGTTGAAGGAGTTCGCTGCACACACACAAAATAATAATCTTAAAAAAGAGTGCCGGGCATGCGCACAGAGAGGATGCCATATTGGAATGAGGCTGTAGTGGGAGTCGGAGCACCGGAGCGGGCGCCCAAGGGAGGCGGCGGGCGGGGAGCGAGCGAGGCTGAGCGAGCCGGGGCGAGGCAGAGCGAGCGAGCGAGGCCGGCAGCCCCCCGGCGGCGCCCGAGGCCTGGGTCCACTCCGAGGGGAGGACGAACTTCACCAGGTAGGACGCCGCGCCGGCCGCTGTCCCCGCGCCCAGCCCGCCCGGCGAGCAGACCTCCGGCCCGCAGGTTGAGTGCGCCGGTCAGCTTCTTTTTTCCAGCTTCGGGAAAAAGGGAAGCTCGGGCCAGCCCGGGCGTGGGAGGCTTGAGGAGCGGGTGCCGAGGGAGAGAAGCGAAAGAGAAGAGCTGGAGGGGAGAGCGGCAGCCCTAGAGCAGAGCCCCAAACTCCGCTCTGCGCTCCCGGGTTGTCATTTTTGCTGCTCGCGTCCCCTTCCAACAACCTCGTCCCTCGGCTTTGAAAAGCCCGGCCTTGCGGGAGACCGTCTGTAGTTGCAAAGTGTCCTCCTCCCCGGGTGCGAGCTGTCCCCTCCCGCCGCCTACCTTCCTCATTTGTGCGCTCATTTTAGCGACGCAGCCGCCCTTGCTAACCCCGCGCTCCGCGGTCTCTTCCCTTGTCGGGGTCTCTTTCTTCTTTTTTTGGTGTGTGTGTTGGGGGCGGGGAGGGGGAAAATGGTAGGGTGAGGACTGGAGACCAGCCATCAGGGGTGTTAAAAATCGTTTACACATTCGGAGTCGCCCTCTTGGAAACATTTGCCTGTGCAGCTGAAATGAAATTGTCAGTAGTAGTTTCGGAGCGTGCTCCGGCATGGATGATCTTTTTGTTCTTTTTTTTTTTTTTTTTTCGCTTTAAAGTAATATCCTGTCACTTGGGGCTTTCCTGTTGTCTACTCTCATATGACCTCCTTTCAAAATTGCTAATCTGATCTAGCTTTGGAGTTTATTTTTTAAACGTGTGTGTGTGTTGGTAAAAATCCGCCAAAAAAAAAGAAAAGAAAGAAAAAAAGAAAACAACTGTAGGAACTGCTTAGATGTATTTATTGATTTTGGCCCGGGGCGGCGGGAGAGGCTGAACCGGGGACCGGGGACCTGGGGGGTGGGAAGTGCTGGATTCGCGGTGGCCGGACGCACGTCCAGAGCCCGATCCGTACTTGTGTTTTCTTGGAAGCGCTGCAACTGCGGGGAAGGAGTATTTAGAAACCCTGCCAGTTTCAATATGGCGGGCTAAGGTGGTTTTTAAAAACTGAAAATAAAGGTTTTGAGGTGGGAAAAAACCCAACCGGAGTTGCCATGCCTTAGTTTCGACTCTCTTTGGCTACTCCAGGAGCTGTTTTAGCGAATTAAATGGGAAAAAAGAGACAGAATGAGCTGCCCTAGTTTTTTCCGTGTTTCGAGTCTGCGTGTCCAGTCCATTGCTAGGGGGGGAAAGGGGTGACGCTGGTCCAGACTGGGGCATCCGAGCACAACTGCTGCATGTGTCTTTGGATCGGTGTGCATACTGGTGTGTGCAGTTGTGGGGGGCGGTGTCAAAGAGATACGCCCCGAATGTGTGTGTGCGTCTTGGAACCAGACTCTGCCATGATTTGACGTGACAAACTGCTGACACGTGGTGCAAAATACATGAGGGCAGAGGCAATGATTTATTTCGGCTTTCTTTGAGACAAGCTCTCTGTATGTTGGATTCTGTGCAGGTGAAGCCCGGAGTAGGCGGAGTGCGGAGGTGCTTATTAAAAGGACTGTCTAGGGTATTGGGTGCAGTCGGGCTGCAGACGCCTGTGGGGTTTTGTGTGTGCTGGGGGCACTTCGCACTTGGCGGTGGGGGCCTCGCGGCCGAGGCGTGGGGAGGAGAGTGGTGGGGCAGAAAGGTGTTGGCACGCCGACCTAGGCGGAAAAGTGTGTAGGGTCGAAGCGAGGAGTTGCTTTTGGATTGGAGTTGAGCTCTAGGGAAGGTGGGGGATGGGAGAAGTGGTCTCGGAAGAAAGTGTCCCTAGCTTAGGTCCGGCGCGAGAAGGCTGGATCTGAGTGGGGCGTTCCCCGGCCATGGCAGGCAAGCGGGCGGCGCTGTGGCATTGGGGTTTGAGTGGTGTCCGGGAAAGGCCGGCTTCTGGGGCCTGGAGGGTCTGGGACTGGAGTTTGGGGGCAAAGTCGGAGCCTGTAAGGGGAGTCGGAGGGGAAGCAAGCAAACCCGAGCTCGCTAAGCTAGGAACAGGGATCTCCAACAGGGGTCGCCAGTGGCCAGGACGCAGCTGCCGAGCGGAGGTCGCGCGGGAGGGACCCAGGGGACAGGGGGCCGTGCGGCGGCTGTGCGTGGTCCCCCGGGCCTGGCGAGGGCAGATTCTGGGGACCTTATCTGGGCCGGCGAACCTGATGGCGCCTTGGCCAAGTGCGCCAAGACGTGTTTAAATCTCAGGGTTAAAAAGATAGTGTGTTGGCTAGGTCTGTAGTTAGCGCAGTAACGGGGTCTCAGGGCATTTACAGGGACCTAGAGGGGCGATCCATAGGGTCAGCTCGTCCTTCCCCCTTAGACGCCGCGCTGTCGGAGAGGCCTCTCTCTAAGTAGTGTCCCGCGGGTGGGGGCCCAGGGGAGGCGACACTAGGATTGGATACCCCGCGGCAGATTTTCCTTCCCACCTGGGTTGGCGGGGCTGAGAGATCGGCGACACTCCGGCCAAGACAGGGTGGGTCCCCCGGGCAGAGAGCGCGGCGCGTCCCCGGCCCTTGCAGCGTGCGCGGCTAGCGGGTCCTCCCGGGGACAGCTTTCCCGTGGGCTTCGCTGAAGTGGAAACCAGCCTAAAATGGCTCTGTGCTTGTAAACTGCAGTTTCAGCCGGGAACCCCTCCCCTCGTCCTCCTGACGTCGCCGCTGACAAGCGCACAATTCACTCTAACGCCCCGAAACCCGCGATTTTGCACCGAGCTGTGCCGTGGAAGCGAATATACAACCGATTACAAAGAACATTCCTCAGGATTCTCGCAGGGCCCAAGTTTCCCTTTCTTGTAGGAAGGAGCGGGAGGAGGGAGGCGCGGCAGGAGCCCGGCCGACCATCGCCCAGGAACCCGGGCTGGGGCTGGGGTTGCGGGTCGGAGTTGGGGCCCTTTCCGCGTAAAAAACCGAGGGAGGTGCCCCGGGGACGCGGATGGTAGCCGTGCGCAGCGATCGCCACCGCCAGGGGCGTTTGGCCTTGACGGCATCTGTGGTGTCCGGAGTGCAGAGAGACGCCGGGAAGCCTGGGAGACCGTTCCCAAACTTCTGGAGACCCGCTTGCAGTTTCGCTTTCGGAATTTTCGGATCTTTGGGTTTCTAGAGTTGGGTGGGATTCCGGGAAGAGCAGGGCTCCAGGCGCTGGTCGTACGGATGCTCGTTCCCCTTTCGGTGCAGTAGTCAGACTTCTCACCACCCCAGCGTCCCCTCCTTTGCGTCCCCGGGTCCCGCGGGCGCGTTCCAGGTCTGGGGCTCCCAGCCCCGCGCGCAGCCCCGGCTCCGGAGAGCGTCGGCCCCGCACCGCGTTTTGTCGGCTCCAGCGGCGCGACCGCCGCGGATCCGAGTCTACTGGTGGGAAACCGCTTTCGACCAGGGCCGACCCTGCCTGAATCCGCATCCATCGCCGCTGCCGTCCTCTTTCCCTCACCCCTCCACCCTCTCACCGACGCCAAGGGACCTGGGGGACCGATTCGCGTGTCTACACCAAGCAAGTTGATCCAGGGTTCACCAGGTCGGAGAAAACGCGAAAACCGGCTTAAATTCGGCACCGCATTCTGGGGAGGCGGTTGGGGGTTGGGGGGGGGAGGTTGAGCGGGTACAGAGTGGGAGGGGAGAGGCCTTGGTGGCCAGAAGGAATTGGCCAGGCGCTCCTGTGCGATAGGAGATCTGCTACTTTCTCCCTAGTAAGCATGAAGTTGGCACACACGCTGCTTCCTCCCTTCCATAAATAAATATGTCTCAGATCCTTATTTTAGCTAGGCGCTGGGACCAAGCCACCTGCCTGAAAGGGGTGAGGGGCACACCCACGCACACCAGAAACCTTCCCCTGCCCTACCAAAGTTTGGACTGTGCTAAAGACCCATTCCCCTGGCGGTGTAAACCCCTGCCCAGCGGCAGGGTGATTGATTCAGCAGCCCCTACCCTAGAAAAGAGTCCACCCTGCTTTGATGTGTGTTGTTCTAGAAGTGCTGGCTCTCAGAGAAGAATTTCCCACTAGGGTTTCAGCACCTTGAACTTCCAATAGGCCATCCTGCTGGGACCTGAATTTCACTAATGATGGGAGTCATTGATCTGAGAGAGCTTTTCCTCTTTGTGTTTTCTTGCAGAAACCATAGACTTTTTGTTGTTGTTGTTGTTATTGTTTTTGTTTTTTTGTTTTGTTTTTTAAACCATTTTAGGTATAAATCCCTAGGTTCATGATTCTTGCTTAAAAACAAACAAATAAACCAGAATAGGTTCCTGAAGAAAGAGGAGAGCATGGGTGATCTCAGGATTAGCCTCTCTTCCTAAGACCTTCCTTTGCTGTCCTGGGAGTATTGAAGGTTTATCAAATCCTGTTTCTGCCCACTCTAGCTGAGGTGGCATTGTTCACCTTTCTCCATGTACTGGTGCTCACGAAGGACTTGCCACCTCTCTGTGTTGGAAACACTGCTCTGAGAAGTAAGTGAATGAGGGTTCCATTTTATTGGTACAGGGTGCTTTGGGGGTTGAAGAACCCCGTGCAATGGAAATGCATAGTTTGCAGGGCCTATACTTAATACCGAAAAGTTTTTGTCAGGGTATCAAAGTAAAAGAGTTCTTCTCTTCCTCCTCCTCCTCCTTGTTGTCCTTCTTCTTAATAGTTTGTACAAAATGGTCCACTGTGAGGATTTGAATGACTTCCAGTTCTAGGGTTCTCAGCTTGGACCTTTGTCTGATAGTATTTCACTATTTGGAACTTTTGGAGTTCACGACGTAACAGTATAGTGGTCATAAAGAAGAGTTTATAAAACGTTCTTGTCCCAAAATGAAATTAGGATATGTAGTTCAAGGCACACTTTGTGTTTTTTTATAAACTGTTCTTATGTCTACATTGCCCCAGTACCGACTTATTGTCCCTATTCTACAAATAGGAAAAAAAAAAATTAGGGAACTTGTCATAACAAACCAACCTGCGCATTCATTGGTGACCCAGGATCTAACCACCTGATTTTGTAAGGAAGATTCCTGGCAGAGGAGAGGACAGGATCAGGAGGCCTGGGTTCTACTTAGGAGGTATTTCTGTCTAGCCTTGTGACCTTGGACCACTTATGGCATTTTTTTTTCTGAGCCTCAACTTCCTTATCTACAAAATAAATGCATCAGACTGGAGTCTCACTCAGATCTCCATGCTTCTATTTGGGGGAAAAAATCAGTGATTCAACACATCTTGGTAGGCGTGCTCAAGTGATTCATCTGTCAGCCCCATGCCTGCTAAGTAGAGTGAAAGAAGTACAGGCCTTGGTGACTGAGGCTCAGCAAGACATTTGTGAGAGCAGTTGGTGGGTTGTAGTTCCCTCTGCAGGGGTCAAGTGGTGACATTGTCGAGGGAAAGAAGCTGTGTATGTATGGGGGCAGGCATCGTTCACGCCCTGCAAAAGTGAGGTGTGGAGATGGAGGCACACACAAATGGAGCCTTCATATATAATCTTTTAACTTTCTTAAAAAAGATTTCTTTCTTTTTTTTTTTTTTAAAGATTTTATTTATTTATTTGACAGAGAGAGACACAGCGAGAGAGGGAACACAAGCAGGGGGAGCGGGAGAGGGAGAAGCAGGCTTCCCGCAGAGCAGGGAGCCCGATGTGGGGCTCGATCCCAGGACCCTGGGATCGTGACCTGAGCCAAAGGCAGACGCTTAACGACTGAGCCACCCAGGCGCCCCAAAAAAGATTTATTTCTTTGTTTGAGAGAGAGAGAGAGAGAACAAGCGAGAATGAGTAGGAAGGGCAGAAGGAGAGGGAGAGAGAATCTCAAGCATACTCCGTGCTAAGCGGGACTCCATCCCAGGACCCTGAGATCATGACCTCGAGCCAAAACCAAGAGTTGGATGCTTACCCAACTGAGCCACTCAGGTGCCCCAGCCTTTGTGTATAATCTTTGTAATAGCATGGGCTGGGCTAGGTCATTGTGGTTTTGAAAAGAAGTCATAAAGAAGTACCTGATTCAAGTATGCTTTAGGAATTCATAGGACTAGAAGGGACTATTCCACATAGCCCTCTATACCCCACCATGGCAGACAGGGTGAGTGCTGGGACCTCATTCTGCTAGTATTTATAGTGTGGGTGGGTGACTGTGGCCTCCTGGTAGCCTGGGGAGTAAAAGAACTAGATCTGATGTTGCATTTACCATTCCTGCTCTTCATTTTATTTTATTTTTTTAATTTTATTTTTTTGAGGTTTTATTTTATTTATTTGTCAGAGAGAGAGCACAACCAGGGGGAGTAGCAGAGGGAGAGGGAGAAGCAGGCTTCCCACTGAGCAAGGAGCCGCATGTGGGACTTGATCCCAGGACCCTGGGATCATGACCTGAGCTGACTGAGCCACCCAGGTGTCCCCATTCCTGCTCTTTAGGTTGAGCCACTAGGCAGTACAGTTGACCCTTGAACAACATAGGGGTTAGGGGCAACAACTCCCCCCCCACCCCCAGCTGAAAATTCTTGTGTCGCTTGACTTCCCAAAAGCTTAACTACTAAGATCCTGCTGTTGACCAGAAGCCTTACCAATACTGTGAACAGTTGATTCATACAGATTTTATATTTGTATTACACGCCATATTCTTACAATGAAGTAAGCTAGAGAAAAGAAAATCGTTATTAAAATCCTAAGGAAGAGAAAATATATTTACAGTAGTGTACTTTATAAAAAAAAAAATCCATATGTCAGTGGACCTAGAGTTCAAACCTGAATTTAAGAGTCAGCTATACTTCCTCTCTCTGTAAGACTAGACATGTCCTGGACAACTCCTAAGAAAAATGATCTTGTTGGCTAAAACAAGTGTTGGCTGTGTTGAAGTCCATGTAAATGAGACAGGACTGTATATTGTAAATAAGGGAAGGTATTCAGTTTAGAGCTTGCAGTACAACAAGGGATGTTATAGGATTCATATAAAGTCACCGAACAAGACCCTGAAGGATTGGTTTTGCAGGATCATGTCAGGGTATTGTGATGTAAAGATGCCAGCATCACACTCCCCATCTGGTTAGCGCCTAGTGAATTTTAAAACATGATTATGTTTCACCATATACTGATAGTCAGGTCCCTTGGTTTTGATAAGATGATATTCACTAATCAAAAAGTTTTATTTTTTTGTCACTTAGGTTTCTGTCCTTGTGATAAGATAGATGTCGTTGACACTGATGAAACAAAGAATCCATTATGCTTTTCTGTTTCATTCTTTTTGATTTTCTGTAAAAAAAATGACACATTTGGTAGATAACGTGTTTGCGAGAGCATATGGTGATAATCTGTAGAGTAAGGCCAACAGAAGACCATTTTGGAGCTGGTGGGATGGGGAAGATGGGGCAGATTTTTATCCTGTGATTTTTTTTTTTTCCCTGAAGTTTTGTTGGCTGAGAAAAAAAATCTTTTATTATTATTATTTTTAAAATATTTTTAAGTAATGTCTTGCCAGCAAGTTAGAGCAAGAGAGAGAGTGAGGATTTGAATCCTAGTCTTACAGTGTCTTTGAAACTGTAATTGTTGTATATTGATTATTTACTGTGTGAGACACTGTGTCTAACACTTTAAATGTGTTAGCTTACTTAATCGCTACAGGTGAGTGCCGTTATCTTTATTTTATTGATAAGGAGATAGAGTCTTTGGAGAGGTTCTAGGGCATCATATAAATAGGGTTGGTTTTTTTTTTTTTTTTTTGAACTTGATTTGCAATGCAGGAAGACTAGAGCATTTTCTGTTTACATTTATTTCAGATGGTCATGGAAGAGCAGAGCCTCTAGATGAAGCTAAATCTCTGTTTTTAAATGTAGAAGTGAAAATATTCAGTGTCCTGGGTTGGGATAGAATGTTGCTCCCTGTCATGTGAATTGGCCATTACAGTTTTGAAAAGTGTTGTGTTTCTGAAATTTCAGCTTAATTAAAAGGTAATTGGTTTTCCTATACATCAGTTTCCTTTTTTCTCTCCTCTCTGAAAGACATTCCCACACCAGCGTAGGTGAGAGTAAGTGGAAAAATTCTCAAGTCGTAGGCAAGTGGAGAGTGGAACTCCAAAGGACCTTGGGACAGCTGGGGTAGAGAGCTAGAATTTTCCCTTCTAAGTAGCTTTTCTTTTTCTTTTAAAGAGAGAGAGAGAGAGCGCGCGCACAAGCAGGGGGAGCAGCAAGCAGAGGGAGAAGCAGACTCCATGCTGAGCAGGGAGCCTGATGCGGGGCTCGAGCCCAGGACCCTGAGATCATGACCTGAGCCAAAGGCAAACGCTTAACCACTGAGCCACCCAGATGCCCTTCTTTTCTAACTAGTGTCGGCTACTGATGAGCGTAGTCTTTTAGATTCAACTTAAGATTTTGGTCTTTTATTACGTTATTGTTTTCTTGAGTAGAAACAGAAAACTTCAGAGCGGCTCCTTGTGTGAGGCCTGGGTAAGCATGGTCCTTCCTGTGCCCACTCTGCTCTTGTCAGTGGGTTGTGCACATGGTGAGGTTGACCTCAGGCTCGAAGCTGGCCATCAAAGTTTCTTTGCTGTAGACGAGCACGTATTAATTTCACCTCCTTTAAAGCTCAGGAGAAGATGTCGAGTTTTGCCAAATCCAAAGTAAGCAGGATTTTTCTGGAAATTGGCTTTTGGCATTATTTTAGGAAGTGCACTAAAGGAAGATAAGCTACGGTCTCATGGTTAGAGTGAACCGGGCTTAGGGATTCAGAACCCCTGGTCTGGCTCCAGGGGGGTGTATGTGTGTGCGTGTGACCTTGGCTAAGTCACTTTCCTTTAATCCTCCCTCTACTTCCAGTTTTCGATTTTTCCTGCCATGAATGGCAGATAGAATTCTTGCTAGGTACAAATATATTTTACAGGCCGGCTTTAAAAGGTGAAAGCCAGGTTTACTTTTACGGATTTGTGACAATTATGCTATCTTTTTGTTAGAGAAAAAAATCTCTCTCCTACATACTTTACTGTTGCAAAGGACGCCTTTACTTCCTACCTCCACGTTGGAAAGGATGTTTCCGTCTGGGTGGTTTAAAAAAAAAAATGCTCTTTGGTTGTAGTCATCTTGAGGATTCACTCGTAGTCAACTTGTCTATGTGCTTAGCACAAACACTGGACATGCAAGGGAAGAGGGGATCTATCATCTGATATAAATGATGCCAACTGGTGCATGGCGTGGGCTAGAGGTCTTTATTTTTTTAAAGATTATTTATCTGAGAGAGAGAGAGAGCACGTGCTCATGAGCAGGGGGAAGGGAGAGGCAGAGGGAGAAGCAGACTCCCGGCTGAGCAGGGAGCCCAATGCTGGACTCGATCCCAGGGCCCTGGAACCTGACCTGAGCTGAAGGCAGATGCCTCACCGACTGAGCCACCCAGGCGCCCCAGGCTAGAGGTCTTTAATGAAAAAAGGCAGAGCTCCCTAAGAGACTGTTCCAGACAGGCTTCCAGTTGGTACTCTTGCTGAAAGAGACGCATTGCTTCTCCAGCACTGTGGAGAGCTTGCAGAAACGTCCCACAAAATGAGTAGAGATAAGGGACAGAAAAAGTCAAGGGGGATTAGGGGCCAAAGAACACTGCCAACGCTTCGGTTGGATCATTGTGTTGTGTGCATTTATTCCTGCAGGGAAGAAGCTGGATTTGCCTTTTGAAAGGTGGAGAAGTGGGAGCGAGGGAAATAGGAGCCTTAGCATGGAGGTACCTGGGGACGAAAAGGAGGGTTTGGAGGACAGAAGTCATTAATACAGCGGAAGTCCAGACTGCAAACATGTACTTTTCCAGGAAGCCTCCTTGTCTTATGCATTCATATCCTTGTTGATATTAACTCACTAAGTTATACTTCATCTGCTTTGATCGTACTTACTCTTTTGTACTTACGATGTCTTTATTTGTCAACGGACGAACAACAGATGCAAAATCACTACTCCAGCCTCTGGCTGCCTGTTGAAGGCTGTAGGTTGGATCCTGTTTTTGCTCGTTTTGCTCAAACTGATTGGCCATGATTGACACTGACGTGTCAGCCCAATTTTGGTCGCTGAACACTGCATCCTCATCCTACGTGTTTTGTCTTTGTTCGTATCACTTGCAGTTCTCAGTCTTCATTTTCCACGTGGCCTAGTTACACAGAGGCTTTTAAAGTCCCGAGTGTGTACAAGATGTGTGTTTGAGAGACTTACCTCCCAGCGTTTTTATTTATGTATGTATGTATGTATGTATGTATGTATGTATGTATGTTTTCTTGGAGGGCGGGTGGGGTGGGAGTGAGTTTTCAGATGTTTATCTGGTGGCAGGCGAGATTTCTTTAGGCATCAATGTTTTCTTCAGGCATTTCCGAGGACAGGGCTTTCCTAGCTGAGTGGGACGCTGGGAGGAGTCCATCGCCAGGCCCAGAATCTTGCGAGAAGCATTAACATCAGTGTGCTAATGAAACAGAATGCCGCGGGTAATGTTTTGTATTGAAGCTGACAGTTTCTGAGATCCTCCAACGCCTCATGCCCTGGTGTGTGTAACCCCTGCCAAGGGTGTGTCCGTGATGTCAGGTAAGGCGAGGTGACATCCCCTGGTCCAGAAAAACAGCCAACTCTGGAATCAAACCCACCAGTCATGGTTCTCCGTGCTGACGTTACGCTTGCAGGAGGCAGGATGACTCTAAGCGGCATAGCAGAGACTATTTGGAGCCTCGTTTTGGCCCTTGTCATTCATTGTCTTTAAAACTTTAAATATGCTTTATCCTTCCCAACTAGCTGAAAAATGCAGGACACCTTTCCCCTTTCCATCCCTCTGTGGCTACGGAACCTCAATGCCTTAATGCAGTTTATCAGGTTAAGTCTGTGACTAGCCAGCTGGGCATTTAGGTCCTGACCCACCTCTTTTTACGAAAGCTTTCGGGATCCAGCTCAGACCATGGGTAATATTTTGTTTTTTTTGAGTCTTTATTCCATTTGAGGGGAGGCTCTATTACTGTCTCCTCCCATATACGCTTTGTTTTAACAAGGAAGGTCCGTGAAAACCCAGATTCCCTGAACTGTGTGCCTGGGAGGCGAGACTTTTAGAGCAGGCCCTGTGTTTGGCAGATGATAACAGTGTTGCTTGTTGCGGTTAGAAGGCCAAGGCTACATTCTGGTTTAGTGATCGTTACATTCCAGTGTAAAGGCCAGATCTCCGTGAATTACTTCCCCATGTTCTGTACTAACAAAGCTAAATTAGGGTGTTTTTGTTGACTGCATAACAATATGCAGTGGGACACCACTGGAGTCAACTTCCTTCATGCATTTAAATGATATGATTTATAAAATTTGATTCATGCCCAATTTTATGGTTATAGGTGTGGCTTCAGGTAAACACCTGAAATGCTCTCTAGTTGTTGTATGAATCCCCGAGGAGATTGCACAGCTCTCCAGGCTGGCTTCCATTAGACATTTTGAAGTGTGTGGCATTTCTCAAGCATCATTGCTGTGTATCTGTGCTGCTTGAAGTAACCGATACATAAGATCCCCTCAGAAAATTAGGCGCTGATGATTAGACATTATCTACGCGTGTCTAGCTTACTGAAAGATCCCTTGTCAGAATTCTTTGCTTTTTGAGTTCTCATGATCATACGTACGGCACATGGGCTAGTGACTTCCACACATGGGCATGTAATGTGGGATACACATCTCCTGTAAAATATGAAGGATGTTTTAGCTTTGTCAGAGGCTTGGATGGATGCTCTAATTCATTTCAGTCTTTGTAGGTGACAGGGAAACCCCAGGCTTAGTTCAAGATGTCAGGACCGCGTGGGACGATGTCTGTGCTAATTCTAAAAATCATGCTTTTTTATCGTAAGGCCCTTCCAGGCTCTTTGGTGTAAAGTATCTCATGTCAGTCCTAGGGTCACGTGAGGACCGTGTTTGACCTTGGTGGCTTGGAAGCAAATTTCTGGTGCAAGAAACCCTTTATCACCACCTGGATGCAAAGACCTATTGCATAGTAGATTCCGTTGGGGATTTCAAGGCGCCATCCTTCTTTAGAGCCAATAAGTAGTAAAGGGTCCCTAAATAATCTGTAGGTAAATAGTAAATTAGTAAGTGAACTTTTGAGCCAGTGCACAGCTCATCTGCCCTTTGCTTGGGTTTTCTCTTCTCTTGAGCAGGTAGCTTGGGACGCTGCCGTGTTTCTCATGTTGCATAATGTCCCTTTGGAAGCACTGATTTCGTTCACCTTTACTCTTGAGTAATACATGCCGTTTGATTGGGAGGTTAAGAGGTGACAGTTAAAACCATGAATTAGAAGACACGGTACGTTATTGTGGGAACCGCAGGCTGCCGCCAGCCAGCCCTGGTATTTTCTCCTGGAGTACCTCTTTTCCCCCACATATCGTATTTCCCAGGATTGAGGTATGAATCTGATTGTAAAAAATTAGCATTTCTTGTGCGGGGACAGCAATTTGTGTCAGATTTCAATCTATTTAGAGTGAAAACCAACGAAGCCCGGTTGACAAATGGCCAGTAAATTGCTGTCCTAATCAAGGTGAATCAAGCTCTGAGCATGTGGCGGATGGCAGAATTTCATGAACGTTGTGCCCCAAAGAATCAGTTCATCTCACTTGATGATGGAATCAGGCAGGACCTGTCTCTTCTTAGAAAGGCTGCGTGTTGGCTATTAGGAGTCAGGAGGGGATGGGCGCAGTCAGGCTTTATTAGCAGGCTGGATCTGGTGAGAGGGTGGATATAAATAGAAGGAGGCTCTCCTCGATCATAGCGCCAGGCCCTTAACATGGCTTTTCTTCTTCAAAGCCCTTTACAGGTATGATTCTTGTAGCCATTCTCAAGATCTCAGGCTGTTATTTGGCTGTTTATTTGCATGTTGCTTCTTCCAAAGATGGAAGTAGTGATTTTTCAGAGATCAGATTTGGGAAAAAAATTAGGTTGCGCATCCTTCAGAATCCTCTGATATTTTCCGCTTTATTTGAAATATTTTGAAAGGTCTTAGCTCAGGTTAGGTGTCCTGTGCTCATTTCGAGATTTCCCGAGTATGAAATGAGGCCGTTTTCTGTGCGACTTAGACACGCTAGATATCCATGGGCAGCTAGAGCATGTCTGGAATTTCATAAGCTTTGAGTTTAGACCTTCACATTTTATTTTCTATCCGGAGAATATTTGCTTTTCTGAGTCATGTGAAGAAACGAACAACTGCAAACCTTTTCCCACTTCAGAGTAGGGAGCGTGAAATTATGAGTATGTTAAGTCGTTACATCGCAAGTTTCTTGAACTACTTTGAGGCAGATCACTTTGAAAAGTCTGGGTAACTAAAAGAAACGGGACATTTCTTTTATCACTAATACAGTGCAGTTCACTAAAGTGAGCCCTTGTGAGCTGCAAGCCTTTGGAGGCAGCCTCGTGACTTACAATAAAAAGCTTCATGTTTTCACCTGAGTTTGGATAATTGTCTCTGCACAGTAAGAGTGTAACATTCCTCATGTCTTATAAAACAAAATCAAGATGAAGAAGTGGTATATTAGTCAGTAGTGGGGTGAGGAAGGAAGGAAGGAAGAGAATTTATTGATTCTCATAAGTGGAGATCTGAAGATGGAGCTGGACTCCTCTGTTGCTTTGGATTTAAGAGGGGGATCTTTCTTGGAGATTGCACGTGCCTCATCTCAGGGAAGAAAGGGATGTGTGTGTTTTGAGATGTTCCCTTCTAAACCGGTGACAGTAGGCAGAGACCCCAGCCCTTCTATAATGGAATATGGTGGAATCCTTTTCAGTGTATGTTGACCAACCTGGGAGTAAAGACGTAAAGACACTCATGCTGGGATTTCCTCTTGGAATGACCCAGCTGACCTCCAGATGGGTTCCCAGGATTGACAGCCTCACTTGGCTTGGAGACGCCAGCCAGCCCCTCAGTGCCCCCCTCTTAAACAGGAGAACCACAAAGTGTCACCAATCTTCTGAGGAAGGTACCTAACATAAAAAGTAGAGACCAAAACCAACAAAGAGAACAAAATAACTTCTCTTATGAAGGAGAGAAGAAAAATCTCTAAAAGAAGATCACGAATCACCACAGGGAGGTAATAGCAGACTTTGCATCCTGGTAACAAGAACAGGATAGGGTGGGGAAGGGAGTCTTAACGAGAATTTAAAAAGAGCTTTGGGAAATTAAATTGTAAAGCTCCATAGAAGAGCTAGAGGGAGAAGCTGATGATAGATCCTAGGTGGAAGATTTAAAAAAAAGAAAAGAAAAGAAAAAGCGACAGAACATAAAAGAAAAAATTAAGCAGATTGAGGAGGTCCGACATTTGATTGAATATTTGGGCAAAAGAACAGAAAACAGAGATGAGGAAATTAGTAGTAATTCAAGAAAATATCCTAGCACAAGAACATGAATTTTAAACTTGAAAGAAGCCAGTGTGCCCTGAAGCCACAAGCAGATCGTCAGTAGGCACGTCATTGAGAAGTTTCAGCTCAGAGGCCCCAGTAACTGGGCTGCTGACAGACTTCCCCAGTGGAAGCTGGGAGACGGTGGACAGAAGCCCTTGAAACTCTGCGAGATGTTTTTTCCACCGCGGAGGGTTTTTTTTTTTAAGATTTTATTTTATTTAGTTGAGATCGAGAGCAAGTGAGAGAGAGAGAGAGAGAGAGCATGAGCAGGGGGAGCAGCAGAGGGAGAAGAAGACTCCCTGCCGAGCTTGGAGCCCCATGTGGGACTCGATCCCAGGACCCTGAGATCATGACCTGAGCCGAAGGCAGATGCTTCACCGACTGAGCCACCCTGGCACCCCTTGACCTTGGAAGTTTTTTCCCCACCTAAACTACTAGTTCCAACGTGAGGATAGTTAACGGCATTTTCAACCATGCAAGGCCTCATGTTTTCCACCTAAATCCTTTCTTAGGGAACATACCTCCTCAAAAGGGAGAAAAGCGAGAATGGGGAAGACATGGGACCCAGAAGAGAGGCTGTGTGACAAAGGAGAGAGAAGCAAAGTCTCAGGATGGCGTTTGCCAGCCAGCCAGGCATAGAAGGCAGTTCGTCTGGATGGGAGCAGAACAGAGGCCCTGGTGGAAAGTTCTTGAGATGAAATTAACAAAATGCCTATATATCTCAGTTTATGGAGAGGAGAATTCCACAGTGAGTGGAAACATTGCGTTCTTTCGAATGGGTGATAAGTATGTTAAAACTAAGGACGTGGAAAGAACAAGGTCATGACTGACTCCAGGGCAGAGTTGTGTGAGGAAAAGGACACAGTCCCAGGGTGCTGCGGGGTCAGCTGGGACGTCCTCATAGAGCTTCGGGGTCACACCTGCTAGGAGGCGAAGGGCGGGAGGGAGGAAGAGCAGGCTGAGTGCTAGCCCATGACTTGATGACAGAAACTGGGAAGTTCATAAGTGAGTTATCAGCAGTGTGGAGATGAACACCATGGCAATCAGCCAAGGGATCTGAAGGAGAAGGGCATTGCGAGGAGTGAGGGACACCATGGGAAGAGTCCCTAGAGATTGTACAACCCAGTTTCCTCTTGCTTTTTGAGAAAAGAGACCTGCAAAAAATAATTCGGTCAGATACATAGATCCATTAAGAGCGTGGCTCCCCGACGAAGAGTCAACATGATGCAATCTTGATAAACTGTAACTCCTTTCGGCAGATGGTGTAGCAAAGCTTGACTTTGTAAGATGGAACTGAGGTAACTGGCATTCTGTAAGGAACACTACTTATCATGCAAGACTATTTAATGCAGAGCTATTTCTGAAAGAACCAACCTTCCCCTCTCCACATGTAAATGACTTTGCAGAAATATATGTATTTTTTTTAGTACACCTATGTTAAATATCTCTTGATGCAGAACTACTTTATCTTTCTCAGCACCCCAGACAAAAATCTTTTCATCAAGCTGTGGTTCTCCAGGTGTAGTGCTCGGACCAGCAGCATCAGCGGCACCTGGAAACTTGTTAGAAATACGAATGCATCGGCAGTTCTCCTGATCTATGGATCAGAGACTCTGGGGGTGGAGCCCAGCAGCCTGAGGTTTGACAAGCCCTCCAGGTGATTCGGTTGTGCCATGCATCTGGCACAACCACATCCAACTCCTTGGCCATTTACACCTCTCTGTAGATGATGGGGAAAGCGGATGTTGAGGGTGGAGGAGGGACAGTGAGCAGTCTCTGATGCACAGAAATTTCTACCCGTGTGTCTTTCAGATACACAGTAATCCGTTCACGGTCAAATGCCTCGTGATGATAAAGTCATAGGAGACTGCATTTCAGGCCGTGCAAAATCATGGTTGTCCCTTTATAAACCAACCCCAAAGGACTCCAAATTTAATGGCTGCTGAACTAAGGGGGAATATATGGATACAAGTCATACTTCTGTTTCTGTGAATTTTCTCATAATTCAAGGAAGTTTTGGTACACCGAAACACAGCCTTGTATGCGTAAGTTTTTAATATGTGATAAAGACAGAATGTGGAAACCCAATGGGATACAAATGGGTTATTACCTGTGCTGGGGGGAGGGGCGGGAGGGGACAGCCCAGAGCTGCCCCTCACAGAATATTTGAGCAGAAATCCCCCCTATGTTAAAGAGTTAAGTGTAAGCCTTGGAATCCCAGAGAAGTTAGACTTCTGGTGTCTCAGGGTGGGGGGAGGGCTTTTTTGAAAATGCAACTTTTAGGGGTCCCTGGGTGGCTCAGTTGGTTAAGCACCCGACTCTTGATTTAGGCTCAGGTCATGATCTCAGGGTTGTGAGGTCGAGCCTCGCGTTGGGCTTTGCGCTGGGCATGGAGCCTGGTTAAGATTCTCTCTCTCTCATTAAAAAAAAAAAGAAAGAAAATACAATTTTTAGAAAAATCAAGGGAATGGATAGATTTGACTAAGTTAAGAAAAAGAACTAATCTTTTATCAAAAGGAGCCACTAAAAGGAAAGTTGGGGAAGATATTTGCAGCGGTTTTGTGACATAGAATATGGAGCGCTCTTAAAAATTATATGAAATACCAACAGTTAAAATGTGGGAAGGATATGATGAGCAAGGTTATCACATGAGGGTAGCATGTTACAATGGCATGTTGTGTTTTTTGAATGTCACATTGGAAAAGGGGAAAGGAAACGCGGCTGATGGCCTGGAGGGGGTTGGCTTCAGATACAGTCTGTCGTCACTGCTAGGCACAGTCTAAGTGCGGTGCAAGTGAGTCCTGTGGGCTGGAGAGCATTTGGGCAGCGTGGGTTGTGAGGCTTCGATCTGTTCCTGCATTTGGCCCCTCATCTCACCTCTGGGATTCCATGGGAAGGCCACATCAGAGGTGCATTAACATTAATGGCTGAGGATGACCAGCACAGCACTGACGATGATGGGGAAAAATAAAAAAGTTTAATGGTCAGTAGGAGGGGAATGGTAAATAAATTACTGTATTCATATTATAATAAAAATTGTGCAACCATTTCAAGTCATGTTTTCAGGGAATTTTAACAACGTGGGGGGAATGCTTCCTGTGTAATGGTAAATGAAACAAGAATTAAAATTCTAAATTCTACATGAACTCAAACCCTGCAGAGAAGCTGTCAGGGGGATCTGTTATCCACATAAAAGTGATTCTCCCTGGGTGTTAGAGTGACAAGTGACTTTAATGTGTTCCTTTATAATTTTATTTTCCTAGATTTCTACAGAGTGTGTATACCTTTTATGGGAAGGAAGAAAGTAAATATTATTGGAAAAGTGCAAGTGTGATGTGTCATTCGCCAAAATAAATACATTTTGCAGTCGCCTGTGTAAATAAAAGCCTTGTCACTTGTCCTTACAGAATAACTCTGCCACTCATTGATGTGGCTTTCTTTTTGATATTTATAATGTTACCCTTGAGTTCTATTTGAAATGATTGATTAGGTGCATTTAAATTGATGTCTTACTTTATAGTCCCCGAATCCTTTTTTACAGTATCTGGTCAGGGGCAAGTGCAGAGAGCTGAGTCCCCAAGACGTCATAAAAACTTGAGCAAACTTTTCCCCCTTTAATGAGTATTCTATAAGCCATTGATACTTGACTGATTTCTTAATAGTTACATTCATGGGCTCTTCTTTCTCCTTCCCAGGAAAACTTTATGCCTGATTACATTTTTGAGCTGGAATGATTTTCCTGAATTTATAGATGAATGAAAACAGGAAACGATTTTCGTGTGATGCACATGCTTTAGCTTATTAGATCGTTTCTTCTTTGAAATTATATTGATGCAAAAATGCAGCACATTCTATAAAAATCCGCTACATTGGAACGTTCGTTGTGAAATGTTTGTGGAATATCACGGGGAAGCTGTTAAGTCTCTTTTTGAAGTTTCTTAGGTTTTAAAATGCCTGTGTTCTCTTTTAATTAGCTTGCTATTGTTAAATTAAAACTTTCAAGAGAGCCAAGAATTGATGGTTATTTTTAGGACATGCTCCAAATTCAAATATAGTAAACTCTGGCTTACCTGTGCGGTGGGCTAGCTGTGCTCCCTAATACGGCAGCCGATACGACTTTTAAATTAAAATTAATGAAAATGTAAATTGAAATCCTCTTTCACACTAGCTGCATTTCAAAGGCCCAGTAGCCACATGTGGCTCCTGGTTACTGTACTGGACCGTGCAGGTCTAGAAAATTCTACTGGACCTTGCTGGCCTAAAGATAATTAAAAATAGGTAAAAACCCCTAATAATTTCTGGTTAGCTCTAGAATACTATCTAGTGAGTGTTCTTCCCCACCCATTTTCTTCCTAAAAAGACTTTGCTTGGCTTATGCTAAAATTACTTAACCGTCTCTGAATATTCTCCAAATGATAGGAGGAGGCAGAAAAGAATTAACAGGGGAGGATGCTTGTTCTGTTAAATTTCTTTCAGATTAAAAAAAAAAAATTCTTTCAGATAAACAGGTAATCTGAATGCAGAAAAATAAAACACTGAAAAAAGCTCTGGTAGATTCATAGAACTTTAGATTTGAAAAGGGCCCAATAATTACATCTAATCAAGCTTTCATGAGAAGTTTAGAGGAACAGAGAGGTCAAGTTATTTGCCTAGGTCACACAGCTAGATCGTGGCCTTGTTACTCTCCAAGTTACTATAATTGTGTTGTTCAACAACTTTAGAGAGGAGAGGAGCCAATTAGAGTGGGATTAACTTTACATAGGATCACAAGTGTATTGTAAAAAACAGGAAGTTACCCTTTAAAAACCCAGCTTTGTGAGCTTTCTTTTCATGTCTTTAGAAAAAAAGGTACTTTCATTAATAGAAAGTTTTACCTTTGGTCTTGAAACTAATATATATTTTAAGAATCAAAATGAAATATGCTTCCTTTTAAAAATAGCCCTTTTTGGGGGGTGAGGGTGTTGGAGGCAGGAAAAGGATTTGCTTTTCAAAATCCTGTTTTCATTTTGCAGAGCTTCTGGGTCAGTTTTCACCAGGGAGATTTGCTACCCCCACAAAGTCCATCGGAAGTAAATTTCTGTGGACGGGTTTGTCATTCCCCTATTTAATGTGATTTCTCCGGTAATGTTTATTTCCAGAGGCACTGCCTAGGTTCCGTGCGTTGCTGAGAGCGAGCTGTGGAAAGGGATTTATTCTAGGAAAATGCCTCCAAGCTGTGAAGAGATCGCACCTTGTTAATGTCAGGGGGACTCCTGGGTCGTTTGCACCACGTCCTGTGGATTGTACTTCTGAAATACGCTGCGCACTTGTGTCCTTGTTTTCTCCCCAGACCTCCGTCCACACGGTCCTGTTTCAGTCGTGTCCCCGTCTGTCCGTCTGTCTGGCTGGAGCGACTTTTCTGGAACAGATCAATCAGATCATTGCACTCCCTGCAGTGAATCCTGCGGTGTCTACTCCTGCCCGCAGAGTTGGGGTCCTTGCTTTGGCAAACCATTCTCCTCTGCTTGGGGTTCAGCCTTGAGTCTGTTCTGCTAGCACGTTCTCCGATCCTGCCCCCCACAACCTCGTGGTGATCTCTGCTTCTCTCTGTGTCTCTAGTGTTCCCTGTCGCTGACCAGCTTGTAAGGGGTCAGCGTGTGCCCCCAGTGGGGATGCCCTCTGTTCCGGGCTGTCTGTGATACTCTGTTGGCTCCAAGTGTCCCCCCTCCTGTGTCGTTCAGCTGCTTGTCCTTCTGCACCCCCCCATCCTTGGAAATGTCCCCGACAGACTCCAGTGGACATCCGTGAGGGAGGCAGTGTTTTGCAGAGGGTGCCGCGTCTTCCCCTGTTGTTGGTGGGCATGATGTCCCCGTCCAGGTGATCGGGTGATCCGCAAACTCACACACATGCTTCCGTCATTGCGGGCAGGTGTGTGTTGTCCGCTGCGTGCTCCCCGTGCGTGTTCTCGCACCCGGCGCTTGTTGGCTGTTGGGTCTCTGGTGGGCTGGCCACACTCGCTTATCAACAGGCGAGTTCTCTGCAGATGGCATCGGCCATTGCTCCTGGATGCTGGTGGCGCTGGAGACACACTGGTGAGTACCGCCGCCCGCTGTAACATCCAGGTCTAGGGCACGAGAACTTGCAAGGAGCCCTGGCGGCCTGTCCCTCTCCTCTCTGGTCGGCTTCGTGCAGCCCTGTGGGGAGGAGATCTCCAGAACCATGGCTCCCCACAAATACCAGTGTCTGTGTCATAATAGGACTCGGAAAGGAGCATTCTTATTAGGAGAACACATTTCTGCCTGTCATCGTGTGTGTTATTTTAGCAAACTGATGTCGCTGGGGTAAAATTAGTCAGCCTCAGTGTGCAAAGTGTTGGGTTTGCCAATGCCCTCTGTTTTAAAGCATCTTGGAACCCGTCTATCTGTTCCACGGGTTCCTTTACTTAATCTTTCATTTAAAGAAAAAAGACAAACACTCTGAGTTTCTATTTACGTTTAAGTCGTTTGTGTGCACACCCAGTTTTCTTGCACCGTTGGTCTTAGATGTTGCTGCAGGGCGGGGTTAGGACTGGCTTGCCTTGCTTTCTCGGCCCCATGCAGCGCTCCGGTGAGCATGTGGTATTTACCGATCCTTGATGTGGCTTTTAAACAAACCCAAGAAACCATTTCAGCCTTTTAACCAGTGCTTTCCTATTTTTTGGGACAGCCCTGCCTTGCATTGTATCTCTCATCCTGACTTCTCCTCAGACCGCACAGTCTCACTTTGCTTCAGAAAATAGAAAAAGCACCTGTGCTCAGAGACTGTGGGATGAGTAAAAGATAATCTCCCGATTGGTTATGTTTGCCTGATAATTTGTCATTTCATTTGCTTATTCGTGTACTTACCTTCGTACCAGTAAGATGCATAGGTCGCTGCTGGAAGAAGCAGTCTAGACATTTCCATGGTTCCTATTCTAAAATAGGTATTTCCTTTCTTTGTGTTTTGATTGAGAAATGGCTTTGTATCCCTGCCCCCACAGCGTCTGCCATAGTATTTTATATAAACAGGTAGCTAATAAATACGTGCTGGGTTAAGTTCCCATGCTGTGTACCTGGTACCTTGCCCATCTCCTCCTGGTAGAGTTTTCTGTCTTCTTCCTGCCATTGCACCGATGACTAACACCCTCTTATGAACCTTTAATTTTGACCCCCCCCAAAATAATTTTCCAGGAAAGCAAACTGAATAGCACCAAAAGAGGTGTGTGCACGTGAGAGAGTGTGTGTGTGCGCGCGCGCTCGCACACGCACGAGTGCATGTGGCTAGCGGTTTAAAAGGGGGTGGTATTCTTAAAAGGTATTTCACTGTATGTGAGTGACAAAATATTCTATTTATAGGTGTAGAGGCACTATGGTTTTCTTCATGCATCCTTGCCCTTTTGCTGATTTAATCTTTCATCTACGTGTGCAATAAAAGTAGATGTTGAATGAGTGAAAGATTTAAAAGCCCCGCATGGCTGTGTCTGTCTAAACACCAGAGAGGTCAGCGGCCGACCCTTAGGAGTGGCGACCCTTAGGGGGGGCGCGTGCCTGGCTGTTTCATGGGCTGTAATGTAAATGAACCAAATTGTAGGTTCTGTGAGAAGCGCCTGTCATTTTACCTGTTTTTCCACCTGTCGTATCCGAATGCAAGTGAAGAATAGCCATGCTATTATAGGAAAAATCTAATTGGTCAGAAAGCACATTGGCAAACGTCGGTACTTTAACTGGGTCCGGTCGCGCATTGCTTGGGACACGCGAGACGTCTCACCCGTGTGTGGGTATTTTCTGTTATCAGCATTATGTGGCATCCTACATGTTATAGTCACTTGGTAGCAGCTCTGATAGGATGCTCTTATTTTGGAGGGGACTTTAAAAACAAAGGAATATAATCAAGGTGCTCTGATTTTTTTTTTTTTTTCTTTATTGGTTGCTCTTAGGTAATTCTTGCTGCAGGATGCATTAAGAGAAGAGGATCCTTACTCACTAGGCATGGAGAGCAGCTTGTCAGCTTTCAGCATGCAGGACCCTTCCTCCTCACCCTTGGACAAACAGCAAAGCTCAGCGAGCGGTAATGGAGGTCTCGATTCAGGTGGGACTTTGTTTTCTGGATCTCTCTCTGACGTTTTGATTTAGTGACCGATACCTTCCCGAAAATGTTCAGGAAACAATGGGGCAGACATCTCGAGATCTCTCGCACTGCCTGTTCCTAGGATTTGCTGTCATATATATAAGCATAGAGCAGCTTGAAAGTTACACAAAGTTTGGCTCAAAATGTAGTATTTCCAATACTAGATGGAGAGGGGTAGGTTGCAGTGAGGTGACAGATCACTTCAGAATCTCAGTGGTTAACACAGTAAATGTTTATATATCATTCATGCTAGCTCTAGAAAGAGCTGGTGCGCTTTCTGCGGATTCATGCCACACCGATTTTTTGTTACGGGGTAAGCAGAGCTCGAGGGTCGTGAATCAACAGTGTGACATGCTCTGGCTCCGAACACACAGCTGTTAGTTTTGCTCAGAACCTCTGGACTAGGACCTGTCTCGTGTTGGCACCACTGCAGGGGAGGTGGGAACGTCAGCTTGTGTCCCTTGTGCCCAGAGGGACAGGACAGCGGGCTCTGCCTAGGCACTGATGCCGGCACCCCCACTCCTCTCCGAAACCTTGAGCACGGCTTTCAGAGAAGTGCCTAATGGGAAAGAAATTTAGGTCATGTGAATCCGTGGTATAGTTGTTCCTCCCTTCAAGGAACCTAACTAACCAGTCTTTGATTGAATTTTAGTATTTCATCGATGAATTTTTATGTGTCTCTTTTTCTAAATGCTTACACAAGAGTCCGTTTTAAAAAGACACTTTTTTTTTCTCCTTCTTTTAAAGGATTGCTCTATTTGCATAACAGCAAATTAAATCAGGACAGCTTAGCTGTCTGGATCATGAACGTTTGCTCTGGTGAATTCATGTACAAAATGTTGATCCTTAATTCAGTGAGAGATTTGACCCTTATCCAGAGAAGTCACGATGGTTGTCTTCATATTCTGATGAGTGCTGTCAGTGGCAAAATTACAGATGGCTCGATTTCATTGGATTTACTGCATTAACTCAAATTTATATCTTTATCTGCAAAAAATCTGGAAACCCCTGAAGTTATTGCCTAAATATGTGGAAAAATGTTAGTGTCGGCTTCAGAATCAGCCCAGTTTCCCCACCCGCCCCCTTGGGATTTTTCTGTACGTAAGCTGGAGTGAGGAAACTTCTAAAAGCAGAGCTGAGTCATTGTCCCCCAGTGGAAGTATGGAAATTCTCTTCTGAGGAAACTGAGTCCCATAGGCGGAAGGTTCACCCTAATTCTACTCTCATTTAAGTACAAATACGCTTTTTTTTTTAAAAAGTCTGTCTAGGGGCGCCTGGGTGGCTCAGATGGTTAAGCATCTGCCTTCGGCTCGGGTCATGATCCCAGGGTGCTGGGATCGAGCCCCATGTCCAACTCCTGGCTTAGCGGGGAGCCTGCTTCTCCCTCTGCCTCTCCCCCTGCTCGTGCTCTCTCTCTCTCTCTCTGTGTGTCTTGAATGAATAAATAAAATCTTTTAAAAAATAAAAATAAAAAAAAAAGTCTGTCAACGTTTGCTGCGTGAAATTACGTTTCCAGTTTTGGTTCCCTGGGCTTTCACAGGCCTTCGCCGAATGCACAACCCGTGTCTGTGACTGCCTCATTTTCAAAGGTATGTTTTCGAAACTGTTTTAAAAACGAAACGTGTGTTGACTTTTCATTTTCTTGCAGCTGCAATATATCTGTCTAGCTTAAGTAGATTTTGAAGCCCGTTGGTAATAATATGGTGTTGGGAGAATTATTTGTGCTGCATTTCCTCTCGGGTGATTCCATGAATAGGGAAGTAGGGGATTTGTTCTGTCACCAGCCAGGCTGGGCTTGTGCTGATGGCCAGTCGTGTGCACACACTTCATGGAGGCTTCCTTGCTCGTGCACGATGGGCGACCTGAATCATACAAGACCTGATGATCTTTACTAAATGGTAGTTCTGAAGAGCTCCAAATGATCTTAACATGTACAGACATGGGCCCCGGAGGTTTTTTCCCCCTTACATGGCTGATCTGTCCTTTCCCCTTGGAATTTCCATAAGCACCTCTTCGTGGAGGAGACTTGTAGGTGGTGCCACGAAGAGCGACTCCTAAAGGAGGAATAAATTTAAGGCAGGATCTTAAACCTCTGTAGAGAGCAGAGGCCGACTTCGAGAAACTCAGTGTTTCTCGAACATTGAGTCTGTTACAACGGACTCAAGTACGAGTCGTCAAGAAGCTTATTTTCCTCTTCAAGCTGGTAATACAGAAAACAGTTCCCATTCTGGTGTCGGTGGGGGGGGGTGTCTGGTTGTGGGGCCCACTGTGATATGCTTGGGGCCACCATGGGCTGTTTGGCTGCGAGCGTTTTGGATGAGACTCGCTTCCCAGAAGAGCAGGGGGAGGGCAGGCTCAGCTGGTTCTCCGTTGACAGAGGACAGGTAGGTACATGATCCTGAGTTTGAACGGTATGGCAGGCACTCTCTAAGGACTTTTGTGTGTGTTGACTCAGTTTACCCTTCCACGACCCCATGAAAGCGCTGCTTTTATTATCCACATGGTAAAGAGGAGGAAACTGGATGATGTGGCGAAGTCACTTGGCTCTGTGTTGGAGCCAGGATTTCATTCCAGGCGTCCGGAGGCTCGGAAGCAGGTGCTCTGCACACTGGGTCATATCTGCCCTTCCGTGCAGGGCGAAGTCACCCACGTGCACGCGAGCACGCCCCCTCCACGTGCACACACGCGCTTTCTGGGATGCAGGCACAACCCAGCTGCTTTCTTGTCCTTTCCTCCACATGTCTGCTTGCCCCTCCCCACGTGTGCTGGGACACAGGCCCGTCGCTCCCCAGCAGGTGACAACGCGTGGTTCCCTCTAGCTCTTCTCGGCCCAGGTGACAGGGCCAGCGCCTTCCGTGGTTGCCCCCCCCACTCCGCTGCTTTGACTTGTGTCCCCATGCCCTACCCCGAACCACTGCGCTTCCTTGGCGCGGACGATCCATCCCTCTGATGCAAAAACTTCACCGTACAGTAGTGAGCTCCGACTCCCAGTAACAGCTTTTTTATTTTCCATTTTGCCTCTTTTCCTAAGAAAAGCTCAAATCCTAGTTTGACTGGCATCTCAGTCCTGTAAAGGAAATAGGCACCACGTGAAATGACTCTTTCTCCCAGGAGCGCGGAGGACGTTGCCCGGATGAGCGCAGACGGATGAACGAAAGGCCTCCCCAGCGGACAGGATGGACAGTGTTGTCACCGGGCACGCAGAGAAGGCCGTGGACCCAAATTGGCTTTCTGGAATTCTAGGCTTCTCCAGTTGCTGTTATAAAAGCAAGCAAAACAATATGCTGACATGGTGATAGATAGAGTCCTTGACATTATTTTTCCAGGCTGGCTAAATTTCCCGATGAATTCTGTAGATAAAGTGGTGTTGCACATTTAGACTGGGCGGGCTTCTGAGTAAAGAGAATTATGCTGGCAATGCGGGCTTAAAAAAAATTTTTTTTTTTCTTTTGGTGTTAGGAATACATTAACTGGAGTCCCACAGGCTTTTTTATTCTGGAAGGAAAGGAGTCAACATTCTTGTTAGAAAAATTCAGATTTCTTATTCTTGGTGCCAGGAACTTTAGCGTTCTCTGTTAAAAACAAAACCAAACAAAAGACCAAAAACACTTCTCTTTAGAATACTAATTGCCGCCCCCCCCCCCCCCCGCACCCCCGGCTGAGTGATTGGGTGATTTTTATGTGTTTTCTTTTTTCTGGAAAATCTCTCTGGCCATCTGGGTCCTCTGAGTGCCGATGACTGTCCCCCCTTCCCTGGGGGACGTCCTGCAGCCGTGAACTCGGCTCTCGGCGTGGCCTTGGCCAGCCCTTTCCGAGTGTCGTTCGTGCTGTGGGTCTGTTTAATGCACTCAATGGAAGTACTTTTTAAGCCTTGTGATTGTATGAACAGACTGTCAGCAGTGAAAATCGCGAAAATTTAATGCCTTGCTTTCTCTTCCCGAGTGTATGAGGAATATCTAGCACATGAGAAAGTGTTGTATGAGATTTCATCGGCTCCAAACCTGCAGACTCTCCGTTCTTTTCTTGGCAAGTGGTCATGGACGTTAGCATTCAGCCTCCCAAAGTTAGCCAATTTCAGACTGTAAAACCAAAACCCAAGATTTGATTACTTAAAAAAAAAAGGTGTGTGAGCCGTGTGTTTACTCTGCTTTACGCTATCATGTATAAGGTGCGTAAACGTACACACCTCCACTTTTAGTGTTCTTTTTCTTTTTTTTTTAATATTCTATTTATTTATTGGAGAGAGAGAATGAGAGACAGAGAGCACGAGAGGGAGGAGGGTCAGAGGGAGAAGCAGACTCCCCGCCGAGCAGGGAGCCCGATGCGGGACTCAATCCCGGGACTCCAGGATCATGACCCGAGCCGAAGGCAGTCGCTTACCCAACTGAGCCACCCAGGCGCCCTAGTGTTCTTTTTCTATCAGGAAATGTGCTGGTCACATAAATAGACTTCTGTTTTCTACAACCGAGTGGCCACTAATAGTGTGCCTGTTTTCTCTTAGAATGTGGAATTTTCTTGGTCGCGTTTCATGGTCGGTTTTCATGACGTCATGGGGAGAAACGCTTCCGACTGGTGCCTTGGCAGAGGCGGGAGATTGTCAGAGTTTCCCTGATAAAATGTTTATGGGTTTAAGAGGTTTATGAATCAGCTGTAAATATTTGCTCTGGGTTTATGAGGCCTCCACTCATAAACAGTGTGTGTGTTTATCTATTGCTCATTGAAACGTCTTTAGAGAATGGGCTGTTCGGGGAATGTGTGTGCCTGGAGGAAGTACTATGAGTTACAGGTCAGGAGAGGCCTAATTGTAGGGGACCCTAAATTTTGTGTATGATTTTATTGTTTAAAACTACTGGTGCTGGGCACACGAGCTTTAATTTTTAAAATCCCATTCCAGGTTTGACTTTTAAGTATTTTCTTTTTTTTTTTTTTAAAGATTTTATTTATTTATTTGAGACAGAATGAGAGAGAGAGAGAGCACATGAGAGGGGAGAGGGTCAGAGGGAGAAGCAGACTCCCCGCGGAGCAGGGAGCCCGATGCGGGACTCGATCCAGGGACTCCAGGATCATGACCTGAGCCGAAGGCAGTCGCTTAACCGACTGAGCCACCCAGGTGCCCCTTAAGTATTTTCTGTGGACCGTGGAGCATGAACAGCACTCTCTGTAGCAGTGTTCTTAGGAACTCACTGGGGAGTCACTGGGGGACCTTTCCGTCTCTTGGTGACTTGAACGAACACCCAAGTGACGCCTGAAAACCATCTACAGCCTGTTTATTGCAGGAAGAGAAACATGGTTTGTAATGAATTAAAATTCAGTGGGAACCAAGTTTTGGGTAGAATGCTAGTAGCCTCGATCGGAATTGTATGAAGAGTGAAGAAGCTTAGCGAGCGGTCTCGAAGCTGAAGCTGAGAAATTTAAGCCACGGTCTCACCCTCCCGGACGATGCCAAGTGATGGCGTCACCGGTCCTTCCAGGCATGGTGCTGAAGTTCATCCAAGCTTTCTAGCCCCAGGCACTGGCTGCTGCAGGACTTCCTCCTCGTTCTGTCTCCACGCAGGTGTTTCTGATGCCAGGGAAGCCAGCACTCCCTAAGAGAGCCCTTCCATTTTCCAGGAGCTGGTAATTCACCCAGGGGCTCTCCCAGGACCTTCTGCCTCCGAAGGCCCAGGACTGAGTTTCATGGCTATGTCGTCCCCCTGGTTGTGTCCTCCTGCCGAAGGCTCCAGGGGCTCTCTGCACACACTGTTCTCTCTGAGCTTGGTTACTGCCTCCTGCCTTCCCCCATCTCCTGCGTCTTCCTGCTGCCGGGCTTGGCTCTCGAATGCTCTCATGCTCACCAGCACAGAAGACAGACAAGCTGGCCCTGGAGCCTGCCTCGGGTGGTGGTGGTGGAGCGCATACGCCCTACGTGTGGTGCAGGCAGAAGGGAGACATGGAAAGGTGTCTCGGGAGAGTTCCAGCTTGAAACCCGGGAGCCCGAGTCAGATCCTGCTTCTATGGCTGGACAGTTGCGTGGTCCTGGTGACCGCGCCCCCCCCCCCCCCCGCCTCTCTGGGCTCCCGTCATCTCTTCTGTGCAATGGGGATGGTAGTCACCATGTGTCAGGGTTCTTGGAAGGAGGAAACAGGGTGATGCACATAAAGCAGTTAGCAGAGAGCTCGTGGAGTTCTTGCCTCGACCCTGTGGTGGCTCTATGGGGCTGGAAGTGCGTGACCCTGGCTGGGGCGGGCAGGCCTGCAGGTGGCGTGGGCTCTGCGGGAGCCAGACAGGTGGGGTGTAGAGAAATTACAGACTTCCTTGGCGCCAGGCGCCCTGAGGAAGTGAGACGTGCGCAGGCATGCTTCTGGCTAGTGTATCAGAAAGCAAACCTGGTAATCGATGCCTGCAGCCTTTTGGGGAAAAGTGTTGTGGATAGAGTTGTCGGGCGACACCCGGAGGGGTTTTCCAGAACGTGACTGCTTTCCTGCGGGTTTGCCTCACCGTGTGTCAGCAGTATATCTTGTTAGCTGGCCTCTGCGGGATCTGCTGATTTTTTTTCAGGGAGCCTGTTTCCAGTGGAACGACCTAGATCCCTGGGTAAAGTGGAATGTTGGGAGAAAAACAAGGGAAAGATTTTCTCTTCAGGGAGCTTTTCTTTTTCTTGCACATTTAATTACAAACCAGCTTACGGGGGTCAAAGTTGAGGAGGCTAGTTCCAAGCAACTTTGATTTAGAAGACAAAATTTAAGGTAACTGCTTTTAATCTAGCATCTTCTGGCTTTACAAAAATGATCTTCTGCCCATTTCTGAGACTATACAGAGTATCGCAGGAAAATTACTTTTCCCACTTACAATTGAAGAAACCTTTGGTAGAAAAAAGGTTGTGATAGCCTGCAAGAATGAGGCTTTCTTTCCTAGAGCCTCCTGTTGCTGGTTCTCCTGGATCACCTGCCAGGATATACCACTTCTCCATTAATGACATGACTGAGAGCAGTATTTATTTTTGGCCTGTGAAATAGGCTCTTGCTTATAGAAGATACACAGGTTGAACATCCGTTGAGCATTATTGCAAGGAAAGAGAAGCTAACCTTTGAAGATCTTACTTATCCACGTGTGTGGATAACCCCTAACCCCTCCTGCTCTGTGTTCTTTTTTTATGATATGATAGCCTTGCAGATAACGCTGAAATAATGTTTACAGCTTGTGAGTTCTTTCCATTGGAAACTGTGATGTAATATTGTTATCCGTGCTTTAAAATGAGTTCTTTGGTTCTTTTTGAATATACAGATTGTATCTTCCGCACAATCTTAAATGTTCTGAGAATTGCTTGATCGGTTTGAGAATTGCTGGTTGGTTTCTGTCACTAAGTTGCTAGGTGACCTCACATACTGGAGCAATCCTTCTGGACCTCCCAGTAGTTTTTTCCTTGGAATAACATCAGAGTCAATGCTTCCTGAAGTCCCTTATGGCCCTAACAATCTGTGCTCTTACTTTATAATCTCTAGCCGTCGGAAGTAAACACGTGGTCAAAGGTGCTCATGCTGTCTACACGTCAAGGTACCTCCTCAGTGCCCGATGGTTTCCTTTACCCGGTCCTCCAACCTCCCCGGAGAAGGGAGTGGCCACAGTGACAGCGGCTGATTCCAAACAAGTACTCTAGCAGGCGGCAAATGTGCCCCGAAACAAATCTCGTCGTTTGCCTGAGAGCGCCTAATTTTACCCTTGATTTTGCCAGCGTAGTTCAGGCAGGATTTCTTCAGTGTTCCCTTTCCGTAGTCAACACCCCACAGCCAGCACACCAAAGCCGACAGTATCAGCAGCATCCTTTTTTTCTTTTCTTCAAGGTTTTTATTTATTTATTTGAGAGAGAGCGAGAGAACACAAGCAGGGGGAGCAGCAGAGGCAGAGGGAGAAGCCGGCTCCCCGCTGGGCAGGGAGCCCGACGCGGGGCTCGATCCCAGGACCCTGAGATCATGACCTGAGCCGAAGGCAGATGCTTAACCCACTGAGCCACCCGGGCGCCCCTCAGCAGCATCCTCAACAGGATCCTCCTGCACGGTTGAATTCCATTGTCTCTTGCATTAAGGATTTGCCGCTCTTCGTGGAAGGCCCGTGCCTTTCCATTCTTCACTCTGGTGTTGATAGTCTTCTTTTTTTCCTTGTCTTTTGACAGAAGAAGGCTCAAGCCTGGAGGAAATTGGCTTTAACTGGGGAGAGTATCTGGAAGAAACAGGTACCAACGCAGCTCCTCACACGTCCTTCAAGCATGTACGTAACACCCCTCGTCTTTCTGGTCTGCATTTGGAGAGGGGGAGGGGCGTCTGCAGGAAGATGCCGAATCTTTGGGAAGAAAAGGGAAATTGAGGCAGGATTTCTTAGAAATCCAGAGGTGAGGGGGACGTCCATTTGCTTTCCACAGACAGCTGCAGGAAAGATGGGCCTTGTCCTCATACTTGATGTCTTCTGGTAATGGGGGCTGGGCCCAGGGTGGGTCTCAGTGTGTGAAGGACAGTGTGCACCTTACTCTTATTCTGCACCTGTGGAGCCAAGGTAGACAGACATGGCTCTGCAAAGGGCACACAGCCTGAGACAGGTAGGATTGTTGGGAATAAAAAGCCAGCAAATGAGGAGGTCAATACATGTGATGAGCAATATCATCTAAGACGGGTAATGGCTGTATATTTTTTATTTTGAATGGATATTTGTATTTCAAAAGGACACCTAAAAGTCTTACAACCATCTGTGGGCAGATGAGTGAAATTAGAGGAAATGACTGTAAATATTCAGAACACATTTGGATCAAACCAGAAAATCATTTTCATCAGTAATATTTCTTTGAACAATGCACATAGCGTGCCCTGCTAAGGGCAAGTCCCGGGAAATAAAAGATGGAGGATTTATCAGACTTTTGCTTATGTATGAGATTTTGGTAATACATCATTAGTGAGGGAAAGACTAAATTTTCAGGACCCAAGTTCTGAGGCATTACTGTAGCTTTACTGGAAATGAAAGTTTAATTCTGAGAAACAATTTTTTTCCCCCCCCCCACTGGGCTATCCAAAGCAAAGATTTAGCCCAAGTCTGGTAAACAAACTGGGGCAGTTTTCTAGCGTGTTCTTGCTTTTGGCTCTTTTGCCTCTTAAAATGCTGGGATGACTTGACTAGATCCCTTGAGGGGGTTTAGGAAAGAGATACTGATCCACAGATTTTTCCTTCCTTTCTGTACCAGGAAGTTACCAGTATTTCTCCATGTGGAACCACCCTGTTCTCTTAGATCCAGTCATGTCTCCCACTTCCCTTTCAGCCACAGTGTGGTTTCCTTCCGGACGCACAGTTTCCCCAGGCCCATGTGCCAGGTTTAGAGGAAGAGGAGCATGGACCCCTGGACGAGCCACGTATAATCCCAACATCTCTTAAGCAGGTGCTCCTCGAGGATGTCAGATGTGTGAGCTTTCGAATGTTGTGGCTCACCAGGCTGCAAATATTAATAGACTATAACCCTTAATTAAAAATAAAGAAAAAGAAACGCGTTCTCCAAGGCTGTGCTATTCTTGAAGTGGCCGCTAGCCACATGGAGCTACTGAGCATTTCAGATGCGTGCTGTCCCGAACGGACAGGTGGTGTGAATGTAGAAGGCTGGCTGGATTTTGCAGGCTTCCTTGGAAAAAAACAATGTAAACCAACTCCGTGTCTTTCATGTTGATTACATCTTGAAATAACAATATTTGGGATATATTGGGTTAGATAAAATACATGAGTAAAATGAATTTCATCTGTTGTATCTTTCTAATTTTTCATGTGGCTGTTAGTAAACACAACATCTGGTGGGTGGCTTGTGTGGTATTTCTCTTAGTGCTGTTCTAGGGCCAGAGGAATATTATTTTTAAGTGCTGTGTGTTTCGTAGTTCTCGTCCTCTTCTGAGTGTGTCCGATATAATCACATTGTCCCCGTGTTTCTCTTTCCTGAAGGTTGAAATCAGCCTTCAGAGCAATTTCCAGCCGGGGATGAAGTTGGAGGTGGCCAATAAGAACAACCCAGACACGTACTGGGTGGCCACGGTCATCACCACCTGTGGGCAGCTGCTGTTGCTACGTTACTGTGGTTACGGTGAGGACCGCCGGGCCGACTTCTGGTGTGACGTGGTGATCGCGGATCTCCACCCTGTGGGGTGGTGCACGCAGAACAACAAGGCCTTGATGCCCCCGGACGGTAAGCTCCCCGCATCCCGACGGCCGGGTGGCCCACATCCCGAAGCCTCTCCACTCACACACGATCAGCGTTCAGGATGCTCGTAGAGCCTTGAAAACCGATTTATTGGGAGGTCTGGTGCTTTGCAGGTTGCTTCTTGAGTTTCAGTGTCGGGAGGGAGGGCTCCAGAGTGGGGGGACCTGGGTGCATTTTTACTTGTCCACTGAGCCCACCGGGGCCTTCTGGAGACTAAGACTGGGCATTTTTTAATTAATTTATTTATTAGAGAGAGAGAGAGAGAAAATGAGCTGGAGGGAGAGGGAGAGAGAATCTGAAGGAGACTCTGTACCGAGCACAGAGTCTGACACTGGGCTCGATCTCATGACTGCAAGATCATGACCTGAGTCGAAACCCAAGAGTCAGCCACTTAACCAGCTGAGCCACCCAGGCGCCCTGAGACTGGGCATTTTGAATAGTCACATAGAGCACCTGGAACAGGCTTCTCTGATAAGTTTTCATCTGTCTTCTTGTGGGGAGACTGTCAGGGTGGGAAGCGTGTAGAAAACTGTACAGATGTGGAGAAATGACATTACTCTCGAGGGAATTGTCAGAGCTTGTAGAGATAAGATCCATTTAGTCGCTGGAAAACAGTGGTTCCCTACAGTGACCGTACCCGCCAGGGGACATTCAGCCACGTCTGGGAGCATTTTGGGTTACAACAGGGAGGGTGCTCCTGTTGGCCTCTAGTGGGAAGGCCGGGGTGCCACACAAGACAGTCCCCGAACCAGGGAGTCATGGGGCTCGAACTGCAGTGGCACGGACTTGGAGAAACCCAGAAGGAGCTCGTCTGATCCCGTAAGTGAGAAAAGCCGCGTTTCCAAATATTTGAATCTTCACACCCTGTTTTCAGTGTTCGATTCTGCGGTGATGGCAGCGGTGATGCTTGAAGACTTCGGATGCTGATGCTCAAGCCTGTGTCATGTCTTCATAGTACCTGTCTGCCTATTTTAATTTTGACTTGATATCTTTATTTCCACCTGACAGGTAACGTTTCAGAGCTGAATTCCGAGGTCTTTTTTGTCCACCATATTGGCAGTTGCTTTCGCCCAGAACTTTTGGATTGGATTTTGTCTTCTTTCTGAAGTTCTTATATATTCTTCTGATTGGTGGGAATGGTCTGTGCCTTTCTACTACCCCATGTCCTGCATAATTGAGAGCCGGCTGAGAGGCGGTCATGGCCCTATAGACCCATGACCATGGAGCTTGAGTTGTATTTCTGTGACGTTTATAAGGACAGAATACGTTGCCTGGGCCTCAGCTGACATCGTGGCCCCTGAGTGCCCCAGAAGAAAGAGAGACGGGCCCTTCTGTCCTGCTTTGGGTCATTGCATCTGTGCTCCCCCATGTGCAGGCCCTCCTCCCGCCCCCCCCCCCCGCCTCCTCCAGCTGTGAGCTCATAGGCAACCAAGGTCAGACCCCGTCTTTGCTCACAAAGGCGCTGGTGCCCTTGGAGTTGATCACATCTGCAGCTGTGCCCCTCGCCCCCCCTTATTGATACTTGAAAACAAATTGAGTGACGATACACATACTGTAAAATTCATCCCTTGGAAGTGTGCCCTTCAGTGATTTTGGCGTAGTCACAAGGCTGCACAACTGTTGTCATTGTCTTAATTCCAGAGCGTTGTCATCACCCCGTAAGGGAACCCCGTGCCCATTGACCGCCACTCCGTTCTCCCAGTCCCTAGGTGCTGGCGACTGCTGGTCTGCTTTGTTTCTGCGGCCTCGTTTATGGAGACACACGGAATCGCAGAACGTGAGGCCACTTGCGTTTGGCTTCTTGAACTTTGCATCGTGTCCTGGAGGCTCCTCCCTGTTGTTCAGCTCGTGGGTCAGGACTTCATGACTTTTCCTGGCTGCGTACTATTCTGCCAGGTGTCTACACCACACTGTGCTTCTGCATTCGGCCGTGGGTGGGTGCAGGGTGCAGCCGTAGTCCCTGTTCTGTGGTTTTACCCCAAACGGCGGGCTCCACAGTGGGAAATTGCTCACTTGTGTAGCCCAGCACTAACACCTGCCCTGGCGAGTTCTCAGTAAGTGCTCATTGACGGAGTGAGTGCTCTGCAAGGAGGTTATTATCTCTGCTTATTACATAGATGCGCTTAGGAGAGGAATCCTTGTTGTTATGTCCACGGGTAGTGCCTTTCTGCCTGGCCTTTGAGTCAGGGCTGGTTGTGTCTTTGGAGCTACGAGTGTGAGCCTTGTTTCTGGTCTCTCTGCAGAGGGAGGGGCACTCGTGGGCCGTGACCAGCCGGCCCTTTGTTTCTGTGTCCCGTCCCAGTTCTGTGCCCACACATAGCGGGTCGAGCTGGGTAGAGCTCTCCTCAACGTGTCCCGGGCCCGGCCTGCACTGTAGGTCTGTCAAAAGTGACACTTTTATATTTCTCTTTTTTTAACCCTCTTTACAGAGTTTTAAGTGCGTGGAACCTTGTGAACTGTAAACACAGTGTCAGCCCATCCCTAGAACTTTCATGTCTTGCATAACTGAAGCTTTGTACCCACTGAGCAGGAGTCCCCCAGTTCCCCTCCCCTGGAAGCCACCATTGCACCACCCGCTTCTCTGGGTTTGATCACTTCCGATTCCTCACCTACCTGGAGTCGTGCAGTGTGTGTGCTTTTGTGACTGGCTTCCTTTCCCTCAGCATCGTGCCCTCGAGGTTCATCTGTGTGCAGCGTGTCCCAGGATTTCCCTTTTTTTCCTTTCAATTTTATTGAGATAGAATGAAGCTACAGCGGTGTGTGAGTTTGGTGAACACCCGTCCTCTCACAGAGATACAAAAAGGAACCAAAAGAAAATATGTTTTTTCCTTGTGATGAGCACTCTCAGGATTTATTGTCTTAAAATGTCCAAATATACTGCACAGCAATGTTAGCTGGAGTCCTCACGCTGTGCCTTTCGTCCCCTGTACGATCATAACTGGACGTTTGTCCCTCTCGACCTGCTTCATCCAGTTCCCTTACCCCCCCCCCCTGCCTGGCCTCTAGTGACCCAAACTCCTTTAGTTTAGGGGGTTTTTTGTCTTTTTTTTTTTTTCTTTTGAGTCCACATAGATGGTACAGTGTTTGTCTTTGTCTGTCTGACTTATTTCACTTAATATAATGCCTCGGGGGCCGTCTGTGTTGTTGCAAATGGTAGGATTTCCTTGTTTTCTTATGACTGAAGAATATTCCGTTGTCTATACATACAGTGAACATTTAGGTTGTTTCCGTGTTTTGGACGTTGTAAATAATGCCACTGGGAACATGGGGGTGCAGATATCTCTGTGACATAGTGTTTTCCTTTGGGTAGATACCCAGTCACAGAATTCCTGGATCATAGGGTAGTTCTATTTTTAATTTTTTTGAGGAACCTCTGTACTATTTTTCAGAGAGGCTGTACCGATTGGCATTCCCACCAACAGAACGTGAGGGTTCCCCATTCTCCTCATCGTCGCCAGCGTGTTACCCCTTGTCTGTCTGAGGATAGCCATTCCACATGTGTGAGGTGATACCTCCTGGTGGTTTTGATTTGCGTTTTCCTGATGATCAGTGATGCGGAGAAGTACCTGGATGTGCTCTTTGGAAAAATGTCTATTCAGAGCTGCTTTCCAGTTTTTCTTTTTCTTTTTATTGAAGTGTCATTGACACACATGTGACATTAGTCTCAGGTGTATTAACACTGTGATTCAGCTTCTCTGTATCTTACGCTGTCCCCACAAGTGGAGCTCCCACCTGTGCCCATATAGGCTGTTATAATATCATGTATTCTGCATGCTGTATCTTTCATCCCCATGATTTATTCATTCCATAACTGGAAACCTGGGCCTCTCACTCGCCTTCACCAAATACATGAAGGGAAATGGGTGAAGCTTCTGCCCATTTTTTTAATAAAGACTTTATTTATTTATTTGAGAGAGAGAGAGAGAGAGAGAGAGAGAGCACGAGCCCAAGTGGGGGGAGGGGCAGAGGGAGAGGGAGAAGCAGACTCCCTCCCTGAGCAGAGATCCCGGGACCTCCGGATCATGACCTGAGCTGAAGACAGACTCTTAACTGACTGAGCCACCCAGGAGCCCCTTCTGCCCATTTTTAAATTGGATTTTTTTTAAGCTATTGAATTGTATGAGTTCTATATATATTTTGGATATTAACTCCTTGTCAGATCCATGGTTGCAAATATTTTTTCCCATTCTGTAGGTTGTCTTTTCATTTTGTTAATGGTTTCCTTTGCTGTGCAGAAGCCTTTTTAGCTGGTTGTTGTCCCAGTTATTTATTTTTTATTTTATCGCTTGTACTTTAGGTCTCATGTCCCAAAAGATCATCACCAAGACTGATGTCAAGGACCTTCTTTTTCCTGTGTATTCTTGTAGGAGTCTTATGGTTTCTGGTCTTACATTGAGGTCTTTAGTTCATTTCGAGTTAATTTTTGTGAGTCGTGTAGATAAGGGTCCCTTCTTTTTTAAGACTGAGTAATATTCCATCTGCTTTGAATGAAAATAGCCACCGAGGTGAGAAGATACAGTGTCACGTATGATTATTAATTTCCTTGTGGTCTCTGTCCTCTCATGAAGTAAACCAGTCTGGATGGATGATATGTGCTGATGGAATATTGGGAAAATATCGGTGCTACTCGGAGAACGAGAAATCTTCCTGCTCGCCCAGCTCCGCACAAGACGGCCACGTAGCGGTGCTCACACCCCCCCCTTGGGCGGGTCCTTGGGCTGCCTCCCCGCCTTCTCGCTTGTCCTTGCTTATCTCATTCACGACTCACTCTCCAAGTCTGACACGTTAGCAGCTAAATGCCCTTGGAAAGGCTGCACAATGGTTGCGCTTTGTAATAGATTCTCTAGTGAATCGTTTTAGAGACATGTTAGAGAGTACTGAATTTTAACACTCTCGGAGCTAATGGGTTCCTTTGGTAGAAATCCATGCTGCTTTGAGAGAGAGGGCATAGTTTATTAATCAATTCTTCTTTCTCGCTTGGATGAAAAATGTGGCAGCAGTCACAGTTCCAGAAGCAACATCAAATTTGTATCCTACTGACTTTGCGCTATTAGGCAAGACAGAGACACACTTAAAATGACAAATTCCCCGTGAAAAATGGGAACACCCCCATAAAGGGGGGCAGCATTAATGTGATGGAAAGATTTGAAGCCTGCTCAAAGAATAACAAGTTATGCTAATTGGAGAGTTTCTTTATTGCTCGTTTTAAAGAACTTGAAAAAAAAATGCAGTAGGTAATCAATATGGCTTGGAAATCTTTAGCTAGCGCAGAGAACAAAGTCAGGAAATCGCAGGTTCGTGGGGGCCAAAGGTTTTATTGATTGCTGTAGTACAGGATAATTATTACTTTGTAGCCAGGGGCAGCAGTTGTCCCGCAGGGAATTGGGGAATCTATTTTTGAACAGGGATTCTTGTTTGTGCGGTTTTCTGTCTCAGAGAGCTAATATCGTTGGAAATTCTGCAGCTGTACCCGGTCAATCTTTGTCGTGGTTAAACTTGAAAGGATATCACAGGATATTAACACAAGTTAAAGTCCACGACACATAATGGTTTTGTTTAGGGTGCTCCATGGTGATGGACTTTCTTACCAATCTCAGGAACCTGGGGGCTGTTTTAAAGGGAGGAGCATGGCGGTTGGAGCCAGGGGATCTGGTTCTTATCTTGCCTCTGCCATTAATCTAGCTAGCTAGGTGAGTTTCCTCTCAATTTTCTCATCTCTGAAATGAGACTGTCTAATGCCCAAAGAACTTTCCAGTCTGCCATGCCTGGGTTTGGGGTCCTTGCAAAGGAAAGGAGGAGCAAGGGGTGCTAGTTTTCTCACGTATATATGAGGAGTGGAGTTGGTTTTGGAACTAGGATCTGTGGAAGTCCAGCCCAGGGGTCTGTACAAAGCACAGAAGTTTCCGTGTTACTCTTGGGGTGATCAAGTTTCAGTGGATTGAGGGACATACGAGGCTTGGGAAGTTATTGGGAGTGCCTGGGTCCATCGTCACCTGCAAAGGATAGAATTTCACTCGATAAAGAATCTCGAGGGTCATCGACTCTGGTTCCCTGTTGGAGCCCAGAGAACTGGGAGTGTTCCTTCCCAGAGCGAGAGTCAGCGGAAGTGTAGCCCAGTCAGTCAGTCTGTGCATGACAGCTTCAAAGTATGGGTGGGCGGAGCAAGGGGCTGAGGGTGTGGGGTGATCTTGCCCACCACACGGAGGAAGCAGAGGGCCACCCCTCCTGCTCAGACTGGGGTTGTGTAGTGCTCAAGACTTCGGAGGACATTTTGGGATTGTCCCAAGTAGTCTTGCATCTTTTGGAGTCCCTGCACCAAGACAGTCATTTTAGGATTTGAGATGATAGTTTTACCAACCACGTAGCATCCTTCACGGTCCCATATTTTCTTGCCTTGCTCTTTGCGGTGAATTTAACGTTTGACTTAATGCGAGCCGTCATTCTTTTGCTAAGCCTTACAAGGAGGGAAACAGCCTGTGGCAGCCCCACCTATTTCATTAAGAGGTGATTCCGATCAGCAGGCGAGAGCTCCCTTACTAAGGACACATTCAGAGAGACCTGGGTGCAGTGGCCAATTGGCTGTCCAAAGAGCAGCGTTCCTGCTCATGAGCTAATCGGCACTAATCTTTCATATTAAAAGTATTAAGAGACATACTACATTAAAGCATCGGTAAGTGCAGTGGAGGATTATAGTTCTTATTAGGGGAGCTAGAGGTAAAACGTCTTGGCTTAGTAAATCAATAAGGCTTGATTTATGCATAAGCACATGCAAAGCTCGCAAAGGGCAACTGCCAAATAATTATTGTTTATGGTGATAATGTAAGGAAATCATTTAATCCGGTGACTGTTTCACTGTTATTTATTGAGAAGTAGCATCACTACCGCTCAGCGTCTGGGGTCGGGGAGTTTGGAGTTCTTGCAGGTGCCGACTGAGTCGCTGAAAGGAATGCTCCTGTAAGATTGCAGGTAAGTATGTGTGATGATGCCTGTCCAAATAAAACCCCTCGGCTTCTAAATGGAGAAATATTTATGTGCGCTTTCGACTGTTGCAGTAAAAAGTATTAGAATTATGGTGCCTTAGGAATCACGCCACTAATTTTTATTTTCCCCATTATTAAAATTTCTGTAATTTGAATTGCAAACTCTGCAGTCTTGCCAGAATGACTCTGTTTACCATCCAAAGTTGAATCAAAATTACCGGGAGTTAGTTAATATATAACTTATTTGAATAAAGGGATGTTTATTCATGAAGTGTTAGAAGCAAGTGTGAACACGGCCTTATGTTATGCGGGTAGATGCTGCCAGGTTCTGAAGCCTGGTCTCAGGACTGTTTTGGGGGATTTTGTTTTTACCGTAGTTGATTATAAAGTAAGGGCTGCGGCAGGTGATGCACAGTCATGGGACAAACAGACCTTCCAGTTGTTTAACTGCGGACGCTGAGAGGTCGAATTTGATCGTGTTGTATTTATTACTTAGTTTATTATTTAAATGACATTTTAGCAATACTAATGGAACTTACACATTCCCATTGTTTTCATCCGCGGTCCTAAATGTTGTGGAGCCCCTGCCTGTTCAGGTGGTCATCTGCTTGCTTTTCAGGTCTTCTGTCCCCTGTGTGTTGGTTCTTGTTTGCTTGGGTCCTGGAGGCGTCTGGGCTGATTCGTACTCTGAGTGTCAGGCATGGACCAGGACAGCCCCAGGTGTCCTTGTGCCTTCTCTGAGTGTGTGACCTCAGGTTTCCGAGGCTCCTTCTTACAACACACCACGCTGGACCGGGTGATTGCCGAGTTTTCCTTCCACTCGAAAATGTTCTGAATATAAGAATCCAAAGAGCGGGCGCCTGGGTGGCTCAGTCGGTTAAGCGACTGCCTTCGGCTCAGGTCATGATCCTGGAGTCCTGGGATCGAGTCCCGCATCGGGCTTCCTGCTCAGCAGGGAGTCTGCTTCTCCCTCTGACCCTCCTCCCTCTCGTGCTCTCTGTCTCTCATTCTCTCTCTCGCAAATAAATAAATAAAATCTTTAAAAAAAAAAAAAAAAGAATCCAAAGAGCAATGAATGAGATTTATAAAAGGGCTCTGAAGCAAATAGGCTCTATGAATAGACGCCTACGGAACCGTGTGTGGTTTTTTTTGTTTTGTTTTGTTTTTAGCCCATGGAAGGAAAAACATGTCCCCTTAATCAGTGTCTTGCCCAGTGAATGAGTCAATCACGAATTTTGTCCTGTTGGCATCATGGTTCCTCAATTAAAAACAGTTTTAATACGCAATATTTTTATCGTGTGCCTGCTGTGTACCGACTAACTAAATTTAACCCTATCCTAAGAAGACCCTTGTCAACTAGCTGATAGTATTCTTATTTTACTTTTGAAAAATGTGGCTTGGCAAGGGTAAGTCAATTGTCCCCAGGTCAGACAGCTTGAAGAATATTTTAAGGCAAGGGTGATTCCTTCCTCCCCCATCCCCCAGCTTTTGAAATCAATGCTTTGAAAATAGGAGGTCAGTAAATATTTGCTTATTGATTAAGTTGTGTCAATAAGACTTTCGAATCTTTAGACTTGAAATATTGGAAACGCATTACGAAGAAAAGTTGTAGAATTGGCTTCTTGTGGCTTTTAAGAAGAGGGTAGAACGCTCCTTGTCCAGAATGTTTTCCATCTTGTCATTTTTGGAGGCAAATAAATGGAAGAGATTCGGTCTGGAGCTTCCTTGCCAAGTGGTAATCATGAGATTATGTAAAATTATGTAAATTGTATCAGATGCTATTTGGGTGTTTCTGCACTCCATAAAAACTGTAAGCACAAAGCGGCACTGTAAGATTTTCCCTTTTGGTGTTTGTCATAAATTAATTTGCTTTCTCCTGCTGCTTAATCCGGTGACATCTCCTGTAGGTCAGGCTCCTGTCTGATTCCGTGCGGGACGCGGGTTAGTTCCTTGGGTCTCCGTGGCCTCTTGTTGGCCACTGATGGTGCTTCTTCACCCTGCAGGGCCTGTCTTCTCTGTTCCCCCCCCCCCCCCCCCGTTGAGGGTCCCGGCCCTGGGCTGCTCCTGATGGGGCCCAGATAGTGCTGACCTCCTGTGCCACTCCAGTCTCTGCCCGGTGGACACTTTAATCCCCCCATGCTCCCGGTGCAGCGCCTCTGGGAGAAGCTTCCAGGCACCTTGGAGCACACGGGGCTCCTGTAGGGCAGCATGCCCTCCTCGGACCTCTGGCTGTTCCCAGCCTGACTTGCCTGTGTTTTCCTGCCCAGAGCCAGGAACCCTAGCACCATCTGCCCCTCCTCCATCATGCCCTTGACTGTCCTCTAGCCTGTTGCACTCCTGAGCTTCTCCCACCCCTCTTCCTGCCCTGGGCTCCTGAACAAGACTCTGACTTCCTACTGCTTCTTGTTAAGCACCCCCCCCACCCCATTAAGCCTCAAGTTTTCAGGGTCATGTCTCTGTTTCACAGCCATGCCTCTATTCCAGAGCTGTGCCTCCATTGTAGAGCGGTGCCTCCATTCCAGGGCCATGCCCTCCATCCAGGGCCATGCCTCCATTCCAGAGTCATGTCTCTGTTTTAGAACTGTGCCTCCATTCCAGAGTCATGGCTCCATTCTAGAACCATACCTCCATTCTGGAGCTATGCCTCTGTTCCAGGACTGTGCCCTCCATCCAGGGCCATGCCTCCATTCCAGAGCCATGGCTCTATTCTAGAACCATGCCTCCATTCCAGAGCCATGGCTCTATTCTAGAACCATGCCTCCATCCAAAGCATGCCTCCATTCCAGAGTCATGCATCCACTCTAGAGCCATGCCTCTGTTCCAGGACCATCCATGCCTTCATTATAGGACCATACCCTCTGTTTCAGCATCATGCACTCTGTTCCATGGCCATGCCTTCATTTCAAGGCCATGCAATCCGTTCTAGGACCATGCACTCTGTTCCAGGACCACGCCCTCTGCGTTTATCTGAGAGGTTGACAGGACCCCCCCTCCCATGCTGAGTGTGTCTCTCACAGCCGTGTGCTGTTCACTCTGAGAATGCCTGCCCCCTGGTCTTACTTACGAGCGGTGTGTCTCACGCAGAGATCCTTCTGGATACGGGGTTCTACGACGTGTTTAAGAAGTGGGTAATGTGACTTGATCATGGCTTTGGCTTCTTTGAGGGCTTGCATCTTACTTTTATAGCCTGTCCTGTGCTCTGAGAAGGGCCAGACATGTACATCAGGATAGCACAGCAGGGGTCTTTGATGTTCACGCTCGCTGCACTTTTTTTTTTTTTTTGTTTAAAGATTTTATTCATTTGAGAGAGAGAGAATGAGGGAGAGCGAGTACATGAGAGGGGGGAGGGTCAGAGGAAGAAGCAGGCTCCTCGCCGAGCAGGGAGCCCGATGCGGGACTCGATCCAGGGACTCCAGGATCATGACCTGAGCCGAAGGCAGTCGCCCAACCAACTGAGCCACCCAGGCGCCCCACGCTCACTACACTTAACACCAGGATGAGAGGGGCGTCTGGCCTGGCCTCTGCATTCTAGAAACTCCGCGAGTCACCAGTACAAAACAACTGCATTTATTAAAGAACACGGAACCCTCTTAGCCACTGGGGGATCTTGCCCTCAGTGTGGGCCCAGAGACACTTTTAATTCTAAGCATTTTCTGTGTGACGAACACTGGTTGGGCACAAGGGCAGGGATTCTGCGTATCTTTTATGCCCTTGGAAAGAAGGCCTGTGTCTGATTGCTGTGGATTTTGTGGGTTATGGCATTGCCCTAAAGGAGAAGTAATGCATGTGTTAATAATGCTACACATGACTAAAGATAAACCTTGCAGGGAGCACAGAGCGAAGACTTTTTGCTAACGAAGTTTCCCTCTTCAGTAGTGCTGAGTATCCTCCTCCTCTTTGTTGTTGCTACTTGTTTTGGTGTTCCATTGTGCGATTCCAGAGGCACTTAGTCATTGGTGCAGACTTCATGGCACTTTTATGCATCAGCTGAGGAATATTGGACAATACTGAACAAAATTTAATTTTGCTAATGAAATTAAAATATTTTACTATATAAATTCATGGTCCTCTCACATGTGTGTATTTAGCTCTAGACAGCATACATTGATTTTTTTAAAAAAAGATTTTATTTATTTATTTGACAGAGAGAGACACAGCGAGAGAGGGAACACAAGCAGGGGGAGTGGGAGAGGGAGAAGCAGGCCTCCCTCCGAGCAGGGAGCCCGATGCGGGGCTCGATCCCAGGACCCTGGGATCATGACCTGAGCCGAAGGCAGACGCTTAACCATCTGAGCCACCCAGGCGCCCCCATACATTGATTTTTTACATCAACAACTGGAAGGACATTGAATGCTAGAACTGTGGATAGTTTTACTTTTTATAAACACATTTAATAAAGGTTAAGTTTACAAAACACTACATAAGATAATTTTATTGAAATATTTTAGATAAAAATTTTGATATTCACTAATTATAATTTGTAGTTTTCCTATTAATTTCAAAGATGATTTGGAATATTTACAGGGAAAGTAGCTTTTTTGAAGACACATAAGATAACTTGAAATTTTGATTTCTGCATTTTGATTTACATTGTTTTGATTGAAAATATTAAAATTGTATAGACTGGATATAATTTTATTTTTTAATCCCTTAGATGATTTCTGTGAACAGAATATAAATTATGTGAAAAATCTTGATTTTTTTTTAACTAGATAGTTAATGCTTTTTCTGAAAAAAGGACAAGGAAAATAATTTTTATGGAGTAAATATGTAATGATTTATGAATTATGGAAGTCTCTAATTTATTACTCATCCAAACATTGCTAGCCCATCAACAGCCAGACACACCATCATAACTAAATTTATTAATCTTTGGCATTTTGCCAACTTGCAGTCATATATAAACCATACTTTCTGATTCTGTTATGATGAAGATATATTTGTCAATGTAGGAGGATGGGACATACTTCACCTCACATCCTGTTCGCTTGATTAATAACTTCAGAACATTTCCACATGTGGCAGGTGGGCCCACATCTGTGCTTTGCTGGGCCCTGTCCAGTCCAGGGGCCCTGACTCAAGGCTTCCACACTGGGTTTCTCACAGCCCCCCATAACCTGGACCTCTCGGCACTGCTTGATTTTGGGACTCAGTTTCCAGACCGTCACATTCTCTTTGCCTCCAGAAACCCATCTGCCTGGGAAGATACCAATGGATGTCTCTTTCCTGCTGCCCCAGCCAGCCCACCTTCTCCTTTAGAGAAGAATGTCATCTTGTGCATTGCTTTTGGGACACTGAACTCAAAATATCGGTGTTTTAAGTGAAGCCTCCTTTACTCAAGGCATCATGTTAAGGTTTTATGCTTTTAAGCTTAATCGTCAAACTTTGTGATGTTACTTAAGTTTTGATTGGGGAAAAGAATTTTAATATTTGGAGCCTAAAGACATTTTTTTAGTGTATGGTTGGAGGAATTTAAAAGAAGTTTTAAATTATATATTACATGTCTTTTTTGTTACAGAAAAGTAAGGTGGGATGAGCAGTAAGAGTGTTGGGAATGAAAAGATAGTACGTGAGGTAAGAGTCGGAGGGACGTGGGATGGGTCTGACTTAGGAGGGAAAGGAGCACCACACAGATGGTTAAGGTAGTGTTCATTCAGGTGCACTTAAAAATGCATGGCGGAGGGGGTCAGATCATTCTATCGGGTGTAGTTATGGGAGTGATATGGCAGTTTTATTCAAAATGTCATATGAGCAGTCATAGGAAATGACATCCTTTGCAACCATTTAAATGAAAGAAAGATTTTAGAATGCGCAGTCGAAAATACGTGACTGGGGAGTGTAGTTTTTCAGAATTACTTGGAGGGGGGATGCGAGCAATAAAGCTCGACACCTGTGTCAGATAAAAGGCCAATCTGAAAAGCGGCCTTTTGCTCTCCTGGGCAGATATTTGGCCTTTATAATCTGGAAGGTTGTACGTATTCTGAATGTCCTTCCATTGCCCGTCTTAGCCTTGTAATTTAGGTGTTTAGAAGTTTTTCAGGGCTTTGAAAGGATTTCTCATAGCTGGGCTTTCACAGAACTTACATTCGAGTCATGATTCCTTGCAAGTCTTCCTCCAGGGTTCTTTGTTGATGGGAACACTAGAGTTGGTAGAGAGAGGACGTTGGGTTGAGGAAGAGGAGCCCACTCAGGCTGCCGGTAGCTGTTTATTACTATTGCTGTAGGAACGGAAACAATTTTACATCCGTCTACCCAGGATTATTTATTGAGGTTCTACTATGTGCCCAGTGGCTTTTTTGGTGGAAATGTATGATATGGTTATTATAAAGCATTTTACATGAATCTCATTTGCAATATAGTCAGCTTTTGGCCAATGGCATGTATTCAGATGATGGGCTTACTTTTGGAAATGGATTTAAAAAAAAAATTATATATCTGAGAGAGAGAGTGAGAGAGAGCAGGAGGGAGCGTGAGTGGGGGGAGGGGCAGAGGGAGAGAATCTTCAAGCAGACTCCCTGCTGAGTGTGGAGCCTGGACGCAGGGCTCAGTCTCACAACCCATGAGATCATGACCTGAGCTGAAACCAAGAGATGGATGCTTAACCGACCGAGCCGCCCAGGCGCCCCCGGAAAGGGATGTTTTCCGTGACAGTTGCTAGTGTACGTATTTCTTCGTTGGCGTTTTCTACTTTGGCCATTTATTCTTAAAGATCCCACTCTTGTCTTGCGAAGACGATTTGGAAGGTAATTTGAAATTCTGATCTCTGGAAACTTGGGTAGGATCTTTCTTCTTGTCTGGGTGGGAACTTCTCTGAGACAGCACTTTTTTTTTGTTTTTCGTTTTTTTTTTTTTGCATTTTCAACATTTATCTTTCTTATGCTAAGCATTTTTAAAGGGTGGCTGGCCTGTAGTGGAAATTTACAAGAGCTGGAGGTTGACCTGATGGGTAATGAAAGTCTGACGCCTGACATCTGTGGTGGTCTGCCAGAGGCTGAAGGCAAAGGTCTCTCTGCGCTGTGTTCCCCTGGTATTAAAATGAAATAAATCTGTGTGTTTGGAGCTGCCTCCTGTGCAGAGAAGAGTGGTCTTTTGGCCACCTGGAGGAGGGTGAGTATTGGCCTGAGTCAGATGGGCTGGCTGGTGGCTCAGCTTTGCCTCTTGCTGGTCACTGGTCGTGTCCTTGGAAAGAAATCACTTAACCTGTTTGCATCCCACTCTGCATCTTCAGGATAGCTAATTAACACCTGACCTTGTTCTCGCTTGCTGGTAGTGTCAACCCCAATGTTGCTGACAGATACAGAAGCTCTCTGGAACCCACAGTACAGTGGGAAGGACACTCAGCCTCACATCATCCCTTCTTTTTCTTTGTTTAAATGCAAGAGGCTTTAATGGTCCCCCTTCCTATGCGGGACTGAGGGAGGTGTCCCGTGAGGAAGCTCTTGCAGCTTCTAGTGCAGAGACAGCTCACAAAGCTGGGAGCCCCCACCCAGCTGCTCAGTGCCCAGGATGTTGACGAGGAATTGCCTTTTTCCCCACCATCTCGGGGAACTTTGGTCATGCTTCTGTTCAAAGTTATTTTTGCCTTGTGGTGTAATTATTTATGGATACACGATCTCATCCATTTGATAATAAAAGTGAGGTCTTGTGAACATTTTGTAATCAGAAGAAATATGTATTTTGGATCCTAATTAAGTGTGTGAACCTTGGACAAGTTCCCTCATTTCTAAACTTTGTGACCATCATTATTTCCATGGAGGGTAATGATAGCTGTTTTCTAGGATTGTTTTGTGTATTAACTGGGATTTGTATGAACTCAGAGCTGTGCTAAGAATATAGGAGGAAAGGGGCGCCTGGGTGGCTCAGTCGTTAAGCGTCTGCCTTCGGCTCAGGTCATGATCTCCAGGTCCTGGGATCGAGCCCCGCATCAGGCTCCCTGCTCAGCAGGGAGTCTGCTTCTCCCTCTCCCCACTGCTCCTACTCTCTCTCTCTGTATCTCTCTGTCTCAAATAAATAAATTAAAAAAAAAAAGAATATAGGAGGAAATCTAGAAATAATGTCTTTTTTCTTCCTTCATCCTCTGGCTAAGGGTGGTATTTTTTTCACCTTTAAATTTTATTTATGGATTGATGATTTTAAAGACTTTACTTTTTAGAGCAGTTTTAGATTCTCAGTAGAATTAAAGGTACAGAGATTTCTCATATACGTCCTGCCCCCACATGAGCACAGCCTCCCCCACTATCAACACCCCCACCAGGTGGTCCACTTGTTAAAATCAGTGGACCTCCATGGACTACATAGCGTCACCAAGTTCATAGTTTACATTCGGTGGTGTACAGCCTGTGGGTTTGGACAAGTGTATAATGGCTTGTGGCCGTCTTTATAGTATCACACAGAGTAGTTTCACTGCCCTAAAAATCCCCTGTGCTCCCCCTGTCCATCCCTCCTCCCCTCCCCGTACCCCAGCCCACCCCTGATCTGTTTACTGTCTCCATGGTTTTCTTGTTAAACACCGTCCTGTAGTTGGAATCCTAACACCCTTTTATTTTTTATAAAAGCCTTGCACACAGTTAAAGCCCAGTGTTTCTTCAGAACAAAGCTTCTGCCCTAATTGAAAAAAATAACAGCAACCACCAACACAAACTCATTGGTAGCGGTGTGTGCATATTATTTATTGAAGAGCCTTTTAAGTCTTACTGCACTCGTACTCGCTAGTCCCGCTCCTCGGCGTTGAAGCGTAGGGCGTCTTGGAAACAACGATTCAAAGCAGGGAGGAGAGCCGTTAGTCATACACATTCGTGTTGCAGCTAAATGATGACTGACAGCCCGATTGCAAGGGAGGAGAAAGAAAATCTGGGGAAAGTGGGTATCGTGCAAGAGCAATCTAATGCCGTTTACTGTGGGAGCAAATAGCCGTCAGTAGGTCTGCAGAGTATGGGGTTATTATACAGTGAAGTGTCAGCTATTATACGAGAAAGCCGAATAATTGATTTATAGGACTCTCAGGCCTCAAAAAAGTTTTACATTTATTTTGTATCTACTAAGCGGGTGGCAACAGAGGGATGCGGCGTGGAGAAATAAAGATCATGAAGAACTGCTTCTCTTTGACAGGTGCTTTATGAGTCGAATGTGTCATTATTATAAGTACCTTAGAATTCCTCTACCAGAGCCACACCTACCGTGTAAAACAGCCCTGTTCTGTCTCCCCGAAACACGGTAAAGCCCTCAGACAACACGGCCTCAGGGCACTGACCTGGTACACACATAATCCATTCTAATGGTTTTTGTACTTTGAGACGTAGGGAGGTGAGCTGTGTTGTGGGTAGCCAACAGAGTAGGCAGTGAGCCAGCAAGGACCCAGGCCAGTGCTCAGACGGAGCCAGTGCTGGGGACGCATGGCGGGGACAGTTGTCATGATCCGGAATCAGGCGGACCTGCGGTGTGGCTGGGTGAGTCCAGAGTGGAGGCAAGCTCCATGACAGGTCAGCTCTCCGTTGAGATCGGCTGGATGGAGAATCTAGATGGGAAGTCCAGGTCACGTGGTCCAGGCCTGGGGACTAGGACTGGCCAGAGCCAAGCAAGACCCCATCGGTAGTAGTAGCCCCGTGGGAAACAGATCTAGAACCTACAACAGGATTGGACGCTGGACTGGGAAACTTAGCAGGAAGGGTCAGGGCTGGCCTGACCTCACGGACAGGGTAGACCCACTGAGGCAGGGGGGAGGGAGCTGTGGAGTGGAGCCATAGGTGATGCTTCTGGGTCCCCGAATGGATGACTTGAGCGAAGGGAGCTTGGATGGGGCTGTGTGTGTGCCCCAGGAGTCACGGCTGGGCTCGCGGGGCCCTGGGCTGAGTGGCTTGTTTCCTTTCAGGATGCGCCCATGAGAGGGCAAGAATTCACAGAGCTTCAGCTACTAGAAATTTCCTATTTCTGAAGAGATTTAATCAGAGGGAAGTACTGCAGAATTGAAGAGAAATGTGATTTTAAGGGTTTTCATAATTATTATTTTTCTGGTTATCTCCTACCAATTGACAGAGCTATTTAAGCATTGTTGATTAAACAATACAGATTTTTTAAAAAGCCCATTTGACATCTTTACACAATGGTGACTAATAGCCCCCAAAAGCCCGTCATGGATTATAAGAAGGAGTTATTGGGCCCCACAGCTGCAGAGTGCATCTCTTAAAATCATCTTCAGTGATTTTTTTCACACTAGATAGGTATGTCAAGTCATTAGTATCTGATCAGCTTATTTCTCAGAAAATTATATGATGAGTATCTTCTGAGACTGTCATAAAGCATGATAGTTTGCCAACCCACACCAACTTCCCACCACCCTCAAACATAATCAAAACAAGACTCTGAAAATCTCCAAAGAGAATAAAATTTATTTAAAACCTACTTTCTGGTTTAAATGTTTTATGGCCCTTTAGAGATTAAGGGATGATTTATGTGCCTTGTGTAGTGTTATTTGGAGTAATACTTAGTCACAGATTTGTTTTTTGAAATGAATAAAGCAACATTTTTTTACATTCTTCCTCTGTACATCTAATGTGTAATTTGTTAGCCCATCAAAATTAATTTTAGATCCGTAATGTACGTGGAGTTTTAGATTTATAAGTCCTGTTAATGTTTCTTTCAGTAAAGTGTATGTATTTATGTGCCCTGCCAGGGTGGATTTCTGCAAAGCATTTATGCAAGGAGGATGTTCACATAAATAACCAACTGGCAAATAAATGTCAATTAAAATTCTATTAACATAGTTGGCCGCAGCTCTTTAACAAATATTTAAGTACAGTATATTAGATTAAATTTAAATTTTTTTTTGAAACGCTTGCCTACTTAGTTTCCCAATTTAACTCGTCTTTCTGCTATCAAAAGCATGTTTTATTTTACGCTGAGAGGAATATAGGTTGACTCTGCTTACGTATGAATATGGCTTGCTAAAAGTACAGTTGACCCTTGAACTTGATGGGTTTGTACTGCGAGGGTCCACTTACACATAGATTTTTAAATTTTTTTCGATAAAAACAGTTCAGTACTGTAAATGTATTTTCCTTATGGTTTTCTAAATGAGTGTATTTTAAGAATGCAGTGTATAATACATATAACATGCACATGTATACGAAGGATTTGTTAATCAACAGTTTATGTTGTCGATAATGATAGGCTGTTAGTACTTAAGTTTGGGGGAGTCAGAAGTTATATTTGGATTTTGACTGCACAGAGGGTCAGCACCCGTCACCCCCCATCACCCCCCTTAACCCCCACGTTGTTTAAGGTCAACTGTATTATAAAGATTTTTAAGTGGTTTTTAGACGCACAGGGATTTGGTTATTATGGACCTTTTTCTTCTCATTTTCATGGTACCCTTTATTTTATTTTATTTTTTCTTTTCCATTTTTCTTCTCTGGGGATTTTTACCTTACAGCTCATCTGAGGTCCTTGATCACATGGTTTATGTATTAGGGTACAACATAAACTTCTATTACAAAAAGACCCCCCCCAGTACTGTGGCTCACAGTCATTTAGAAGTTTATTACCCTTTCTGGCAACAGGCCAGGGGTGAGTGGTTCAGGATGGGGGACTTCTGCACCACTGGATGGTTGGAAGCTTGATTCTCCTTCGCATTCCCAGCAAGAAAGAGGGAAAGAGAGCGTCCAGGGCCAGCTGCTCACCTTCCATGGGCCAGAATTCAGCACTGGGCCATCCCTTACTGCAAAGGAGGGTGAGAGATGCACTCTGCAGCTCTTGGGCCCAACTTCGTAGCCGAAACTCCCCGGGTGGGGAAGCTGCTTTTACTAAGAGAAATAAGGGGAAAAATGGTCCTCAGGGACAGTTAGCAGCGTCTGCTGTAACACATTTAGCTAACAAACATTTTTTTAGGGTAACTGTTTCATCTTTCCAAACATCTCAAGGAAAATGTGAAAGTGCTTGAAATATAAAACCAAACCACACTACTTTTTTTTGTTTGTGCGTTAAAATGCATTTTCTGTAGGTGATAAAATACCTTAAATTTCTAGCTTGTAGCTCCCCTGTATTAACTTTTAAAGAGATTAATGGCCCACATTATGATTGCCTTTCTCATAGTTGGGGTACACCAGCAACACTCTTCACTGTGTTTTTAAGGTGTAGCCCAGTCTGGGGCAGAGCAGAAAATCATTTACTACTCCTGCATTTCTGTGTGCTTAAATATATTCTGTTGGGCCTAGATTCAGTTTTTTCATTTTTAAATTCTGTTTTATTTAAGCTTGAGTTTTATCAGTTGATATGTGTACAGTATTTTCAAGAGATAAAACAGTTCTAAAAGGCTTGTTTTAAAAAAATTAGCGGTGTCTTGTTACATCCTACAAAATACCCTCACTCTCAAGCTAAGTTGTTTTTAACTGTTTAAGATGAGTACCCGGGATGAAAGAAGCTCCCCCCACCCCAGACACAGCATTGTACCATTTTGGAGTATATCAAGGACAGAAAGGTCCTGCACATGTCTTGAAGGACAAAACAAAACAAAAACCAAAAAACAAAAAACAGATTATATAAACTATTGATTACAATATTTTGATTCAATTACTTTACACAAAGAGATAAAAGCGAAGGTTACAGAATGTTTATTCTCTGGTCTGTACAGTCAAATGTGAGGCTCAAAATTAGGCCAGCAGCTTTTGCCATTTGGGACCTTAGCGTTGAAGCAAGACTGAGGGAATTTGAGATGTGAAGACGACAGAGTTCAGGTGTTTGATGCCTTTATTCTTGCCTTGAACACGGTAAGAGTTTAGTGCTCAGCTGGGTCGTGGTGATTCATTCTGATTTCAGTAGTGTCAGTGATCTTAGTAATTCCATTTCTCAGTACTAGAAGTAGAATGGTAAACTGTGTGGATGAAGCCTCCATCCCGATTGGATTACATTCCAGTTGTTACATGTGATTCCTTGTAAGAAACGGAGGGAGGATGAGTGACTTTTATGCAAAGATTGAGACTGCATTTGGATGGTATGTCTGATGGACGAGCAGAGAGGGCAAGTTCGGACTTCCATGTCCTCGGGATTGATGACAGGGTCCTAGTTGATACCCATCATTTGGCGGTTGTAGACTTGACCACAGAATAAAGGATGTCAAAAAGATTTTTGGGGTGCCTGGGTGGCTCAGTTGGTTGAGCGACTGCCTTCGGCTCAGGTCATGATCCTGGAGTCCCGGGATCGAGTCCCGCATCGGGCTCCCTGCTCAGCGGGGAGCCTGCTTCTCCCTCTGACCCTCCCCCCTCTCATGTGCTCTCTCTCTCTCTCATTCTCTCTGTCTCAAATCAATAAATAAAATCTTTAAAAAAAAAAGATTTTTGGAGTTATTACTTTAGTTAAACTTTGATTTTCTCATTTCAGTCTATTTAGAGTGGTCCTGAAGGGACTCAGTGACTTTTTTTTTTTTTAAAGATTTTATTTATTTATTCATGAGAGACAGAGAGACAGAGGCAGAGAGAGAACAGGCTCCCCGCAGAGCAGGGACCCCGATGCAGGACTCGATCCCAGAACCCTGGGATCATGACCTGAGCTGAAGGCAGACGCTTAACCGACTGAGCCACCCAGGTGTCCCGGACTCAGTGACTTTTAGAAAGGTCTTTTGAACCTGTAAGCTCTGAAATCTGGAAATCATCTTTTGTAAGTTGGCCCATTTTTCATGGACAGGGAAGTGGGATTCTCTGCTTTCTGGCTCTCACTGGGGCGATTTTGTTTCTGGAGGCCTCCTGGCTCTGCCCCCTTGTCCAGCCCTCTCCTGTTTTCCTTCTCTTTCCCTGGGGCTCCCTTTTGCTACTGATTGCCTGAGATCCCTTCGCAAGCTTCTTCTATCATCTTATCCATGTGCCAGAGCTCATAAAAAATTAACTATGAATTACAGATGAAACAGCCAAAGAAAAACTTTCTTTGTGCCCTCTTTTCTTTCAAGATGTCACACCCACATGCTGATCTCATATTCCTGACCCCTAAAGGCAAAAATGCTTAAGACTGGAGCATTAGGGAGGTAAGATGACAGACTGTTTCCCCTCTTCTCGTGTGAGGGGCAGATCCACGCATGTGCACATAGCACCGGGGTTACACCAAGAGCTCTTACTGATTTAGTCACATTAAAACCTACTATGACTTTTTACCAGGAGCATATGAATAATTGTCAGTTGGTGGATGATAGTTTTGGATAAAATGAAGGAAGTAAGACAGTGGTGTTTACTTTTTCTTAAAATTGAAGTTAGGTATATAGACTTACATATTTTTTTGATTGAAAGACTTATTCCTTTTGAGATACAAAACAGAGGATCATGGGAGGGAGGGAAAAATGAAACAAGACGGAACCAGAGAGGGAGACAAACCATAAGAGACTCTTAATCTCGGGCGCCTGGGTGGCTCAGTTGGTTAAGCGGCTGCCTTCGGCTCAGGTCATGATCCTGGAGTCCCGGGATCGAGTCCTGCATCGGGCTCCCTGCTCGGCAGGGGGTTTGCTTCTCCTTCTGCCCTCTTCCTTCTCATGCTCTCTGTCTCTCATTCTCTCTCTCTCAAATAAATAAATAAAATCTTTAAAAAAAAAGAGAGACTCTTAATCTCAGGAAACAAACTGAGGGTTGCTGGAATGGTGGGGGGTGGGAGGCATGGGGTGGCTGGGTGATGGACATTGGGGAGGGTATGTGCTATGATGAGTGCTGTGAATTGTGTAAGACTGATGAATCACAGACCTGTACCCCTGAAACAAATAATGCATTATATGTTAATAAAAAAAGTAAAAAAGAAAAAAGTTAAAAAAAAAAAAGAGAGACTTATTCCTGTCTATAACTTAAACTTGTAGACTCTCACTCCCTTCAGAATATTCTAGAAGGGTATTCTGATTTCCCCATTCTGCTCCGTATGCAAGTGAAATTTGCTCAGGCATGCACATATAAGTGTGCGCTCATATCATGTTGGTAGTAGGCTAATGTGATCTGAACACATGATTTTCATAGTTTTCTTGTCATAAACTGATCTGTATGGGAGTCTGCTTTGGATTAGTACCAATTGGCTGTTAGTTTGGGAGGTTCTTCCACTGGGAGGCCTTGGTGCCTCTACACTGAACACATGCTAAATCCATTTTAATGAGACAGTGAGCTGTGGACCAGGTAGGTTTAAGAAGACAAAAAGAATTAATGCCCATAGTTGTCACCTTCTCAACTCTATGTTGGCACATTCTGCTGAAATCTGGAGCTCTCCTGGTTACTTGCTGTGGTTTGCAGCGTTCCTTTTTCCTAGTGAATATCAAAATGCCCTTCCTATTCTGCTTTCAAAAATTTTTTGTTGTGGGAAATTTCATCATACCCAAAAGTAGATGGGCTGTATGGTGACACCTCCCCCCCTGCAATCTGCCCATTGCCCGACTTTGGTCATGGTCAATTCAAAGCCAACCTTATATAATCAATACTCCCACCCATTTCCCCAGCCTGTATTGTTCTGAAGCAAAGCCTAGACTTCAGATCATGTCATTTGTAAATATTTCAGTAAGTGTCTCTCATGGATAATTCTGCACAAGCTTGTACAAAATAATTGAAAAGCTGTGGGATTGAGAGACTTTTGTTTACTTACAAAATGGTTTTTACAAATTAGAACCAAATATTGGTTTAAAAATATTCTTCTATTGGAAGTGAAATGAAGTATATTTCCTTGAAATTTTTTGAATTAATAAAAATTAAAATCAGATTATCACCTCCCCATCCCCCCCCAAAACCCAAAACAAAAGGAATGCCGTTTTTATTATATTTTATGATGAGTTAAGAACAGAGAATTTGCATTTTTCTTCCATTGGGAGACCCAGAATGAACGTCAGATTTAAATGTGGTGGCTTTGAGTTAAACTTTTGTTTTCTCTTTCCATGTTTTGCATTTTCAAATGTCCTGGCACATTAGCACTAATCCTACTGTATGTGATAGGAGCCTTTTGGCTCTCTTTCTGGAGTGAGCAGAGGTAGCAGTGAGCCCTGAAGAAGTTCGGGCATTGTCTTGGGATGAACTTCCAACATCTAGAGTGAACTGATTATGTGTTAGTATGGTGGTTACTACTTTCTTTCTTCCTTTTTCCTTGCCTTGCCTTGCCCTTGCCCTTGCCCTTCCTTTTTTAAAGTAGGCTCAATGCCCAATGTGGGGCTCAAACTCATGACCCTGGGATCAAGAGTCACATGCTTCACCGCCTGAGCCAGCCAGGCGCCCCCTGAGGTTATTTTTAATTGCTTTCCTTTAGAGACATTTTTAGGAGTGGGAAGCATGGAGTTGCCATTCGTCCAGAAGTTAGCTTTGCAGGAATGATGTGTGTATTCTATCATAGAGGCTTTGAAACTGGCCTTTGGCTGCACTGAGTGCTTCTGGTTCCTTGCATGAATTTCATTTTTCTCCTAGAACAATTGTTAAAGAATCCTTGTAGCTCTGTCCCTGTTACCTTGTGAAAAGTATTATTATTTTTAATCAACCGACTTCTTTTTTCTTCTTCTTCTTTTTTTTAGAGAAAGTGCAAGCAGTTGTGGGGGGTGGAGGTCCAGGCAGAGGGAGAGGGAGAGAGAATCTCAAGCAGACTCCCCACTGAGCTCAGAGCCCGATGACCTTGAGATCATGACCTGAGCCGAAATCAAGAGTCGGAGGCTTAACTGTTAAAAATATTATTTATTTTATTTTAGGGAGGGGGAGGGAGAGCTCAAGCAGGGGGAGGGAGAAGATGCCAGCATCTTAAGAACAGGTAATTCCAGGGAAGTTCGTGCACATCTTGGTCATCATTTTGCAGTACTGCTGAAATGATTCTCTTGGGGTAAGTGTCATCACCATCAGCTGAGTTCGATTTCCCACTTGGTAGATTTCCTCACCGGTTAACCCTGAGCAGGATAAGCTAGGTTTTCAAAAATTTATTTATTTTTTCAAATGTTTATTGCTGCCCCCCCGTTTTTTCTTTAGCTGTTGTTGTCGTTGGACCGTGGGAGACAATGGGAGGAGCGGGCTTAGTTTAGGACTGTGTGTGTGTGTGTGTGTGTGTGTGTGTGTGTGTGTAGGACTCAGGCTAGCATGGATATGGAAACACCAAAGTATCAGAAACATCAGAAACATCAGGGGAAAACTCTGGAGTCAAGGGACAGGGCCCCAGAGTTTGCTGTGGGCTTAGACCTGTGTGGGGATCCAGGCTGGTGAGGGTTTGTATTCTAGAAAAGATTGCAAGATAGAACTTGAAATGAACTGAGAACCCGAGTAGTTGGGATCCTCTGTGTGAAAGTGTGGAGTCACCACCCCTTGTCCTCAGGATAGACACAGGGACCCAGTCATGCTGGAGGGGGCGCTGGGGCTCTGAGGGCCCTGGAGCCTGGACCTTAGAATAAAAGATGCCCTGGCAAAGAAACCCTTTCTCCTGAAAGCAAGCTGTCTACGTTTTCTATCCTTGGGCCTCATCACAGTTACCCACACTAAAGGATGCTTGAGTGATGCGTCATTTGGAGTATTTATAAACTTTCCAATAAACGCTACGCTAATGAAACAGAGAGAAGCTGCATCTCTAAATCAGTGCACATATTACTTCATTGTACATGTTGTCATGGTGCATATTATCAGCAGAAAAGAAACAGACTCTTGTCTTTTTCACTGGGTTAATCGAACTGGATAGAGAAAATACTCTCGAAATCGTTATTGCAGACAGTTGGCGCTAATAGTGCGTGGTGTGTCTTGATTCCTGGAGTTTTTCTCATGTGATATTCTCTGTCTCCATGTCCTCCTCACCCCGTCAGCTTCTTCTTCTCTCAACTGACTTCTTTCACTTGATCATTGCTTTCCTGATAGTTATTTCCATCCGATTTCCAGCTATCCCTCACTTTCCTGACTAATGGCGCCACCATTTTAATTTGCCAATATAACACAAAATTAAAGAAACCACAACATTCTCGCAAAGTAGCTTTGAAGCATGGGTCTACGGCTCTGCCTTTCTGGCCCCCCGAGCGTTGATGAGGCTTTTCCCTGGCCAGGCTGGTCCTGCTTGTGTTCAGCTCTGCGCTTTTCCTATTTGTAAAACTCTTGTCATGAGCCAGGAATTGCTATTGTATTCAAATAGAATTCTAGCTAATTCTAGTGTAAGGAAATTAGCGAGGAGAAAAGTAAAACATAATTATGCGGGAAATAGGCTAATTTAATGACTCCATGAACATACTTTACACTTTTATTATTTCAAGGCAATATTTCAGTTGTAATAGGATTTTTTAAAACTGTTGGAACTGAGTGAATTAAGATGGGTTGAATTAACAGTACTTCAGTTTTCGTATATGTTTGCTTGATATTTCACACCAGCAGGTGCAATACTCGTTAAGGAAGTGTTTGTTTTCCCTTTGAGGTGTTTTCTTTGTAGTGATTGAGGGGCTCTTGGAAAAGCCCTAGTTATGCGTCATGCAATAAGGCACGATGGCCAAAAATGTTTTGAGTACAGATGTAGTAACTAAAACAATCATGTTAGAGGGTTATAGCACAGAATCGCTGGCCAGTCGCTTTCAGGTTTAATTCTTTGTTACTTTCTAGTACAAAGAATGTAGTATCTTTTGCCTAATATGCTAAAAGCGTCATTTCTAAATTGGACCAAAATTGAGTTCATTTGTAGGATACCACACATCCTCCACACCAGAGCGGATGGATTCCCTTTCTAAGCGAATGTGAAATGTTCTATGCAGTTTATATATATCTCTGTATTCCTGAACATGCTTTCAAGGCTGTTCCTTTTTTGAGGAAGAGGAGATGTTTATATGAAGTTTTAGTTGTGGTGGGTTGCAGATTCTTTGTAGCAACCAGGAGGGCACGCTGCATCCAGAAGCATGTGGTGGGGTGGGGTCAGCTGGTAATCCTGCTTACAGGAGTCACCACTGAGCTACAGGTTTGTTTGTTTGTTTTTTAAAGATTTATTTATTGATTTGACAGAGAGAGCACAAGCAGGCGGAGCGGCCGGCAGAGGGAGAAGCAGACTCCCTGCTGAGCAGGGAGTCCGACGCAGGGCTCGATCCCAGGGCCCGGGGATTATGACCTGAGCTGAAGGCAGATGCTTAATGGACTGAGCCACCCAGGCGCCCCCTGCGTGCTATTTCTGCTGGTAAATTCCTTGGTGGCAGGTTCTAGATTTTGCTCTCTGCATTCCTGGCACTTCACAGAGGGTGATGCAGTTCAGAGCTCAGTGGGGTGGTCAGCAAATGATACTGAATTCCTCAGATCAGCCCAGAAGCTCTCACCTTAGGATTTCAGTTGATGGGAAAGAGTGAAGAAACAGGACAGTACTTTTTAGACTAAGCTGAACAGGATCGCTGTATTTATGAAGAGCCATGGAAAATCCTTTTATCCTGCCCCCGACAGAACAATGCTTTAACTTCAAGTCGCTGTGAGTATAGGTCAGGCTTCTCATTAGCAGCGCGATTTTATGGTCTGCTCGTGAGCGAGTCCTGGGTGTGGGATTTGAACGGCACTTGTGTGTTATTCTTTGATTCCACTTTGGTACAGTCAGGAGAGGGAAGTGATTCCAAACAGTCTTTTTTTAGGTATGAGAGGGAGCTAATGAAAAAATCCAGCTATGGGGCGCCTGGGTGGCTCAGTTGGTTGGGCGACTGCCTTCGGCTCAGGCCATGATCCTGGAGTCCCTGGATCGAGTCCCGCATCGGGCTCCCTGCTCAGCAGGGAGTCTGCTTCTCCCTCTGACCCTCCCCCCTCTCATGTGCTCTCTCTCATTCTCTCTCTCTCAAATAAATAAATTAAAAAAAAAAATCCAGCTACTGTGAAAACATGAGGCACACACAGCGCGAGCCCTGAGGTGGGTCCCAGGGTCCGGTTTCTGGCTGTGGTTCGGTTCTGTCCTTGTAAAGGGTGGGAGCGAGGCCGGAGATTTCACAAGGGGTCTCCATCCTGGTTATCTGGGCAGGTGGCTCTGATAGTGAGCCGCTGGGCCGCCGTGGGATGCACTTGACTTTTTTCTCCTTATATAACATTAATTTGATTATTTGGTCCTGTTGTCAGCAATTAAAGGCATTGTTGCCAGAAGTAAACCGTGTGCCCTCGGGCTCCGAGGACAACGTGGGGGCAGTTGGACGCGCCCCGGGAGCTTCTCCCGCCCCCTTTGTCGGGACCACTCCGCAGTGAGGTTTCCCAAATATGATGGCTTTTCCCAATAAAGCTGTGAAGTGTACAGTGCCCTTCAAGTCAGTGCTTTCCCTACTTAGTTGTTCCACAACTTCTTCTGTGTTTCTGTCCTTCGTGTGTTTCCGGAACACCAGTGGTTTCTGTTGTTGGTCTTAAAGGAAGAGGAGGTTAAAACAAAAGAGAGAAAGAAAAAAATAAGACGGGAGGGAAAGAAGGAAGGAAGGTCAGGGGAGGGAGAGGACGTATCTTTTTCTCCTGCACCGAAGGGGACATTGGTTACTGTGGAGAAGTTTCTAGAAGCAGCAGGGGCTGTACGCGATACTCATCCAGCACCCAGTTTGCCAGTATCCCGCTCGGCAGAGATGTTCAGAATGTTCTACAACAAGCCTCTGAGGACACGTGGACCCTAGGGAACTCCGACAGCCGCACGTTGGAGACCCTCCAGAGTTCTCTTCATCCCAAAGGTACTGAGTAGGTAGGCCCTGCTGTGTGCCAGGCATTACAGTAAACCCTGCATCTTTATTGGATGCAGTGTGTCGGCTTGAAAGATATTTGAATTGTTCTCTCCGTATTTTTTGTTGTTGTCGTTTGTGCCTGTCTTGCATTTTTCCCTAGTGCGAGTGGATAGCAAGTCACAAAGCTAAAGTGTGGCCAGAGGAAGTTAATTCTCTCAGGCTTACAGCTTTACTGAGGCTTCCCGGGGACGGAAGTAGGACGCAGAGTTGTGAGGGGTGACACCAGGGTTCCTGGGTTCTCCGTTTGTGTGTTTCTTCATTCGTGTGACTCACCTTCACAGAAATACTCGCATTTTAATGAAACGCTTCTTCTTTTTTTTTTTTTTTTCTAGAGGAATTGAAGCGAATGGCCCACTAGACTTGTGTTCAGTTGGGCTTTTCATAAAAGCATATTATAAGTGGAGGGAAGTGTGAGAGTTGTTAAAACTTATCAAACATTTTTTTTTCTTTTATGAGGACAAATAAATATATGCTAATTTAATTTAAAAAGTGAACTTACTGAAGGATTCCTCACTTTTTCCATACCTTTCTTCTCTGGTTAAAGTACACTGTTAAAGAAAAAGCACCAGTGGTAGCGCTCTTGTTTGCCATTAATGTGGATCGGCACTGTTTTACATTCCTTTTATCTTGTCATGCCATTGGGTAAACTCTGGAATTCTCTGAAGAACAGGACCAGTAGGATGGATATAGATGGAGAGACAGCTATAAAAGCAGATTTACTTTAGGAACTGGCTCACGGGGTTACGGAGGCTGAGGAGTCCGATGACCTGTGTGTGGAGGCTGGAGACCAGGAGAGCCCGTGGGATGAGTCAGCCCCAGTCCAGAGGCCTGAGAACCAGGGGCTGATGGTGTAAGTCCTTAGTCTGTGTCTGAAGGTCTAAGAAGCAGGAGCAGTGATGTCTGAGGGCAGGAGGAGATGGATGGTCCCGGCTCACACAGAGAGCAGGTTCGCCCGTCCTCTGCCTTTTTGTTCAGCTCAGGCCCTAAGTGGATGGGATGACACCCGCCCACCCGCACTGGTAAAGGGATCTCCTTTATTCAGTTCGCCAATCAAATGCTAATCTCTTCTGGAAACACCCTCACATGTACCCAGGAATCATGTTTTGCAGCTGTCTGGGCGTCTCTTTGCCCAGTGAAGTTAACACCATTGTTGTCTCACTAAGAAGATCTGTAGCATCCTTCTCACTCACTGGAATGTAGACTTAATGCCTTCTTAGCTACTCTTCCTTACCTTAGTTGAGTACATTCATTGGAAAAACTTGAAAGAAACAGAATAAAGTATACACCTGTAGTTCTCAGAGGAGCTGTAACTATTCTGTGTTCTTTTGGCTCAAGAATGCATGTGGGTCAGACATGGTGCAGAAGCCGTGCTTCTTGGGGTCTTAGTTACATCGTCTGTGAAGTGGGAGCATTAGGCTAGATCGTGAGCTCTCAGTGTTGGCTGCAGGATGGGGGCTAGGAACAGATGGATGATGTTTTAGACAGATACCCCCAAAGCGGATGGGCTAAAGGAGAATGGGTGTGAGAGACAAGTGCTATTCTCGAAAAGCTCTCCATGTGGGAACTCACTCTGGTCGCCCATTCCCTCCTGGGAAAATGTCATTCTCTGTTTACAGGGTGAAGACTGTTGGATTTAGGAGCATAGCAGGATATTTACATTTAAAGGTTGTTACTCAAGATTATTATAATGGTCAGTTTTGACCTGGTTTTCTTGTCCAAATACACAGTGAGAATTCTTTTCCTTTTCAAAAAAAGTTACAGGCTCCCGGTGAGACAGTGTGTCAGGGCTAATTATATGTGCTGCAGAGTGATGGAAAGGGGAGAGAAAATCTTAGCATGTAGGAGATTTATTAGACATGGCTCACAATATAATTCTTATTTCTATATAGTAACGTGATGGATAAGGAAGATCTGATAGGCTGGAGTACTTGTGTGAGAATACGATGTACCAAAGAAGTCACAGTGGAAGATTAACTGGCATGGTTTTTAAGAAGAAAACAAAAACCAAAACCAAAAAACCCTCCCCTTGTGCCATGCCAAGGTGTGGCGAGCAGGAACGGATGCTTTGCTCTCTCCAGGGCCGGCTGCACCTGAGTTGGATGGAATTGGGCTTGAAAATGATGTCAAACTCCACTCACCCTGCATTTTCAACAGAATGAATCAGAGAGAGGAAAAAGGCATCAGAAGTCTCTTTTCCTCTGCTTCCTGCCACAACAAAGAGGTGTTTCAGAGACTGGTTTTGTGGAAGCAGCAAAAATTAAATAAACACACGTGACTAGGGAAAGAGCATGCTGTATGTGAAATGAAAGAGACAGGGGCGGGGGCTGGGGGAAGAAGGGGGGGGGGGGCGGAAGGGAGAGGGAGCGCTAGAGATACTTTGGCTAGGGTGGCCTAGCTTGATGGAGTTTTTTTGATTAGGTAATTATGGTGATTATCAATTACTAAGTGTTGCTTCTTAGCTGACACACCTCCTGGGGGGATTCTTGCCGTGGCTGCCTGAGGAACGGATCGAAGGCTGTGCGATGCCTGTCCATGGGGCCCCTGGGTGCTGATGTACTCCGCTGACGTGCGTCCTCCATATGGGACGAAAGAGATTAATTATGTTGGATTATCACAAGTCAGGTGATGTGATTCAAATTAATTCCGGGGCGAGCTGGAGAGAGAGAGTAGGCCTGCATGGGTGACTTGATGGGGGTCTCAGGACAGCAGCCTTGGAAATAGTTACTTTTGGAACTAGTTACTTTTGGAAACAGTGAGAACTGTTGTAAGGTTAGCTGCAAGTGTTGATTTATCTTTCAGGGTGTTCGGTAGCAGAATTTTGAGAAATAGGCTGCTACACAGTTGTAAGAGATAATAGAGAGAGCTCCCTGCATTAAAAAGCCTTCACCAGCCATTCTTTGGGCAGAAAAAGAAGAGATTTCTAGATGCTGAGGGTGGTCCCTGGGGCCAGACTGATCATAGGGAATCTTCCTCCGTTCCCAGAAACGCTGAAAGAGGCACGTCTTCAGGGGCTTCTCAGACCCCTGTGGGTTTGGCAGCTATGGTGGTTTTAAATAGAACTCCATATTTCTTTGACATTTCTCCCATTGAGGTGGGGTCTGGTCTCCTTTTCCGACACCGAGACAAAAAGCCATGCAGCGACCACCATATTGGCTGGAACACGAGCCCTTGGGAGTCTGAGCCACCATGGACTGGTGCTCCCCATGCTGTGAGGACGCCGGCCGGGGGTTACCCAGCCGAGACCCTAGTATTTGTGGAGAAGAGGCAAGCCAAACCTCTGTGCCTGTTGGAATTCCTGCCGCGGAGTCCATGAACCCCAGTGACTGGTGTTTGAGGCCACTCAGGGCTGGGCTCATTTGTTACGTGGTTGTACCAAGGTACTGCGTCCCCTCAGCGCCTCTCAAGCTTGCTCTCAGTGGGACTCATTGCGCGTGCTCTCCAGTTCTCTCTCCACCCGTTCTGCGTGGTCGCTGGTGGCTCTAAGGACTAGACTTGCCAGCGCCCAGAATGGTTCATGAGACACACTCCGTAACCGGGACACCAGGAATCTGTTCATGGACTTGGGTGGAGACACAACGTGATGGCCTTCACGTCTGTCCACGGTCATTTCAACCTCAGCCGTTACGTTTCCTGTGTGGAAGGATGCCATGATGGTACCAGTGATCAAGTTAGTTTCATGGACTTTATTATGTTGCTGTGTTCCATGTGGAACCGGGAAGAGTTTTGAACCTGCTGAGAAAGAGAGCCACATATTCGGGTGGAAGCCAGTGAATGTGAGATGCCTGTTAGCTTCTAGGGCCTTCCCAAGAAGGCTGAGCTTGGGAGAGAAAGGAGGGATGAGGCAAACTGTCAGGGTTTCCAAGGCTCGTGGCTGTTGGGTCGTTCGTGGCAGATGCGCAGGATGGTGGAGACACTTCAGAAATCATCAAAAAGGGCATGATCTGCCGTTATGAACTTGGAAGAAAATTGCTTGATTGGTTATAAATCAACAAGGAGAGGTAAATCCTGGGTTCAGACCATCAGAGAAGGTTGCCTTGGTCTCCTTTTTAGCAGAAATGGATAAGAGGTTTGAGGGCTGCGCATTTGAACCCTTCGCAATCCCCTTGTTCTTATAAACAAAGTTTTTTTTTTTTTTTTTTTTTTGTTTAAGATACAAATCTTTTTGTACAAAGAGGGGAAACTTTTATCTTATAGGCATGAAAGAAAGATGACCTGTGGAAGTGAGTTCTGTCTGGGGTACTTAGGATTTCAGCATTACTTTACCAAAGAGGAAATTGTTTTGTTCAGAATAGGACAGCCATATGCAATGGGCCTTGAAACAACAATAGGACAGCCATATGCAAAGCCTGGAAGTGGATGTAAACCACACACAAAAATTACATAAAAATAACTCAATACATATTATAGGTCTAAACGTAAGATGTAAAACTGTGAAGCTTCTAGAACAAAACATGGGACAAAATCTTCATGACCTGAGGTTAGATAAAGAGTTTGTAGAGGTGAGACCAGAAAACAGATTGGTAAATTTGATTTCAGAAAAGTTAAAAACTTCTGCTGTGTGGGGGCACTTGGGTGGCTCAGTCGGTTGAGCGTCTGGCTCTTGATTTTTGGCTCAGTTCATGATCTCAGGGTTGTGAGATCGAGCCCTGAATCGGGCTCAGCACGGGTGTGGAGCCTACTTCAGATTCTCTCTCTCCCTCTGCCCCTCCCCACTCCTCTAAAAAAACAAAAACAAACTTCTGCTGTGTGAACGACAGGGTTGAAAGAAAACAGAGACAAGCTGCTACCTGGAGAAAAATATTTGCAAATCACATGCCTGGCAAAGGATTTGTATTCAGAATCAAAAGGACTCTCAAAATTCCACATGGAGAAAACGAATAACCCAATTAGAAAGTGGACAAAAGGCTTAAAAAGACATTTCACTAAAGAGACACAGAGATGGCAGACAAGCACACGCAAAGATGTGCAGCATCATTAGCCGTTAGAGAAATGCAAATTAAAACTGCACTGAGATACTACAATACTTTTTTTTTTTGCAGATTTGTTTTACTCATTTGAGACACAGAGAGAGAGCATGAGCAAGGGCAGAGGGAGAGGGAGAAACAGGCTCCCTGCTGAGCCAGGAACACGACGTAGGGCTTGATCCCAGGACCCTGGGATCATGACCTAAGCCCAAGGCAGACGCTTAACGACTGAACCACCCAGGCGCCCCTGTTTGGCATTTAAAAAAAAAAAATTAAACGTATGTTTACCATAACGACCCAGCAGTGATACTCCTAAGTATCTACCCTGCAGAAATGAAAACTCATGCTCACATAATATCTGTGTATAAACGTTTATGGCAGCTCCGTTCGTAGTTGCCCACAGTGGAAACAACCTGGATGTTTTTCAGGAAGTGAATGAATAAACAAACTGGTACGTCCATGTGGTGGAATATTGTTCAGCAATGAATGGAATGGACTATTGATTGATAACACGTAGCCACTTGGAACAATATCAGAGGCATTAGGCTTGGTGAAAAATACTAGTCTCAAAGGGTGTGAACTGTCTGATTCCATTTATATGACATTGTTTAAAAGGCAAAACTACAGTGATGGAGAACATGTGGAGGGAAGGTGTGACTATTAAAGGGATAAAGGAGAGAACTTTTTTTGGGGGGATGATGGAACTGTCCTGTATCCTGATTATGGTGGTGGTAATGTGAATCTGTTCATTAAAATTCCTAGAACTGTACACCCAACAAAGGTCAATTTGGCCATACGATAGAAAAAAAGAAAGTTAAAGAAACAATTCTTGTAAACTTTTGTTGATGCAAGAGAGGCTTGAGAACACCTCCTTGCAAAGAAAACCTAGTTTCTCTCTGGCAGCTGGTCACCCAAATGAGAGAGGTGAAGAGCGTTGGTTGGCAAAAGTCCCTGGTGTGAAGGTGCCAACAGGGAACCACTTTTCTTCCTGGTAGTCATCAGGGCATGCTGACACCCCAAGCTTGTGTTCTTTTTAAGGTTGACCTCCTGAGATATTACCCAAAGAAATGCATGGAGAATTTGGAATGCCCTTACTCCTCACCTCCACACACATCAAAAATGGAATTTGATTAGGTTTTAAGAGCAAATTTGGAAGGGAAAGAGAAATTGTTTTGGGATCATGAAGCATGATTATGAAGAGCCAGAGATTTGAAAGTTTTGTTTTTCAGCACACTGGGTAGAGATTTAACTGGGTAATTCAAAATTGAGGCTAATTAAATTAGCATGTACTGCTTAGAAAATTAGAGGGTAAACTTGATACCCTTGTGTGATTTGAAGAAAGATTTATTTCAAGACAATGTGAAGGGTTATCACTGGTATTTGTACTACTACTAATATTTACATGGGGTGTCAGAAGTGTTCTGTAGCTGCCTACAGTGATTTCAAAGAAGAATTTGGAGCTGAAGTTATGGAACAAGAGTGATCAGTGATTCCCAGGAGTGCGCTGTTGTAGCTTGGGAACACTGGGGAATTAGCAGGGCAGTTACTGATGGGAAGGAGCTGAAGACCCCAAATGTCCTGCAGCGCATGGGGCCGTCCATACCGTGGAGAATTATTCCCGTGACCTTGGAATGTCCTGGTGGACATTGGAGAGGAAACACCTCTTTATAATTCACGAAGCCTGGAACCTGATTCTAACTCCCAAGTTGTTTTTGTCTACTTTGTATAGTTCTGAAATAGTCTGAAGTTCTCAGGCATGTGACCACCCAGTAAATTGAGGGAAGATTGTAGCTATTTTGTCTGGAACCTTAACGGGAGTTGTTCACTCCTAGGAAACCATCCTCACTGGCTTCGGTGTCCTTGGTGATATTTGAGTAACATGCAACACACAAGAATTGGTGCACGTTTGTGCTGTGGCATTCAGGATGGTTCTACATATGAGAACACAGATGATTACACTTGTCCTTCTTTCAGGGTATCCCCTAGAAAAGCGTGCCAACAATATTTGGTTTGATATTATCTTCTTTTAAATCCCAGTTGATTTATTCTAAGTCGATAAAAGCTTTGACTACCACATTCTACCTTCTGGGAGGGTTGTACCTGAGTGTTTACACACCGAAACATACTTTATTTTGGTATAAATTGCTTTCCATTTATTAATCTTTTATGTCAAAATTAGGGCATTTTTTAAATAAAAAAAATTATACGTGATGTGGATGTCATTTCAGGATAGTAAAGGGAATGTTGTGAAATGTTTATATGTAGAGACGTTATACACGCATGGTTCAGCACGGAGACCTTGAGATAACTAATGTATTTTATACTTCTCCAAGCGCAACCTCATTATTTCATTTACACTCTGTTTTTACTGTATATGGCCAACTGAATGTTTGTGTTCCTCCGGATTCCTGTGTTGAAGCCCTAACCCCCAGTAGGGGTGTATTTGGAGATGGGGCCTCTAAGGAAGTAATTGAGGTTAAACGAGGTCATAGGGTGGGGCCCTGATCCCATAGGATTTGTGTCCTTATTGGAAGAGACACCAGAGAGCTTGATGGCGCTCTCTTCTTACTCAAAGAAGAGGTGGTGTGAGCACACAGTAGGAAGGCGGCTGCCTACAAACCAAGAAGAGGCCTCAGAATGAGACCTACCTTCTGGGCACCTTGATCTTGGATGTCCAGCCTCCAAAAGTCAGAGAAATAAATGTCTGTGGGTTCAGCCACTCATGCTGGTGTTTTGTGATGGCAGCCCGAGCAGAATAACACACTGTAGGTTTCTTCCAGCTGATACAAACCAACTCTTCCAGGGGGGTGTTGGTGAAAGTGAGTATGGCCGTTACCTGCCTTCAGGTACACTTGGCATTGAATGTGGGAAGGAACGCAGGACCATGAGAACCCAGACCAGAGGGTTGAGCTCAGCCTGTTGGTTCCAGGAGTTCCTGCATGGTCTCCTCTGTTCCACTCCTGGCTTCCTCTCTAGCGTCACCTCTTACCATCCTGATTCTGTTAGTTGTCAGCATAGCATCGTTACCTGAACCACAGCATTTGGCAGACCTCCATTCTCTAACAAGCTGAAGATGCTGTAGAGAGAACGTTGCCCCACAAACAAAATCACCAGATGCACATTTGTGTGTGTGTGATTGTAATAATGATTCCCACTTGCTGTGACACATTCCATCGGTTTAGGAAAGGACAGAAAGAAATGAAAATGTTCATGAAATACCACTATATGAGGATACCCACTATTAACATCTTGGAGTTATCTTTCCACACGGCTTCCTGTGAATGCACAGACCGTCTCCCGCTACACGCCCATATTTACAATAACAGGCATACAGTTCGGTGTTCATGGGGGCCTGCCTATCTGCTCTTACATAAATTGCTTTTTAATGGTTTTTCATGGATGTCTTTGGCAGTAAATATGGATGGATATGTAACATTTTAAATGGCTGCATAGAGTTCCATTGTATGTATGTTCTCTAATGGATATAACTAACTGGTCCCCTATCTGAAGGACTTTTTTTTTTTTAGGACATACATATATTTCTCCAAATGTAATGTATATATTTTTGCTAAAAAGAAATAGCATTCCACACAAAGTTCTTGGTACACATCTCTCTGTCTTAGGGGACTTTTCATCAATCTGTGCTTTCCTTTTAAAAACGTTTTTTTTGGGACATACCGAACATATAGAAAAAGCACAGAGATTAAAATAAAAAAGACCTGCAGCATCCTGAGATAGCTCTGTCAAAGTCTCACGTTCGACATACTTCAGATTGAAAAAGTAATCTGGTGGAACCCCCGGTATATCCGTTCCCTTTCTCTTCAGTGCTGACCACTCTCGTGAAGTTGGGGTTCATTTTCCCATCCGTGTTTTATATTGCATGTCTGTTTCTCTGTTAATAACACACACATTTTTACACGTGTTCAGACTCAACACAAATCACATCAGTACAAATAATTCTTCGATTTGCCTTTTATGCTTCTACCACAACTTCTCAGTTTTCTTCACAGTAGACATTCCGTTTTTCCCAGATTTTCACAATGATGAACCACAGTCCTGCTGCAAAGAACAGCCTTGGCCGAGTGTCCTGGTTTCCATGTGAGAATTTCTGTGGTGATAACGCAAAGCTTGCCGTGATGGTTCCTCGGTCACAGCAGCCTGCGAAAATGCATTTTCCCACATCCTTGTCAACACTGAAGCTTTGCTCCTCCAGTAGATGTGAAATGCTATCTTCTTGTGGCTTTTATCTGTATTTCCCTGATTACTAGTATGGTTTTGTCCTCATTTGTTTATTGGCCATGAGGGTTTCTTTTGACCATTTTCCACTGACTCCTCTCTGCCATTTTCAGCCTGTTCCTCAGACATTTCCTTTGTTGTTCATGCTTCTTTGTGTCTTCTATAAGCATTCTTTCTCCATCCAAGTCGTTCTTGTATACATCTAGAATTTCTAATGTGTTAAAAGTCTGTCCATCTGGAATTGATGTCTGGATGGGCTGGGAGGTGATATTCTGTTACTTCTCTCTGTGATGATAACAGAGAGAGTTGTCATACAGAGGACCATCCACTATTTCTTCCTTTCCCCAATGGTGGGCGGTGCCTTCTCTGTCATAGTTTCTCTGTGTCTTGCGGTGGCTTTTTAGGCGGCCTCTTCTGTTCCACTGGTCTCTTTTCCTTTCCCTACACCTGTCCACCTGTCTTAAGTACTGCTGCTTTATGGACAGAGTCCTTCATGCCATGCCCCCGACTTTTTCCTCATCACAGTTGTCTCAGGAAACACGTTCTCAGTCTGCATTGCAGGCAAGCTGAGGGTCCACTCCGCTGTTGGGAACGCCGAAGGAGAACTCGGGCAGTAGAGTGCAAGGCTGGTCGCCTGCACTTGGAAGCTTCCTTCTGTAGCACAGTGTGCATACAAATAGGATCTTCATCCATGTGGACCATGAGGTGTAAAGTGTAAAGGTTTGGGGAGTACTAGCCCTAGCCATCCATACTTCCTTGACATTCCACATCAATTTAGACGTCATTTTTGTCAGTTCTCTAGAAACTCATTGGACTTTTGATTGGAGTTGTGCAGAATTTATTATTAATTGAGGAATTGGAATCCTTATGCTATGGAGTTCTGTTTGCATTTTCCAAAAATAATGCATTGTAAATGTAAGCATTTCTACTTCAATTGTCAAAGACTTGGTCCCACGCATTACAGAGCATCCAGATGAGTATGTAAAGCCCTACCCTTAAGCAGTTAGCATCTTTGGACGTGGACAAAACAGGGCAACAAAATATTGAAGGTAGAATATTGTAATTATCCTAAGAAATGTACAGACTCTGTGTTAAACAGAGAACTCATGGAGAAGAGACCATATCCCCATCATACCACTTATGATTAGACGTTTTGTCCTGGACACCGTTTCACCCTCAGTCTCTATGATGATGCTCATAAATGCTTTAGTGAAACATTGGGTTTTAAAAGGAGAGATACACATTTTCCTTTTTAAATGAGAGCTTCCTTTCTCTTTCTTTTTGGAGAGATTGTTAATTTGTTTTATATGTGAGTAATCCTGTAATAAAACTTGTCATATTATTGATTCAAAAGAACACATGCTGCGTCCTGAGGGAAATCAGTTTTATGGAGAAGAGTGTATAGTGAAATTTTGAATAAGAATATCTTTTGGACAGTTTATTCATTCTCTTGACTGTTCCAGCCAGCACAGCAAGCGGGTTCTTGGCTAGGTCAGCTATGCCGGCGAAGGGGGATGGCTGACTTGAATTATAGGGCAGTTTGCATTTACAAAATCAGTCATTTTCATCTCCCAATGAAGAGTGGCATTTGGACTTAGCATGATGTAGTAAAGGATGTGGATTTGGGGGCCAGAAAGGCTCCTTATTGAACCCCTGCTTCAGCCCCTCACCCCAGATGGAGTGGACCCCAGGACAGACCGTCCTCATCTAGAAAACGGGGGTGATGCTAATTACATTCAGCATCGGGTGGTGACAATGAAAAGAAATCCCCGTATGGTGATGGACCTGCTTACCAGCAGGCATGGCTTTTCTTTTCTCCGGGTTTGTGTGTCTTATTTCTGGTAGTGAGCTGGTTCCTTGAGTGGTTGTCCTGGGAAAAACATCTAAGGAAAGAAGGCTTCAGAGTGTAATCCTGTTTCATCCATCACTGAGGATTAATTCTCTCTTGATGTATGGTCTGAATGGGAGAATGAGTGGCTGTAGCCCTCTGC